>NC_063445.1:4381775-5001333 GCF_020379485.1 Brassica napus | reverse complement strand
TAGAGCCTCATCTCTGTGGCTTGTAGGATTAGCCCCTCATGGCGAGCCAATCTATCAAACCCACAATCTTGTTGAAAAATAAACTTGATTTGGATCAAACATTATTGGTTAATCATGTGTTGATCCAAAACTTAGCCCAAATTCTAGAAAAATCATCCAAGTACTTAAAATAAAAATCTAGATATTCTTATAGAATTATCTAGATAATTATGATAAAAAATCTTAGATATTATGGTAGAATTCTCTAGATTTAGAATTAAAATATGTAAGATATTTTGTATTTTGGAGGCTATAAATACCTCCACTCTCCTTTCATTTTGTATCACCAAGAAATAACCAAGTTTGTAAGAAACTTTCAAGTAATAAGAAATCTTCTTCTAAGTTATAAAATCTTTCTTCTACACAAAGCTTCTTTCCCTTCAAACACTTAAACACTTTCTCCATCTTTATAAAAAATTTCATTCCAACAAAGTGGTATCAGAGCTACAAGTTCCTTTTGAAGATGGCAAACAATGGTGTTCCCTTCCAAGTTTCATTGCTCACTAAGAGCAACTATGACAATTGGAGTCTTAGACTGATGGCTATCCTAGGAGCACATGATGTGTGGGAGATAGTCGAGAAAGGCTTCAATGAACCGGAGAATGATGGTGGTCTATCTCAAACTCAAAAGGATGGTTTGAGAGATTCAAAGAAGAGAGACAAGAAGGCTCTCTGTGTGATAGATTAGACGAAGATACATTTGAGAAGGTTGCTGGAGCAAAGACATCCAAAGAAGCATGGGAGAAGCTTCAGACATCTTACAAGGGAGCGGAACAAGTTAAGAAGGTACGTCTTCAAACTCTAAGAGGAGAATTTGAAGCATTACAAATGAAGGAAGGAGAACTCATCTCAGATTACTTCTCAAGAGTCTTGACGGTTACTAATAACCTAAAAAGAAATGGTGAGAAGTTAGATGAGGTGAGAATCATGGAGAAAGTTCTTAGATCATTGGATTCAAAATTCGAGCATATCGTCACCGTGATTGAAGAGACAAAAGACTTGGAGACTATGACAATGGAGCAACTTCTTGGATCACTACAAGCTTATGAAGAAAAGAAGAAGAAGAAAGAAGATATTGTGGAGCAAGTTCTCAAGATGAGAATTGATCACAAGGAAGAAAGTGGCCGAAATCATCCGAGACGTGGTGGTGGTCATTTCCGAGGACGAGGTCGTGGTGTAAATGGACGAGGTTGGAGACCATATGAAGACAACTTCAACCAAAGAGGAGAGAATTCATCAAGAGGTCGTGGAAGAGGAAACCCAAAATCAAGGTACGATAAATCAAGCATCAAATGCTATAGTTGCGGAAAGTTTGGACATTATGCTTCTGAATGTAAAACTCCAAACAACAATAGAGTTGAAGAGAAGTCCAACTATGTTGAAGAAAGGAGTAAAGAAGAAGATATGCTATTGATGGCTTACAAGAAAGATGAACCAAATGAGGTTCACAAGTGGTACCTTGATAGTGGTGCAAGCAACCACATGTGTGGAAATAAAAGCATGTTCGTGGAGCTTGATGAATCGGTGAAAACTGATGTGGCTTTAGGAGATGAATCGAAGATGGAAGTAAAAGGTAAAGGAAATATTCTCATCCGCTTGAAGAATGGAGATCATCAATTCATTTCCAACGTTTACTACATTCCAAGCATGAAGACCAACATCTTGAGCCTAGGACAACTCTTAGAGAAAGGTTATGACATTCGACTAAAAGATAATAGTCTTTCTTTAAGAGATAATGCAAATAATCTCATCACAAAGGTGCCAATGTCAAGCAATAGAATGTTTGTCTTAAACATTCAAAATGACATTGCACGATGTCTCAAGATGTGCTACAAGGAGGAATCTTGGCTTTGGCATCTTCGATTTGGGCATCTCAACTTTGGAGGCTTAGAGCTACTTTCCAAGAAAGAAATGGTGAAAGGATTACCTTGCATCAATCATCCAAATCAAGTGTGTGAAGGTTGCTTACTTGGAAAGCAATTCAAGATGAGTTTTCCAAAGGAGTCGGAGACAAGAGCAAGAAAGCCACTAGAACTCATACATACAGATGTATGTGGGCCAATCAAACCAAGTTCACTTGGTAAGAGTAACTACTTCCTTCTCTTTATTGATGACTTTTCAAGAAAAACATGGGTTTACTTTTTGAAACAAAAATCAGAAGTGTTTGAAAATTTCAAAAAGTTCAAAGCCCATGTTGAGAAGGAAAGTGGTCTTAAGATCAAGTCCATGAGATCAGATCGAGGAGGAGAATTCATGTCCAAGGAGTTTCTGAAGTATTGTGAAGATAATGGCATTCGAAGACAGTTGACGGTGCAAAGAACCCCTCAACAAAATGGAGTAGCGGAAAGAAAGAATAGGACAATACGTGAGATGGCAAGAAGCATGCTCAAGAGTAAGAAGCTACCAAAGGAGTTGTAGGCAGAAGCAGTTGCTTGTGCGGTTTATATATCAAACCGTTCTCCAACAAAGAGTGTTTTAGAAAAGACACCACAAGAAGCTTGGAGCGGAAGGAAGCCTGGAGTCTCACACCTAAGAGTCTTTGGAAGCATTGCTCACGCTCATGTTCCAGACGAGAAGCGGAGCAAACTAGATGATAAAAGTGAGAAGTACATCTTCATTGGGTATGACGCTAACTCCAAAGGCTACAAGCTCTACAATCCTGAAACAAAGAAGACAATCATTAGTCGGAATGTCATCTTTGATGAAGAAGGAGAATGGGATTGGAGATCAAATAATGAAGACTACAACTTCTTTCCATCCTTTGAAGAAGAGAATGTGGAGCAACCGAGAGAAGAACCAGCTACACCACCAACTTCACCAACAACAAGTTCTCAAAGAGATGAAAGCTCAAGTGAAAGGACTCCACGTTTTAGAAGTCTACAAGACATCTACGAGGTAACCGAAAATCAAGACAATCTTACTATATTTTGTCTATTTGCGGATTGCGAGCCTATGAACTTTGAAGAAGCCCAAGAAAAGAAGTCATGGAAAAGTGCAATGGATGAGGAAATCAAGTCGATTCCAAATAATGATACATGGGAGTTAGCTTCACTTCCAAATGGACACAAGGCAATTGGTGTGAAGTGGGTGTACAAGGCAAAGAAGAACTCTAAAGGAGAAGTTGAAAGGTACAAGGCAAGATTGGTGGCAAAAGGCTATAGTCAAAGAGCCAGGATTGACTATGATGAGGTATTTGCTCCAGTTGCTCGCTTAGAAACGGTTAGACTAATCATTTCATTGGCAGCCCAAAAGAGTTGGAGGATACATCAAATGGATGTCAAATCAGCCTTCTTAAATGAAGATCTTGAGGAAGAAGTCTACATTGAGCAACCACAAGGCTACATAGTTAAAGGAGAAGAAGACAAAGTCTTAAGGCTGAAGAAGGCGCCAACAAAGATCTTTGTGGATAACAGGTCAGCAATAGCATTGGCAAAGAATCCAGTCTTCCACGATCGGAGTAAGCACATCGATACTCGTTACCACTACATAAGAGAATGTGTTACCAAGATGGATGTGCAATTGGAGTATGTGAAGACAAATGATCAAGTAGCTGATATCTTCACTAAGCCACTCAAGCGAGAAGACTTCATCAAGATGAGAAGCTTGCTCGGAGTAACCAAATCAAGTTTAAGAGGGGGTGTTGAAAAATAAACTTGATTTGGATCAAACATTATTGGGTTAATCATGTGTTGATCCAAAACTTAGCCCAAATTCTAGAAAAATCATCCACCTCCTTAAAATAAAAATCTAGATATTCTTATAGAATTATCTAGATAATTATGATAAAAAATCTTAGATATTATGGTAGAATTCTCTAGATTTAGAATTAAAATATGTAAGATATTTTGTATTTTGGAGGCTATAAATACCTCCACTCTCCTTTCATTTTGTATCACCAAGAAATAACCAAGTTTATAAGAAACTTTCAAGTAATAAGAAATCCTCTTCTAAGTTATAAAATCTTTCTTCTACACAAAGCTTCTTTCTCTTCAAACACTTAAACACTTTCTCCGTCTTTATAAAAATTTTCATTCCAACAAATCTCTCCATGACGCCCCACGAGATTCGTAAATATCCCAGAAGTGTTTAGGTTCTCCATCGACTAACTCAATCCCACTACCCATCAGCAACCCAACATGCTTACTAGTATGTTCATAGGGGTTTCTAAGGCGCTCCGTCAACGTTGGAGATAGAATCCTTTCCTGATTTTTTTTTTTAAATTGTTTTTTTACAAGAATACGGCCACTGGTCCTTATAAAATTCAGAAAATATTCGAAAATATCAAAACTTACTATTCCAGTACGGTAACTTGGGAAATATTCAAAGGATACGGCCACTGGTCCTTCCAATAGAAGACGTTCAATCAATCGCTCAAACTTCTCATCTTCGGAATCTCCCGAGGGCTTCACATGTAGAAACATTTCATCCACATAATGTTCATTTTTCATGAACTCCACAGCAGCTTCTAACTTTCTTAATTGGCCATCAACAGTCCGGTAGCGGAAAGAAACTCCGCTCATGAGTTTATCCAGTGTTAATTTTGGACGAGACCTTCCTTTTAACTTCGCCATTGTGGACCATTGTCTATAGAAAGCAATGGCCCAACAGTTACCTTTCAAAAAAAAAAGAGGAGCTAAATTAATTACACTGTCCGAAATTCTGAACCAAACTCAAATCCACGAATCTTAAGATATGCTAATAATTGAATATTTATTTATATAATATTGTTAGAAGCTATTATTGTACCTTGAGTCTGAATATACTGTGGGGGAATGTTATCTCGTCGCTTATCCCTCCAAGAGTCTCTTTTTAATGGCCATCTAGAGTTTGCTGTTCTCTGTGGAAAAAAAAAAGAAAAACAAGGCAAGACATTTTAACACAGTCAATCAACAAGCAAATAATTTTCGTAAGATTAATTTAGGAAACAATATCTACCTCCCACTTGTCAAAAATTGCAGGGATATCCTTCTTTGTCGGAAAGGACTTGAGAAGAAGTACTAAATTTTGACAAATTTTGGTTATTTCTTCAAAAGAATTTTCTGTATTGGGTTTTGACTTCTTGAACGAGACAGGCGTTTTGGAAGATTCATTAGCCCTCTTCTTCTTGTTGCGCTGGTGGCCAATGAAATTGACAGATCCTCTGTCCAAGGTGTGGGAGAGCTCGAATTCTCTGTCAAAGAGGAGATGATCAAAGCTGACGTCTTGAGAAAGAGTTCCAAGGAGGAGCTTCTTGTCATCGACGGTGGCATACAAGAGGGCAGATACTCCATTTTCCGCTTTACCAAGAGAAGCCTATAAACATATAGAGGAAATGGCAAAATGAAAAGACTTGTATAAACTTTAGAATTGGTTATGAGACTCATATGTTGAAATTAACCTGAGAGATGTGGATGAGACAGTTTTCACCAGGCTTCACTTTCAGACTCTGGCCGGCCTTAACTTTAGCTCCTAGTTATTACATTCCAAAAAAGAGAAAATCAAAATCATTCAACACATGATAAACTTCAAAATACTACAAGCTAAGAGACAAAAACAGAATCGATTCAAACAGCTTGGCTGGGTTTTGAAATGGATTGACCTAAAACGAGCATCAACAGAGCCTAAGACATGTCTAAACAGACTGTATCGTTCATACTGACAATAAAAAAAATAGCAGAGGAACACGAAACATTTTGAGTTGATCCAAGCCGAGATAAGAAATAGAGAGAAGTTTGTCTTTACCCCCAAAACTCCATTGTTGGAGTACGAGAAGACGAGAGATTTGAGAGAAAAAGTGAAGTTTAGGGTTTCTGCCACCTGGGAGAGAGGAAGAAGAGAGTCTGGTCTCCTTTAAGGATTTTGGCTAGCACATACGGCGACGTTTTTATGTTTCTTGATAAATTGGAAATTTGCGTTTTGGAAATTTTAGATTATTTAAAAGAAATTTACACATTCTGAATTTGGCAGAAAAAAAGAGCAATTAAACAATGATTCTTATAATCTTCGTCATTAGCAATAAAGCTCAGATTTCAATAATTTTATTAGACAAATACAATACAACAAAAATTCAAAAGAAACACAAAGCTTAAAACTATAGAAGAATAGACTCGAGTCTCTGCTAACATATTACAACACTTTGCCTGATCCTGAAGCGAGAAAACCATGTTCATTTACACCCACATATAGTTGAGAGTATCCGACCTGTTGGTAAGTGTAAAATAACAGGATCCTTCGTTTGGACAAGTTTCAAAGTATCAACTCAGGGTTCATGGAATCAGTCAGAGATCAAAACATGTCAAGAGATTTCAATTTTGTCATATGTTGCCAGTTTCCGGTTAGATAATTTGTTTCTTGAGATTATAAAAATCTAAATCATTAAATTTCCTGCCATTAACTTAGTTTGCATTATTATCAAAAAACAAAGAGTCAAATATCAAAAGAGCAAAACCTGCAGCAAACAGTTTTTTTCAGTTTCACTAACAGTTTTTTTCAGTTATTAGAATCAAGGAGGAGTAATAACTAATAGGGAAGGTATCACTTCTTCTTTGCCCCCAGAATCATCTTCCTCATCATCTCAATCATCCATCCACTAGAAAAACAAATGCAACCACTGTCAGAACCTTCATCATCATCATCTTCTGATTCATGCTTCACTTCTTCAGCAGGCTTGGCCTTTGGTTCCGAGTCAGCCTTGACAACACTCGAAGCAGCAGCTCCAGCATTCCCATTGGCAGTGTCAGTTGCAGGGACCTCCACTTCCTCAGAAGAAGAAGAGTCAGAAGACGAGTAACACTCCTCATCATCGATGTTGGGCGATTTGTAGCCAATGAAGTGGACACTTCCTGTCTCCAACGAGTGTGAGAGCTCAAACTCCTGGTCAAATATCAGATCAAGGCTGATCTGAGGAATATTCCCCTGAGAAAGTGTTCCAATCACAAGCTTCTTCCCATCAACCGTCACGTACAAGAACGCAGTTTCACCCTTCTTCCCGTTATCAATACATACCTACACATATTTAAGAAACTGTAAGAAAAGAAACTAATCGTGAATCTTTTTCAGAACCGTTCAAAGGTCTATTTGAAAGCAACCTGTGAAAGGTGGATGAGACAGTCTTCATCAGGTTTCACTTTAAGTGGCTTCCCTGCCTTCACTTCAGCTCCTGTTTACATATCCAATAATTAAATCAACATGAGCCCGTTTGCACATATCAAACACTACTTGTTACCAACAGAACATCTAAACAAATTAAGGTTAATTATAACCAGGACATGAAACTTTATAAGGACTAAGCTAAGAGAGACTATGAGCTAATGTGGACGCCCAACATTACATAAACATCTTAACAAACACAACGTGGACACACTGTTCAACAGGTTATAACCGAACATACACTTCAAAAGGACAAGCTAAGAGCCGAACATAGATAAACAACTAAGTAATGACACATGGTTCAACAGGTTACGACCGAAGATAAACACTACAAGAAAACAGCGATATTCTGACGGACATTCCGACGAAAAATGAAATCCTCGGAATATACCGAGGAATTTCCGAGGAAATTCCGAGGAAACACAAAATTGGGTTGCCTCGGAATTTCCTCGGAATATACCGACGGAATTCCGAGGAAACTACAGTCCGTCGGAATATTCCGAGGAAATTCCGAGGAAAACTCTGTTCCTCGGAAAAAACCGATGAATTCCGAGGAAATATTATAGCCGTTGGAGAGCTGTTGGAGGATTTTACAAAATTCCGAGGAAATTCCGACTAACTAGTTTTGTCCGTCGGAATTCCGTCGGAATTTCCTCGGTATGTCGGCAGGATTTAAACTATAAATACAAGCACTCCTCTTCCTCTTCATTCACTTCATATCTTCATCCTCCCTCTTACTCTATTTACACACGAATTTGATTCATAAAAAATATGTCTTCTTCAAATTATTTTCGTTCTTGGATCGATCGACCTCATTTGGATCCGAACACGAGATTGCTTACGGAAGAATACCAACGAGGTATAACTGAATTCATGGGGTTAGTTCACCGACAACCGGAAGCAAAAACAGGTATGTTAAGATGTCCTTGCTCTAATTGTAAAAATAGAAAGGTTATTAAAGAGTGGGATGTTTGGACTCATCTATATTTGAGTGGGTTTACACGAAGTTACAAAATTTGGTATCATCATGGGGAAACTGATTATGAACATGGTAGTACTAGTGAACCTCAGCCAGCGGTTAGATTAGAAGAACCAATTAGAACGGATGTAGATTATGGTGTAGGTACTGAGCAGATGGTAAATGATCATTTTAGAGGGGAAGATTTACCCAATGCAGAAGCTAGGAGATTTTATGATATGTTGGATGCTGGAAAGCAACCATTGTACGAAGGTTGCAGAGATGGTCATTCAGCTTTATCATCTGCTACAAGATTGATGGGCATTAAAACAGATTATAATTTGGCTGAAGACTGTGTGGATGCGATTGCTGATTTTGTAAAAGGTATTCTACCCGAGGATAATGTAGCTCCTGGTTCATACTACGAGGTTCAGAAACTCGTAGCTGGTCTTGGTTTATCGTATCAGGTAATAGATGTATGCAGCGACAACTGCATGATTTATTGGAGGGTGGATGAACAGCGGGTTACATGCAAATTTTGTGGAAAGCCTCGTTATAAAGATACAATTGGAAGAGTTCCAGTGCCATATAAAAGGATGTGGTATTTACCTTTGACGGAAAGGTTGCAGAGGTTGTATCTGTCTGAACGCACAGCGCAACCAATGAGATGGCATGCGGAGCACTCAACAGATGGTGAGATCAGACATCCTTCAGATGCAAAAGCGTGGAAGCATTTCCAATCAAAGTATCCCGACTTTGCGTATGAGAGAAGAAATGTCTACCTTGGATTATGTACTGATGGTTTCAGTCCGTTTGGCAAGAGTGGAAGACAGTATTCTCTATGGCCCGTCATTCTTACACCATACAACCTCCCCCCAAACTTGTGCTTGCGACGAGAGTTTTTGTTTCTCTCGATTCTCGTTCCCGGACCAGAGCATCCTAAGAGATCACTTGATGTGTTTCTTCAGCCACTAATATATGAGTTGCAACAACTATGGGCTCAAGGTGCTGAAACATACGATGTTTCGTGTAAAGAAAACTTTCAAATGCGGGCAGTACTAATGTGGACAATAAGTGATTTTCCAGCATATGGTATGTTGTCTGGATGGACAACGCATGGAAGGCTATCATGTCCATATTGTCAAGATAACACTGATGCTTTCCAACTAAAGCACGGAAGGAAAACGTGTTGGTTTGACTGTCACAGGAGATTCCTACCACCTGATCATCCATATCGTAGGAGTAGGAATTTGTTTACGAAGAACAAGAGGGTGTTTGACAGTCCACCTCCGGAAATTTGTGGGAAAGATTTGAAGATACAACTAAGAGATTTTGGTGCAGAAAGGACGCCAGAAGTCGGTGGACATGAGCGTTTTCCGGTAGATGCTGTTGGAGAACTACATAACTGGCACAAAAAAAGTATTTTCTGGGATCTGCCATACTGGGAGGATCATCTGCTAAGGCATAATTTAGATGTCATGCATATTGAGAAGAACTTTTTTGACAATCTCATGAACACGATCCTTAATGTTCAAGGTAAAACAAAGGATAATTTGAAGTCAAGACTGGATTTAGTCGATATATGTGCTCGTTCAGAACTTCATGTTGATGAGAATGGTAGGGCTCCTTTTCCCATATACCGACTTGATGCAGCGGGAAAAGATGCGTTCTTTGATTGGATTTCAAACGATGTGGAATTTCCAGACGGTTACGCATCAAATTTGCGTAACTGTATCGACAGAAAGGAAGGAAAGTTTACTGGCTTGAAAAGCCACGATTGCCATGTAATGATGCAGCGCCTCCTTCCGTTCGCCTTCAAGGAAATATTACCACGAAATGTTCATGAAGCAATTGCAGGGATAAGTGGTTTCTTCCGCGATTTATGCACGAGATCAGTGACTCTTGAAGGTATTGAAAATTTGAAGACTAACATAGCCGTGATTCAGTGCAACCTTGAGAAGATATTTCCTCCCTCATTTTTTGATGTTATGGAGCATCTTGTTATTCACCTGGCAAGAGAATTGGAACTTGGTGGTCCTGTGCAGTATAGATGGATGTATCTGTATGAGCGGTATATGTTCCATTTGAAGAAGATGGTGAAAAATTTAAGTAGGGTGGAAGGTTCTATAGTCGCACAGATGATCAATGAAGAAACTTCAAACTTTGCCGAGTACTACTTTCCAGCAGAAGTTCAGACCAAAAACAGAAGACCTGCTCGGCATGATGATAGAGGCGAACGGGCAACATATCATGTTACGGTTCCAGACATTTTCACAGACGTTGGACGACTTAGCGGAAAACCAAAGGACCGTCGACTTACTGAGCAGGAGCGCAGTCATTTGCAAACATATTTGCTCACCAACTGCGAAGACGTTCTTCAATATGAGAGGTAAATAAATGAGCTTACAAATTTTTATTTTAACAAGTTGAAATTTAAATCTTAATTAATTACATTATTGTCATCATATACAGGATTTTCATGGCAGAAAAGCGGTTCGAGTATAGATACGCCACAGAGGACGAACTAGAAGAAATGAAGCAGAGAGAATTTACTGGATGGATGTTTACTTATGTGAGTGCTTTAAACAAATTAAAATATATTTTATCACATATTTATACTAATTCACATTTATTGATATAATATATATATATGTGCTATTAATAGGTGTCTGCTGGTTTGGCCAGAGGTGAAACATTTGACGATTGGATACGTGAGATGGTCGTTGGACCAAACTTTGTTGTGAAGTCATATCCGAGATTTTGTACTCGAGGATATGCATTCACAACTCAGAAGAGGAGACGTTCGAGTACGACTTATGATGCTGGCGTTTGTTCTGCATCAGGAGATGATGTATACTACGGACACATACATGAGATTTTGGAAATCAAGTATTTGGGCATGGTTGGATTGCGCTGTACTGTTTTCTATTGTGATTGGCACGACAACACCCCAGATCGAGGTGTGAGAACAGATGCATTTGGTGTTACATCAGTAAATTCGAGGCGAAAGCTGCAATATTATGATCCTTTCATTCTTGCTTCCCAGGCCGATCAGGTAATTAAATGTTAATTATTCAGAATGATTCATCATCATGTGTATTAATTTATAATTTTTCTAAATGTTACAGGTTTGTTATATCAAGTACCCCCGGGTAAGGAACAGAGATGATCCATGGGTTACTGTTACAAGACTCAACCCGAGAGGCCGAGTTCAGGGAAGTTCTGAGCTGGAAGACCCACTACAACCAAGCACATCCGGCAACTGTAGTGCAGCAGAAGATTTAGCTGGAGTTGGCCTTGTAGTCGATTTAACCGACTTTGGAGAGGAAGCCGTCGTTCACGTAGAGGATGAACCAGTAATTGGAGAGTTTCACCAAGATCCAGATTCAGATTCATCTGGTGATGATGACTCGGAAACAGACTACCATTGAACTTATTTTTTTTTTTTTTAAGAAATACCGAGGAAATTCCGAGGAACACTTGATATAACCTCTTTCCTCGGATAATAGTTATTTGGTTTATCTAGCAAGGCAAAGCTGAATACGAATTAAAAGCTACACAAAACACAACCAAATAAAACAAAGAAACCATGTAAAAGAAATACGAACTCATAATTAAGAAACCTAAAAAAAAACTCAGTTCAAAATTAACAGAAAATAAGACCATAAAACGTTAGAATAGAAAAGAAAATAAAATAGCCGGTGATAGCTCCTACTCCTCGTCTCCTGCTCCAGATGTTCCTGCATCGTTGGGTCTCTTGGACCTCTTTCTTACCCTGTGTGTACCACTCGAACCCGAACCAGAGCTGGATGGAGAGTTGTCCCGATGAACTACATCATCCTTTTGGCAACGACACGGCCTGATACGTGAAATGGCAGCCCAGATCTTGTGTAGCATGTCGTTGTTTGTCTTTATGCTCTGATCTCTCCAATGTTGTTGCTGGCGCGAAGTGGCGTTCGGTGGAAGCTCTTGCAGCTTGTACTGGCTGGAGTCTGATGGGAGTAGCTGATGGGGTTGTGAATCATCTGGAATGGCTTGTGCAGCCTCATCTTGTCCTTCTTCATCAACCACGCCCTTGCCTTTGGTCTGATATTTTGGCGTGAAGAAGGATGGCTTGTCTACTAGTGCGGTAGCAGGGGGTAGAAACTCAACTGCAGCCTCTGAAAGTAGAGCAGTCAGGCCGATCTGAGGCAGGTGGCAGTAGAGTGTTTTCTTCGCTCGGTCCTGGAATACGTAGACGTAAGGACCATCCCGATCGATCCTCGAGTGGGGACCAGCTATGAACTCCTTACTTACTAGAGAAATGACATCCAGGTAGTTCCAAGCAATGTTGTTCGATCTGTCCAGTGCTACCTGGTGGTTCTCACAGTCTACACCCACATGTCTAAGGATCCGAGTAATCACTGCACCAAATCCACATGCATTGCTCTTGGATTTGGTTACTTTCCCCTTGTATCCTGCTAAGTTTGCGGCCAGCACCGCTCCCATGTTGAAGGCAGTAGCAGGTGGGAATGTAGAGTTTCCAAATGCCGGTAGCAAATGCCTCACACCTTGGTACAGGAGGCACAACTCCCATTGCGTGACTGATGCGGCTGTGGTTGTCCCGTATAGCAATGAGCCAATGAGGCGTGTCGCATATCTCAGTACTGGGCTCCGGATAAGTGACTCCTTTGCCTGAGAAGATCTATAAACCCCTGTGCCAATCGTTTCCCAGAAGTTCAACAGCTCTGAAGTCCAATAAAGACCATATGTCCTCTCCCCCGCACTCAATCCAAATAGTCCGCAGAGGTCTGTGAAAGATACCTCATAGTATACTTTCTGCACTACGAATGCCAGAAAACCTTCCTGATGGCTATCATCGGGACGGGTGACGTATGCGGATGCTATGAACTGGCGTACCAACTCCGGATAAGTGGGTTCCTTGAGGTTGCATAGTTGGCCTAGACCCATGTTCTGGAACAGTCCTTCAATGTCTGCTTTGATTCCCAATATTGTCATCGTCTCAGGACATGCTAGTTGTGTAGCCGGAACGGCTACCTTCTTCATGTTGTTGTAGTGGGTGGTATCAGACTTATCCCACTTCTTTGGCCTTTGCTTCTCCAGCTGTGACGAACCCGCTTCTTGTGTGTTTTTCTTTGCTGATGTTTTCGTGCGCTTCATTCTCTACAAAATAGAATCATTGCTCTCAACATGGTTATAATCAATTAAGAAGGCAAAGCTGAACATGAAAATGAAAAGCAAAATCGAGTTGTGATAAAAAAAACGAAATTGAAAAAAATTCTCTATCCCTAAATCATCTCAAATCATGTTCCAAACTCGTTGATCACAGACAATTGTGTTCTATTCCATGTTTAAACATCTGTTTCATGCATATTTGATCAAGGAATCAACACGGAAATAAGAAATTCACAAAACCCAAAAAATTGCTCAAGAACACGATTTCAGAATGTGGAGATTCGCGGAGTATACCTGTCTTAGGGTGAAGACGAGTGTAGGAATCAGGTAGAGCTCGAAAAATCAAGTGGAATAGAGCCCAAAATTGTTCAAATCGGATGATTATAGAGAGAGAAAGGGGGGGGGGCGAATTATAGGGGAAATCGGAGGGGATGAGAGTTCTAAGGTTTAGATCCAAAAAGGTCGGGTTTTGCCTTATAATTCTGTTTTCCGAACACGCATCGATCGATGCGTTTTGTTTCTATAACGCATCGATCGATCACATTCTTACGGCCCGGGCCATCTTGGTAATCGATCGATGCGTTTTTGTTCTATAACGCATCGATCGATGCGTTTTTAAAAAAACATACAAGATTTTCCGAGGAAATTCCGAGGAACAATTCAGATTGTCGATCGATCGATGGGATACTCTCATCGATCGATCACAATCTTACGGCCCGGTCCATCCTAGTAATCGATCGATGCGTTTTTGTTCTATAACGCATCGATCGATGCATTTTTAAAAAAACATACAAGATTTTCCGAGGAAATTCCGAGGAACAATTCAGATTGTCGATAGATCGATGGGTTACTCTCATCGATCGATCACAATCTTACGGCCCCGTAAATCCTAGTAATCGATCGATGCGTTTTTGTTCTATAACGCATCGATCGATGCATTTTAAAAAAAACATACAAGATTTTCCGATGAAATTCCGAGGAACAATTCAGATTGTCGATAGATCGATGGGTTAATCTCATCGATCGATCACAATCTTACGGCCCGGTCCATCCTAGTAATCGATCGATGCGTTTTTGTTCTATAACGCATCGATCGATGCATTTTAAAAAAACATACAAGATTTTCCGAGGAAATTCCGAGGAACAATTCAGATTGTCGATAGATCGATGGGATACTCTCATCGATCGATCACAATCTTACGGCCCGGGCCATCTTAGTAATCGATCGATTTGTTTTTGTTCAAAAACGCATCGATCGATGCGTTTTTTTTTAAAAATTACGTTTTGAAACCCCAAACACTAGTTCGTCGGAATTTCCTCGGAATATTCCGAGGAAATTTCGAGGAAGAAGAGGGTTTCGTCGGAGTTCCCTCGGAATAATCCGAGGAAATTCCGAGGAAATAGGGTTTTTAAACCGAAAACAACGTTTTGCCGTTTGAATAACACCTATATAACCCTTATTAAGTGTCTTACGTTCATTATGAAGTCAAAAATTTGTTCCTTACCGTATAATTAACACTTTTCCGATTGTATGAACGAAATCTCGCAACATAAGAGAAACACTTATACCTTTTAACGAACGGTAAAGGGAATACTTTCAATTAGTTTTGAAATTTGTTATTTCATGGTTTATGCTCATGTATACAAAGAATCCTCAATGGTATGCATTACAATTGTATAAGAAATGAAATACGGCAAAAAAAAATTGATGTTTTGAAACCCCAAACACTAGTTCCTCGGTATTTCCTCGGAATATTCCGAGGAAATTCCGACGGATATTTTACTATCTGTCGGAATTTCCTCGGAATATTTTCATTTTACCGGGCAAATATTTCGCGAAAATTGAAATTAGAATTCCGACGGAATTCCGACGGATAATGTCCGTCGGACCCTAGGTTTTATAACCACGAGCCCCTTCTTCTTCCCCATTTCTCTCTTCTTCCTCTGCGCGACTCCTCTCTTTCTCTCCGGCGATTTCCCCCTGAAATCCGACGATATCTCCGGCGATCTCCCTCTTCTCTTACACAAATCATGTAAGGACCCTATCCCACTCTCTTAGGTTCTATTTGTTAGGTTTTTGTGTAGTTTTGATAGATTTTTGTTAGGGTGATTGGTTAGGATTGTGATTTGGTTGTATAATAGGTTTAGAATTGTGATTTGGTTGAATAATTTGTTTTGTTGAATTGATTTAGAATTTTTTTATAATTTTTTTATTTTTTGTATTTATAAAATCAATTTTTGTATATAAAATCGATTTTTGTATTTTACAAAACGATTTTTCTATATAAATTCGATTTTTTGGATTTTACAAAAAAAATTTCTATATAAATTCGATTTTTTGGATTTTACAAAACATTTTAATTATTAAACAATTTTTATTTATTAAAACTATTTTTTGTTTATTAGAACTATTTTTATATATTTATTAAAAAAATTTAATATATATAAATTTTTTTCTGTGATTAAATTATTTGGGATTTTTTTTAATAAAAAAATTAATTTATATATTTCTGTATTTATTAAATATATTTTTTTAATTTACAGGTCTCATGATGATCAGACCCGGCCTCGACAGCGTCGTGGTCGTGGTGGTACGGGGAGCCAGTCTCGGGAGTCCAACCATTTTCAGGATTCTCCTTCGCCCCACAGCTCCAACCATACATCTCCCTCTGCTGCACCCGCTCATGCTCCTCTCGCTCCCGCTGCTGCATCCGCTCCTGTTCCTCCGGGTCCTCCGGGAGTGATGAGGGTTGCGGAGTTGGTTCAACAGCCCGGTCGTGACCATCTTCCGTATCTCACTCCGTATCCACATGGACGGGGTCAAACATGGTAATTAAACATTTTTTTTCTTTAAATTTGGATTCATTATTAACCGTTTGTTCTTTTAATAAGGTTCAACCGATCCGGGAACGGGATCAGCGCATGGATCAACCGTATGATGTACTCGGCCCTCGACAGTGGACATCCGACTTTCACTCACTTCCCAACCGACAAGCAGGTTCTGTGGTTTCGTCAGTTTGCGGTAAGTATTCTAATTTTTTACTTATATTTTTAATCTTTAATATAAATTTTCTACTAATTGTGTTTTTTTTTCAGCAAGAGTTCAACTGGAATTCCGATGAGACGCTCTTTATCTATCACCACTTCGTCCATAAAGTAATGGACAACTATGGGAAGCAGATCCACGAGTGGAAGAAGAAGTGGGAAATCAATAAGGTTCGATTTAATTTATTAAACAATTTTTTAATTTATTAAACTATTTTTTAATTTATTAAACTTTTTCTTTTTTTTTTAATTAAAAGGTCCCAAAGTCGATGAACGATACGGTCTGGAAGGAGTTGTGTGCGCATTGGGATAAGGAGGAGACGAAAGAAACTTCTTCCACCAACTCCACCAACCGCAGGAGCGACCGTAAAGGGAAGGGCATCTACAAGCATAACTTGGGTGCTCAATCTATTGCCACTCTCGGAGATCGCATGGTAAGTTCAACCGCTTTTTCTTCAATTATTTGAGTTTCAGAATTTAAATTTATTGTGCATTTCTTCTAATTTCTAATGTTTCTTTAATTTTATGTTTTTTTTCAAGGCGGAAGAAAATGATGGCGAGCCGGTCGATGATCTCGCCCTAATGAGGAGGGCGTATACCAACAAGAAGACCGGCCAGATTGATGACGGTCTTGTGAGGGACGTGGTCGACCTGGTCCAAACTCAGGTGGTAGACGAAGTGTCTCAGCTTCAAACCGAGGATGACGCTTCGACGGCTTCGACCAACTTGTCCCGGTTTCGAATCAACGAAATCGTTGAATCCGTAAGTTCTTTTTTTTTAAGTTCAATTCATTTATTTCTTGGTTTAAATTTCTAAATTTGGCTTTTTTCTATTCAGTCGGTTCCAAAGAAGAAGGGACGTTTGTTCGGTTTGGGTCGTCGCACCCGGTCGGTTCCTCCTTCTTCTGCACCACCGCCCTTTGTTGATCCAGAAGTACTTACGGCTCAGTTGAAGGACAAAGATGATCGAATATCTTTGTTGGAGACCCAGATGGCGGCTCAACAGGCGGGCTATGAGGCACAGAGGAGGCTGAACCAGCAAATGATGGAGATGATGCAGAGGATGTACCCGAACGAGGTGTTCCCGGACGTGCCAGACCCGTAGTTTTTTTTTTCCCCAATCTCGGAATGTTTTATTTTTATTTGTGAAACTTTGAATATTAATTAGTATGATTTCAATTTTACTTTTAATTTCATATTTTCGAATTTAAATTTCAGAAATTTTATTTTTTCAAAAAAATTAATATTTTTTACATTTCGAGGAAATTAATTATATTTTTCACTACATCGATCGATGCGTTTTTGAACAAAAACGCATCGATCGATCCGTTTTTTTTTTAAATATAGCGAGGGACATTTCCCTCGGAATTTTCCGAGGGACAACTCCCTCGGAAAATTCCGAGGGACAACTCCCTCGGAAAATTCCGAGGAACGGATCCCTCGGAATATACCGAGGGAACAGTTCCTCGGAATAAACCGAGGAAAAAGTCCGTCGGTATACTCCTATCGATCGATGTATATATGTCCAAACACGCATCGATCGATGAACTTCCGAGGAATTATCCCGACGAAGTTCTACCTCGGTATATTCCGAGGACTTTTCCGACAAACAAGGGATCCTCGGAATTTCCTCGGAAATTTATTTCCTCGGAATTCCGTCGGAAAATTCCGAGGGATTTCAGAGGAAAAAAAAAAATCCGAGGAATTATTTCCGACGACGTGTTTCGTCGGAATTGCGTCGGAATAACAATATTCCGACGAAATTCCGACGATTTTTTCTCTCAGAATTCTTGATGTTTTCTTGTAGTGAAACTTCAAGACAAAAGCTAAAAGATGAATAGAAAGCACAAGTATGAGTTAATAGACGCCGAGATAAGACGATCTTACCCCAGAATTCCATTGTTGATTGAAGGAGTAAAGAGATTCTCGAGAGACAAACGAGTTTAGGGCTGCGAAAATAGAAAGTTGCAGCTAGAGAGGTTTTACAAGTGCCTCCTTTTTTTTGCCTGGGTCTTTACAACGCCATTTCACGTTTTAGATCATTAATTACATATTTTGGGAATCAAATTCTGAAAAAGGAAAACTTAAGGTTAAAATTAAAAACCCTAAACTAAGTTTGTTTTCGATAAAAACCTTTAAATTAAAGATTTAACAAATAAACATTCAAACTAACTTTATTTAATGAATTAAACCCTCGCCGGTCATACTACCGGTAAATTTTTAGTTTAGAGATTTCTACATTAAATAAACATAGTTGAGGAGTTTTACCATTAAAAGTTTAAAAAATAAAAAATACAAAATTTAATAACATTATCTAAAAATTAGTAACTTAAATTTTCAATATTAGCTTTTTTTTTAAATTTCTATAAGTATATGAGTTTTGATTTGTTTTTAACATCAACATTATATATGTATAAATTAAAAAAGTAAAAAACCAGAAAATATGATAAAAAATCTCCAAAGATTTATTATGAAATTTTTATTAGATAAGATATAATGTTTATTATATTTTCTTGTTTTCTACACTGTTAACTTTTAGATAATTTTTATCACGGGTAAACTTTTAGATAATTTTTTTTATATTTTCTGGGTTCTTACATTTTCAATTTATTCATATATAATGTTGATTTTAAAACAAATCAGACTCATATATTTATAGAAATTTTTAAAAATGTTAATTTTAAAAATTTAAGTTACTAATTTTTAGATAATTATTTTGAAATTTTTTATTTTAATGGTAAAACCCCTCAATTATGTTTATATAGGAAACCCTAAACTAAATATTTATCAGTTGTAATTGTAATTATGACCAGTAAAGATTTAATTCATTAAATAAAGTTAGTTTGGTTTCGTTAAATACTTAGTTTATGGGGTTTTCCCCAAAACAAACTTAGTTGAGGGGTTTAACGTTAAAAATCCAAAACTTAACTATTCTAGAGATAGATATGAGATTATTCAGATTTGGATAAATTATGTTGATTTGCATCTTATATTTGTAAATATATTTTGTAAAATTTGTATAGTTTGATATATGTTGTTTTCAAATTTTGAAAACAATAAATATTAAATCAGATGTGCATTAATAAACACATTTTGTAATATTTTTAAAATTATTGAACTTATATAAATTTATATATAATAGATAATTCATAATAATTTGTTGTTTTGATTGTTCATATTTTGATTGGTTTTGCTATTTATATTTTAGTGTATTGGGTTATATCATAATTTTTTGGTTATAATTAGATTAAAATAATAATAATATTGTTAATTATACTTTGTTTAGTTTTTCCTTAGGTTGATAAATATATTTATGTATGATTTTATATATGTATTTCAATAAAATATATGCCTATATTAAAAAATTATAGATATTTTTTTTTGTATATGTTTTTGGAAAAATAAAAAGAAAAATCATTTTTTTATATATAATCTATCTTTTTACATTTTGTAAACATTTAATTGTATTTTTATGTGCTATTGTAAAAATGAAATTTAAGCTAGAAATTTATTTAGTGCAAAAAGGAAAATTTAGTTAAATTTTTATTTAAATTTAATTAAAAAAAGAAATAAAAATAGTTGTTATTAACAGAAATCATATATAATATTTTTAGTCGTTATTTTTTTATCTTCTATTCCTTTTTATTTATATAAGAGAAATTAGTTTTAATTAAATTTCATACTTTAAATATAAAAATTTAATATATATTTATTTTTAATTTAAGATATTTCCTTTTCTATTATATTTATTTTCGATTTGTATAAATTTAAATTCGTTTTTATTATATTTATAAAAAGCTATATGTTTTTATGAAAGATATTTCCTTTTCAAAATAAGGTGATTTGGAAACAAATATTAGCAAAAAAAAAGTAAAATAAAAATGTTAATAATGTCATTATAATAATTATTAATTCATTAAGATTATCATTGTAATTAATCATTCTAAAAATCAAGGTAAATGTGATACGTAGAAAATTGACTTCTCAAATAATAATATAGAGATATAATTCATTGGTGTTAAAAAAAAAGATAAGAGATTATTCTCATAAAATTAAAGATTATCTTCTTCATCAGATAATAACACATGAAAATATATAAATAAATTAGTCAATACAATATGTTCGATATGATGTAGCTGGTAGATAAACAAAAAGTAGCATCAACAATAAAACTACCAACATTAGCTGTGGTTCGTTGCTAGGGGATGCCAAAAGGAAGTAAACGTTGAATCTCACGTTGCAACCCTAGTTTAGTGTTTGGAGTATGTTTCATTGCGTCCCTAGTTTGATTCTCATGGGGAGTGGTGCTTTACACCATGTTATCGGTATCAGCGCCGGCCGGCCCCTGGCCTAGGGGAGATTAAGGCCGAAGGCCCGAACCCATCCTAGTTTATAAAAAAAAAAAAAAAAAAAAATATCAAATGCAAAATCTATGAATTGTTGACGTTACTTTGTTACCAAGAAACAAGAGTCATATCAAAGAGCAAAATCACGTAACATTGGAAAGCGTTCACACCCATTAAAGTCAGTAAAGCCATAGTATTCGTCTCTATGACTAGCCATAGGCTTCTAATGGTAAAAGCAGTTCAAACGGGACAGATCAAGTAGATCAAGCAGGACAAGTGCAGATTAAGCAGGACAAGTGCAGATCAAGCGGATCATGCAGGAAAGAACCAGATCAAACCGATCAAATAATTTATTATAACTTATGAATGACAAAATCATTTAAAAACTATATATCATATATTAAAATAATAAAAATGACACCTAGATATCTAAACAAATATCTTAGATGTTATAGTATCGCCCGAAATACCTGTAAATGTTTTATAAGAAGCTTATACTTCTTTTATTTTCTTATTTAAAAAATTAAAAATTATATGACAAAAAATAATAAGTAGAAAATAATAATTTTGTATTGTTAAAGTTGTAAATAAAATAAAAATATTATATTCATAAAATTAGATAAATATATTTTTAAAGTTATGTGTTGTAACAAAGTTATTTATTGACCAAACAAAAAACAACAGATCAACACTACCAAATGTTAGCGGGTGAGATCTGCAAGCAGATCTCCTGTTTTTTCTATAAAAAGACAAAAAATATTGAACTACATGCAGATCTCCCACTTGAACTGCTTTTACAAACAGAAAAGAGTGAATGGTAAATGCAGTGCGGAAGAACTGCATGTGCAGGAAAACTGCATTTGTCCCACTCCTCCATTCGGAGGCATAGTATTTCGTCTCTATTACAATAATATTCCGTATCATTTTATGCATACAACTATTTGATATCTGACTTTTTCCACGTACGGCCTGTGTGAAACATAATTACGTTATCCTGAGTTTAACGTAATAACTTGCCCGCCAACCCCTTACGTATTTTCTTGTAACCCTTAACGCAAGGCATCTCTAATGGGAGACTATTTTTTCATTTATAATTCACACTAAAATACAATAATCATTATAGAGTAACTTTTGGTCCAATGGTTTATTCTATAACAAGATATGAGTCTATTACGTTGCAACGAGTTTTGTTTAATGTTTTAATTTAATAAAAACCATAAAATAATAAATCATTTTATTATAGTTTTATAATTGTTTGTTTGCATATGTTATCTGAGATTTATTTTATAATTAAAACTCATTTTTACACATATATAAGTTTACGTTAATATTTGTATTTTATAATCATGGTTCATAGATGAATTGTTATAAACTTTGTACTTAGGATTAGAAAAAATACTATACCTAAACGTTTAAACTGAACACAATCCGAAATAAGAAAGTGACTGAAAAGTAAAAAAAAAAGTTAAATACACCAATCGAGTCAATGACAACATTATACATGTTATTATGTATTAATTTAATATTTTATTAAATATGTCTTTAAAATTTTATTTTTTTAGGATTTTTTTTTAAAGAAAACATTCTATTTTATAAATCTCCTTTTTATTTACAATTAAAAAATAATACTAGATGCTATTTGACAATTCTATTTAAGATTTTAGAAAATGAAAATTACTGTCATATAACCTATTATAATTATCTTCTCTATAGAATTTCAAAAAAATATCATATAATTATTTTTAGTTATTAATAAAAAAAATTACTATTTTTACAATTTGTATCAATACTAATTGTACACTTCTTTTGTTAGGTAAATAATTTTTAGTATCATGTTCATCATCTACTCTCTTAAAAATATTATCAAATAAATTTTAAAATTATCTTTTGGTTAGAACTTAAAATATGATACAATTTGTTTTGTGTGGGATTTTTTTATAAAAATGGAAAATAACTATCAAATATTCTTTTGCAATTTTTTAAGATTTTAGAAAAGGAAATTAATATTACATAATCTTTTGCAATTATATTTTTCCTAGGATCTAGATAAATAAATTTCTATCAAATAATTATTTTCAGTTAATATTAACTATTTTAAAAGTTTCCATTTTCAAAATTCGTTTTTTCAATATCACTAATATTTTTTAAAAAATTCTTTTTAATTAAATAAGTTTTACTATCTTGTTTATCAGTAATTTTTTTAAGTACAAATTACTATTATATAAATTTTTACAATTCTCTCCGATCATGATAAAAGAAAAAAATATTAATTGGTTTTTTTTTTATTTAGGATTTTAAGAAAAGAAGAAGTTATTTTCACATAATGGCCGACACATTCACAATGTAATTTTTTAAGCGACACATGTCACCATCATATTAGATGAAATATTTGAAGTTAATTTTGGTTTATATTTTTTTTAACACAAAATCTTATTATATAAGACTATTAAATCATATTCATAATTAATTTTTAAGAAAAATCAATTTTATTATTTTAGTATATATTTTTGATTATGTGATAGTTTAACACACATTACATTTTTAAATATATAACTGACATTTTTATAATTATATTTTCATTAAAATTTTAGAAAAGTAAAATTATATTAAATAATTGTTTTCAAATCTATTTTTTAGGATTTTGAAAAAGGAAAATTTCTAAAGAAATTACTACTAAATATTTTTTTTTTAAAATTGCTTTTACTATTAAATAATTTTTAAAAGTAAACATGAGCCATGCTCCAAACTGTTGGACTAGAGCCGGAGAAACTCAGTCAAGACCTTGCGATTAACAACAGTCAACACTATGACTGAACGGTTGCCACCAAGACCAATATAAAAAATCTTCAACGCCAGTAATATACAACCATAAACACCAGCAGAGCACAAAGCCCATCATTGCTAAAAGACAACGAAACCAGGAACGACTAGAATACAAACCGCATGTAGACAGGAGGCTATGATAGAGATCAGAGGAGACCCAACTTGTTTGCATCGGACTTGCTTCACCAGTCACATAATTCACGATCACCACTTCATCCATGACGAAGGTACAAACCTCGAGACCATCTCCCGATTCAGATGAGAATGGAACTGAGAGACAAAAGGCACCATCAGAATGACAAAACAGCTTCAACCACTATCAACCCACAGATCTAAAAACACAACCGCAAATTCACCAGAAAACCATAAAAAGATCTGATCTCTGCAACCCACACACATAAATGAGAATGAAGACAAAGACGAGATAGACCCTTCCAGCTGGCGAGGAGCGCCAACCGCCGGATAAGTCTTTCAAAATCTAACGGCGGCTTCTTTTTCCTAGAGAGAAAAAGTAGTTTTTTAAAAATTTGTTTTATTATCTTATTATATATATTTTTAATCATTTTATACTTAAACACATGTCACAATATTAGAAAGAAAATTACTATCAAAGAATCTTTTGCAATTATCTTTTGATTAGGATTTTAAAAAAGGAAAATTACTATTAAATAAATTTATAATTACTTTTTAATGAAATTCATTTCTGTTAATTTCTTTGTATATATATTTTTAATTATGAGATAGATTAACACATGTCACAATCTTAATAAATTAATTGACACATGTCGCGATCATGTTAATTATCAACTTTGAAAAACCAAACTTTATATAATAAGATACCTCTATTCGTTTCATAACCGCTAGACGCAGCATCAGCGGCACTAAAAGGTAAGGCGATGGAGACAAAAAATAATAGAATCCAAAATTGAAATCGCAGGTGATGAACTACGGAGACACAAAAAGTGAAACACTGTGACACCATTAATTTCAGCGTCTCTTTCGCTCAGCTTTAATTGTCGCTGCGACTTGAAAATAAGTTAGGGCTGAACCTTCACCGGTGTTGCGTTGCCGTAATGAAAAGTTAATTTATTGCCGCTGCGTCTACCGTTAGCGGTCATGAAACGAACATGTGTAATATAGTTACTTTATTACAGAGTGAAATATAGATGAATATCACTTTTCCACTCCAAATATAGAATAAAAATATTACATTTTTCTATTATAGAGTAAACCATTGAAGCAAAAGTTACTCTATAATAGGATTACTCTATTTTAATGTAAATTATAGAGAAAAAAATAGTATTCTATTGGAAATGGTCTAATGTTAGTAAGCTAAAGTTGTAGATATGCAATACCATGAAGGACCAAATGGTCAGTGAACGATGGAGAATTGGAGACGAACGATGGACTTAAAAGTTGAAAACCGTTCCTTATATTTAATTAATGGACTTGAGACAATTTTTACCATCAGAGAATATGCATGGCCGTTGGTCATTGAGTGTTTGATACAGAAGTCTTGAAAGTTGAAACAACTTTTCTCTCTTATCTAATGGACTTCGAGACAGCTTTGAGTGTGGCCGTTGTTCAACTGAGTAATGGTGCGAGTCTTGAAACTTGAAACTACTTCCACTCCCTCTATTAAATGGACATGAGAGACAATGTGACCATCACAGAAAATGGCCTCTTCCTCTTCCTTGGTTCTGTCTTCTCCGTCTTTGACTCCGGTAATAAAAGACGGAGAATATAAAAACTGGGCGGAGCTTCCGTCTGAACTAACGTCATCCATCCTGCAAAGGCTCAGCCTGGTTGAGATATTGGAAAACGCTCAGAAAGTGTGTACGTCTTGGCGTCGCGTCTGTAAAGACCCTTCTATGTGGCGGAAGATTGTCATGCATAACCTTGGAAACTTGTGGTACGACCGCGAGATCATGTGCCGTCACGTAGTGGATCGTAGCCAGGGTGGCTTGATTGAGATTGAAATTTGGTATTTTTGTACTGATTCTCTCCTCAACTACATAGCTGATAGGTTAAGTCTCTGTCTCTCTCTCATGAGGTCTAGCTGGTGCTGCTAAGTTCTTTTGTGAATATGCTTTGCGTTTTTAGCGTTCTTAGTATCTTACTTGGCTTCAGTCTTTTTTGTTTATCAATAACACGCAATTCTTTTCAGTTCAAGTAGCCTGAGAAGCCTTACACTTGCACTGTGCTCTCAAATAACAAACAACGGACTTACCGAAGCACTTATGAAGCTTCCATTGCTTGAAGAACTCGATGTCTCGTTCAGCACACTGTCCGGAGATTCTCTCAGAGTTGTAGGCCAGTCTTGTCCTAATCTGAAGACATTTAAGCTAAACTGCTTGGGTGACATTCGTACCGCGAACGAGGGCGACGATGATGCTCTAGCTATCGCTGAAACAATGCCTGGACTTCACAACCTCCAGATTTTCGGAAACAAATTAACAGATGCTGGTTTAAACGCCATTATTGATCATTGTCTTAACCTGGAACATCTTGATTTACGTCAGTGTTTCAACGTTAACATTGTCGGGGATCTGGAGAAGCGGTGTTCCGAAAGGGTCAAAGTTTTGAGACGACCTAATGATTCTACTCATGATTACCCATATGAAGAAGTGTTGGTTTTCAATACGATGAGAGCATCTGAAGATGGCTTCATGCCAAATGTTAGTTGTTATCATGACTTCGAAGGTGCCAGTGACAATTCTGACTACGACCCGTATGATGTTTATGATGACCCGTATGATATGTACGGCGATCTGCGTTTCTAGGTGCAGTGGTGAAATGTTTTCATTATCTCTTTTAAAGTAGTTTCTATAAGGTCATTCGTGTCATGTGTCTTTTTCTTTCTTTTTTTTATAAACACAAGAATATGTGTTGTTTCATCTACCTAGAATATTAGAACTAAAGATATGTTATAACACTGTTTTTCTCAGAAAACACCCATCAAAAATCTCAAAGAAACATTAATCATCTCCAAGACTCCAATGTTCCATTGTATGGTAGCTTAAAAATAACGAGGTTTTGGAACAAATCCATCAACCGCAAAAGTTCCTTGTGGCTCAAGGGATGGACAAACGCAGACCATCAAGCTCTGGTCTTACAATGACTTGGCTTCTAAGTCTTTGGCAGCTTCATGTACACATTGAATACATTATGATGCTGAATATGTTGATTTCAATGTTCTAAATAAAGTAAGGGAAGGTGTATATGCGGAGGTTTGACAACATTTATGCTGATATTGGCGATGAACAGTCCTTGCTGCAGTCTCTTTCTACCTTCTCCGGTCATTTGAAGCAAATTAGTGTAAGTCTGTTTTCCTGTCTCTGTCACAGGTCAACAGATGTCTCAGTGTTTTTCTTACTGGTTAACTTGCAGGAGATTATCTCGCATTCAACAAGCAGATCACTTGTGTTGTTAGATGAAGTAAGTTATCTGGTGTAAACTGTTGGATTGGTGCTATCTGACAGGTTGGAGCATGAACTAATCCGCTTGAAGGAGCTGCATTAGGGATGGAAATACTGGAGTCATTTGTAGAGAGCGGTTCTCTGCTCACCATGGCAACTACACATCACAGAGAGCTTAAGATGCTTAAATACAGGTTTTGTAATCTGCACCTACCGTTTTTTTTTGGATCATCCAATAATCAAAAACACTTTCTACATTTTTTTTTAAGAACTCTTAATTAGGAAATTTGCATTGGAGCACATAAATGTTGAAATCTCTTAACTAAGTCTCTTAACTTACATTTACTACTTAAAAAGTATTAAAAATAATTAAAAGACTCTAAAGAGGTCTTTGGGATAATGATGTTCTTATATTCTAGGTACATGTGATAGATACTTAGTTTGAGTAAAAACAGATGAAACTTGTTTTTTTCTTTGTGGTTCTAGAGAAAAGAGAGAGAGAGTTTAAGTTTCTGTGAGCCCGAAAGCAAGATCAAGCATATCATTATCCTCATTTGTTGGTTGTTCAAGTTAAGATACTTTTCTATCACAATAAGTAGAAAACATTAACAAGAAACTAACAGAAAAGGGTTTAGCCCTTTTTTCTTTAAAAAGAAAACGAACCGAAAAGGATTAAATTCTAAAGTGACAATCTTTTGGTAGTAAGTGCTAAGTAGTAACTCTTGAGAAATTCTCACGCGACGCTTCATCGTCTCTGGCCTTCATCAGGTGACTTCACCTTCTTCGCTCCTTTTGGGACTTTATTTGTGTTGAATGATACTCGAGATTCTGATTATCTCTTGCTCATACTTAGATTCTGAGATTCAGTTTTGTGAGCGGATGTAATGGATGAAAAGAAAGTGAAGGGAGTGTGCCACGAACGTCCTGCAAGAGAAGATATGATAAGCAAATTACCCGACTCTTTGATATCTCAGATACTTTTTTATCTCCTGAGAACTAGTGTTTTGTCCCATAGGTGGGAAAGTCTGTGGCTTCTGATCTCTGAGTTGGATTTGAGCTCTTCCGAGTTTCCAGAGTACAATGCATTTGTGGGTTTCGTCGACAGGTTCCTAGAGAAGTCTTGCTTGCACGAGCTCAAGCTAAAGATTCTGAAACGTAAGAATAATAAGCCTTGCGTCATGCGGTGGGTAGACTTTGTGGCGAGGCGTAAACTAATTAAACATGTTGACGTTGAGTATATCTATGTCTCTCGTAAGCGTTTGGAAGTGATGCCCGTAAGCCTCTATGTCTGCGAGACGCTCCTTTACCTAAGACTCAATCGGGTATTCGTTGGTAGTTTAGACTCTGTTTCTTTGCCATATCTCAAGACTATGCGTTTAGACGAAAACATGTATGACAGTGATACGGGTATAGAGTCACTTATCTCGTCTTGTCCAGCTCTCGAAGATTTGAGCATTGTTAGAAAGTTGGATGATAATGTGAGAGTTCTACGAGTGCACTCTCAGACAATAACAAGTCTTAGAGTAGAACATGATTGCGGTTGTGATCATGCCTTTTTCTATTTTGATTGGGAAACGTTGGCGCTTTTCATTGATGCCCCTAGACTTAAGTATTTGAACTATAACAACGAAATAGCACCGAGTGAATTCATAAGCAATTTGGGTTCCTTAGTTAAGGTCCATTTTGTTGGCGACGTTCGTATTACATACTCTCATGATATGGAGGTTGCTTATCACAGCAACAAACGGTCAGTAACTTTTTCAGATGTATCTCAACGGCTAGGGATCTGGTCATCTCTGAGCTTATTATGGAAGTTAGTCCACATGTAAACGACATTGTGCTCACCCACATTCTTGTTTTCTTCTGTGTAAGCCGTTAATCTCCGACTACTTTAAAGTTGAACCGTTTCCTCAGTTTTGCAACTTGTCCAGTTTGGAAGCAGAGGTTTGTCTAAGACACTTGGATATCCTGGGAATGCTGCCAACCTTTCTTGAAAGCTTCCCAAATCTAAAATCCATCGTCTTGGTGGTGACTTGCTCCAACCCTACTCTACATAGATTCTTAACTTCATTGGTGTATTCATTCATCTTTATGTAATTTTTTTTTTGTAGGATTTAACTCATTCAAAAACCGACATGCTTCCAATAGCACTCTCGTCCGTGCCTCCTCAGTGTTTGTTGTCATCGCTCGAGTTTGTAGAGATAAAAAGCAGATACGAGGCAGAGTTTGTTTTGATGGAACTAGCAAATTACTTTGCAGAAAACTCTGTGATCCTAAAGAAACTCGTTGTGCGTTGGAAACGTTCTAAGCTAGAAGAAGATACTGTCTTATGGGACCTCCTTTCGTTGCCGTGGCGATCTTAGCACATGTCGAATCGAAGTTTGTGGACCGCTAAAAAGACTTGTAGTGTAGTATTCCTGGAGATTGGACTTGTTGTTTTGATTGTTGTTGAACTATGTTATCATGTCTTTGTGAGCTTTGGTCATAACAAGAACATGGTTTTGTCGGAAGTTTGGAACTTGTAGCAATAAATTTGAAGGTTCCATTTAACTTTATGGTTAATTATTATAGCCAACATGTTTCATTCAAACGAGTGTTCCAAAAGTCATGAACACTGAGCGAAGTCTCCGCCTAGACTTCATCTCCCTCTCTGGACTGGGTCTCCCAAACCCCAAACCCCTAAAGCCATCAAGTGGTACTATTCTGAAGGAGTTGCCTTCTCAAATCAACAGGTGACTCGCAGTTTCTTCTTCTCTCTCTCACAAGTTTCATGGATTTCCAACTTAAAACCAATTGGCGGTAAGTGGAGTGGTCCAAGTATCTTATATATTACTCAAGTCTCATACATATTTCCAATGTGGGATATTCTCTCCAACACCTTCCTTCGAGATAATGGTGCATATAACCATTAATCTCGCAGAATCCATCGTACCTCCTCCGAAACAATGCTTTATTTTTCTAACAATCTCGAAGGAATTGAGCCTTCTTTGGGCCATCAATTCGTGGGACGATCGAGCCACTGTCCAGGCCGGATTAATGGGTTAGGGTGTCGGGTCTGCTCTGATACCATGACAAGTTTTTTGGGCTTCCAACTTAAAACCAATTGGCAATTAATGGATTGGTTCAAGTCCCTTATATATTACTCAAGTCTCATACATATTTCCAACCTGGTATCTTCTCTCCAACATCTCTCTCTTTTTCCATAAGCGAAACATATAGTTCAAACTGAATGACGGTTACTAAGACAAGGTCAGACACTGATCTAAATAAATCCAACAACCCCTTTAAAGCAAGAGGGGCGATACTTCCGTGGGTTTGTTTACAAACATATGCGCCAATTAGCTACGGCCAGCATCTATCACAAAGCTAACAAAACAGAGTGAAGATATTCAAAACATGGTGGTTAGAAAGATTCTAATGCCCTATCATTTAACATGCATTGTCACTCCCTTTACTAAATATAAAGCTTCAGAATCCATAATCTACTTAAAATAGGTCCTCTTGTGACTCAGTGAGTTCGGATGAATCGTCGTTATTTGCCATGAGAGGTTCAATGTTAACAGGTAACCGTGAAAGTGTGAGTGGCTTTTTGGTGTTTTATGTTCAAAAACATTTTCAGATAATTAATAAATTCTCCCCTATTTATTTCATGTTTTTGTTTTGACCCTAGTAGTTCTATCCATTGTTTTTAAAATGCTTTCTTGTCCATTGTTTTTAAAATGCTTTCTTGTCCAATGTCCTAGAGATTGGACTTGGGTTGTGGTGATTTTGGTTGAATTTTCTATTACTATAGGATTCCAATAAACTGTTTTTATGTAATAGGTGACTAAAAATTGGAATGTGATTCTACCAAAAATTCAGGACACAGGTCCATGGAATCAGTCAGAGATCAAAACCTGTCCAGAGATTTCAGTTTTGTCTTATGTTGTCAGTTTCCGGTTGGATAACTTGTTTAACGAGATGATTATAAAGAGCTAAAACATACCAACCATAAGTTTCCTGCCATTAAACTAGATGGCATTATTTTCAACAAACAAGAGTCAATATCAAAGGGCAAAACCTGCCGCAAACAGTTTCAGTTATTATAATCAAAAGGAATAGTTAGGAAGGTGTCACTTTTTCTTCATCCCCAGAATAATCTCACTCATCAGCTGAATCATCCTCGTCCACATCCATCCACAAGGTGCAAACACTCGCTCCTTCAGCAGGCTTGGCAACACTCGAAGCAGCAGCTCCAGCACTTCCATTGGCAGTGATAATTGAATGGACCATCACTTCCTCCTCTTCTTCTGAGTCAGAAGAAGTGTAGTAATCCTCAGAAGAAGAGGAATCATCATCTTCGTCGAGGTCGGGTGTTTTGTAGCCAGTGAAGTCGACACTCCCCCTCTCCAATGAGTGGGAGAGTTCAAACTCCTTCTCAAAAAACAGATCCAAGTTGATCTGAGGAATCTTCTCCTGAGAAAGATATCCAATCACAAACTTCTTCCCATCAACAGTCACGTCCAAGAGAGCAGTTTCACCCTCCTTCCCATTAAAAATACATGCCTACACATATTTAAAAAAAGGAAAAGTAAGAAACTCTGTAAAGAAAACTAATCATGAATCTTTCAGAACTGTTAATTAATAAGGGTATTTGAAAGCAACCCGTGAAAGGTGGATGAGATAGTCTTCATCAGGTTTCACTTTAAGTGGCTTCCCTGCCTCAACTTTAGCTCCTGTTTACATATACCCAATAATACAATCAATTGTGAACCCGTTTGCACAGATGAAACACTACTTGTTACTTCCACAACATCTAAGTAAACAGGTTATAACCAGGTCAGTTTGCACAAGAACAAAAACTACTTGTTACCACAAGAACATCAAAACAAAGGTTATAACCTGGACATAAACTTTAAAAGGACAAGCTAAGAGAGTTAATGTGGACGCCGAACATTGCATAAACATCTAAACAAACTAAACATGGACATGCATGGTTCAACAGGTTATAAACGAACATAAACTTTAAAAGGACAAAGACGCGTTTGTGGAAAGTGAAGTAATTATTTACAAAGAAATTATTGGTCCTGCCATTTATGATCGATATGGTGAGGACATGATGATGGCCGAGCCAATTGATTTCGTATTCAGGAAAGACGCGTTCAAGACCACATAATCATACGTTGGAGATTTCATAGTTGCTATCCAAAGTGAGATATTGAGATCTAACGGTGAAGGAAGTAATTGGATTACACGTGCTTTGAAAAACTGGGAATCATGTGGTTTCTTTATGATATATGCATTAACAAATAAATAGATACTAGGTTAAGGCATGAACATTATATATATATATATATAAAATATTCTATGTATTATATGTTTTTTACATATTATAAATTAATAAATATATATTAAATAATTAAAATGTCAACAACTATTACATATATAATTAAATTGGTGCAAACATATAAATAAATTTTTTAATCCAAACAATATTTTTTATATTTGATATGGTATATAATTAAAAATAAATGATATTAACATATATATATATATAGTATATTTTTACATTAATATCTATTGAATGATGCTTTCTACTCATATTTTTTTTTTATCATTAGTATTTTTATAGCAAAAAATTTTAAATTACGGATAACAAAATTTTCATTGTGGGATTAATAGTTTAGTAATTTATAATGTTTTTTAAAATTAGGTTGTCAATATTGGTTCAAAGTTTTTATCAGAAAAAATGTTCGAAATAATTTTCTAAATTTAAATATTTATGAATTTTTATATGCTATATAGTTTAATATATATATATATATATATATTTTTTTTTTTTAATATTAATACTATTAAATGAATTTGTAATCATTTGTATCTTGTCATAACAAAAAATTTTAACCATGGATTACAAAATTTGAATGTTAGACTTTTAATAGTTTTAGTAATTTATAATCGTGTTTAAAAATTCAAAACAAAACATATACATAAAATCTAAATTTTTATTACATGGTTAATATGGTTGTTTAATTTATTTTAATAGTTTGAAATTAAAAAAAATATGATAGAACATACACTATTTTTTATTAAATCTTTATTATTTAAAATCATTAATTGTCATATATTTTAGCCACATCAGGCAATTCCGTAATTTTTATTTAAAAAAATAATCAAAAATAATAATAAATTTATGGTTAGTTTAATAAAAAGATTATTATATATTTAGATGAACCAACCTATTTCTCTAAAAATTATCTTAGTGATGACACGTGGCTACAAAAAATATTGTAATTCTTCTCAATTAATATATAAGGGATGTGCCTACACGGTGGGTCTAGAAAAATCCAATTAATTTCATTAGGATGAATAATTCAGCAATGTATCAAGCGTGAAATCAACAATCAAAGAAGCTAATGGAAAAACAATACTAGTATTTATTAAAGCGAATACCGATCAGATCATTATATACATATGTAAATACATGTATATAAAATTATATAATATATATAATTTTATATATCTATATAAGTTTAATAATATTATTATTCACTAAATTAATTATTTAGTTGTTGATTTTTTTTAAAAGTATGTAGATTTTGTAATTTCTGTAACTAAATAATATTATGTATCTTCTTTTTCTCCTTTTATTTTTTTAAAATTAAATTATTTTAGCGGATCGAATCGGATATCCGATAAATTATCTGGATTTTCCGGATATCTGGAACGCCGAATATCGGAAAAGTTACAGATCGAATCCAATCCAATCGAAAAATCAATTATCCGTACGGATCGGAGCGGATCACGGATATCCTTAAAATTCAGGATATCTGTTCAGTGCCCACCCTTAAAGCTAAGTATTGACACATGGTTCAACATGTTACAGTACAAAGTATGAGTTAATAGATGCCGAGATAAGAAAATCTTACCCCAGAATTCCATTGTTGATTGAAGGAGGAAAGAGATTCTCGAAAGATATAGGAGTTTAGGGCTGCGAAATAGAAAGTTGCAGTGAGCGAGGCGGCGGAAGAGAAAGAGAGGTTTTGGGGTTATTTATAAGGGAGATGGGTAGGTTTTACAAGTGCTTTTCTTTTAGCCGAGTCTCTACGACACCGTTTGGGGTCCTCAAATTATTGGAATATTGCCTCATTTAAAAAAAATTATGGTTTCCGAGAAATTTCACATTTTAGAAAATTAATTACATATATTCATAATTGGAAAAAATAAACTTAACTATTCCAGAGTCAAATATAATAGATTATTCTCATAAAGTAAAGATTATCTTCCTCATTAGAAGAATATAGAGCAGAAGAAAAAAAAAAGATCTTTAGTTTTTATTTTTTTTTAAACATATTTTCCATAGATATATTTGTGTTAGATAATACAATATTACAAAAATTCAAAAAAACCCTGGCTACAACCAAAAAGTACAAAAAAGTTAAAAAAACTCAAAAGAAAAGAAGATACTCAAGACAAAACAAGAGTCTTTGCAACCAGATTGGAACACTTTGCATGAACTTAAAGCGACAAAACCATGTCTACTTCACCAACGGGTGTATTCCAGAGCCAATGTTGATCTTCTTTCCAGGAGAAGCTGAGGTCTGAGCTACTATCAGGAGAGAGCTAGTGGCAATGGAAGAGAGAAGACGTGACAGAGACAACATTTGAGACTGTGATCTTGTCATTCTATAGCTTCTCTAGACATGACCAAAGTTTGATACCTTTCCCATCTTTATTCCAGTTTTGTTAGGGCATGTTCTTTTGTCCATCCATATGGTACATCTCGATAGAGATGAGAAATGTGTTTGTTTAGTGTTGAAATGGACATCATCCACATGAACCATCCAGATGAATTTTAAAATTTTAACGTTAAGTAATACTCATCCATATGAGTTCAGTTGGTGCATCTGCATATGGATGAAGATGAACATGTCCAAAATAATAAATGACAATTTACCTTTATTCTAACAAAAATTTATATCCAAGTTCAAAAATTTATAGTTTTCTACCAAAATCGTAAAAACACATTTTCGTCTAAAGCACAAAATATGCATTTTCCCGCCAAAACCGCAAAACACACATTTTCCGCCAAAATCGTAAAAACGCATTTTCTCGCCAAAATTACAAAAACACATTTGCGGCCAAAAAACAAAAGTGCATTTTTCTAACAAAACCGAAAAAATACAATTTTTCTCACCAAATTTGTAAACATTTTTTCGTCAAAACCGCGAAAATGCAATTTTCCGACAAAACAACAAAAAATGCCTTTTGTGACCAATCCGCAAAACACATTTTCCCCACCAAAATCACAAAACGCAGTTTCCTGGTAAAACCAAAACAAAACAGTTTCCCGACGAAACGAAAAAAAACATTTTCTGCCAAAATCGCAAAATGCATTTTTCTCCAAATTACAAAATGCATTTTTCGCCAAAATCGCAAAAATGCAGTTTTTCGCCAAAACCACAAAACACATTTTCCGTCAAAACTGAAAAATGATTTTTACCGTAAAAATCACAAACATGCACTTTCCTGCCAAAATCATAAAAATGCACTTACATGTCAAAACCATAAAAATGTATTTTCTCGCAAAAATACATTTTCTCGCCAAAACAACAAAAATGCATTTCCCACAAAAGACTTTTAAAAAAAAAATTCCTGTCAAAACCAAAAATATTGTTCCTGTAAAAACCATGAAAATGCACTTTTCTGCCAAAACCGTGAAAACATATTTTTCCGTCAAAACTACACATCGTATTTCCCGCCAATACTGTAAAAATATTTTTCCTTCCAAAATCGTGAAAACGTTTTTTCCCTTTATGTTTCTCGCTAAAACCACAAAATTTGTATTTTCTCTCGTAAATCGATAAAATATATTTTCTGATAAAATCGCAAAATTATATTTCCCGCAAAAACCATATTGTAAAATAATTATATTTTAGATAATTAATTAAAATTAATATAGTTCAACAAAGATAAAATATGTATATAAATAATTTGTTTACTAAACCCATCTAGATAAAATATAGATGAACAAACAAACATAAGTTCATTTAGATGATTCATCTAGAAGAACCATCTTGATGGAGAAACGAACAGTCCCAAATAACATCTATATGAATCATTTGGATGAATCATCTAAATGGATCATTTGAATGGAGATGACAGATGGACAAACGAACAACACCTTACTCGACAACAAAGGGAATGGATTGAACCTGATGCGTTATTGTTTGCTCCCTTGATGATTAGTTTTGATGGTTCTGCTCGGTGTTGCTTCCATGCTAGAAAGGAGCTCTTTAGTCCTGATTGCAACTGTAAATGAATAGAAACATATGAACACTAATATGTAATTTTCATAAATATTGTTATGTTTGTGGTTAGATCATCCATTGGTGAGATGAGATTATAGGATCCATCTATCCAAGCAATTAACTAACATTTAAAGTGAGGATAAGAAGCTAAAAAATACAAACCATAAATTTTCTGTCATTAGCCTTTCATATATGATAGTTTAAATTTAACTCTCCCTCCACCTACATATTTTTATTTTGATGATTTTGGTGTGATTCCAAAAACTTTCTAGGCTCAAGGACTAATCACCAAGAGACCTATAGAAATCCGAATTTTCTTACCACTTAAAGGGTTTATAGGTAGCCAGAGGAAATCAAACCCAGGGTAGAAGCTCCAGCTGGAACCCTTCCACCCACATATTACAACACTAATCTTCACCATATAGACTGTGGACGCAAAATTAGAAGATGCAAGGTTGCAAGGAAAGAAGATTGCAACAAACCCTTCATCCTCTAGTTTTTCAAAACCACAATTTCCATCATCCACTTAATCACTACGTACCAACTTTTTTCTTTGAAACACCACTACGTACCAACTAAACCAATGAAATTAGCAAGATTTACAACATACCCATTCTCATTATCTACGTATGAATAGCGCAATAAGACTCTCATTATCTACTTTGATTTACTAAAGTTAAAATGTATATTATATAAAACAAATAATTCGGATTAAGCTTATCGCAAGTCATAATAGTAGTGTTTTCTTATAACACATGAAATATATATTTAAATTAGTCATTACAATAAGTTTAATGTAGCTAGTAGATAAACAAAAAGAAGCAGCAATAGTAAACAACCAATATTAGCTGTGGTTCGTTGCTAGGAGATGCCAAAGGAAGTCCACACCTTGGACTTGGGTTGTTATCTTGGTTGAATCTGTAAGAACAGATTTGTGGCTAGTTTATATGTTCTTATGAAAATATGTTTGTGTGCAAGTATTTAAGTGCATAAAGTAAAGAACACATAGAAATTTGTTGACATGATTCGTTTTCTACATTTTCAGGACCATGTACAGAATTCATTCGTTAGAGAAAGCTATAACCTACAATTGCTATATGACATCCACCACTTTTATTTAGATTTACAATGATTAAATCAACTATTATTCATTGTATATATTTTCCACGAGAATAGTTCTCTATAACAAAACTAGTTCTCTCAACTGTCCGATAGGACGACGTCACAATCCATGTGCGGCCTCAATAAAACCGTTGACACGTGAGTCTTTATGTCATGTCACGTTCTCTCACTGTTTAAACAAGTGCCAAAAATCCTAACACGTCCACGAGTAATTGGGCTTATCTTGAAACTCGGACAGCACAGAACTAGCAAATACTTCTTCACAATCTTCTACTACTATATATATGATTCTAATATTGTGTTTTATGTAGTAAGTGACTGAAAATCGGAAGATACCAAAAATGTGATTATGCGTTGTTTTTCTCTACCGAAAAAATCCTGACCAAGCTCCATGGAATCAGTCAGAGATCAAAACATGTCAAGAAATTTAAGTTTTGCCTTATGTTGTCAATGCTCAGAGTTTTAGAATCTTGAATAAACTACCATTGGTCAATTAATAACAACGGTGAGCTACTAATATGAGTTTCTTTCATAAATTTTGTTCTTTTTGTGGTTAGATAATTAGTTGGTGAGATTATAAGATTCATCTACCCAAGCATAAAATTGTAATTTGAAGTAAGGATAAAAAGCTAAAAATACCAAACATAAATTTCATGCCATCATCCATTCATATATGATGATACAAATTTACCTTCCCACCCACATATTACAACGATAATGAACATTTTCAACAAAATAAAAGCTGTACCTTATACCGGAATCAAAATAAAAAAAAACGAAACCAAATGGTTAACCAAGATATAGACAAGTCGGCAAATCCCAAGTGCATGGCTCATTCACACTCACCAACTACCATAGTGTGATTGATATCTCTTTCTCCTACCCACCAACCACCCCACTCCACTTCTGATTTTGACATTTGTCTTTTCTTTGTTGAACTTTCGCCATTTGTATTAATTAATCCTTCTGTAATAATATCAATCAACATGATAATGGGGGCATATTATGATATTAATCATCTGTCTGCTATAACTCATAACGAAGGATATATACACGATCAAGTTGGATTCGAAAGTATATATGACTGCGACATGATAATTGAAGTTTACACATAGAGAACCATAACTAGCTCCAAGCCTAAAATTAATACTAAGAACAAAAACAACACACCATTCTAATGATCTGATCTGATCTATCACAAAAATAAAAGCATGATCCTTATACGGTAAACAGTTTTCGGTCGGTATGTTGAGTTTCGCTTTCCCACCAAACCCTTTTACGTACGGTGAAATGACATAATTATCTTATATCATCGCCATCATATTGGTCCCACAAAAAATATTATTCAATTAACATATAATATGAGTGTTTATGGGTATTATAACATGGGTGTTTATGGAGTATAATCGGCCGCCATGACATGATTCGCATCATCTATATAGCTATCATGGACCCATTAAATGTTCAACTCAGTTCGTGGTCGTCGTCTGACGTTAGCGGGGATGGAATCGTCCGGATCGCTTGGAATCACCAGGCAAATGCGATTCCAAAAAAAGTAGCAAATGGAATCGCAAGGAGAGCGGACGATTCTGTGTTGGAACCGTGATTTTCGTACGTTGGAGGCGATGGAACAAGGGTGCCTTGGTTACTTTTATTTGGGTTTTTATTTCTTGTTCTATTTGTTCGCCAAGAACAACCACAACCTCTCATATATATATATATATATATATATATAATTTATAGAAATGAGTGTTAGAAATTTAGAATATTAAATTATAAGAAGCTCATGCAGATAAAAAAAGCAATCGAAGTTCATATTCTTACGTATATGTTTTAGTGATGACAAAAAAATGAAGTATACAATATAGCCAGCTAACTGACATCTACCTGCAATATAAAATATAGCCAGCTAAGTAGTAATGATTTGTAAATAGTATAGATACATACCCATACCCTCAATTGTAATATCGACCTAATTAGTGACGTAGTGTTATATCATTCAAACAATATTAACACTAATATATACTCCCTCGGTACCGTTTTAATTGGTGTTTAAGCATTTTTATTTTGTTTCATAATAAACGATGTTTTCACATTTCTAAATAAAATTTAATGTCAATTAAAATTTGCAACCAATTACAAAATACTACATGTTTTTCTTATTGGTTAGAGTGATTTTATTTAATGCAATTTTATGTAACCAAGATAAATCGCATAGAAATTTATATTTTCTTAATTTTTGTGTAAAAATCTTAAACACCACTTAAAATGGTACGGATGGAATATATATATACGCCCGACTTCTTGGCAACACTAAGGGAAATTCCTGAAGATAGTTGAGAACTTTATTTTATAGTCAATGAAAATTCATGGAAATTTTTAACTTACAATTTTTTAATGGAAGTTGGTACACTACAAGAAAACAGCGATATTCTGACGGACATTCCGACGGAAAATGAAATCTTCGGAATATACCGAGGAATTTCCGAGGAAATTCCGAGGAAACACAAAATTGGGTTTCCTCGGAATTTCCTTGGAATATACCGACGGAATTCCGAGGAAACTACAGTCCGTCGGAATATTCCGAGGAAATTCCGAGGAAAACTCTGTTCCTCGGAAAAAACCGATGAATTCCGAGGAAATATTATAGCCGTTGGAGAGCCGTTGGGGGATTTTACAAAATTCCGAGGAAATTCCGACGAACTAGTTTTGTCCGTCGGAATTCCGTCGGAATTTCCTCGGTATGTCGGCAGGATTTAAACTATAAATACAAGCACTCCTCTTCCTCTTCATTCACTTCATATCTTCATCCTCTCTCTTACTCTATTTACACACGAATTTGATTCATAAAAAATATGTCTTCTTCAAATTATTTTCGTTCTTGGATCGATCGACCTCATTTGGATCCGAACACGAGATTGCTTACGGAAGAATACCAACGAGGTATAACTGAATTCATGGGGTTAGTTCACCGACAACCGGAAGCAAAAACAGGTATGTTAAGATGTCCTTGCTCTAATTGTAAAAATAGAAAGGTTATTAAAGAGTGGGATGTTTGGACTCATCTATATTTGAGTGGGTTTACACGAAGTTACAAAATTTGGTATCATCATGGGGAAACTGATTATGAACATGGTAGTACTAGTGAACCTCAGCCAGCGGTTAGATTAGAAGAACCAATTAGAACGGATGTAGATTATGGTGTAGGTACTGAGCAGATGGTAAATGATCATTTTAGAGGGGAAGATTTACCCAATGCAGAAGCTAGGAGATTTTATGATATGTTGGATGCTGGAAAGCAACCATTGTACGAAGGTTGCAGAGATGGTCATTCAGCTTTATCATCTGCTACAAGATTGATGGGCATTAAAACAGATTATAATTTGGCTGAAGACTGTGTGGATGCGATTGCTGATTTTGTAAAAGGTATTCTACCCGAGGATAATGTAGCTCCTGGTTCATACTACGAGGTTCAGAAACTCGTAGCTGGTCTTGGTTTATCGTATCAGGTAATAGATGTATGCAGCGACAACTGCATGATTTATTGGAGGGTGGATGAACAGCGGGTTACATGCAAATTTTGTGGAAAGCCTCGTTATAAAGATACAATTGGAAGAGTTCCAGTGCCATATAAAAGGATGTGGTATTTACCTTTGACGGAAAGGTTGCAGAGGTTGTATCTGTCTGAACGCACAGCGCAACCAATGAGATGGCATGCGGAGCACTCAACAGATGGTGAGATCAGACATCCTTCAGATGCAAAAGCGTGGAAGCATTTCCAATCAAAGTATCCCGACTTTGCGTATGAGAGAAGAAATGTCTACCTTGGATTATGTACTGATGGTTTCAGTCCGTTTGGCAAGAGTGGAAGACAGTATTCTCTATGGCCCGTCATTCTTACACCATACAACCTCCCCCCAAACTTGTGCTTGCGACGAGAGTTTTTGTTTCTCTCGATTCTCGTTCCCGGACCAGAGCATCCTAAGAGATCACTTGATGTGTTTCTTCAGCCACTAATATATGAGTTGCAACAACTATGGGCTCAAGGTGCTGAAACATACGATGTTTCGTGTAAAGAAAACTTTCAAATGCGGGCAGTACTAATGTGGACAATAAGTGATTTTCCAGCATATGGTATGTTGTCTGGATGGACAACGCATGGAAGGCTATCATGTCCATATTGTCAAGATAACACTGATGCTTTCCAACTAAAGCACGGAAGGAAAACGTGTTGGTTTGACTGTCACAGGAGATTCCTACCACCTGATCATCCATATCGTAGGAGTAGGAATTTGTTTACGAAGAACAAGAGGGTGTTTGACAGTCCACCTCCGGAAATTTGTGGGAAAGATTTGAAGATACAACTAAGAGATTTTGGTGCAGAAAGGACGCCAGAAGTCGGTGGACATGAGCGTTTTCCGGTAGATGCTGTTGGAGAACTACATAACTGGCACAAAAAAAGTATTTTCTGGGATCTGCCATACTGGGAGGATCATCTGCTAAGGCATAATTTAGATGTCATGCATATTGAGAAGAACTTTTTTGACAATCTCATGAACACGATCCTTAATGTTCAAGGTAAAACAAAGGATAATTTGAAGTCAAGACTGGATTTAGTCGATATATGTGCTCGTTCAGAACTTCATGTTGATGAGAATGGTAGGGCTCCTTTTCCCATATACCGACTTGATGCAGCGGGAAAAGATGCGTTCTTTGATTGGATTTCAAACGATGTGGAATTTCCAGACGGTTACGCATCAAATTTGCGTAACTGTATCGACAGAAAGGAAGGAAAGTTTACTGGCTTGAAAAGCCACGATTGCCATGTAATGATGCAGCGCCTCCTTCCGTTCGCCTTCAAGGAAATATTACCACGAAATGTTCATGAAGCAATTGCAGGGATAAGTGGTTTCTTCCGCGATTTATGCACGAGATCAGTGACTCTTGAAGGTATTGAAAATTTGAAGACTAACATAGCCGTGATTCAGTGCAACCTTGAGAAGATATTTCCTCCCTCATTTTTTGATGTTATGGAGCATCTTGTTATTCACCTGGCAAGAGAATTGGAACTTGGTGGTCCTGTGCAGTATAGATGGATGTATCTGTATGAGCGGTATATGTTCCATTTGAAGAAGATGGTGAAAAATTTAAGTAGGGTGGAAGGTTCTATAGTCGCACAGATGATCAATGAAGAAACTTCAAACTTTGCCGAGTACTACTTTCCAGCAGAAGTTCAGACCAAAAACAGAAGACCTGCTCGGCATGATGATAGAGGCGAACGGGCAACATATCATGTTACGGTTCCAGACATTTTCACAGACGTTGGACGACTTAGCGGAAAACCAAAGGACCGTCGACTTACTGAGCAGGAGCGCAGTCATTTGCAAACATATTTGCTCACCAACTGCGAAGACGTTCTTCAATATGAGAGGTAAATAAATGAGCTTACAAATTTTTATTTTAACAAGTTGAAATTTAAATCTTAATTAATTACATTATTGTCATCATATACAGGATTTTCATGGCAGAAAAGCGGTTCGAGTATAGATACGCCACAGAGGACGAACTAGAAGAAATGAAGCAGAGAGAATTTACTGGATGGATGTTTACTTATGTGAGTGCTTTAAACAAATTAAAATATATTTTATCACATATTTATACTAATTCACATTTATTGATATAATATATATATATGTGCTATTAATAGGTGTCTGCTGGTTTGGCCAGAGGTGAAACATTTGACGATTGGATACGTGAGATGGTCGTTGGACCAAACTTTGTTGTGAAGTCATATCCGAGATTTTGTACTCGAGGATATGCATTCACAACTCAGAAGAGGAGACGTTCGAGTACGACTTATGATGCTGGCGTTTGTTCTGCATCAGGAGATGATGTATACTACGGACACATACATGAGATTTTGGAAATCAAGTATTTGGGCATGGTTGGATTGCGCTGTACTGTTTTCTATTGTGATTGGCACGACAACACCCCAGATCGAGGTGTGAGAACAGATGCATTTGGTGTTACATCAGTAAATTCGAGGCGAAAGCTGCAATATTATGATCCTTTCATTCTTGCTTCCTAGGCCGATCAGGTAATTAAATGTTAATTATTCAGAATGATTCATCATCATGTGTATTAATTTATAATTTTTCTAAATGTTACAGGTTTGTTATATCAAGTACCCCCGGGTAAGGAACAGAGATGATCCATGGGTTACTGTTACAAGACTCAACCCGAGAGGCCGAGTTCAGGGAAGTTCTGAGCTGGAAGACCCACTACAACCAAGCACATCCGGCAACTGTAGTGCAGCAGAAGATTTAGCTGGAGTTGGCCTTGTAGTCGATTTAACCGACTTTGGAGAGGAAGCCGTCGTTCACGTAGAGGATGAACCAGTAATTGGAGAGTTTCACCAAGATCCAGATTCAGATTCATCTGGTGATGATGACTCGGAAACAGACTACCATTGAACTTTTTTTTTTTTTTTAAGAAATACCGAGGAAATTCCGAGGAACACTTGATATAACCTCTTTCCTCGGATAATAGTTATTTGGTTTATCTAGCAAGGCAAAGCTGAATACGAATTAAAAGCTACACAAAACACAACCAAATAAAACAAAGAAACCATGTAAAAGAAATACGAACTCATAATTAAGAAACCTAAAAAAAACTCAGTTCAAAATTAACAGAAAATAAGACCATAAAACGTTAGAATAGAAAAGAAAATAAAATAGCCGGTGATAGCTCCTACTCCTCGTCTCCTGCTCCAGATGTTCCTGCATCGTTGGGTCTCTTGGACCTCTTTCTTACCCTGTGTGTACCACTCGAACCCGAACCAGAGCTGGATGGAGAGTTGTCCCGATGAACTACATCATCCTTTTGGCAACGACACGGCCTGATACGTGAAATGGCAGCCCAGATCTTGTGTAGCATGTCGTTGTTTGTCTTTATGCTCTGATCTCTCCAATGTTGTTGCTGGCGCGAAGTGGCGTTCGGTGGAAGCTCTTGCAGCTTGTACTGGCTGGAGTCTGATGGGAGTAGCTGATGGGGTTGTGAATCATCTGGAATGGCTTGTGCAGCCTCATCTTGTCCTTCTTCATCAACCACGCCCTTGCCTTTGGTCTGATATTTTGGCATGAAGAAGGATGGCTTGTCTACTAGTGCGGTAGCAGGGGGTAGGAACTCAACTGCAGCCTCTGAAAGTAGAGCAGTCAGGCCGATCTGAGGCAGGTGGCAGTAGAGTGTTTTCTTCGCTCGGTCCTGGAATACGTAGACGTAAGGACCATCCCGATCGATCCTCGAGTGGGGACCAGCTATGAACTCCTTACTTACTAGAGAAATGACATCCAGGTAGTTCCAAGCAATGTTGTTCGATCTGTCCAGTGCTACCTGGTGTCTAAGGATCCGAGTAATCACTGCACCAAATCCACATGCATTGCTCTTGGATTTGGTTACTTTCCCCTTGTATCCTGCTAAGTTTGCGGCCAGCACCGCTCCCATGTTGAAGGCAGTAGTAGGTGGGAATGTAGAGTTTCCAAATGCCGGTAGCAAATGCCTCACACCTTGGTACAGGAGGCACAACTCCCATTGCGTGACTGATGCGGCTGTGGTTGTCCCGTATAGCAATGAGCCAATGAGGCGTGTCGCATATCTCAGTACTGGGCTCCGGATAAGTGACTCTTTTGCCTGAGAAGATCTATAAACCCCTGTGCCAATCGTTTCCCAGAAGTTCAACAGCTCTGAAGTCCAATAAAGACCATATGTCCTCTCCCCCGCACTCAATCCAAATAGTCCGCAGAGGTCTGTGAAAGATACCTCATAGTATACTTTCTGCACTACGAATGCCAGAAAACCTTCCTGATGGCTATCATCGGGACGGGTGACGTATGCGGATGCTATGAACTGGCATACCAACTCCGGATAAGTGGGTTCCTTGAGGTTGCATAGTTGGCCTAGACCCATGTTCTGGAACAGTCCTTCAATGTCTGCTTTGATTCCCAATATTATCATCGTCTCAGGACATGCTAGTTGTGTAGCCGGAACGGCTACCTTCTTCATGTTGTTGTAGTGGGTGGTATCAGACTTATCCCACTTCTTTGGCCTTTGCTTCTCCAGCTGTGACGAACCCGCTTCTTGTGTGTTTTTCTTTGCTGATGTTTTTGTGCGCTTCATTCTCTACAAAATAGAATCATTGCTCTCAACATGGTTATAATCAATTAAGAATTGGGCAAAGCTGAACATGAAAATGAAAAGCGAAATCGAGTTGTGATAAAAAAAAAACGAAATTGAAAAAAATTCTCTATCCCTAAATCATCTCAAATCATGTTCCAAACTCGTTGATCACAGACAATTGTGTTCTATTCCATGTTTAAACATCTGTTTCATGCATATTTGATCAAGGAATCAACACGGAAATAAGAAATTCACAAAACCCAAAAAATTGCTCAAGAACACGATTTCAGAATGTGGAGATTCGCGGAGTATACCTGTCTTAGGGTGAAGACGAGTGTAGGAATCAGGTAGAGCTCGAAAAATCAAGTGGAATAGAGCCCAAAATTGTTCAAATCGGATGATTATAGAGAGAGAAAGGGGGGGGGGCGAATTATAGGGGAAATCGGAGGGGATGAGAGTTCTAAGGTTTAGATCCAAAAAAGGTCGGGTTTTGCCTTATAATTTTGTTTTCCGAACACGCATCGATTGATGCGTTTTGTTTCTATAACGCATCGATCGATCACATTCTTACGGCCCAGGCCATCTTGGTAATCGATCGATGCATTTTTGTTCTATAACGCATCGATCGATGCGTTTTTAAAAAAACATACAAGATTTTCCGAGGAAATTCTGAGGAACAATTCAGATTGTCGATCGATCGATGGGATACTCTCATCGATCGATCACAATCTTACGGCCCGGTCCATCCTAGTAATCGATCGATGCGTTTTTGTTCTATAACGCATCGATCGATGCATTTTTAAAAAAACATACAAGATTTTCCGAGGAAATTCCGAGGAACAATTCAGATTGTCGATAGATCGATGGGTTACTCTCATCGATCGATCACAATCTTACGGCCCCATCCATCCTAGTAATCGATCGATGCGTTTTTGTTCTATAACGCATCGATCGATGCATTTTTAAAAAAACATACAAGATTTTCCGATGAAATTCTGAGGAACAATTCAGATTGTCGATAGATCGATGGGTTAATCTCATCGATCGATCACAATCTTACGGCCCAGGCCATCTTAGTAATCGATCGATTTATTTTTGTTCAAAAACGCATCGATCGATGCGTTTTTTTAAAAAAATTACGTTTTGAAACCCCAAACACTAGTTCATCAGAATTTCCTCGGAATATTCCGAGGAAATTTCGAGGAAGAAGAGGGTTTCGTCGGAGTTCCCTCGAAATAATCCGAGGAAATTCCGAGGAAATAGGGTTTTTAAACCGAAAACAACGTTTTGCCGTTTGAATAACACCTATATAACCCTTATTAAGTGTCTTACGTTCATTATGAAGTCAAAAATTTGTTCCTTACCGTATAATTAAAACTTTTCCGATTGTATGAACGAAATCTCGCAACATAAGAGAAACACTTATACCTTTTAACGAACGGTAAAGGGAATACTTTCAATTAGTTTTGAAATTTGTTATTTCATGGTTTATGCTCATGTATACAAAGAATCCTCAATGGTATGCATTACAATTGTATAAGAAATAAAATACGGCAAAAAAAATTGATGTTTTGAAACCCCAAACACTAGTTCCTCGGTATTTCCTCGGAATATTCAGAGGAAATTCCGACGGATATTTTACTATCTGTCGGAATTTCCTCGGAATATTTTCATTTTACCGGGCAAATATTTCGCGAAAATTGAAATTAGAATTCCGACGGATAATGTCCGTCGGACCCTAGGTTTTATAACCACGAGCCCCTTCTTCTTCCCCATTTCTCTCTTCTTCCTCTGCGCGACTCCTCTCTTTCTCTCCGGCGATTTCCCCCTGAAATCCGACGATATCTCCGGCGATCTCCCTCTTCTCTTACACAAATCATGTAAGGACCCTATCCCACTCTCTTAGGTTCTATTTGTTAGGTTTTTGTGTAGTTTTGATAGATTTTTGTTAGGGTGATTGGTTAGGATTGTGATTTGGTTGTATAATAGGTTTAGAATTGTGATTTGGTTGAATAATTTGTTTTGTTGAATTGATTTAGAATTTTTTATAATTTTTTTATTTTTTGTATTTATAAAATCGATTTTTGTATATAAAATCGATTTTTGTATTTTACAAAACGATTTTTCTATATAAATTCGATTTTCTGGATTTTACAAAAAAAAATTCTATATAAATTCGATTTTTTGGATTTTACAAAACATTTTAATTATTAAACAATTTTTATTTATTAAAACTATTTTTTGTTATTAGAACTATTTTTATATATTTATTAAAAAAATTTAATATATATAAATCTTTTTCTGTGATTAAATTATTTGGGATTTTTTTTAATAAAAAAATTAATTTATATATTTCTGTATTTATTAAATATATTTTTTTAATTTACAGGTCTCATGATGATCAGACCCGGCCTCGACAGCGTCGTGGTCGTGGTGGTACGGGGAGCCAGTCTCGGGATTCCAGCCATTTTCAGGATTCCCCTTCGCCCCACAGCTCCAACCATACATCTCCCTCTGCTGCACCCGCTCATGCTCCTCTCGCTCCCGCTGCTGCATCCGCTCCTGTTCCTCCGGGTCCTCCGGGAGTGATGAGGGTTGCGGAGTTGGTTCAACAGCCCGGTCGTGACCATCTTCCGTATCTCACTCCGTATCCACATGGACGGGGTCAAACATGGTAATTAAACATTTTTTTTCTTTAAATTTGGATTCATTATTAACCGTTTGTTCTTTTAATAAGGTTCAACCGATCCGGGAACGGGATCAGCGCATGGATCAACCGTATGATGTACTCGGCCCTCGACAGTGGACATCCGACTTTCACTCACTTCCCAACCGACAAGCAGGTTCTGTGGTTTCGTCAGTTTGCGGTAAGTATTCTAATTTTTTACTTATATTTTTAATCTTTAATATAAATTTTCTACTAATTGTGTTTTTTTTCAGCAAGAGTTCAACTGGAATTCCGATGAGACGCTCTTTATCTATCACCACTTCGTCCATAAAGTAATGGACAACTATGGGAAGCAGATCCACGAGTGGAAGAAGAAGTGGGAAATCAATAAGGTTCGATTTAATTTATTAAACAATTTTTTAATTTATTAAACTATTTTTTAATTTGTTAAACTTTTTCTTTTTTTTTAATTAAAAGGTCCCAAAGTCGATGAACGACACGGTCTGGAAGGAGTTGTGTGCGCATTGGGATAAGGAGGAGACGAAAGAAACTTCTTCCACCAACTCCACCAACCGCAGGAGCGACCGTAAAGGGAAGGGCATCTACAAGCATAACTTGGGTGCTCAATCTATTGCCACTCTCGGAGATCGCATGGTAAGTTCAACCGCTTTTTCTTCAATTATTTGAGTTTCAGAATTTAAATTTATTGTGCATTTCTTCTAATTTCTAATGTTTCTTTAATTTTATGTTTTTTTTCAAGGCGGAAGAAAATGATGGCGAGCCGGTCGATGATCTCGCCCTAATGAGGAGGGCGTATACCAACAAGAAGACCGGCCAGATTGATGACGGTCTTGTGAGGGACGTGGTCGACCTGGTCCAAACTCAGGTGGTAGACGAAGTGTCTCAGCTTCAAACCGAGGATGACGCTTCGACGGCTTCGACCAACTTGTCCCGGTTTCGAATCAACGAAATCGTTGAATCCGTAAGTTCTTTTTTTTAAAAGTTCAATTCATTTATTTCTTGGTTTAAATTTCTAAATTTGGCTTTTTTCTATTCAGTCGGTTCCAAAGAAGAATGGACGTTTGTTCGGTTTGGGTCGTCGCACCCGGTCGGTTCCTCCTTCTTCTGCACCACCGCCCTTTGTTGATCCAAAAGTACTTACGGCTCAGTTGAAGGACAAAGATGATCGAATATCTTTGTTGGAGACCCAGATGGCGGCTCAACAGGCGGGCTATGAGGCACAGAGGAGGCTGAACCAGCAAATGATGGAGATGATGCAGAGGATGTACCCGAACGAGATGTTCCCGGACGTGCCAGACCCGTAGTTTTTTTTTTCCCCAATCTCGGAATGTTTTATTTTTATTTGTGAAACTTTGAATATTAATTAGTATGATTTCAATTTTACTTTTAATTTCATATTTTCGAATTTAAATTTCAGAAATTTTATTTTTTCAAAATTAATAATATTTTTTACATTCCGAGGAAATTAATTATATTTTTCACAAGATCGATCGATGCGTTTTTGAACAAAAACGCATCGATCGATCCGTTTTTTTTTTAAATATAGCGAGGGACATTTCCCTCGGAATTTTCCGAGGGACAACTCCCTCGGAAAATTCCGAGGAACAGATCCCTCGGAATATACCGAGGGAACAGTTCCTCGGAATAAACCGAGGAAAAAGTCCGTCGGTATACTCCTATCGATCGATGTATATATGTCCAAACACGCATCGATCGATGAACTTCCGAGGAATTATCCCGACGAAGTTCTACCTCGGTATATTCCGAGGACTTTTCCGACAAACAAGGGATCCTCGGAATTTCCTCGGAAATTTATTTCCTCGGAATTCCGTCGGAAAATTCCGAGGGATTTCGGAGGAAAAAAGAAATTCCGAGGAATTATTTCCGACGACGTGTTTCGTCGGAATAACGATATTCCGACGAAATTCCGACGATTTTTTCCCTCAGAATCCTTGATGTTTTCTTGTAGTGGTATAGTACACGACCAGATGGAGGTTATACTTTGTTTCAAAGCAAGAAACATCAAAACCAATATTATGTTCACACGTAAATTAGTTTGACATTTGTAAAGTTTAACAACTTGTTTTTAAATCAATTTAATTTAGAATCCTGAAAGCCTTTCTCGTTGTCCTGGTTAGGGCGGGAGCTTTAAAACATGAGCCCTTAAAACATAGCTTCAAAGACGATTGTTAATGATACTGCTAAGTCTTTTCTTAAAAATTCTGTTACGGATTTATTACGAAATTCATTCATTCATAATAATATGATTACGTGTATTGGTAATGATATTTTTAATTTAGAAATATACAAATTAAATATTTTTTAATCTGTGTGTATAAATCTAAAATGACAATTAAAATAAAACGGAGAGAGTACCAATACTCAATGCTGTAGAAAAAGAATACATTTCTCTGAGATTTAATTACTCTTTAAATGTCTACAAATTTCATATACATGAATATTCCCTTTGATTTATTACTCCTCTTTTTATTAAACAAATCATTAATCTGATTCATTTGATTCCACCTGATACCAAACATTAAAATCAATAGAAAATCATCGCATTTTAGTGGACATGATCAGCAGCAGCAACATACAAAATATTTTTGGTTTGGGGATGACGTATCATAGGAGAAATAAAATATATTATCCTCCTACTTTCACATGCAAAACGAGTTCTACATTCTACTTTGGTTTCACGTATCTTATAATTCAACGAATATGATATTTTTTTTATCATAAGTTATTATTATAATTTAGACAAATATACGGTCAGGCGTCTTCGCTAGGTGACGTTGACCATGGCGACATATCCATTGGGTAACTTCCCAGCACCCTGAGGAATGACGTGTACTCCTGCACCTCCGATAGCGCGTTCTGCGCACGCGCCTCCGCCATCGACGCTTCGAAATCAACGTAGAAAGTGTACTCGAACTGCTTCGCTGTTCCGACGCCTCCGTCCCCGACAACTCTCACAGGGCAGTTCTGGTGCGGCCGCGACTCGATCTTCGTCAGGCTGATGTTCCGGAACGCGAACGCGGAGAGCACTTTGAAGAGGACGCTGGTTCCTTCGCGCTCCTGAGCGGCGAAGACGATGCTCGTTTTGAAAGGGCGATCCGTGCGAGGGATGATCGGGTCACGCGCCAGCATCAGGAACCGCGTGACGTTCCCCGCGTCGTCCTGGATCCCGTCGGCGAGGATCTGGAGCCCGTAGAGCTCGGCCGCTCTCGCGCTCGCCACAGCCGCCGTGTCGCGGAGGTTGTTCGACGCGATGTACTCCGCCGCCGCGGCTGTGTCGTGAAACGCCTCGATCGCGGCTTTCGGAGTGAGTTTGTTGAGCGATCCCTCGGTCTGAGCCAGAGCCTGGGGATGCGAGATCACGCGCCTGACGCAATCCGGACGGACTCCGGGGAGAGCGAGGAGGCAGTGGTGGACAGGGATCTGAACCTCTCCGACGATGTGGAGGCGGTGACGGAGGAGGAGATCGTAGTTTCTGTGAATCGAACCGCCGAGAGAGTTCTCAACGGGGAGGACGGCGCGATCCGCGATCCAGAGCTCCACCGCCTGAAACGCGACGTCGAATTGATCACACGGAATGGCTTCAGACTTCGGGTAAGCTTTCCCGGCGGCGGCTTCGGAATACGCGCCGGGAACTCCTTGATACGCTACACGGAGGGTGGATCCGTGAGACGGCGCCGGCGAGAGATCTGTATTCGTTAACGGCTGAATCAATCCAGGCTTGCCGTTCTGAGTGTTGGACGGAACGAGGCTGAGATTAACGGAGTCGTTGCTGTGGCCGTTAACGGCAGCTACTTGACCGGCTAAGGAACCGGTGATGGAGCTGGAGTTTTCAGCGGAAGCCACTTTGCTTGCTAAGATGGCGCATGAGCTCTGCCAATCAGCTCGGCTCGAGCCAACACCATTAGGGAAGCTAAACGACTCAGACTTGTAGCTGCAACGAACAGACACGCGGTTTCTATTTACGTGAGAGTAACGCGCGATTTTAGCCGTTAGATTCGTTTGAATCATGGGTTTGAGATCACACGAGAAGGTAGGCGAAACAGCTTGCATGATTCTGAGTCGAATTTTGTGAGACGGAAAAAAATTAAGAAATATTAAAACGACTGCGTATTTGAAGTACAGTACAAAGCTAAGCTTGGAGTTCTATTGTTGATAGGAGAACTTGCAAGCTGAGAGATAATGGTGGAGGAGGAAGAGATTATATACTGAGAGAGAGAAGTAGTAGATGGATTTTTCCAAAAGAAAGTCTATGAGGGTAATTCCGTCAAATCATTCACCTACCACATTCATTTGATTTTCCTCGCCAATATTTTTGTTTTTATTCTTTTTATATTATATAGTTTTATGAGACAATTAGAAGATGTGTAAATATGTCTTTGATTTTTTGTTAGGAAAAATGGTTAATAACCGGTACGTGTTAAAGATCATTCATAATAAAATAATGCGATTTAGGATATGGATAAACGTACATATGTGTCAGTTTTACGATTGTGTTTCATTTCAAATGCTAATGTTCTTTCGAGATTTTCTTATGTTTTCAAGTTTCTTTTTATAGTTATGATTTTTTTTTATCCTTAACAAAAGTAACTATGAGAATATATTATGGAGGGTCGTGTATTAGTATCAATGTTCTAAAAATCGGTAGGCGTTAACTAGGCGCTTTATAGAGGATTAGCGACTAGGCGGATTATTCGGGGCGTAGGCGAGGTCTAGGCGTTAGCAAATTGTTGATTTATTTTATATATTTTATACATTTGTATAACATATTTTAGTTTTTAAGTTTAATTATAAAATTATTGTGACGAATTATCAAAATTAGATATACAAAACAGAAGAAAATTGATAAATTTGTAGATTTGTAATAATATTATTGCTTTATTTAACATATATAGACAATTTTAGATTGATTTTGACCAATTTTAACTGATTTAGAATAGTTTAAACCAATTTGAATCATATAAATCGGTATAAATCGGATTTAAAAAAAAATCATTTCGGATAGGACCGAGTTGCTGCCTAGGCGGGGGCCTAGGCGCCGCCTAGATCGATTTTTAGAACCCTGATTAGTATCAAGCAAGTGAACAAACATGTGATGGTGTGATCTAGTGGTTTAAAAGATTTTCTTTTCTTCAAGTCTTGAAGAGAACGATCGAGTTTGGTCATATATGTATCCCCAAATAATTTTGTCTTTCTCTATTTGGCCATTGTAGACGATTAGGTACTATTTGATCAGAAAAAAACGATTAGGTACTAAAAGTTATGTGTGTATATGGTGTATGAGTTCTTTCTTTTAGAATAACAATAGTACGAGGAAGCATTTAGCATAATTAGTTATGTTGCCATTCTATACCAAACAAACTATAAATGTTTTTATTAATAATATTACACTAGGTTAAGATCTGCATTTGCGCGGGATTAACATTATATATATATATATATATATATATATATATATATATATATATATATATAACTTTTGTATATTATATATTCTTTTACATATTATGAAATATTAAATATATATTAAACATTAAAAAATTTCAGTAACTATTACATATATTATTAAATTGATGCAAACACATCGATAAATTCTATTAATCCGAACAAACACTTCTTTCAATTTTATATGATCTACAATTAAATTTAAATGAGATTAACATAGATGTATAATATATTTTTAATATTGATATTTATTAAATAATTTTGTCTACTCATATTATTTTTTGATCATTTGTATTTTTTATAACAAAAATTTTAAATCAGTGATAGCAAAAAATTTCATTGTGTGATGTTTAATAGTTTAAGTAATTTATACTTTATAAAAATAATTCAATGCAAAGTTAAAATTTAAATATTATGTTGTCAATATTTTTTCAAAGCTATTATCAAAAAATGTTAAAAGAAAATTTAAATATTAAAATATTTATATATTTTATATGGTATATAGTTTAATCTAAACGATATTAATATATATATATATATATTTTTTTAATCTTAATATTTATTAAATGAGACTTAATACTTATATAATTTTGTAATAATTTGTATCTTGTCATAATAAAAATGTTAAATCATGGTTCATGAATATTTTAATGTGAGACTTTTAATTGTTTTAGTAATTTATAGTCGTTTTCAAAAATTCAAAATATAACATATACGGAAAAATCTAAATTTTTATTATATGGTTAATTTGGTTATTTAATTTATTTTAATAAGTTAAAATTGAAAAAAAATAATAGAGGATATACTAATTTTTATCAAAACTTTATTATTTAAAATTATTAAATGTCATATATACTTTAGCCACATTAGGCAATTCCGTAAATTTTATTTATGGAAAGAATGAAAGACATTAATAATTAATTTAAAGTTAATTTAATAAAAAAGTTATTATATATTTAAATGGAACAACATATTTCTCTAGAGATTCTAAAAATCATTGTGGTGATGACATAAGACTACCTTAAATGTTGTAATGTATCTCTTTTAATATATCGGGGATGATATTTAAAATGATTAGAAGGATACTAATCCAAGAAGAAAAAAAGAAAAACGTAGATTTTCGGATTTTTGGCGCACACAGTATATGGTTTTGACATTATAGAATGAGTGGAAAAAAATGCACAATGACACTTCGCTGTCGATAAACTCTAGCCACATTCTGGATCTGCCACCGTTCTCCAACAAATCTTTGAGATTTTTCAAGTTTAGATACTTTATTATAACTGTAAGACTTTTTCCTCTTTATTTTTAGGTTTCACATAATTAATAGTGGCCTCTAACACAAACACACAATAAGTTAATAGTTAGATGGCTTAACATATGTGGTCAAAAACTGTATAAAAACTTAATTGTTTTCTGAAATTTTTACACCAACAGACACTTTGTGAGTTTCCAATTACATTTGGGGACACATTGCACTTGCCACACACATTATGTGTGTCTAAAGACTTTAATACCTTCAAAATCATTATCTCTCTCGTTACCTTCTTTCTCGTTACTTTTTTCGATAATTAATAAGTAGATTTCTTTTAGAAATAAAATCTCACAAACAACAATCTTCTCATCGACAAAATCCCTAATCTTCTTGTCGATAAAATCCCTAACCCCACCAATGGAACCTCTCTCTCTCTCTCTCTCTCTCTCTCTCTCTCTATCGTCGATGAAGCCAAATCCCTAACCCCATCAATGAAACCGCGGAGGAGCAAGAAGGTCTTGTACCTTGGATCTGCAAATTCTCTGACTTTCGCGGTGATTCCAGCGACTCAGAGATTTCGTGATGCGATGAGAGTGTCTCGGAAGTGAAGCTGTAGAGATAGTGGAGACGATGAGCTGAGGAGAAACACATGATGGATTGTGGATTCTGTTTATTTATTCTTTCCATCGTTAACCTTTCTAAAGGAAAGAGTAAACTCCTTTTATTTTTATTTTTTAAAACAAATAACCTTATCTCTTCAGATTCTCAAATTAAGAAAAATAATTCTAACCCCTTTATCTCTCGACATTTTCTCGATCTAGAAATCAAATTCTGGAAACGAACCGTAATATTCTCGATCCAAAATTCTCCATAACCCCCTTTCTCCCTGCCAACATCTTCTCCATCTCTATTCCCGAGCATACATCTATCAGTCTTCTCTACCGCCCATGGAAGCGATGGTGGCTATGAACAAGGCGGTGGTACCTATGAACGGCGGCGCTTAGTCCCATGGAAGCGGTGGTGGACACCGTGGTTAGATGGCAGTGGATACCATAGTGGAGGTGGTGGTGGTTGTGGAGGAGGCATTGGTGGACGCGGTGGAGACATGGTAGTTATGAAGGTGGCGGTGGCTCTCTTGGTCAATGTGTGCGTGGATATTGTTGATGTGGTCGGAAGAGTTGTGGATGAGGATCGGTGGCTTTCTTGGTCAATGTGTGTGTGGAAATTTTTGATGTGGTCGGAAGAGTTGTGGATGAGGATCTCGTCGTCAGTGGTTGTGTTGATGTGATCGGAAGAGTTGCGGATGGGGATTTCGGTGGTGGATACGAAAGTGGTAATAGAGGGAGAGGAGATACTGGAGGTGGTGATTAATGGAGGTGATGGTAGCTCACTTGGTCAATGTGTGTGTGGATGTTGTTGATGTGGTCAGAAGAATTGTGGACAGGGATCTCATGGTTGTGTGGGGATGTTGTTGATGTGGTCGGAAGAGTTGTGGACGGGGATCTCATGGTCAGTGGTTGTGTTGAAGTTGTTGATGTGTCCGGAAGAGTTGCAGATGGAGCTCTCGGTGGTGGATATGAAAGTGGTAAGAGAGATGGAGAAGATAGTGGAAGTAGTGATTCAAACGGAGGTGGCAATTAAAACGAAGGTGGTAAAGGAGGTGGAGGAGATAGTGGAGGAGGTGGCGATGGCAGATATGAAGATGATGATGGAGGTGGTGATTGAAAGGGGGATAGTGATACTGGAAGTGGAGGAAAGAAACACTAGTTCAGTCCCGTAGAAGAAACTAAAAAATGAAAAAAAAAACAACTCTTTGATCAAAAAAAACTTTTCTAATTGTGTGGTCCAAAATGTTAGATATTTTCCGTTAAATCCTACAACCAAAAACAATTCACATGCTCCCATATACCTACTTTTTTGTTACACACTTTTAACATTAATTGCAACACAAAGCAAACTTAGTTATTCTAGTTACAACTCATTAACCTTATTGTTTTTTCCTTAAAAGGAATAGACTTCTCTTTAGACCAAAAACAAATGCATTTCTGTACAAAAAAAAACAGTTGCATAGAGAATGTGTGCCAACTTGCTATTGTGTCTCTGAATGTTAAACAAAGTCATATTGTGTCTTTCAATATAACTCTCTCTTGTTTTCTTTACAAAGTTATCGAATATTAGCATCTGAAACTAGATCAAACCTTCTGTGCACCTTTCAAGGAAAGCGCATGAGTTAGACGACAATCCAACTCGAGCTACCACAGACACACAAAAAGATTAGCTAGTGAGACATATTTGTAGGTTTATATTTAATTTAGTGTTTTCTCACAAGAAAACGCCTAGACATACAAAAAGTATAGTACTAAGATATGTTTGTGGATATAGATTATCTTAATATATAGTCTATATTTCTAACTCATTAGAATGTGTACTAATCACACATCCTATTTTTAGAATTCGTAGCAATGAAATCTCTCTAATTAACTTTGATCTTCTGATGTTTTATCTTAAGCCCCAAAAAGATATTGGAATTCTCATATATTACTAGGTTTAAGTTAGCACACTTTAATTGATGATATAGATTTTAGGGCTTCATTTTTTATCAATCAATCCATGTTCGATTATGGGTTCTTAGGTTTTGAATTACCTTTTAACCTTAGATGATTGTTAATAACTTAGCAAAACATTCTAAATCAAGGAAAAATAATGTATATATATGAAAATTGCAATGGATTGCAAATATATTGGTATTTAAGACATATTTTACCATAAATGAGTTAAAACTAATGTATACGGATTTATCCCCATGTGATTTTCCTAATTAGTTATATCCCCTATATATTAAAGAAGAAGCACTTAAAAAAGTTTCCTTAATATTCTAATACGACGTGGCTTCATGAGAGGCTTTTATTTACAAAATTGCACACGTGTTGCTTGGAGAACGTTTGTTAAAAAGCGCATGTCTTAAATGCAAACATTACATTCCTTAATTATCTTACATTCACGTAACATCCAAAGTTCTCTTCTCCACCTTATGTTGGTTCTCGAAGCGTACATGATGTGTTGGTGTTCGAAGACCACGTGAGACGAGATGGACCTTAATCATCTAAATTACTTAGACGAGATTGATTACTAGAACCACCTTCACCTTCATCATGTAAATATAATTATAGAGACGAGATGTGTTCGTAGTCAAAGAGTACGTGAGACAATATATAGACATGCTAAGACAAGAAAACAATGATAGTGATAGAGTTTCCAGTACTCACGAACACCGAACATATGCTATTACAGCCGGTACGAGGATCTTTAAGTGATGCTTCGGGTTTCTCGGTTTCTGTTTTTTGGATGTTCTTAGTCGTCTCTTTGAGATGGAGACATACATGTTTTTCTTCTTTGGTTTTTGGATGTTCCTTTATATGTAACATTTTATACTTCCACCTATATGATGGACAAGTCCACTTATTGTCGTTAATTACTTAGAGGATTTTACTGTGGACAAGTCCACTTATTGTCGTGCCCAGATCAGAGCCACTTTCTATCTGAAGTTTGAGAACGAAAAGACTGACCAAGAGATAAGCTTACTTGGAGGAAAACTTTCGCTATAAGCATGACACTTACAAAGTCACTAAGATTATCACCAACCATGATATAATTAGTGAGTTCGAAACAAATGTCAACCGAAAGATAATGTGAATGGCTTTTACGTTGAATTTTATTGTAATAGTTCTCTGTTATTTGTTTAATGTGTGTACTTATAAACTTGCCAGATACCAAGTATAACCTATACGGGCGACAACTCCATCCTCTCCGATGCACCAGAGGTTTGCTTTTGCTTTAATATAAAATTCCCCCGCGCCATGTCTTTTTTTTGCCAAGAATTTGAATTTCATATAAATATGAGAAGAGTTTGTAAGGTTTTACAAAATAGTTAAAGCTAGATGGGGTGCACTTTGGCAAAAAGAATAAAAACAAAGTGTAACCCATAACAAAAGACTTTCTAATCATTCATCAGCCAAGAAAGCATAAGGTTCTTAAAACTCTTCTTGCTGTGCTGTTTCCCCAAGATTGTATCTCTGATATGGCGATCAATGAGCTTATACAAAGTTTGAGGTGTAGACGAAATTCCGTCATGCAGACGTTTGTTCCTTTCCCCCCAGATACTATAGATAGTTGCGTGAGCAACAATTCTTTTAAGTATCAGTGGAGTAGTGGAATCCCTTAGAGATAACCACTCAATAAAAGATGTCCAAGTGATGAAGCATGAGTGAGTATACCCCAATCTACTCAGAATCAAAACCCAAACCTGTTTACTGATATCACAACGCAGGAGCAGATGGTCGCGGGTCTCCGGCGCTGAGTCATAGAGGCAACAGTTTGATGAAACCCCAAGGCCCCAGCTTGCGAGCCTCACTCTAGTTGGCATCCTATCGTTCTGTGCGATCCACATGAAGAAAGCATGTCGAGGAGTTGCCATTTTGAACCATACACTGTTTGACCAAGTGACTGCAGGAGCTCTGTTTCTAATCGCCTCCCATGTTCGAGAGGCAGAGAAGTCATCTATGCTCTCCCCATCAACGAGCCAGTAAAATACATCCTCAGTTTGTGAGGATGACGGCAGATGTATACTCGTGAGATGAATCTGGAGGGTCTCTGCAGCAGGCGAGCGCGCACCTCTCAGTCTCCAACCATTTTCATCACAGCTATCAGCAACTGAAGCAAATAAAGGAATTGAGAGCTCACGAGGACGCCGAATACGTTGATTAAGCGACCTAAAGGGGTCCAGATATCCCACCAAAAGCGTGTGGTTTCACCATTTCCAACCTCTGCTCTCAAGAAGTTTGTAGCTAAAGATCGCAGGTTTAAGAGGGATCTCCATGTCCCTGAACCCGCATTTTTAGCTTCGAGACTCCATAAACTCTCATTCCCGCGCCATGTCTAGAAGCTATCTTTATATGAAATGTCATAATAATTTGGTTTTTCTTACAGGGTTCCCTGATGCTATCTGTTGATTCATCTCAAGAATGTGAACCAACTGATCTCACTCCAGCAAAACGCAGAGGAACGGTCATTGATAACTTGGATGAAACATTTGATCAGAATTCTGTTTCAAGGACTCTATGTAGTACTCGAATCAAGAAGGAAAAAACTGATAAAAGTGGCTAGATGAGTTGTAGCAGGAAGAGATGTTTTTAGAGGCTTTGTTTTTCAGATTTCCTGCTTTTATGTTTCAGTTTTGGATTTTACGTGCTATCTTTTTATTTTGGGTTTTTTTTTTCTGTTGTGTTTTTGAATATTTAATTTAATACAAAGCCTCTATTTTAAGTTCATCATACTTATATCACTGGATTCCATTCAATTTTTTTTAATTACAAATACCCGTTAACATATTCACTTTTCTTCTAAATCCCCTACTATAATCTAAATTAAGTTATAAGTAGCTCTAGCAAAATTACGTAACAGTCTCTCTATACTATAATATACCTTTGTATTATTCATATTACATGTATTTTTCAGGGGATTTTTTTTTCGACGATGATATGCATTGTCTGAGAGGGTTTATTCTTCATCTCCGTTTACAAACCAAATTACAGTAGGAGGCCTCTCTCAATTTTGGAATTCATGGTTTTAGAATTACTTTTTGATGCATGTATTTCGTCTGAACAGCATGTTACAGTCCTTTCATTATGCTAGGGACCGAGTCGCAGTTGTATAAAAAAACAGAAATAGTTCGTAAGAAACAATTATTTAAAAATTAATGAGATGTATTTTTTACGCTATAATAAACTTTTAAAATGTACGATAATAAATTTTTTAACAAAATTTATCCAAATAAAAACATTTTATTCTATATAATATTGGATCTCACATTAATATTAAGTATATATGCCTAAAATAATGACATTTGGTTATTTAAAAATTGAAATATTATATTTTATTATTAGTTAATCAGATTAAATTAATATAGGTATGATTTAATTTAATTTAAAATAAATTAAAACAATAATTTTAAAAGATATGTAAACTATGATTAGTTTTAATTAAAAACATTTGGTTGAATGAGTTAGTGTTTGATAAAATAGTGTGATGATGAGAGATAACTTAAGGAAGAATCTGTTTGCTTAACCCATTTAAGTTTTATGTTAAACACTAAATTAAAAGAAAATGAGTGAGAATGTGTGATTTGAAACAAATTATGAGAAAAGTAGCTTAAACTATCATTTTCCTAATATATGTTTTTATGTTTACCTTAACCAAATTTATCCTTAGTTTTAAAGAGATAAATCATACTATATATTAACTAAGAAGCCACCTAATTGACTTTTGATTATGTGTCTTTAATATGTTAAGTTTTAAAAAATAGTTATAATTTGATTGGTTGTTAACATTTATTAGTTATTATTTTAATCAGATCTAAAAATAAAAAAGACAACTCTAGAATTAATTAATACAAATTACCAAATAACACAAATGAGATTACAAATAATGATTTATGGTAATTAATTATAGAATTAGAGAAAGAATATATATGTTTTATCAATTTCATTATTTTTATGTATATTGCCACTTCTGTACAATTAATAATCAGTTTCTTTATTTTTATCAGTTAGTTATATATATTTTGAAAATTCGTTGAAGATCACAAGTTAATGTATATTGCCACTTCTGTACTATTCAAGATATACACAATATATATTTTTTTATTTTCAGGATCCATTCCGCGCATTTTGATTGAACTTCACGAGAGTTGAAGAATTTAATATATTATCTTATGAAAGCTTTATGTTATTTTGGGATTTTTTTATTACAAACTTATTATTTGTTTTGAGGATTGAATAACCTTCGATTGCTTTTATGCTTCTATGTTGTTTTCTTTATTTCGAAAACTATATTTTATCCAGTAATGATTTTGCTTTTTACTTTCACTAATCTACCGAAAGAAACAAATTTCGAGTGTTTTGACCTATCTTTTCGAAGTTTATTTACATCAAGAAGAGTTGTAGTCTTCGGTTTATCAAAAAAACATGTATAAGCATAGAGGTTGTCAAATAATTAATATGTATATCAACATCATGTCACAATAAACTCGAGTCATAGACTCTCTTGGTTATACAAATTAATCACGTATAATATCACAGTCGATAACATTTGAATTTAATTGAATTATAGCTTTAGTTTTTACGCATAGTTTTAGTTAAAGTACACCTTTTTTTTTGTAACACAGTTAAAGTACACCTTATTATACATAATTATAATATATACAAACAAAAATCAAATAGACATCTAATTCCGCGCAAAACGCGGATTACTACCTAGTTTTTTAAGTATATGTGAACTTCCAAACTATCAAACAGATTTATGTTTCCCACATAAGCGGTTGATCTATTATCAGTTTACTCGTTATTTATAGTTACAATCATTTACATGAATATAAAAATGTTAAGTTTTATGTCTAATTCAGTTCACCTACCGCATTCATTTGATTTTCCTCCCCAATATTTTTGTTTTTATTCTTTTTATATTATATAGTTTTATGAGACAATTAGAAGATGTGTAAATATGAAACAATTTGATTTTCCTATTGCTCATACTACCACTAATGCTGCTCTAATACATGTTAATGTAAGAAATTATTAGAGTGGGGAAAATAAAAGAATCACTAACAGCTCCAATATGCCATGATTATGTAAGACTTCTGTCATATATTTGTTTCTTCTCTTAATATAAGTTACGTATGTATACCCAGGACCTCGTAGTCTAGTGGTACTACTTCCTTGAGGAGGAGAGGTCGGCTGTTTGACTCGCGGGGAGGGGAAGGCGTGTCCAGAGCCCGTAAAAAGGTACAGACAAAGACAGGCGCCGGACCTAGTTGGTGGGCCGCAAGGTCAACCCCTGGTTAAACAAAAAAAATTACATATTTGTGTAAAATGTGATGTGACCTCGTGTTCTAAAAGCGACGCCTGGCTTCTATAAGTTCCTATTCATTTCTTTTTTGTCAACTATTCATTTTTTCTTAAGCAAGAAAACATATATATTCATGATGAAAACTAATAAAAAATAATTAAAACATTTTGGCCGTAAAAGTAAATCGGTGGGGTTGTTGAAACCTTGTTTGTTCATATATTTGTGAAGGTTTGATATGGCAAAGTTGGTGAAAACCCAAGTGGGACTAAATTAACATTGTACCTAAGCATGTTGAATTGATTCTTTCTACATTTCTTTCATCTCTGTAGAGTCTTGATTAACGTCTAGAAAACTTTATTACGTTTGTTCTCAATCATGATTGGTGACTCTTTTACCTTTTTTTAAATAGGATCCATCTCACACCAATTAAATTTCCTTTTCCTGCCATATCAAAAAGAGAACGGAAAGTTTGTCTGAATCCACCAATCATATCTATTTATTATTTATCTAAACCTTATTTACGTATATTTTCTAACACTATAGCATATCAATTAGTATGACCTGAGAGAACAAAAAGAGATGTTGGGAATTCAATCAGCTTGAATAACAAATAAAAATGTTCAGTTTAACAGATTTTTCTTTTTGAACTTTAATTTAACAGAACTAATACAAATTAGTGTGTGTTTCAGCATATAACTTATTGTTTGCATATGCATATGCAAATCTTGAATATGGAAGAACTATATACAGGCTATATTTTGATCGAACCCTGAATCCAAGCGAAACGATTCACTTTTCTGAAGGCTTTGATTTCAATAATGCTATTCTCAAATCAACAGGTTTAGGTTCGCTTCGGTTTCAAAATTCAAAACGAAGAATAACAACATCTTTCTCTGAACTATCTATTTAGAATCATCTCAATAATATATGGAGTTTTAGATGTAAAAAAAAACATCCATTTTTGTTAAGAGTATATTGTAGGCATGGGCGTTCGGGTCTTCGGGTCGGGTTCGGACCGGTTCTTTTCGGGTCCGGGTCTTTCGGATCCTAAATATTTAGACCCAATAGGTACTTATAAATTTTCGGTTCGGATTCGGATCGGTTCTTCTGGGGTCCGGGTCGGTTCAGATCTATAATTAAAATACCTATAAAATACCTATAACTTTTCGGGTCCATATCGGGTCCGGGTCGGATTCGGATATTAGAATTTGAAAAAGACATGACATACCCAACTCCATCGAATTTAGTTGATATTTGGCATATATATCTAAAATTTTACAAAATAACTTAAATGAAACTATTAATAATTAAAATAAAACATTCTAAACTCTAAATTTTACATTTTAAAGCTTCATATTACTTAAAAAATATTACAAAATAATAGCAAATATTGTTAACAAAAGATATTTCAACTAAATCATAAAATAATATATATAAAAGAGAACACAAAAACATCATAGTTTTAGATATACATGTTTTTAAGTCGGATACAAATCGGTTCTTATCGGGTCGGATCTATTCGTGTCGGTTCTTTTCGGATCCGGGTCTATTCGGATCGGTTCCTTTCGGTTCCGGATCTATTCGGGTAAAAAAAATTTAGACCAAAAAAATACTTGTAAACTTTTGGTGCGGGTCCGGGTCAGATATTTTTAGATCGGTTTCGGTTCGGGTTTTCGGATCCAGGTTAAAAATGCCGAGGCCTAGTATATTGTATTCACCGCACGCTAAACCAAACAGAACCAAAGTCAAACCACCAGTCCCATTTGGTATATTTTATCCTCACCTAAACAAAATATGTGTACTTTTGACCCCCTTTGTTTTGTTGACAAAATTGACTTCACATAAAAAGTTAAAAACAGAAGATGCACGTGGTACATGTTCACGTTAGAATCTGAAGATTCTACGTCTTTGCATAATCAAGAAAGTAACAAACAAGTACCACCCCAGTAAGACGGCTCCTGATGACGCGTTTTATTTTCAACCATTTCGTATGTTTTTCTTTTGGTGTTTCTTCTTTCCTTGCATCTTCTTAGTTAAGCTTAGATGGTAAAGCTTTGTTTTATCACATATCATGTATAAATAACAGGAAAATTATGCTCCGTATGTTTTAGTTCTTTTTTATCCGTACTACAGACGACCACTTTATTGCTTCCGATTAGCCGATGTTATAGTCTCACAAGCTAAAACCAAAATATACAAACACCTGACATTGTTAGGTCAACCAGCTGCATATCCAAATGGTAAAATACTACAGGTTTGAATTGGAATAAACGCGACACAAAGAGCATTGACATATCCAATCTAACATGTTATGTTCTTTAATTTAAGGTCATAATCAATGGTTTAGAAACTCCTTAACTTCTCAACAATCACAATACTAAAAGGCCAATATGCTGAGTCTCTAGACTGTCACGTCATCAAAAATAATCAACCAATCACAACATTTTATTTTTGGATTTGGGCTTAAGATGTGTTTAAAGTGGATTAAGTGTGTGGGGTTCATTTGTTTAGGTTTGGGCTTCTTTTTTTATTGAACTAAACCTAGAAACCTAAATTACGACACAGAGATGCCTGAGGCTCTTCTTCTCCTCTGCCACTTCGTCTTCTCCCCGTAAAACAATTTCGACTGAGTTCTAATCCATCCATCAATACTCTACAATCAATTTCTTTTTTATGGTTTCGTTACATCTCCTTCTTTTCCTCCTCCTTACTTCAGTGGTCTGAAACTCAGAGCAGGAACCATCAACACAGCCAATATCAAAGCTTGAGTTTGATTTTGAGAGAAATAAGTCGAACAAAGATGATGTCAGAGAATTAATCTACCGAGAGGTAACTAAAAAAAAAGATTTTGACCCTGTCTTATTGTTCTCTGGTTCTCTTCATTGATCTAACTATTGCTTATCTCTGGAAAAAACACTAGATATTGGAGTATCATCCTCAGATGCTGGAGGAATACAAGCGCGGTGGTGATCAGCTTAGCTTCATGTACCCTAGGTTAGCTAATTAAACAACTCATGAACTATTATTCCCTGAAACAGAATGAAACCGAGAAATCTTCTGTTGTTTATGCAGTGGGGTTGATCAATTCAAGAGGCAATTTGCTCACCTTGAAGAGAATCAAGGTAAACCAGGGGCAGGAGCAGGAGGAGGAAGAAGTACTGCAATGCATAGACACCATGCTTCCTTGCCAAGGTAATCTCTTTTCACAGAATCTCTTGCTTTGCTCTCTCCTTCTCTGAAAGCATTGGGCTTCTCTGTGATTGTGTGTTGCAGAGAGAGAGTGGTGAGACTGCAGAAAAAAGCAGTGATGTTGAGAGAAGAGCAGCAGCTGCTGTGGCTTCAATTACAGTGCTCGTAGCCTCATGAAGAGTTCGAGCATCAGCGGTTCTAAATGCATTGGTGTCCAATCTAAAACCGACAAAGAGGTTAGTTGGTAAAAAAAACAGAGGATCTTCAAAGGAACATGAAGATGGAGTTTACTTACTGTTGTTTATGTTCTGTGTGTTGCAGGACACCATAGCTGAGGAAGGAGATGGTGAATCAGTGGCGGAGCTTACTGAAAGAGTTGCTTCTCTTCGTGATTCTTAAAACGTTTTTACTTTTTTTTTTGGCGTTTGGTGAAAACACCCATCGTGTTACTGGTCACGGCCTTTACCGCAAAGACTCTCGGAGGTACAGTTTTCTTTCTTTAATATAGGTTTACTACAGTTATGTATCTTCATTTTGTGTTTTTTAATGGGTTTTTCTTGATACAATATGTACTCTGCTTTTAGGATTACTCTGCTTAGTTAATTATTTAGAAATCTATGATAATTACGATGATATAGTTTGAGGAACATATATGACAGGTAAGGATTACATCCGCATAGTGTAAATTAATATTGTGATCAACAAGTAATCTTTTTCATATTTTTACGTGATTGTCAATGCATGAATTCGAAAGATTGTCATATTTTTCATATGCATAGAAAGATACTTTCATTGAGGCTTCCGTTTTTAATATTCAGAGTATCTAATTCAATAAATAGGAAATATTCCTCCTAAAGCGTTTATGGTAAGAGTATCATTGAGGCTTCCGTTTTTCTTCTAGGATTTACATGTTTGTTTTCAATAATTTACATTTACGATTCCGTTTTTGACGTAGAACCCCAACGAAAAAGAAACCCAACTTTCTATTTCCCATTTCCAAAATCAATACAGAAACCACCATAGGAACTGTCTACCAAGCTCTAACCAACGCCCACAAAATACAAGCCAACCAAGCTCTACGAAAGTGTAAGAAATTCTTTTACAAGCCAACAAAATACAAATCATAATCCACCTCTGAAATTGACAATCGCGTTTCTTCTAGGTTCGAGATACAAAAAAGAATGGAGAACCCACCTCAATCGCTCCCTTCGGGAACTGCATGTACAAAAATACTTTACTGTAGAAAGTAATGTTTTTTTTTAAAGCAGTTGAAAATAGTTCATATATTTTAAGTGACCATACTTAACTCCATCGACACAACACTTATAATACCAATGGCTGTCACCCAATTTTTTTTTGTTTTTGAGCAACAAATTTGTCAACATTGATCAGCTTGACAAAAAAATTTTTAGAAAAATTCATGTCTTCTAAATTGTTAAAAAACTATAAAGAGTTTTGGAGAATTTGGGGAGTATTGTTAAATGGTTCTACTAAAACCATATAAATGATGCAAATATTTTTAAAATTCAAAACTCATATATGGTTTTACTAAACTAATAAAATGGAATTCAATTATATTGTAGTAACTACAAAATTGAGAATTGCATTATAGATGGGATGACACTGGTCTCCACAAATCTAATAAAACTAAAGAAGGTTTGTAATCAATTATTAAAAAATCATAAATTATTTTCGTGTAATTATTTGTATACTATAGAAATAACTGTATTTTAGTATCTTTTTATTAACTACATCTAATATAATCTGGATTTCTCATATATTATTATTTTAATTTTTATAAGAGTTAGTGTTAATACGGAAAAACATGCATATGGTTTGATAAACATAAGATAATTCTCTTTTTAATAGGAACGTGGTAAGATAATTTAGAATATCTATCTATATAGTAAAAGAACTAAAATTCATACTCCCTACGTTTCTAAATAGATGATGTTTTAAGTAGTTTTTGATGTTTCAAAATAGATGATGTTTTCATATATCAATGCAATTTTTAACTTTATCAAAACTGTGTAACTAATGATGTTTTGCGGTATGTTTTGTGATTGGTTAAATAACTTTTAATTTATATTTTAATGATATTGTAAAGATAAATTAATTTTCTTAATAGTTGTGCACAGTTCTAAAACTTCATGTATTTTAAAACAGAGGGAATATTAAAAAAGTTAACTAATTCTGCTATTAGGAGTTTTGTAGGTAACACAACTGTAATACCATATGAATTTCTTCTTATTTGTTTGAATGATAAGTCTTTTCCCCACATTTGGGGGCTTAATAATTTTAGAGAAAACAGTATATAGATATATTATCAATTCAGAAACTATTAGAATAATTTTATTTTTTATTACATTTTTAATAATAAACGAAATATTAATTTTAATATATGATAAACTTTTTAAAATAATATCCTGCACTAATTATTACAGTATTAAATATTATTATAAAAACTCACATAATATGAATACATTATTTAATAACCGTCTATAAATAGTTTTACTAGATTAAAATTTAACAATAAGAATTTTTGTATTTAAAAAAAATACTTTATGGATATTATTAAACATCTTTATAGAACAAAAATATCACTTTCATTACTATAAGTTAGTTCTTTCAGAACACCAGTTTGTTGATTTTTACAATCTCTTAGTTATTGGCACTTTTTCAAACCTTTATGTACCTACAAGAAAAAGTGTTAAAAGTGGATTATGGTGTCGATTTTAAATAAATAATTTTACAGAAAATAGTATATAGATATATTATCAATTCAGAAACCATTAGAATAATTTTATTTTTAATGATATATTTAATAATTAACTAAATATTAATTTTAATATATGATGAACTTTTTAAAATAATATTCTGCACTATTTATTACTGTATTAAATTTTATAAGAACTCACATAATATGAATACATTATTTAATAACCGTCTACGAGTATTTTTACTAGATTAAAATTTAACAATAAGAATTTTCTTATTTTTTAAAAGTTTGACAAATCAAACAAATAACAGCTAAAACATCATCACATATGCGTTTGAGATTACAATAATATAAGCTAACTCCAAATTATCGTAGATTATCATCTAAAAAAAGTGTAAAAGCATTTTCCGTGCGTAAAAAATCTCAAACCACACATCAAAATATACAAATTATAAAGATGGGTAATACAACATAATTCTCATTCTCATTTGTGCAGGACATGCGACCGAAGATCACAACTACCAAAGCGACCACCTCAGACCACAACCAATAATCGTTAGGATCATTAGGGTGTGGCCCATCACAAACCACAAAAACAAAAATGCTTTCATAGGAACAACTTTCAAGTATCTTGACATCCAGGTTTGTCTAAAAATACTATGTTTATATCACTTTAACTACATTTAAAATGATTGCTTTTAACCACTAAACATGAACAACAAATGGAAGGGAGGGTGCCTATTTCTACGTCTGACAAAATGTACCAACGGTTCAAAGAAGGAAATTTTTATCACATTAGATATTTTAATTTTCTTTCCAATAACCAACGGTACAAGCTTACCGTTCATCCATACATAATCAATATCAATGAAACAACAACTATTACACAATTCCTTCATACATATTTCATCCCCAACACTAAACCTAGTTGATCAACTTAGCCAGTGCAACCAACTTCCTCTCAGGTAAAAAAAAAACCATTACCTATCTCACATACCAATAAATTCTATTTTATTGTTACTAAAAAAATTATTCCCACAGATGTTGTTAGTCGAATATGCCTCATCCAAGGAAGTGATATATATAACCACAACAACGATACAAAGATCATCATTGGATTGTGTTTAGACATGTACTAACATTTTATTAAATAAGATTTGTTTTTCACCAAAAAATATAATACAATAATTTTTTGTAGATCCAAATTGGTACGTCTAACTATATGGGACAACGAAGTGGCTAATTTCAGAGAGCTAAATCGCATATCTACCAGAAAAAACCAAATTGTAATCATCACAAGTATAATTCCACAGTTACATGAAGGTAATAAACTAAACCTAAAGTTTATGTCAAACTAAATGCTTACAAATATTCCGCTTTTAGAGGGAAACTATCACTCACAACCACACCAGGATCGCGCTTTTACTTTGACAACGACATTGATATCATAAAACGCTTCGAAAAGAGGAATAAACTGCTATCCTAAACCTGATGGCATAACTCCACATGAGATCGAACAACAAGACAGTAAACGAAACCAATCAACTGTTTTAAAATTTACATTACTGCTTCCTACGTCAATTAAAATGATTATTGTATCAATAATTACCAATAGCCATCAATAATACTTTTTCTTTATTTATTTAACATTCAATGATTATTTTAATCCAAACACTATTTTACATTAAACATAATTTAGACAAAATTATATTAATCTACTATGATATTCTACTTTAACATTTTCATAGAAAATAATCCGGGCGTAGCCCGGGAATAGCCCTAGTTTTTTTTTAATATTTTAAAATAAGGACCATTCAAAGATTGATAAATATTAGTAGACTTTCTCAAATTCTTATGAAAGGCCTGAAAGAAATATATTCTCCTATTTCTCTTCGTTTTTTTTTCTATTGTTTTTTAACAAAAAAAAAAGGAACTATTTGAGAAACTCATGTTATAAATTATTTTTGACCCCCCCTCCTCCCCCCCCAACCAAATTTTTTTTTTTTGGTAAGAGTAAACAAAAATATGAAAACATAGTATTTATGGGGTTTTTACTCTGTATTTCATGGAGTTTCAGTCTTCGACCAACCCTTTACAGACAAATTTTTGTATAGAATATGTTATGTAGGGTATTGGTTTTTACATTTGCGGTCTGAGATAACCATAATCAAACTGGTACCCATTTATCTGATAAAAATCGAACAGCCGGGGTATAGAATGTCTGCTTCTTATTTCTTATTCTCAAAAAGAAAAAAAAAGAAGAAAAAATGGTATCTCTACCACATATTACGGCGATTTCACCCAACCGGTCTCTCCTCCGCTCATTTAACCGGCCGGTTTACACTCGCCGCCATGACCAACGCAAAGAGAGGACGACGATGTCTTTATCATCGTCCCTGACGACGGCGAAGCGAGTGGTTCTGGTGAGGCACGGGCAGAGCACGTGGAACGAAGAAGGTAGGATCCAAGGGAGCTCCGACTTCTCCGTCTTGACGAACAAAGGCGAGTCTCAAGCCGACATTTCTCGCCAGATGCTCATCAACGACTCCTTCGATGTCTGCTTCACCAGGTTCTTGGATTTAAGAATCACGTTCTTGGATCGATTAAAGAATCTAAAAGTTTTTGAACTTTTCGTTTGTTTTAGTCCATTGAAGAGATCAAAGAAAACAGCTGAGATCATATGGGGAAGTCGTGAAGCTGAGATGATATTCAATTACGATCTCAGAGAAATCGATCTTTACTCTTTTCAAGTAAGTATAACTTTTTTTTTTTTTTTTTTTTTTGAATATCATGAGGTTCAGTACTTGCTTCGGTCCGCAGCCCTTAATCCCCACGTAATATTAGTTTCGTCCCAGCGGTCATTGGAACTAGATTCATTGCTTATATTTTCAACTCTTGTGTTCTGTCTGGTTATTAACGCTAGGGTCTACTTAAGAAAGAAGGTAAATCAAAGTTTGGTGAAGCCTTTAGGCAATGGCAAGAAGATCCTGCGAACTTCGTAATCGATGGACATTATCCTGTAAGAGAGTTGTGGTCACGTGCTCGAAGCTGCTGGAACGGTGTTCTTGCTCATGAGAGCAACTCTGTTCTTGTTGTTGCTCATAATGCTGTTAACCAGGCTCTTGTGTCTACAGCCATTGGTGATTCCTCGTCTTCCTTAGAGTAACTATATATATATATATATATAAATATATATATATATATATATTTTTTTTGTTTAAAGGTTTTGGTCTTTGGTTATATGTCAGGTCTTGGAACAGAGTATTTTAGGAGGCTGTTGCAGAGCAATTGCGGTGTAAGTGTACTGGATTTTACACCAAGAGCTGACGGTGGATCTCCTCATGTGTGTCTTAATCGGCTAAATCAGGCAAGCTAACGCTAATGTTCTTTCTTTCTTTCGTTAAAACATATGTTTGGCTTCGACATTCAGGGCCGGTCCTGAAATTTTGGGGGCTATAGACCATTTAGTAGAAATTTATATAATTTTCTATTACAAATTTGGGAGCTTATATATATATGTAATTTTTCTTTAAAATTTTGGGGTCATATGCCAATGCTTTATTAGCCTATGCTCAGGACATTGACTTATAATCATCATAGTTAGTTGAAGTTATGCTTACTTTATCTGTAGTACAAATGCAGACACCTAGTTCGCCTTTAGCTGGTGGAAGTTCTGGTGGGAAGAAAGCTAGTAAGCAGATCATACTTGTCTGTCATGGTCAGAGTGATAATGAGGTAAAAAGTTGTATTGCTTAAGCTTAAAAAAGTTGGAGGCTTTGGATCAGAGTTTTATGTAGTTATTAACCAACCAGTCACTTTGACTAGCAGGCTAGTACTAATGATCAGCCAATGAACATGCTTGGTGTGATACAGGTAACAAAACAACATATGAATTTGTGAAAGGCTAGTACTAATGATTAGTCGATGAACATGCTCTTCCATTTAGTTACTCTCTGATCATATGTACTTCTTGACTACTGCAGTCGCAGAAAACCGCAGAGCTTCTTCTTGATCTAAGGGTTACTTCAATAGTATGTAGTTCCACAACAGCCTCCATTGAGACTGCTGGAGTTATATCCCGGGTAAGTTATAGATCCCTCTCTTATCTATGTAACTTCAAGTTCTTAACAAACTTAAAACTTTTAGAAAATGTATTTTGTGGATTCTCTTAACAGTTTAAAGGGTGAACAGGTGCAAGAAGCTGCGGGTTACTTAGGTGTAGATAGTGTACCTCGCTATGTAAACACGAAACAAATGAATGAGCTTGATGTTGAGGACGTAATTCTCAAATCCAATAAGGCAAGTTGTTTATCACTTTGAGATGATGTAAAAGTGAACACTGGTTTGGTCTTTTCTGATCCACAAATTATGCAGGACACCCAACGTGGTTGGCTAAGTCAGTTGGACGAAGAAACGGTTTCAACTCTATGGAACAGATCCAAGAAAGCCTGGAAATCACTCTTAGACAAACTATCGAACGAGGACACAGGAGATGCGATGGTGGTGGTTGGTTCCTCAGTGGCTCACATATCACTCATAGCACAATGCCTTAACCTGGAGAAAAAATGTCCCGGGTTGTTCCACCTAGACGCAGGCAGCATTAGCGTCATAGATTTTCCGGATGGTCCTATCCAAAGAGGAGTGATCCGTTGCACAAACTACACTGCTCATCTTGGAAGATGGTCTGTCCCCATCACAAGACCTGTCTGAAGAGTGAACAGTTTCTTTGTATCTCACAAGTTTTAGTCACTTATTATTACATAAAAACAGTTTGTAAAATCCGACAACACCGTCCCTTACAAGTCCTTTTTTTGATAAAATTAAAAAGGCTGCTGGGAACCCAATCAATATAATTAGTACTTCCAAACAAAAATTGAATCCGAATAATAGAGTGCCTAGTAAATACTCATTTGTAGTGGTCCATAAACTTCGATTTGGCACGTGCTAGATCGCCACGACAACTCAAGGAGGTCCTTTAAGACATTATAGAAGAACATAACCTCTCCAACGCAAAACAAGTTTCTTGAGGAACACAGAGTTTTCTGCAAAGTACTTTGCTAGTTTCATTCCAACAAGCTCTGCCTTGCAACAACATTTTATCTCTACAAACTCAAGCGATGACAACAAACACTGAGGCACGTCCCATGCTGTTATTTGTTCTGTAACGACCGTAGGACGAGTTAACTCCTACATAATACATAAACATGAAATGAATAATTTAATTTTAAAAACTGTATTTAGTGTTGGTGCAAGTTATTACCAAGATGATGGAGTTTAGATTCATGCAGCTCTCAAGAAGCGTTGGCAGCATATCCACATCTACTAAACAAACTTTTGCTTCCAAACAAGACAGGTCTTGAAACTGTGGCAACGGTTCAACTTTCATGCAGAAAATGATTAACTGCTTACATAAAACAAAAGAAGAGAAGACTATGAGTCGAGCATGTTATGAATGAACACGAATCAACGCAAAGAAAGCAAAAACGAATGTTTAGGATTTGTATATTAAGTATATGAATGAATGAGTTTACAATCTCTTAGATATTTACTGGTGCACGGAAATTTAAGACACTTCCAGAATGAACAGAGCAAAATGCCGTTAAGTAGCACCATATAAACATACCTTCATAATAGTCTCAGAGATGACCAAATCCTTAACACTCGAGATACAACTGAAAAAACTGCTAGCCACTTGTTGATTTGAGAAGACAACTCCACCAGAATAGTATGACATATAACGAACGCCACCAAGATTAACCTTAACTGATGGACTGATGAAACTGCTCAGAATATGACACTTGGATACATCATCATTGATGTTCAGATACTTGAGTCTAGGTGAATCAATGCAAATCCCCAAGATCTCTCTATCAAAATAGTGATACAGCATGTGGCCGTCACCAGGTTCGAATCCTATAGTAAGACTGGTCACTGTCTGAGAATGAACTCGTAGAACTTTTACATTATCACCATCCTTTCTAACGATGCTCAAATCTTCAAGAACAGGGCAGGAAGATATAAAGAACTGAAGAAACGCCTCATGAGGATATACGTTTTGTTCTAAACGCATAGTCTTGAGACGAGGTAAGGAGACAGACTCTGAACCAACTAACAATACTCGATGGAGTCTTAAGTAAAGGAGACTCTCACAGAGATAGAGGCTTAAGGGCACCACTTCTAAGAACTCACGCTTCACAAGAACACACTCAACGTCAAGATGCTTAACTTTATGCCTAGCTACATAATCTACCCAGCGAGTGACACAACACTGATCATCATCATAGTCTTTTCGTATAACAAGCTCGAGGTTGTGTAAGCATGAGTTTTCTTCCCTATACAGATCTAAAGACTTGTCTACAAAACTTATAAAGGAATTGTAATCTGGAAAGTCGTGAGAGGCTAAACGCAAACGCGGAACCAAAAGCCAGAGAGTTTTCCACCTAGTGGACAGAACACTAGTTCTGACAGCTTCTTTTGTCGGAAGACATGAGAGCATCTGAGATATCAAAGAGTCTGGTAAGTTGCTTATCATATCCCTTCTTGAAGGCAATTCTTGGCATGCTTCTTTCTCTTTCTCTTTACTTTCCTCCATGGAACACGCTCACAAATGTTTTATTGGAGATAACGTCAGACAACAGATCATTCAATCTTGATTAATCAAATGATATGAAGTCTCAGAAAGAGTTTTAAGGCATAGAAGGAGAGGGAAGAAGTTGATATCACTTGATGGGTTTTAGGGGTCGTGGTTTGGGAGATCATGTGGCCAGAGAGAGAGATGAAGTCTACGCGGAGACTTCCCTCAGTGTCATTTAAATGAAACATGTTGTTGACCAGTTGACTATAATAAATAACCATATAGTTAAATGATACCTTCAAATTTATTGCTACAAGTTTCAAACTTCCAACAAAACCATGTTCTTGTTATGACCAAAGCTCACAAAGACCTTCATAGTTCAACAAAAATCAAACAACAAGTACAATCCCTAGGAATGCTACACTGCAATACTTTTTAGCGGTCCACAAACTTCGATTTGACATATGCTATATCGCCACTGCAATGCAAGGAGGTTCCTTACGCCGGAATCTTCTTCTAGCTTAGAACGTTTCCAACTCACAACGAGTTTCTTTAGGATTACAGAGATTTCTGCAAAGTACCTTGCTAGTTCCATCAAAACAAACTCTGCCTCATATCTGCTTTTTATCTCTACAAACTCGAGCGATGACAACAAACACTTAGGAGGCACGGACGAGAGTGCTATTGGAAGCGTTTCGACCTTTGAATGAGTTATATCCTACAAAAAAATTACATAAAGATGAATGAATACACAAATGGAGTTAAAAATCATGTTCTGCCTTAAGACTGGTTATTGTCTGAGAGTGCACTCGTAAAACTCTCACATTATCATCTAGCCTTCTAACAATACTCAAATCTTCGAGACGAGATAAGTGACTCTAGAAACGTATCAGTAGCATATATGTTTTTCTCCAAAAGCATAGTCTTGAGACATGGCAAAGAAACAGAGTCGAAACTACCCACAACCAATACAAGACTGAGTCTTAAGTAAAGGAGCGTCTCGCAGACAAAGAGGCTTATGGGCATCACTTCCAAACGCTTACGAGAGACGTAAAGATACTCGACATCAAGATGTTTTAGTTTACGCCTAGCCACAAAGTTTACCCACCACGTGACGCAAGACTTATCGTTCTTACGTTTCATAATCTTTAGCTTGAGCTTGTGCAAGCAAGACTTCTCTAGGAACCTATCCCCGAAACCCGCAAATGCATTGTAGTCTGGAAACTCGGAAGAGTTCAAGTCCAACTCGGAGACCAGAAGCCAGAGAGTTTCCCACCTATGGGACAAAACACTAGTCTTAACAGCTTCTTTTGTCGGAAGATAAAAGAGTATCTGAGATATCAGAGGGTCGGGTAATTTGCTTATCATATCTTCTCTTGCAGGACGTTCGTAGCACATTATCTTAGCTTTACTCTCCTCCATGAGAGAACCCGCTGGTGATCTTTGGTTTCCCCGATGGAGAAGAATCGGTGCTCATTGTTTTGTTTTAGTTAGTTGGGCCAAAAGGCCCATTAACGCTTTTTTAGAAAACATTATACAGTTACTAATTATTAACACACACATAAAAAACAATTTGTTCAGATTAATAATCATCAATTATGGAAGGAAAAAATCTTTAGTTAAATGATTAAATGTCTTGTCTTTGTAATTTTTGTCACCAGAGTTCGACTCTAATAAATCATCTGTTTCAACCTTTAGTTTAAAGTTTGTATTTTTTTCAAATAAATCCCGTATTAATAACTATTCTTATTATTACGAACCGGAAATAAAGGAATCAAACCAAAACGTACTTAACCAACCGAAACAGCTTAATTACAAAACACGATTCAATTTTAAAAAGAGATTAATACAGTAACTAACAAGTACTAACAAGATCATGAGATTCACGGTGCTACAACAACGGGAGATTTGACGGCGGCGACGGTGAAGTCAAGAATCACGATCTTTTCGATGACGGCGGTGAAAGCGGCTGAGAACTCAACGTGAAGAGGATGTTTTGTGAAAGAAACGTAAGCATCTTTGTTCTCAAAAGTCATCGAGAATGCTGTTGGAGCAAATGGGAGCACGAGAATAAAGGAGATAAGAGTCGGATGGTGTTGTTATCGTTTGGTGTTAACCGGTTTTTTAGATAAAGTTTGGTTTTGGTGTTATCTCTTTAAGTTGGTGTTTATCTTATAGATTAGCTTAAGTTTCGGAGTTATCTTTTACATAGATATCTATTGGGTTGTAGGCTATATATAGCCATTGTTATTCATGAATAAAGATCACGGTTTTCAGATCAAGTTACAGAGCATTATACTTTACAAAGTGGTATCAGAGCTCTATTTCAAGAAGCAAATCGTGAGAGATGGGAGATGATAAGATGAAGTTGCCACAGTTTGATGGTCATTGGGATCATTGGAGCGAAGTAATGGAAAACTTCTTCCGAGCCAAGGGACTATGGAGCGTGATTGAAACCGGTTACAAAGAACCGACTGGCATAACAGCCTTGACAACAGAGCAGAGAGAGCTGCTCGATAGCGCCAAGACTAGTGATCACAAAGTCAAACACTACCTATATCAATCCATTGACAGGGTAATGTTTGAACAGATTTTGGATAGGAGAACATCCAAAATTATTTGGCAATCAATGAAAAAGAAGTTTGGTGGAAACGATCGTGTGAAGAGGTCGTTACTACAAAAGTTCAGAAGAGACTTTGAGTTATTGGAGATGAAAGATGCTGAGAAGGTGGATGAGTACTTCACTAGAGTTCTGGCCATCACAAATCAGATGAGAAGTAATGGAGAAGAGATGCCAGACGTGAAGGTAGTGGAGAAAATTCTCAGAACCTTAAGCGAGAGATTCATGTATGTGGTGGTCTCCATAGAAGAGTCTAAGGAGATTGAAAACATAACATTGGAAGAACTGCAGAGCTCGTTAGTGGTGCATGAACAGAAGTTCAGGAAGCCAGAAAAGGAGGATGACAAGCTGTTGATTGTGACCCAAGGAAGAGGAATGGGAAACAGAGGAAGAGGCTCCTATGGAAGAGGTAGAGGAAGAGAACGTGGTCGGAGCACCACAAACAGGAGTACTGTCGAATGCTATAAGTGCCATAAACTTGGACACTTTCAATTTGAGTGTCCAAAGTGGGAGGAAGAAGCAAATTATGCAGAGGAGAACGAAGACATACTACTGATGGCCTATATCGATGAAGAAAATGATGATGAAACCATCACTGACTTAGTATTGATGACTCACTCAGATGAACGAGAGGTTGCAAGGAAGAAGTCTTGGTTTCTTGACTCAGGATGCTCTAATCATATGAGTGGGAATTGAGAGCTGTTCTCAACAATGGATGAAGAGTTCAAGCACTCAGTAAAATTGGGAAACAACAAAAGAATGGAGGTTGTTGGCAAAGGAAACGTGAAGATAATACTAAGCGACACAGCGTACACCATCAGTAATGTCTTCTACATACCGGAGCTGAAGAACAACCTACTGAGCCTGGGACAGTTACAAGTGAAGAACATTGCCATCATCATTCAGAAGGGAAGATGCAAGATCTATCATAATGAAAGAGGTCTACTTGCCAAAAGTAGAATGAGTGCAAACAGAATGTTTATTTTGATAGATCAGACTAGTGACGATGAAAGAGCAAAGCAGCGTTGCTTCCAGACAGTGGAAGATGATGTATTGATACTGTGGCATGAGCGATATGGTCATCTTAGCCACCGGGGAATGAAAGTATTGCAGAGCAAAGGAATGGTGCGTGGACTTCCTAAGTTTGATGCTCAGAGCTTCACATGCTCAGACTATCTAGTGGGGAAACAACCAAGGAATCCTATTCCTAAGAAAAGCACATGGAGGGCTAAAGAGATACTGGAGTTGCTGCATTCAGATATTTGTGGACCCATCAATCCTATATCACTGAGTGGGAAGAGATACATTATCTGCTTCATTGATGACTTCAGTCGAAAGGCTTGGGCATACTTCTTGAGTGAAAAATCAGAAGCTTTCAGTCAGTTCAAGATGCTTAAGAAGAAGGTGGAAACAGAAACTGGCAAGAGTATAAAATATCTACGAACTGACAGAGGAGGAGAATTCACATCACATGAGTTTACTGATTTCTGTAAGAAGAATGGGATTCGGAGACAATTAACTACAGCCTACACGCCGCAACAGAATGGTATTGCAGAGAGAAAGAACATAACAGTAATGAATATGGTGAGATCATTACTTACAGCCAAGAAAGTGCCAAGATACTTCTGGTTTGAAGCTGCAAACTGGACGTTTTATGTCCTAAACCGATGCCCTACTGTTGCAGTAAAGAACTCTACACCTCAAGAAGCTTGGAGTGGGATCAAACCGAGTGTAGAGCACTTTCGCGTGTGGGGAAGCATTGGACATGTCCACATAGCTGATGTGAAATGAAGCAAGCTTGACGATAAGAGTATGGCATGTGTTCTGGTTGGCTTCTCTGAAGAGTCAAAAGCATACAGGCTCTACAACCCAACGACAAAGAAAATTATAACAAGTAGAGATGTTGTGTTTGAGGAAAAGAAAGGATGGAACTGAGAAGAAGAATCTGATCATCAATCTGAGACTGTTCTTACTTGGAATGATGATGATACAAGCTGGGAAGAAAGTGAAGAAGAGAGTAGTGATGATGAAACTCCAGCGGCTGCTCCTGAACAAAACGAAGAGGTAGTGCAACCTGCGGAGGAAGAAGAAGAAGCTCCACACGTGCAGGAAATGCAGCCACAGATGAGGAAGATGAAGCACACATGGTTAACATGGTGGAGATCAACTCTACGGATCCATCTACTTTTGAAGAAGCAGAAAAAAACTTGAAGTGGAGAGAAGCTATGGATGCAGAGATGAACTCTATAATAAGGAACGAGACTTGGGAACTTGCAAGCTTACCAGATGAAGCTAAATGTATTGGCGTGAAGTGGCTATACAAAACTAAGCTCAATGAGAATGGAGAAGTAAGCAAGTATAAGGCACGTTTGGTGGCAAAAGGGTATTCTCAGGAGCATGGAATAAACTACACAGAAGTGTATGCACCTGTTGCCAGGATGGATACAATTAGAACCATACTAGCAATGGCTGCACAGAGAGCTTGGGAGGTGCATCAGTTAGATGTAAAATCGGCTTTTCTTCATGGAGTACTAACAGAGGAGGTTTACGTACAACAGCCAAAAGGTTATGAAGTAGAAGGGTATGAGGACAAGGTTTATAAACTGCACAAGGCGCTGTACGGCTTGAAGCAAGCACCAAGGACGTGGTTCAGTCGCATTGAAGAGTACTTTGTCAAAGATGGGTTCATGAAGTCACAGAATGAAGAAACTCTGTTTCTGAAAACAGAGCACAATGATGCCTTGATAGTGAGTGTTTACGTGGATGATTCTATTTGCACAGGAAACAATCTCAAGATGATGGAAGAGTTTAAGAAGTCAATGCAGAAGGAGTTTGACATGACTGATCTAGGCAAGATGAGGTACTTCCTGGGATTTGAGGTTTTGCAAACATCGCATGGGATTCATATTTGTCAGTCAAAGTATGCTCTTGAAATTCTGAGACGTTTTAATATGGAGAACTGCAACTCAGTGTGTAATCCGATGGTGCCTGGAAGTAGGATTGACATAGATGAAGAAGGAGAACGTGTGGATGAGACATACTATAAGCAGATCATCGGAAGCTTGATGTACATCACAAATACACGACCTGACTTACAGTTCTCATTCAGTCTTTTGAGTCGCTACATGTCCAAGCCGACACAACTTCATGTTCTAGCAGCAAAGAGAGTTTTGAGGTATTTAAAAGGAACCTTAGACTTCTGTATTTGGTACAAGAGAGGAGGAGAGGGTGAACTACAAGTCTTTACCGACATTGATTTTGCTGGAGACGTTGAAAGCAGAAAGAGTACTTCAGGGTATGTCTTTCTATTTGATGATGCGGCTGTTACTTGGTTATCTAAGAAGCAACCAATTGTCACCTTATCAACTACGGAAGCTGAATATGTTGCTGCATCAGTCTGTGCGTGTCAGGCAGTTTGGTACAAACGGATTTTGGAAGAGTTGGGACATCACAAAGGAGAAGGAACGGTGATATGGTGTGGTAATACTTCGACAATCAAGTTGTCTAAAAACCCAGTGTTTCATGGGAGATGTAAACATATTGGAGTGCGGTTCCATTTCCTAAGAGAGTTGGTCAACGATGGAGTAATAGCTTTGGAGCATTGTGGTTCACAGGAACAGATTGCAGATATCATGACAAAGCCACTACGACGAGAAGTGTTCGAGAATCTGAGAAGAAGACTTGGAATTTGCTCTGTTGCAAGTAAGCTAAGCCTTGGAGACCAAACTTAGTTTAGGGAGGGTTTGTTGGAGCAAATGGGAGCACGAGAATAAAGGAGATAAGAGTCGGATGGTGTTGTTATCGTTTGATGTTAACCGGTTCTTTAGATAAAGTTTGGTTTTGGTGTTATCTCTTTAAGTTGGTGTTTATCTTATAGATTAGCTTAAGTTTCGGAGTTATCTTTTACATAGATATCTATAGGGTTGTAGGCTATATATAGCCATTGTTATTCATGAATAAAGATCACGGTTTTCAGATCAAGTTACAGAGCATTATACTTTACAAATGCATGAGTGAATCCTTGTCTAAGCATCTCGTGACTCTCCTTATCTTCTCCCCTATATTATCATCAAATACCGTAGGGTTCATTAATTGGATATCTCAAAAAGTTATATTTTCTTGATTCAAAAAATAAAATAAAATAAACAACGAACCATTCAAAAGATTTGACAGAATCAATTTGAGAAACAAGATTCTCTGAGCCCGTCAAGATCTCATCAACCTTAGCATCTTCCTTAAACTTCACAACCACCAAGTGCTTAAACTCTGAATTCACTCTTCGTGGAAGGAGCTTATTATGTAGAGGTGGATATTATAGTATAGACACGTATGAAAGCGTACGTGTGTATGTGTGTGAACAATAATGCTTTCTCATTGTACAAACTTCTGACATAACCTATGTGACTATTTGTTTCTGAAATAATTTTTTTTTTGTTGGTTTTCATTTGTATTTTTCAAATTGGTATTCGACAACTTGCATGTTTTGTCACTTTACAATTTGTATTTCAAACATCTCGTTTTTGTGAAAAAAAACATCTCGTACGAATTTGTATGGCATGAATAGTTTTTTTAATGCTAATTGCCTAATTGTATTTGGTCCAATGTATGTGTTCTTATTCACAATAAAAGTTAATATTAGAGTATGTATAGTTGGTTTGGTTAGTTAGAACCGTTTGTGCCGGATGGTTTAGTTTTTTGTATAAACTCTCTGTACATCGTCATTTACAATTAACAGAAACAATTATAATTTCCACATTCTCTTGTGTTCATCTTCCTCACGAGAGCTTGTTCCACATCAAACTTCAATTCCTCTAATAGTTAACTTGTTTAGCTGTTACGTATAGTTAGCAGGGCCGGCCCTGCGCTAAAGCCCATAAAGCTATGGCTTTAGGCGCCAAAATATGTATAATAGTTAGAGGCGCCAAATAATACCAGTCAGTTATCTTCGGTCGGATGGTTTGAAATTTTATACTTATATTTCAAGGACGCAGGTTCGAATCTCTAGTTTTTTTTTTTTTTTTACAATAAATGAAAGAATCTGATTCAGTTTTAGTGTACGTTGTATGTTTCAATGATAGTTAAATAAATAAAACAAATCAACTTAAAAACAAAACAAAATTCTAGTTTCCTTTTCTAATCAGTGTCGTTTACTCCGCTCCCAATTATTTTGTCTGTATTTTGTAAACCTACGAACAGATATGAAATTTATTGTTTTTTAAAGCCTATGAAATTTACTAGATAAGAAACAAATTGGTGTAGTATGAACCAAAGATATTCTCTGTACTCTGGTAACTTGTAAAATAAAGAAACACTTTTAAAATTACTATTTTATCAATATAATAGATCAATCTATTTGGTTTTTAACAAAATTTTAGCATCGTACAAAGAATAATTTTGGTTTTTGTTTAGTTTAGAAAAATGTAAATAAAATTTTTCTTTATTAAAGGGCATCATTTTTGTAATTCCGGACCAGCATTGATAGCTAGGTACTAGGTAGGGCGATCATTCTCATTGAAATATGCCCTACAATATGCTTACTCACAAGAACTGAAAATAACCACACATTTTTGTTTGTGTATAATTTTCTCCATATCCATAATACATGCATGTATTCGATCAACTTTCTACAGGTTTGGGTTTAGAAATATGAATAATAAGAACATTAGTGAGTTTTTCTTTTTGAGAACAAGAACATGAGTGTGTTTGTTTTAATTTCCCACCAAAACCGATATATATCAAACCAAAAGAATGCTTGTTCGATTTTGGATATTGCAAAAAAAAAGCAAAATGAACCAAACCGAAGTCATACCAAAGCGGATTCAGCTGGCTTGGTAATCTCTTCCATTTCAACTTGGATTTGAATACGTTTATCAATTATCACTCAAACCTAATAAAAGGTTAGCCGATCGATATCTTTCATTCGTTTGGAACAAGATCTGAAAGAAATCGAAAATCCAATCGAAAGAGAAACATGGTGCACGGATTAGTGTCAGCTCAATGTCTTTTATTTATGAACCACTTTAATAAAAAGTTTGATTCAGCCAGACCATTTTTCCATAGTTTCTTAAGCTTTTTTTTTTCATCTTCTTCTCAAGTCACATGAAACCTGGACCAACCCATCAATGTATTTTCTTCATTATTTCTACAAAATACTTAATTAAAGCATCACGTGGCTTTGTTTCAAAAAAAAAAAAAAAAAAAAAAAGCAGCATGTGGCCATGCTCTTAAATCAATTCCCACCGAAAATGACATCCAATCGACCCCTTGCCTAACATTATTGGTACTATTTAAAGAGAAACAAAACGTGGAGGAGATTGCAAATGGAATGTCGAGCTCAAAATTTATTATTCTTAATAACATTTTTATGTTTAACATGGGTTCTTAAAAAAAGGCAAAAAAATAAATGAAAAAAGGGAAATTAGACAGAACAGCTGTCTAAATTAGGAGTTTTAGAACAGCTAAAACCCCATACGTGGCAGTTTGATATAGGCTAATCTTTAGGCAAAAGGAGAAAAAAATCAGGGTTTTCTTTCTCGATCTCTCTTTCACGATCGAATTTTTTGTGTTGATTTTAAGCAAAAACGTTCGCGGGATCTTTGGAGGTGTGACCTGAGATCACGAAACAAACAATCTCTACTCGACTCATTCATCACACACCATGTGGAGAAGAATCGTATCCTCTCATCTCAAAGTCCGATGTCGCCGCTGCTTCTCCTCGCCGATCCATAGCCACCACCACCGCGAGACCCGTTGGCTTCCATCGCGCAGCCAATCCCGCTTCGTCTTCTTCCGTCATCCATCGCTGTTTCAGCTCTGAATCAGGTGGTATATCGTTGCTATAGTGTCTACGTTTTCAGATCTCGCCTTTGTGATTATGTTTATGCTGGATTAGATGCAATTATCGCCGTATTATCTTATCAATCGTTTCACCACTGTTCTTGCTTACGCCGTTGTTACTGCAAGTTTCTGTTATTCTATCGATTTTGTTGTTCTCTTTTACCATTGAATCTGTGCAAGAGTTATTACCCTTTTACTTTGCAGTGGAGACAATAGCGAAGAAGAAGGTGGAGGATGTTATGCCCATTGCAACTGGACACGAGAAGGAGGAGCTTGAAGCTGAACTTGAGGTGATTCCTTGTGTTTTTTTCTCTGTATGAGTATGACAATGTGATACAAATAAGCTTGTGTTTGTTTCTTAATGAGGTATGTGTATTCTGTCTTTGCAGTGAATATCTGTTCATAGCAAAAGGCAATCCTTTATGAGTTTTAATATTTTCTTAATGATGTATGTGTATTCTGTCTTTGTAGTGACTATCTGTTCAAGCTTTCGCTTATTGGTGACTCTGGTGTTAGAAAATCCTGCTTGCACGTGTGGTGATGTAGGTCATTTCGCAACAGGGCAAACGGCGGCGGATACGTCGGAGGTGGAGGTGGAGGTGGCGGTGGAAACACTTGCTATACCTGTGGCGGAGTTGGACACATGGCTAGAGTTTGCACAAGCAAGAGACAGTCTGGTGGTGGTGGTGGTGGTGCTTGTTATGAGTGTGGAGGCATTGGTCATTTGGCACGTGACTGTGATCGTAGAGGAAGAGTAGGCGGTGGTGGAAAGTGTTTCACATGCGGCGAGGAAGGTCACTTTGCGAGGGACTGCTATTCGCTTGCTTAACAAAGAAAAAGAAGAGTGATGTTCATAAACTTCTTTGTTTTCTATTGGTTTTCTGATGTTTACTATTTAAATGGTGACTATAATGTGATAGCTAGAGTTGTTTCTGTTGATGTTTTGGAATGTTTATTGAGAGTTTATGATCTCTATATTGCTCGTATATGACAGGTTCTTGCATACCTATTGACTGTTTTTGTTGATGCCATAACCCATATGTGTGTGAACTTGAATGATAGTGTGTGATTGGATAAGTTTAAGTTTCTTTTTCGTTCTTTACAATTGGTGTGATGTAATGTGATAGTCACTCCCGTATGCAAAGATTGAAACATGCTATTAACTTGTTATTCATATCCACCATCTGACTAGAGATCTGTCCCCGATGCTTTCTCGATTCCTTTTTGTTTTTTGAGAGCTTGTTCTTGGGAAGCTCTGACATGGTTTTGCTTCAAAAAGGTTACCATATTGATGTTTCTATACTCTTCGATAAAATGAATATTAGCTTAAGTACAATCTAGCCGGTGAAAGGAGGGATTAGTAAACGCTATGCTTATACTTTTGGTAAACGTTTTAGAAATAACATTCTTGATCGATCACCAGTTTTTGATGATATATTACAATCTGATTTGGTTGAAAATATATATGGCAAAAATTTGGAATCGAATTCGTGATAAAATAATACATCAACAATTGAAAGCTGATTTGGTTGAGAATATATGACAAAATTTTGGATCAAATCAATATATCAACTAATCGGCTTTTTCTCGTTCACGATTTGTATTTGTATTTTTAATATGCTTTTATGTCATTTTTATTTAAGTCTTTATGTATCATTTTCTTTCAAATTATTCAACTTAAAAAAAAAAAAAAATTAATCTCCCATTGGAGGATGCGAAAATTAATTAGACTAACAAGGGTTCTTAACTTTTCAAATCACAAAATTAACTACTAATTTATTCATTAGAACCCATTAGCTCCCTAACCAATGGACTTGCTCTAATATGCTTAAGATTTGTATGTTTTACCTCATGGGTAGAGCTAGGGGTGTTCAATCCGGATATCGGTTTCGGTTCGGTTTTTTCGGTATTTCGGTTAGCAAAATATAACTATCATTCTAAATCCATATTTACTTCAGTTCGGTTCGGTTTATATACCGTCGTTTTTCGGTTTATTTAGTTTTATACCAAAACATAATTATTTAGTTTAGGATCATATTATATAAATTTTAGAGTCATATTATCATAGTCCTTTATTAAAAAAAATATTATATTTTCAAATAAAAGAAAAAAAAAATAAAAACGCTTAAACCTTCAGATGAAATAATCAAGTTTAGAACTAAAATCATAGCTCGAAATTTTGAAAATAAAAATAAAAAACAAAAGAGAAGTATGAAAGAAAAGTTTTTCCACTCTTCCATATTTGGTGTTTATCAAAGTCATGCTTCTTCGAGTGAAACTCTGTTCGTTTATAAATAAGAAAAAAGTTGTGAAGAATTTTTTCTAGTTATTATCCATCAAATTTATAACCTTAACTTCAATTTAATCAACGCTAAAAGAAATATTTAATTATATTTTAAGTGTTTTTCAAATTAGGATTCTTTATTACTATAAAAAATATGGTAATAATTATTAACAAAAGAATAACTTATATAACATGTAGATTTTCATGTCACATTATAAAATATGTACATATTTACATGTTTCTACTTTTGATCGGTTTTGTTCGGTTTATTCGGTTTAATCGGTTATAAACCAAACCATATCTAAATCCTATGGTTTTTATAAAATCATATCCATTTGGTTTATATGGTATATACCAAAACCACACCATATTATCTATTTCGGTTCGGTTTGGTTTGGTACGATTCGGTTTTACCATATTGGACATGCCTAGGTAGAGCTTAGGTGAGCATGTGAAGTTTCTATAGTGGATTTGAGAAAGTATTTTCTTTAAATCTGGTCATATTTGAACATCTAAAAATCTCTGTATTATTTAGGTTATGCATTGTCAAAAAAAAAAAGTTATGCTAATTAATACTACCTCTGATTCATAATAAATAATGTTTTAGAAGATGTTTGTTGTTTCAAAATAGATGAAGTTTTGATATAGTTATATTATTTTTAACTTAGTTATTTTTATAATTGGTTGAATGATTTTTAAATTATATTTTTAAAGTTACTTTGTAGAAAAAGATAGATTTCTTAATCTTTGTGTAAAGAGTCAAAACATTATTATGAAACAGAGGGAGTAACATATTATTATGATTTACTAATTTAGTTTAGCTGTTTTTTACATGGTTAACTATATCACAAAAACTTCCGAAGCGTACTCCTTCAAACACTAATTGACTATGTGGTTAATAGGAACTAGGTGATTTTTTCGTGCTCATGCACAAATATAAAAAATTATAAAATAAATTTCTTATAAAAATTTATTAATATTTATTGTTTAAATAATTTATAATTTATATTATAGTTGATATGTATGATTTATTTTAAATAGTATGATGTTATTTAATTATATGTATGATTTATTTTAAATAGTATTATGTTATTTAAATATACGTATGATGCTGAATATATAATATCTCATCTATTTGGTTCTTATTCGGATGTATTGGATAACATCAACTTTTCTAATTCAGTCACAGTATTTTTGTTCTACATTTTATAATTTTGATTAATTTTGTTATTTCATTTATTTAATTATTATCTTAGATTTGTAAATATGTTTTATTAAAATTATGGGAAATTACAAAAAATACTATTTTCAAAGTACCACTTTTCATGTTTACACTAACCACTTTTACCTTCATCTTCAATGAAGGGTAAAAGACATTTATAACCTTTTGATTAACTTTGACAAAAAAAAAACATAAGGTTAACTAATCTAAACTTAAAACATCAACTCTAAATCCTAAATCAGCAACTCTAAACCCTAAACCATGAAACATCAACTCTAAACCCTAAACCCTGAAACATCAACTCTAAACCCTAAACCCTAAACCGTCAAATCTAAACCCTAAAACATCAACTCTAAACCCTAAACGTAAACCCTAAACCCTAAATCTAAACTTAAAACATCAACTTTAAACCCTAGATCAACAACTCTAAACCCTTAACCATGAAACACCAACACTAAACCCTAAACCCCGAAACATCAACTCTAAACCCTAAAACTTCAAATCTAAAACCTAAAACATCAGCTCTAAACCCTAAACGTAAACCCTAAACCCTAAACCCCAATGTTCTAAAAATCGCTAGGCGGTAACTAGGCGCTTTATAGAGGACTAGCGACTAGGCGGATTATTCGGGGCCTACGCGTTAGCAAATTGTTGATTTATTTTATATATTCTATACATTTGTATAACATATTTTAGTTTTTAAGTTTAATTATAAAATTATTGTGATGAATTATCAAAATTAGATATACAAAACAGAAGAAAGTAGACAAATTTGTAGATTTGTAATAATATTATTGCTTTATTTAACATATATATACAATTTTAGATTGATTTTAACCAATTTTAACCGATTTAGAACAGTTTAAACCAATTTGAATCATATAAATCGGTATAAATCGGATTTTAAGAAAATCATTTCGGATAGGACCGAGTTGCTGCCTAGGCGGGGGCCTAGGCGCCGCCTAGACCGATTTTTAGAACCCTGCTAAACCCTATATTTTTCTCAAATTCGAACCCTAAACCCTAAAACCCTAAACCTTCAAATCTAAACCCTAAAACATCAACTCTAAATCTTAAACGTAAACCCTAAACCCTAAACATAAACCCTAAACCCTAAAACTCTAAACCTTCAAATCTAAACCCTAAAACATCAACTCTAGTTTTAGGGTTTAGGATTTAGGGTTTAGGGTCTAGAATTTTAGGGTTTAGAGTTGAAGGTTTAGGGTTTAGGGTTAATGTTTTAGGGTTTAGGGTTTAGAGTTTACTTTTTAGGGTTTAGGATTTAGTTTTGATTGTTTAGGGTTCAGTGTTGATGGTTTAGGGTTTAGAGTCGAAGTTTAGGGTTTAGGGTTTAGAGTTGATGTCTTAGGGTTTAGAGTTGAAGGTTTTGGGTTTAGGGTTTAGAGTTGATGTTTCGTGGTTAGGGTTTAAAGTTGATGTTTTAGGGTTTAAGGTTGCGTATTTAAAAAAAAAAAGGTTTATGATTGATGGTGTAGGGTTTAGAGTTGAGTTTTAGGGTTTAGGATTTAAATTTTGAAATAATATAATTCGAAAAAAAATTAAAAAAATTATTATTATTTTTTTAAATTTTTTATTTATTTAAATATTTATTTATTATACATACAAAGAACAAAATGATAATAGTCTTTTGCCACTTAACAAAGAAGGTATTTTTAAAAATGTTTCTTTAGTGGTGGTAAAAATAAAAAGTGGTAGCATGAAAGTGGTAAACACGTAATTTCTCTTAAAATTATCTGTAATTTAATACAAGTTGTTTTGAAAATAAAATACTAAAAGTTAACTATTAATTGATTCAAAGTTACATCAATGAACATGGCAACAATAGTCTTTTCAAACCTTATGCGTATATATAAATTATGCAAAAAAATAATTGAAATAGTTGGTTAATATATATATATATATAATATTATTGGGAATTTCATATCGATTTATCTATGATCAGCTATTCTATAATTTATATGTATTAAAAATAAAAAAAAATATAAATACAAATATATTACTTTTTGCTAAATTTTAATTTTAGTTTAAAAAAGTTGGATTGGTCCAATTACTTATTGTGTGGATATATTGTATTACATATAATTTTTCAAATTAAAGTACAACTATTTTTAATCAAATTCAACCAAATTGAATCAATTGTATTCAATGTATTAGTCTGCCTCTTCATTGTAGATGTGTAAATAAACTTTAGATTTTTAAAACAATTTGGTATATGTTAATTTGAAAAATTAAAATTAGAAAAAAATGATGATCGGTACAAAGTACCATAAAAACATAACTTATAAATTTTAAAAGAGAAAATTATTTTTTTTACTTTAATGCCAAGATTTGTTCGTATTTTTATGAAATTAAATTATATATAAATATATTTTAATTTTAAAATTTATTAATATATTTTTGTATAAAAATTATTTCAAAAATATAAAAATGAAATTTAAGTAAACATAAAAAGAATAATATTGATTATTTATTAACTATATTATTTTTTTTTATTTAAACTATTTTTGCTAATAATTATAAAAATAAATTGGTTTAAAATAAAATGCTTATTACTTTAAAATATATTATTTTTCAAGCTTATCTTTTTAATGGAAGATTATTTCTTTACTTTGAAATAAAATATTATTTCGTAAATTTTTCATTTTTTTGAATTATATTATATTTAAATTATATTTCGTCTTAAAATATTATAAATATTCTTTACTTTATAAAGAAAAGGAAAAATAAATAAAAAGGAAAAATAAAATATTTTTAACTAAGCAATTAGATATATTTAATATTTTATTCATTAAGGGTATCATTGTAATCAACCATTGTGAGAGTTAACGTAAAAACGACACGTAGAAAACTGAATTCTCAAATAATAGTATAAATAAATAAATATATATATATATACTAGGTGTCTTCCTGCACCATGTGCAGTAAAAAAATTTAAAATATTTTTTAACAGATAAATATAAATAATATTTAAAATAAAATTTCATTAATATTGTAAATTTTCTTTTTCGTATCAATATTTTAATATAAATTTGATTTAATTAAACATAAAAATTATATTTAAGAATATTCATGTATATATTTGAAATTATAATCTTAGATAGATTTTCTATCTATTTATTTTAATTAAATATATTAAATAAATTTGTAAAAGTTGCTTAATTACCAAAAATTAAAATTAAACAATATTTATAAAATTTGTAGATTTATAAGAAAATAATGATTTTACGATTAAATTTTTATAATTTTCTAAAAAATTGTATACATTTTTGAAAATTTTAGTAATAAAATTGTATAATTTAAAAATATATAATTATATTATATTTCGAAATTTATAATGACGTATTTGAATATATTTATTTTAATGATGATTTATGAGTTATTCCCATATTCTAAAAAACTTTCCAAAAATATAAATTGACATTAAATGTAATATATGAGTTATTACCATATTTTAAATAGTTTATCAAAAATATAAATTAACATTAAATGCAATTGTCCATGTCATGTTAAGGTATAAAACATGTCATCAATTTTAGTAGCCATGTCATATTTGTTTTGTGAAATCGATTGTAGAAATGACATGTGGCAAAATCACTTCGCAAATATAGTTCAGGGGATATAGCTTCAAGTTTTGGAAAGAGACAACCGTGGCTAGCATCGAACCTCCCACAAATTTGGTTCTGGTAATAGCTGAATAATACACCATCACCTATGCACGTATCCCCAACTTAATTTTGGCGATACTGACGATCCTAAACAAACTTTCGATATTCGTTTGATGAGATTGAAGTGTCTAGGCCTCTTCTGTTACATGCAAACTATATATATAATTCCCTCATCCATATTAGTAGGCGGTCAGACCTTTTCTTGATTTGACATGTTCAAGCTTTTCATTCCTTAGTGATTAAAAAAAAATAACCGTTCAGATGAGAGTTCTTGAATATCGGTGGTTCTCGATGAATGTTGCTAACAAGGAAGATGAACTTAATAACCCTGGGATTTGGCTCACTAATATAAAATCCAACTTCAGATTACCATTCAAGAGTCATAAATAAGAAGTTTGTAAACGAAAATCTCAATGTAAGAAAATAAACGTAAGAACCTAAAAGCCCCAAATTATATGAAATCCATAAAGCCCAAACAAAACATATTATATGAAATCCACTCCGACCATGGTTTCCGACGCCGGCAGCTCCGTAGCTGCCGGCGTCAATCGTCTCTCCCTTCTTTTGTGTTCCTTTGTCTCTCTTTCGTTTTGTTTAACTTTTTTTTCTCCAGAAATTTCTTGTCCTTTTGGGCTTCATGAGTTCTTCCGCCGTCGTTCTGTCCGTAAGATGTTGCAGCTGCCGTCTCCGTATCCTCTGGGTCCTGCTTCTCATTTGTAGCTCTCCTCCATCTCTTATGACTGCACTGACATCAGATCTGGCTCAGATTCGTTCTTCACATAAACTCCATTGGCCAGATCTGAAGATTCTGTGACGAGCACCACCTTCATTGTCTTTTTGGGCGATGACCTTTCTCCCTTTAGGGATGATCTATTCTAACTGGATTTGGTGTGAGCGAGAGCTCCATACAGTTACTCTTCATCTACCGCTCGACAGATATGTGAAGCTCTACGACTCAGAACACCACTTCCTTTTCAATCCGGTGAGGAGCCCCCCGCTAGAACATACACTTACCAGTCTCTGCTCACCGCAAACATTGTTCACATATGCCATTCCTGGTATTCACTCTCTCATGTCCAGCTTGTTAGATTTTGATGACCCGGGTCTGTTTGGGTTCCATGACAACTCTCTGGATCCGACGCGGTAACGTTGGAGTCCGATGTTTCTGTTTGAACCCAACTCCTGGTTACTCAGCAAATCTAGCCAAGCTCATATTTCAGGAGTTTGTTATAAGGGCTAACAGATCTTCATTGCTGGATTTAACACATTGGTGTTTACCCGTCACTGCCGTATGCGCCCAGAAACCATCATATCTCGTAGACTCATCTTTCTTGTGCTCTTCATGGTCAAGAACAAATATGTATTCAAAGATGGTAGTCCCATCAATGGAGCCTTGCAAATTGGGATTAGAACTACATAGTTATGTCTCTGGTGCAATCGTTGGTGTTAACCCACAGAGTTTAAGCCAAAGTCATCATCAATCATTACCTCCAACACGTGCAAATGTCTTTACAAGATTAATTCTAAAGTGGAGTTTACCAAAGCTTGAAGATTGCAGCCCTTTAGGCTTTTGTTTACATAAAAGCCTAACCAAATTTCCTCATGTCCAGGGCCATGAGAGATCCTTTCCCCATGTCCTCCTCCTTGTAGAAGAGAAATTTTACCATCAAAACTCCTCTCCATGAGAGGTACTTTTCTCTGGGCTTAAAAACCTTAGAGTATTATCGTTTTCTTAACCGTTTAGTATCTTGTGTAATGGTCCGCATGGGATCGGAAAATACAACGGGACTCATGTCAATGAGAACCAAGGTTTTAGAGCGTCCAAAGTCACAATATACAGTGACCATTCTCAAGTTAGAAGAGTTAGAAGAGCGATATATCTTTCTATGGATATTACTCGCGTGCACCTTCGAAATCACTTCCAACGCCTTGTCAACCTTTCTTAAGTTTGTGTATCTATCTTTATGTTGCTTTGTTTGGTTTGCTCTTCAAATTTCAAGACGGTTTGCACATCATATGTCAGATGTTGCATTAACATTTGTAATTGTTTAAGATTATCAATGAAAATCATGTTGCGAACAAAAAAAAAGAATTATATGAAATCTATAAAGTCCAAACAAAACATAAACAATGTGGTCATGACTCATGAGGAACACCGGAAGCTAGATTGAGTAAAGATGCGCTGCATCACTTTTGGGTTCTGCTAGTGGTTCACTATTAAAGCATGACCATTAGTAGTATTAGTATCTAATTGGGTTTCTCAACTAATAAAAGAAATATAAATTAAGAAAAAGTACAAAAACGACAAACTATGGGTTCTCCAAGGAGAACTTCTCAGAACCTCTTAAAAACAATAAAGACAAGTGTCTTTCTCTAATTAAACACCTTTTATTAAAACTTTAAATTTAAATAAAAAACCAAATTAAATAAAAATACTCATCAAATAATAAAGCTAGTTTTTTTTATCATAAAAGTTTTTATTTGAGATATTTCATGGTCGGAAATGCTCTAAGAGTTAGTAATTTCTTTACTGTATTGTTTTAAGACTATGTACTTAACCCTTGATCCAAAATATTTTTAAACCTTTTTTTCCTGTTTTAACTGCATGTAATTTCTCCTTTTTTCTGTTAGTTTTTTTTGGTTTAAGGAAAACAAATTCAACGTATGGATCACTTTTGAGTGGCAGTTGTTCTCTCTAAATTTTCTACCGTTCATTTGTAGGGAGAGGTGTTGTCACTCAGAGCCCTTACCGGATCCGGTAGCAGTTTCCCCCTTCATTGCATCTTCGAGCAACGAAACGGAGTGTTTGGATCTGTCATTCCAGGGAGGTACCCTTTTCATTTTACGGTGAATCGGGTTGGTCTAGATGCATTTGACCACCACCAGAAGACAGTAGCTAGCTCTGGTGGTTCAATGGAAGTACGACAATGCTCCCTGTTAGAGGACTACGGGGTATGCCTGAAACCACTAGCAGTCACCGGGGCTTGGGCTTCGTCTCTGATTAATGAGGTAGGTTTTGGGGTCGGCGGTTCTTTCTCGGGAAATGGCAGTTCTCTTGGTCTGGAACCTTCCTCTGTCTCCGCCTTGAAGTACAAAGAAGTACGCTGAGTCTCGGACTTCTGAAGCAGCGGGGTGACGCGGATTACATCAGCTAGGGTTTGAAATCAGTTTTGAGCCGGCGTGTTGTAAACGTGGGTGGGACGCCTTCGAGGATGGTTTGACGGGTTTCTGGTGTCGGATCTAACGGCGGGCATGGACACCCCGGAAAACGGATCTGAAAGCCACTGTGTTCACCGGAGGAGTAACTCGTTTCTATGTCTTATATACTGTTGTTAAATATGTTGTTCTTGCTTTTCTGCTGTTTTCACATGTAACCTATCTCAGATGTTTCTCTCGGTCACCAAAACTATAGCACTCCGATTAGCCTTTTTGGGATGAAAAATTAATATATATATTTTCATAACTAGAACATGGAATTTTTTCTAGACTTTTAATAGTTGGTTTAAGAATCCTTTTAAATTTTATAATGAAACTTAATATTCAAGAAAACATGTTTTACTAATTTTCTTGAAACATGAATGACTACTACTTCATAAATCTATCTCCGATGATAACGAAAAATCAAGCATATCTTTCCATAACTAAAAAGACAAAAAAGTGAACTCTACTCTAATTTGATTCATTTGACCATATTTAAGATTAAAAAAACGCACCGTTTTGAGAGAGCGATAAAAAAGGCGATTGGCGACTAGGTTTCTGGAGATGGATTCGGCGGCGCCGCCGATCTTATCGTGGCCTGCCGGGGGCTCCGGCGAGGGTCAGGAGGTTCGAGCAGAGGAGTTTGTGCAGAGTGAAGATGGTTCAAGAAAGGATTTGGAAAGAAAAGCAAGGGTTGCTCCGAAGGTCGCATCGTGGGTTAATATGGCTAAGGAGAAGAAGGTTATGAAGAAATACGATTTGGATATCATGAATTTGGGGGGGAAATTTGTTGTGGAAATTCCTGACGAGGTAGTGAAGAACGCGAAACACCTTTGGGATGATTTTTTGATTGGAAGGTTCCTGGACATAGCACCTCACATTGCTAGAGTCCACTCTATTGTGAACAAAATCTGGTCTCAAGGGGGAAAAATAGAAGTCTACGAGGTTGACGCCACAACGATGAAGTTTCGAGTTTCAGACTCAAATATGAGAGCTAGGATTCTGAGGAGGGGGATGTGGAACATCAGGAACATACCTTTAGTGGTAACCAAGTGGATTCCGAAGGAGTTGGAAGAGAAACCTGAGGTGAAATCAATTTCACTCTGGGTTCACTTGAAAAATGTACCGATGCACATGTTTTCTTGGGAAGGACTGAGCTTCATCACCAGCGCAGTGGGGTTCCCGGTTAGACTACACCCAGAAATGGCATCATGCTCCAACTTCAAGGTAGCAAAAGTCTTTGTAAATGCTGATCTTTCAAAGGACTTCCCAAAAGAGATCAACTTCACAAAAGAAGGGAAATCGTTTCTGGTGGAGTTCGGCTACCCTCGTTTTCCGCTTCGGTGTCATACATGTGAGAAATGGGGCCATATAGAGAAGGTTTGTGTTCTAAATAAGAAGGATGGGGCTGGAAAATCCGTAAAAGAGATAATAGCAGAGGGTTACAAAGGAAACACAGAGGTCCCAAAGAAAGCAGTGGAGGTTCCAAAGCAAACAGCGGAGGTATCAACACAAGATATGGAGGTTTCAAATCAAATAGTGGAGGTTCTAGAGCAAGTAGAGGAGACTCAACAAACAATTGAAGTTCCAAAAGAAGCAGTGGAGATATCAAAACAAACATTGGAGGTCTCAGTGCCTGCAATGGTGGAATCACAAATTGAGAAAGACATGTAAGAGGAGAACACTATGATATCAATAACAGAGAAGGAAAGGGAGTTCAGAGAAGATGAGATAGAGGAGGGTGAATTGGTTTCAGATTTGGCTAACGTAACACCGGGGAAAGCCAGCCGAAGTCCGAAAACAAATCTTAAATATGGCCAGGTGAGAATTGCGACACCTTCGCGATACTCAGCACTGAACGATATAGATGATAATAGAGACTTACTGAACTTGGAGGAGACAAGTGTAGTAGTCAGGGTGATGGAGGCTCAGGAAACAGAGAAAAATATAGAGGTTGTGTCTCTGGTGGAGGTTGAGACCACTGCAAATAGAGTTGAAGGAAAAGAGGAAGAAGTGAATGTCAAGCGGGGTGAAGAGACTACTGCAGTAGGAGGGAGCTCTGTGCAGGGGACTACTCTTCGTCCTTCTTTACCAAGAGTTTCAAAAACAAATCACCGGGTCATTCCTGAGATCTCAGGCAAGGATTCAGAACCTCCTAGTCATCTAGGAAAGCGGAGTACTCGCAAATCTTCTCAATGACTGGATTCTTCTGGAACATCAGGGGATTCAACAAACCTTCTATGCACACTTTAAATTTGGGTGTCTGATTGAAACACGAGTAAAGGAGAGCAAGGCGGCACAAATAGTGTCTTCTGTCTTTCCAGGATGGTCTTTTATGAATAATTACGACTTTGGTAGAAGAGGACGGCTTTGGGTAGTATGGAGTCCGCAGGTCAGGCTGACTCCAGTAATGAAAACTGATTAGATCATCAATGTATATGTTCAAATCGAAGGGGAAGCGGAGGAGTTCTTTTGCTCCTTCATTTATGATGATAACACCGCTGAAAGAAGAAAGGAATTGTGGAGAGACATCAAAGCTCACCAAAACTCTCCTACACTACAAGAAAATACATGCTTAACGACGAAAATTAACGAGGAAAAACAATCCTCGTAAATTTGCGTCGAGTTTACGACGAATTTACGTGAAAAACTAAAGTCATCGTTATTTCCTCGTAACGTAACGACAAAACTGTTTCGTCGTAAAGTGGATGTAATTTTACGAGTATTTTACGAGGAAAAATTATTTCCTCGTAAATACGACGTAAACTTTGCGTGGTATTTACGAGGGAATAGTTTACGTGTATTTAGCGAGGAAATTTTTGAATCCACCAACTTTATAGGTGTTACACGTGTTTTTTGCCCACCTAATTAATTTTCGTCGTAAATTCATAGCAAAATTACAACTACCAGATTCGAATTTTCCTATAAATATGGATGTTTGAACATCATTTTAAACACACCAACAACAAAAAACGTGAAAGAAAAAAAATGGCTGGCTCCGGGACTATTTACGAGTTGCGGAAGTGGATGTATATGCATAGAGATGCTAACGGGAGAGTGACGAAAGAATACCTTGCGGGTCTGGAGACATTTATGCATCAAGCAGATTCAACACCGCTCGCCCAAGAAAGTGGTAAGATGTTATGTCCTTGTCGGAAATGCAACAATTCGAAACTGGCAAATCGTGAAAATGTTTGGAAGCATTTAATAAATAGAGGTTTCACGGTAAATTACTATATCTGGTTTCAACATGGAGAAGGTTTTAATTATGATCAGAATGAAGCTAGTAGTAGTAATAGCAATTTTCAGGAAAAAGAACCGGTTGATTATCATTTGCATAATGAACATAGTTACCATCGGGAGGAGATGGTAGATTATGATAGGGTTCATGATATGGTAGCTGATGCATTCGTAGCTCATGATGAAGATGAAGAACCTAATATAGATGCAAAAAAGTTTTACGAAATGTTAAACGCGGCGAATCAACCACTTTACAGTGGTTGTAGAGAAGGTCTCTCTAAATTGTCGTTAGCTGCTAGAATGATGAATATTAAAACTGATCACAATCTACCTGAAAATTGCATGAACGAATGGGCGGACTTGTTTAAAGAGTACTTGCCGGAAGACAATGTGTCTGCTGATTCTTATTATGAGATTCAGAAACTGGTTTATAGTCTTGGGTTGCCTTCGGAGATGATAGATGTTTGCATCGACAACTGCATGATCTATTGGGGAGATGATGAGAAGCTAGAAGAATGTCGATTCTGCAAGAAGCCACGATTCAAGCCGCAAGGACGGGGACGTAATAGGGTACCGTACCAAAGGATGTGGTACCTACCAATTACAGACAGATTGAAAAGATTGTATCAATCAGAGCAGGCTGCTGGAAAGATGAGATGGCATGCCGAGCATACTCAGACGGATGGTGAGATGACTCATCCATCAGATGCAAGAGCCTGGAAACATTTCAACAAAGTACATCCAGATTTCGCTAGCAATATCCGAAATGTGTATCTCGGATTATGCACATATGGATTTAGTCCGTTCGGAATGTCAGAGAGACAATATTCATTGTGGCCAGTCTTTCTTACTCCATACAACCTGCCACCGGAGATGTGCATGCAACGGGAGTTACTATTCTTGACCATATTAATACCTGGTCCGAACCATCCAAAAAGGTCCCTGGATGTTTTCCTACAACCACTAATAAAAGAGTTGAAGGATTTGTGGTCAACAGGGGTGAGGACGTATGACTGTTCAACGAAGACGAATTTTACGATGCGAGCGATGCTTTTGTGGACCATAAGTGATTTTCCTGCCTATGGGATGTTGTCTGGATGGACTACACATGGGAGATTAGCTTGTCCATATTGTAATGGAACGACATATGCGTTTCAACTGAAGAATGGTAGGAAGACAAGTTGGTTTGATTGTCACCGTCGATTTCTTCCCATTGGCCATCCTTACCGAAGAAACAAGAATTTGTTTAGGCACAAAAGGGTTGTGAGAGACACTCCTCCTCCATATCTAACTGGAGAACAAATTGAAGCACAAATCGACTACTACGGAGCTAACGAAACAGTTCGTTGGGGTGGTAATTGGTATGTCCCTCGTAATATGCCAGATTCTTACGGTGTTCATCACAACTGGCACAAGAAGAGTATATTTTGGGAGTTGCCATATTGGAAGGATCTTCTTCTGCGCCACAACCTCGATGTGATGCATATATGAAGTAGAAAATAAGGAATATGGGGTTTGGGGTTTGGGGTTTCGGGTTTGGGGTTTCGGGTTTCGGGTTTTGGGTTTGGGGTTTCGGGTTTTGGGGTTCCGGGTTTTGGATTTCGGGTTTCGGGTTTGGGGTTTCGGGTTTAGGGGTTCGGGGTTTGGGGTTTCGGGTTTTGGATTTCGGGTTTCGGGTTTCGGGTTTTGGGTTTCGGGTTTTGGGTTTCGGGTTCTAGGGATTTAACCATAACACTCGTTAAAAATAACGACGAAACTTAAAATTAAATATGGGGTTTGGAATATATGAAGTAGAAAATTAAAGATGGGAGTTTAAGTTTCGGGTTTCGGGTTTGGGGGTTGGGGTTTTGGGGTTTAGGGTTTGGGTTTCGGGTTTCGGGTTTCGGGTTTCGAGTTTCGAATTCTAGGGATTTAAACATAACACTCGTTAATTCCACGTAAGCACAAATCGTCGTAAAGTCCTCGTAGGATGAAATCGTCGTAACTACCACGTAAAATGATTTAAACAAAACACTCGTTAATTCCACGTAAGCAGAAATCGTCGTAAAGACCACGTAAACGGATTTATACATAAACCCGTTAATTCCACGTAAGTACAAATCGTCGTAAATATCTCGTAGTGTACAAACTTGAAAAAAAGGAAAATGAGAGAAATACCAGATTAACATGTGGCAAGACTTCCAGCAATTATAATACGTAAGTCTCGCCCACATGAATTCTAATATCTTCTCCTTTTCCTATTTTTTTCAAATATTTATAATTTGAATAGGATTTTTTTGAGGATTGTGATTTGAGATAAGGTGTGATTTGGGAGTTTGTGTGTGGTTTGAGAGTGAGAGTTGTGGGTATATTTACAGGAAAGCAAGCCTCGTTAATTCCTCGTAAGGTAAATCGTCGTTAATACCTCGTATAAAAAACACGCGCCTTTGTGATTCCTCGCAGTTTCCTCGTAAAAAAAAAGACGGGCCTTTGTAACTGCTCGCTATTTCGTCGTAAACTTACCAGGAATTTGCGACGATATGTAATCTTATATATACACCCGAGCGCTCACTCTTTATTTCCTCTCTACTTCCTCTCTACTTCCTCTCCATTTCGTAGCAATGGTAAGCCTCTTTGATTCCTCTCTAATTTGGTTAGTTTATGATAGATTAGGTGGTTAGTATAGGGAATTTAGATAGGTTTGCGGATTTTATGTTGTTTAGTGTTGATTATGTGGATAATGTTGGGAAATATATTGTTGATGTTAATTTTAAAAATTTCATTTTTTTTCCCAGGTTCGAAAAGGAAGACTTACTGCCCATTATAGAGAGATCTTCGGTGAGCCGGGTAGTCGTTTCGACCCGGCCTCTTTTTCCTCTCCCAGTTCTTTGGGCCAGGAGACTGTCCCCGAGACTCAGTACACTCAGAGAGTCTCTGGGTCTACTTCTTCTACTGCACCATCGGCTCCTCATGTGCCTCCTCCGATGCCTCCTCCTGTGCCTCCTCCGATGGCACCTCCGATGGCCGCCGATATTCATCCTGATTTGATGGTGCCTCCGAGTGCTCCTTACTCGCAGTACACTGTAGAGGACATTCTCAGTCTGCCAGGCAGAGAAGGTTTACCAGTCATCGACCCAGACCGACCGGACGGAACTTTGTGGTATGTTGCATTAATTTTTTTTTAATTCGTTTAAATTTCTTTTATAACATTAAAAAATAATTTATATTTTAAATTTGTATTTTCCAGGTTGGGGGGTTGACGGATGTCTTGCATCGGACGTAACCGACACGATCAAGGGTTACTTCTCCATGCCACATCCAAACTGGAGTAAGACGCCTCACTACGTCAGAAAGACATGGTTCAAAATTTACGCTGTAAGTTTCTATTAATTAATTATATATACTTTAATTTTTTCATGATTTATATATATACTTTCTAAAAAACTAATTGGTAATTTATTTTTCCAACAGAAAAAATATACTTGGGCCTTGGGGATCACTGAGAGGGTGAGGAAGAAGTTTAACGCGAAGGCAAAAGTTCGCTTGTTGGACACGGTCTCCAACTGGAAGGGTGACTGGATCGTGAAGGGGTATGAGCGTGGCAAACCCGCTGAGCTCACCACGGATGTGTGGGATGGCCTCATCCGTTATTGGCGCCTTCTTGATTCCATTAGAATCGCCCAGGCTTGCTCTAACTCCCGTAACACGGTCGATGAGCATGGGAACGGGCCGATGCTTCACACTACGGGCCAAAAACCCCACGCCGGTGTCCGTTTCGAAATGGTAATTAAATATTTTATTAAATAATTTTTTTAATATATATATTAATTTATTCTAACTTTCTTAACTGTTTTTTTAGGCCAAAGAGACGGGAGAACTTTACGAGAGGACCCACAAGAACAAGGCGGGCGTATTTGTAGATGGCAAGTCCGAGCAAATCTACAACGACGTACTTGCTCGGGTTGAAGACCGCCAGACTTAGCTGACCCAGCAGTCTACCGATGGATTACCCGTCACCTTATCCACACTTGACGTGGATAAGATTTACGAGGAGGTAAATTTTCAAAAAAATTATTTTTTTATTATTCATTTAATTTAACTTTAAATTTTTACTTACAATATTTTTTTTTTGTTTTTAAGGTTGTCCCTAAAAAAAAGGGACGGACGTTGGGTATTGGTTCCGTCAACGATGTTCCGAGAGCGACATCGTCTTATGGTCAGCGACGGGATGATGAAGTCACTGAGCTGCGTAGAGAGTCCGCTCAGCTGCGTAACGAGTTGACCGCGACAAAATCTCGTATGGGTGGAGTCGTGGGTTTCTTGGACGTTATTGCGGCCACAAATCCGGAATGGGAGTCCATGTTGAGGAACATGCGACAACAACATCCCATTCAAGGCGAGTCATCCGACGTACATAACGAGGCGGATGTTACGAGGAGGAGTGATGAATTCTACCGGGTGATGAACGACCCTTAGTTTTTTTTTTTGGTTGTTGTATTATATAAATTCAAAACTTATTTATATATAAAATATTTTCATATTGATTTATTTTTATTTTAAATTTTAATTTATTATTAAATTAAATAATTTTAATTATTTTTTAATTATATTTTTAAATTCTGTAAAAATAATAAAAACGAAGTAAATTCGTAGCTAATGTACGACCTCTTTACGTGGAAACCTTAAGAGGAAATGACGAGAAACAATTAACGACTATTTTACGAGGAAACATTTGCGAGGAAATAACGAGGAAAAGTTTACGAGTATTTAACGAGGAAATCGTTTTGTGGTTGTTACGTGTATTTTGCGAGGAAACTCTTTCAAGGTATTTACGTGTAGGTTACGAGGAACTTATTTCGAGGTATTTACGAGGAATTGTAGCGACGTCCTTGCGTGGAATATTGACGTGGTCTTTACGACGAATCGCCCTACTTCGTCTTTACGACGAAATATATTCCTCGCTAAGTTACGACGAATTAGCGAGGGAATATGTGTTACGACGGACGAGTAACGAGCAAACGCGCTTACTCGCTATTTCGTCGTAAAGCCTCTTTTACGACGAAATAACGAGGAAAACCGCCCTCGTTAAGGTTATGTTTTCTTGTAGTGCTATCTTTAGAAACAAGGAATGGATTCTTATGGGAGATTTTAATGAGATTCTTGAAGGACAGGAACACTCGAACTATGAAGATTCTGGCTTATCTACGGCGGGTATGCGGGAGTTTGAAGATGTTATACAACATTGCAGGCTCTTAGATATGGGATACCAAGGACCGAAATTCACCTGGTGCAATAAACGAAGTGAAGGGATTATTTGCAAGAAGCTAGATCGCATTCTAGTCAATGAATCATGGCTCCATAACCATACTCAATCTTATGGAGTTTTCGAGGCTGGTGGTTGCTCAGACCACCTCAGAGTACAGTTCCACTTGACCTCTCAAGCAGTGGGAAAGAAGAAACCGTTTAAATTCACCAATGCAGTCGCTGATATGCCGGAGTTACTCACCACAATTGCTGATTATTGGAAAGACTGTCAACCTTTATTCCAATCTACATCTGCCCTTTTCAGATTTTCAAAGTCTCTCAAGGCTCTGAAACCTCTGATTAGGAGACTTAGCAAAGAGAAACTGGGAGAATTGTCAAAAAAGTCAAGGAAGTCTACTTGATTCTCTGCGAACGCTAGGAGAAAACTCTAACAGATCTGAATCAAGCAAATATGTGTGAAGAACAAACTGCAGCTGAAAGATGGCAGAGAATTTCAGACATTAAAGAGAAGCTCCTAAAGTAGCGATCAAAACTTCATTAGATTCATGTAAGAGATCGAAATAACAGGGTATTTCACAACGTTGCCAAGGTCAGAGAAGCAAAAAACTCCATCAGAGAAATAAAATGCCCCTCTGGAAGCATGGCAACAACTCAAGAGGAAATCAAACATGAAGCTGAGAGATTATTTCATGAGTTCCTCTTCCGTGAACCTCCAGATATACAAAGCAGATCAGTTGCGGAGCTTGATGCAGGACTTTTCAAGGGTCCAAGATCAAATCAATGTAGTATAAAAGATTGTCGAACCCACAGAGAACTAGAGACTTATACACCAAGAATACACAAGCTATCTTAATCTAAGCAAACAAGAAGATGAATGATTTGTAACAAGCTAAGATCTTAGAAATATAAACAAGGTGATCTCAAATCCAATCAGGAAACATGTACAAGAACTCAATCAAATGCTAAAGATGGATTCATGGGTAAAGATAATTGATATAAGGTGATCAAGGTTCAATCTAAAGGTGGCAACTTTCAATCAATCTATCAACCTTATGCCTAGACACAACACTAAGCAAACTCTTTCTCAAGATGGAAGCTCATTTGCCAAAATAACTCAAGCATCAAATCTCTTTGGTTGAATATTACTAGAGCAATCATGGGGAACAAGTCTAATAGCAATCCTAGCACCTTTGATATCAAATCTCTTTGGCAAATCAAGCTAAAAGCCTTGAAGAGTTGGTTCATGCATTTCATCGAACACCTCTCGGGCGTGAAATGCCTAGAGATCTATCTTAGAGAGACCAACTCTAAAATAGCATTGAGATCACTCAACAAGCAAGGAATAAGAAGGATCTACAATAAAACACCCTAGATCTACAGTTAATCACCCTAATCTACCTTAATCCATGAATCCAAAATGTGTCTACTCACTAATCTCCATGGAAAACCTTAAATCTATGGGAGATTCAATGCTAATCATGTTTATGAGAAGGAGAAACAAGATATAAGATGAAAAACTTCCTTAGATTAATGAAAAGATTCAAGCTTTATAAAATGAGGCAAAGTGTGTTCTTGAGAGAAAATGAGATAAGTCCCAACTTGGGGATTACAAGAGTATTTATATGGTATTTGGAAAACCTAATGGTTTCCATAGAAAAGTCTAAAATGCCCTTTGAAAATGTTGATTTTTGGCCAAGGTAAAGACGCGACCCGAGTAGATGCCATGGTCGCAACCCGCGTCGGCCAACCCGCGTCAGCTCCTCGTCCAGCTTCTGGGAGGCCGCCCGGGTAAGCTAACCCGCGTCCATCTACCCGCGTCAGGGTTGATATGCCTCTAGTAAATCGACCATAACTCCTCCAATACATCTTTAAATGACTTGAAACCACTTCCATTAGAAAGATAACTCAATTTCCCACGTCACCCCAAAACATGGGCTTCAAAAGATATATTTAAGGTCTCCATCCATGTTCATCTTTCACTCTTTTGCACCACAAATGTCTCTAAACACCTCCAAAAACTCCTTAGCACACTCCAGCCCCTAATAAAGACCCATGTATGCAAAATGGACCATAAAAATGTCTAATTCCTAATCTACATGATCATTATGTACAAGAAATGATGGTTAAAACCATGTAAATATGCAAGATATCAACTCCCCCACACTAGTCTTTTACTTGTGCTCAAGTAAACTTTTCAAAAACTCAAGAAGGAGAGATATAAAGATGAGAGCTTATAACCAAAAGAGACACTTATAGCACTCAACTTGACATCCTAAGGAAACATAGCAAATACCATGAGCACACTCTCTTATTATACTCTAGCTTCTCAAGGCCTATCAATACTCTTATGCCTCTACACATGTTGCAATACTCATCAACTAACAAGTTCCTTCAATCAGCTCTCACATTGATTCACACACACACACAAGGTGAATTCTCACAAATGGGCACATGATCTCAATCATTTGGCTAGGTAAGCAATGGTCTAATATGAATGAAGAGAAGGATTCAAATGTTTTCATTTCAAGGTGGTTATCACTCAAAAACAAGGAGCTTGATCATTATGCAAAATTTATCTAAGACTAGAAGCAATTCATGCATACATAGATCCATTCTCATCATTCTCATCATTCTACCATTTTCTTAAGTGATTACAAGTTCTAACCTTTTCATCCCCATCTTAAAGCCAAAATAACACTCACTCACATCACTCACCCGTAGAACAACTCTCTTTTTCTTTTGACTCAACCAACTAGGGACTTTAATTTTCTTTTTACAACACTTAGCTCTAACTCTTTCTCATTTCCCTCCCGACCTTCTCTTTGATTCCCTATTTTTTTATAAGGGGGAAGGTCTTTTGTACATAATCTAGAGCTTCGTACTTTTCTTTTGTCCCTAGAGTTTTTTTTTTTTTTATGACACTCTTTTGTTCATCTTTCTCATCTTTCTCAGTCCCAAAACCCAAGATATTAACATTTAGAACACACAAACCCCTCTCACCATACCCAATTCTAGCTCATTTTGCTAGCAAGAGATGAGAACAAATCTATGTCGCCTCCAATAATCTCAAGATTTTGCACATGACAAGCTATCAAAAGAGGCCTCACTCATGAAATTCAATGTTTGGTCTCAAAGAATGGCTAGGGTTGTAGGGTATGGAGTGCCATTTGGGTTAACAAAGATTGGTATAATGGAATAAGATAACTCAAATGTGTATGAGATCCATGATCAAGTATGCAAATGCCCATATGCAAGAGAGATTAAGTTCATTCAAGCCAAGTTCAGATTGGAGCTGATCTTAAGAACAATGCCAATATCAAGCAAGCAAACAAGTTTCAAGAAGAGTTTTCAAGGCTCGAAGCATGCAAGGCTTTCAAGAGATGCTTAAGCTACTTGATATGTTAACTAGGGTGTCACTTTGAATTCTAGACAATTGTTCTTTACAAGGCATTTTCAACTTCTGCTCCATATGCAAGTGAATGCAACCTCTATGCTCTAGACTCAATCCTAAGGATGCAAATGATGCAACTAAAGCTTCTTTTTGTGTTTTTCAAAATTTTCAATTTTTTTTTGGTTTTTCTATGTATATATGTATGTACAATGCAATGCATAAGACTCCAAATAATCAAAGCAAACATGATCAAATACTTGGTACCTCCCCCAAACTTAAGTCACATAGTCTCTGTGTGATTAAGAGAAAAGGAGATACCAAAAATATGAGAAAAGAAAATGGTATCTACAATGAAAGGTTGGAGTGGTACCTCAAATGGAGACTGAGGTGTGATAATAGGTGTTTAGAGTAGCAATGCTTGGCCGCCTTTCCTGTCTTATTGGCTCTAGACTCAACCTGAAAGACCTCAACCATATTTATTAAATAACCTAAAAGAAAGAAAGATAAAGAAATATATACAATGGATAAACATTAGGCTTTCCCCCAAGTGAACTTGTTTTAAGTCTCTAGCTTGACTTTGTGTGCTTGTTAATCATAAGTATCAAAAGGTTGGGCTAATGCACCTTTGGTCATTCTCCTACAAGAACCAAGTATGCAAAGGAGCACACTACTGTCCATAGAAAATAGACAGATTTTTCCTCAAAGAGCTTCACTAAGGATGTTACATGAATTATGAAATGCTCCTTGAGGTTCAGATGATCATAAGAATCAAAAGCATTTGGTGGAGACACAAATTCAACTACAGGCTCAAACGAAGTTTTAACAAAGTAGTCAACTCTATCTCCATCAATCAAATAAAACACAATGTTCACATTCTCATGAAAGTTTTTGACAAGGGGGTTTTCTATCTCAAACAATAGCCTATCAACATCAAGTTCATCTCCTAAATCAGCTAGTTCAAGAAGAGGTCTAGAATTCTCAAGCATCATAAAGTCGGATTCAAGATCAATTGAAGCACAACGATAGTTCCTGTCAAAACAAACTTCAAGATGAATCCTAACAAGCTTATCTACTCTCAAATCATCTAGTTTCTAGTTTCATATATCAGATCAAGACATTCATTGATGAGCAATTGAGTATTCAAAACCGCTGAAAGAAGTGAACACAGTCTTCTGCTTGAAGCTAATATGGCGAATCTCCTCTAAAGAAGCTTCACTATGGGTCAGATGGATTCACTGCTATCTCATCAGAAAGGAGTCCTTCTGGTCAGTTAATAACACTATAACCTCTGGCTCCTAGGTTTGTAGAAAGCTCCTAAAGTACCAAGAGCTTGCAAAATAGTTTCTTCAGATGGAAGTAGGGAATGAGAAGCATACTTCATTCTGGTATGATGTCTGGTCCAAGCATGGTTACCTCAAAGTTGCTCTGGGTGAATGTGGTCTGATTGATTTAGGCATTGCTGATAATGCCTTGGTGTCAGATGTTCTTGGGAGGCAGCAAAGAAGTAGAAGACACAGAGTTAGTATCTTAAATGAGGTGGAGAATGAGATAGAGTTTCTTCGCTTGGCTGACCATCAGGGTAATGATACTGCTCTATGGAAGCAAGAGGAAGGTAGATTTGTAAATAGATTTTCAGCTAAAAGAACTTGGGAACAGATTCGCAATAGCCATCAAGCTTGCAACTGGAGCAAAGGCATCTGGTTTGCCCACTCGACTCCAAAGTACTCCTTCTTTGTGTGGATTGTTATGCGTAACAGACTGCAAACGGGAGACAAAATGCGTTTATGGAATGTTGGGATTGATGCGACCTGCATTCTATGTAATGAAGATGAAGAAACATGTGATCATCTCTTCTTCGGCTGCAGGTACACTAAGCAGATTTGGAAGGCGCTTGCAGAGGGTTTGCTGCAAGATCGTTTCACCATAGACTGGAGTCAGATCATTGCGACCATCACCAACCCTGGTCTTACCCCCATAAATAACTTCCTAGTCCGGTATGTGTTCCAAGCAGTTGTACACTCAATATGGAGAGAGCGCAATGCTCGACGCCATGGTGAACAAGAAAGAGAAACTCAGTATCTAACAAAGTTTGTGGACAAAACTGTTAGACTTTGGTTACTTTCACTCCAAGGTAGAGGAAAAATGGAGGGAGAGTTTGCTACATGGTTTGGATCTAGAGTGGATCCTTAATCCTAGGATTTTTTGTTTCTTAGTCTCATAATTTGATTCTTTGATTCATAAAACAGCTGCACATGATGTAAATATGTTTTTGCATGAATAAATTTAACATTCATTCAAAAAAAAAAAAACTCTACTTTTTATATGTCTCAAACTTGTGCCTACTATTGTATATCTTTCTCTAAATGTCGTTAAAAAGCCTGGCTTTTCGTGTAGAGATATGTGTTAGGGCATCTCCATCACCACTCCATTTTTTCTTCTAAAATGGAGTAAAAGTGAATATGGAATAAAAAATGCTTCAACTCAACTTCATATCTCACTCCATAATGAAATTTACTCCATAAATGGAGTAATCTATTTTTTGTTTATTCATCACTCCATTATGGAATGGAAAATGGAGTAGAGTTGAAGCAATTTTACTCCATTTTCACTTTTACTCTATTTTGGAAAAAAATGGAGTTTTACATTGGAGATGAAGCAATTGCTCGGAATAATGGTACAACTTAACTGGATTGGTTATATATGAAATAGTCTTTATTATCCATTTTAGCTGGTAATACGATTAGGCCATCCAGAAAATGGCTAGGTCGATTCAAGATTGCGAGCCAGCAGGATTAATGTTTTGACTGTTCTCTTAATAGGAATAATCAGGAGATTCAAGGACGTCAGAGATTCAAGCTTTCAGCGCGCATCCAATATCTTGAATTTAAAAGTAAAGAAAAAGGTTTGATTTAAGGATTATGAAATTAGGGAAATGTATTGTTGAAGATGACGTGAAGTTAAATGACGAAATAGAAGCTACGTTCCACCTACTTGGTTTAATATAATTAAGCTAATAATATTATTTATCAAAATGTCTCCGCCATAATTGTCAATGAAGTCGTTAGGCCTGGGACGGATCGGGTATCCGGGCAATTTTAAGATATCCAGATCCGGATCCTTATCCGCTGCATCCATAATTTTACTATCCTTATCCGGATCCGGAGTTCTCGGATATCCGGGTGTCGGATATCCTTCTAAAAATTGTAATATCCGGCGGATATCCGGATCCGGATTTGGATCCTTAAAAAAATAAAAAAAAATATTTATATATAAAAAAATATTAAAAATAATTTAAAAATAAAAATATATATAATGTTTTTAATTATTTCTATGTATAATATTACAAAATTTACATGAAATATATATATACTATTATAAAAATGAAAATACATGAAATAAAATTAATTTTTATATATAAATATTACTATTTTTGAAATAGATTTTTATAAAACTTACGGATCCGGATATCCGGACTAAAAAAATCAAGATATCCGGATCCGGATTCGGCCCCTCCGGATATCCGGATTTTCGGATCGGATCCGGATCGAATCTCGGATCGAATCCGGATCTCGGATAAAAGTCCCAGGCCTAGAAGTCGTATCCACATTTCACATTGGTAGTGTCAAACTTTCCGAACGTAAAATTATATGACTTGACCCAGTGCGTTGTGACCTCTATTTTACCCCATGTTCAAAACTCGCTAGGCGCTAGTCGGGCGGCAATTCCAGACCTAGCGAGTTACCAAAAAATCAGATTTAATCCGAGTATACGTGGAGATTAGTTTTAATTATTATTTTATTTATTATAACATTTAAATTAAATATATAATATAAATATATTAGAATGTAATTGTTTTTTGTATGTTATTATTGAAATTTATATTTATTAGTTTAACAAAAGTTAATGTTAGCATAGGTGAATGTCATATTTTATTTTCTATTAAAGGTATGTTTATATAAATGATCATATATGCATAAACAACAAATTATGTCGTGGTGTATTGGTGTTTGGTGATGACTATGGTATATAGGTTCCGAGTTCGAACTTGGAGAATGCCATTTTTTAGTTTAAACAGAAAAAAGTTTTAAAACACACATGAAGTAAGATCATCATTATCGGTGAAACCCCTTTTTGGGTTTCTAAATCTTTTTTTGTTTTTTTTTTTGTTTTGGCTGATTTAAAAAAAAAAAAAATTAAAAAATGAATCAATCGCGGGCTGCCACGTGTCGGTGGGGCCTGCGAACAGTTCACAAAACCCACCACGATCGTTTCTTCATTCAAGCTTTTTGCAACCGGTTTTTGCAACTTTTGTGGGACCCAAACTTTTAAAAATCCTTTTGGAACCTGCAGTAATGGTGCTCTAAAGTCCCACTTCGGTAAAGCATAAGAAAGGAATCTGATTAGGACGCTTATAAGTAATCGCTCAGAGTTTATCTTCATAGCTTGCAACTGGGTTTTAAAAATAAGCCCAATAGTAGCCCAATAGTTCAAAATTGATCGGGTTTAGGCGGCTAAAAAATCGGTATAAAGCCGATTAATCGGTTAATTGTCTGATTATTCGGTCGACTGTTGCGATTAATCGGCTGATTTTACTTCAGTACTACTAAAGTATACCATGGAAATTTCCAATAACAATCTATCCTATACTAAAAGGGATATATGAGGAGTAGGAAGACTGTCCACGTCCTCAATTAAATCGACCAATCAAAAGACTTTAATCTGCCATGTCATTAAGAGAATGGGTCAGCAACATTAGCTTTGGCACAGATCATCTGGGGTTATACTAGTTCTGGACCACTTTAAAGTCAGGCCCATCTATTTTTCACACCAAATTGGCCGCAATTAGGGATCATCAGCTTCACCTTCATTGCATCTCCTCGGCTTCATATTCATCGTCCCAGTCCTCAAAGTAAAGCATTGATGTAACTCTTCATTTCCATGTAGTTAATTCGGGCTCCACCACTCCTACTCATTAAACTCCTTCTGTTATCGTTCTAGCTCCTTCTGTTTATCTCTTTATATAGATCTCTCCTCCGTTTTATTGCTCAAACACACATTCCGCAAGCTCCATACAACCACATCAGGCGATGGCGATGAGATTGAATAAATTCAGCTTCAGGTCTCCAGTTTCTTTGTTTTTTGGCGACACCATATCGACACCTCTAACGGGGGCTTCAAGATAGATAGAATCCTCACAGCCCACCATAACTTCCCAAAAGGCCAAATCTTCACGGCGTCTGATCTCCTTTAAGCCATCGTTCCTCTGGTGCAGGTAATTTACAAATCACTTCTCCGTCAAGTCCCAGTAGTTTAGGAGCGGTAACATATTGAACCCTCTTCATCTTCTCCCTCAACCTAACTACATAAACAGAGGGTGAGATTCAGGACCAAGAATTCATCACAACATTAGATTTTATTTATTTAGTCTTGGGAATGCTTTTGAAGTTAACCAGATTATTATTTTTTCTACAGGCTGATGAACTCCAATCTGATCACAACTACGACATAAAGGTGTGCGCACCTTTATATATCTTCTTCAGTTTTTTTTTTTGTTTTGTAATTCAGTTCGTGATGATCCAATGTTGAATATGCAGATCAGCCATTAAAGAAAAATTCATCTCGCATGATGTGTCATAGTTAACTAACAAAACTGTTGAGCAGTTAACGGGTGATGATGATGATGATGATTTGAAGGACAAGGTTAATTTTGGGTTGATGACGAGGTGGAAGATCAAAGAAAGAAGTGCATAAAGAAGGTACTATGTGATTAAACGCTTTACTCTCTGTTTATATTATAAAACTATAATACGACATCTGTTTTTGTTGGTTTCTCTTTAATTTGTTGCCATCATCAGCTGGGATGGTGGGTTTACTTGAATTTGTTTTGTTTTTCAGTGTATAAGTATTTATTTTTGAATTGACTTGACTAAGATGATACAGAGCAATGGACTTTCTTCTTATGATTGTCTGTGCATCTTACTTTCAATTGTTTTCCCTTTCGAAAGTTTTGTAACCTTTTTAGCGATTTGTTCTTCTGCTGAATTTGAGAAATTATTTGTGTAAGATGATTTAGCTCAATCTGAATTGTTAGTTTGTTCGTGTTTTGCTGATTGGTTGATTTGTCCATAACAAGTTGCAGATTTTGGATGTGGACAACACTCATAGTCTCAGATGTCCTTGAGAACTTGAGTCTGACACTCATGAAGTGTGTCAAGTTTCTAAGGGAGATCCAGGCGAGTCAATCCTTCAGCTATATGAATATGGATATAAACTTTTAGTTTGTCATATTTGGTGGAGTAAATATTTATCTATTACTTTCTTGATTTTCATTGCAGAACCAACAAGATAAAGTTGGAACCAATGTTTTCGTGGAGAGGACAGCTCTTGGAGCTAAATAGCCAAAATTGAATCAGCTTTTGTCTACCAAGGTATGAAAATCATCTTTGATTCTGAGATTTCATGATGTACATGTGCAAAAAAAAAAACTTCAAAAGCTTCTAAGTATTGTGTTCACCGTGGATGACTGACTGCAGGAAGACTGATCATTCATTCTGAAATGCCTGAAGAAGTTACCAAAGGTTTACAACTTTGTAACATATCTTTCATCCAAAAAAAAAACCCACTGCGAGACAAACATTACTTTAAGTTTCTAATCCACAAAGTTTACTCTTTGTTTTTAAATCTGACAGGATAGAGCCAGACTACCAAGAACTGTCGAATTCAAACATACCAAAAGCAGAAGAATCAATGGGAAGTTAGGCCCCAGTTTACACAATACCACCAACAACGTTCTTCGGATTCGCTATTGATCCAGGAGCTCAGTTCTATCAGGATCAGGAGCTTCAAAAATCTAGGATCGCGTTTGCTCATGTTCTAGAAAGCGGTAAAGGCGGCGCTGTTTTTGGCTCTTCTGAAAGCTCCTCCTGTTTTAGCACACATTGTTGTGTTCGGACCAGGGATACAGTGGTCTTAGCATGTGCATGGAACAAGTCATTTCGAAGAAATTGAGGTTTGTTATAATAGCTGGAGAACTTATTGGTAAACAAGTGCTTCAGTAGAGTCCATTCTTGATGAATACTCAAGCCGAGATGGATATGACCATTGAAGATTATCACTATGGAAATAATGGCTTCAAATGGCAAAGTATTAGAGGTCATATATAATGATCGAAGACTAACAATAATCACTATTTTATAAAAGAAATTGTATTTTTGCACTCTGAAATATGCCACATATGATAGTCGATATATTTTTTTTTCTAAAACATGGGTTGCCTACATATTAATATCTCATGTACACATATGACATGTCACTTAAACAATCATCTTGAAAGAAACTGAAAGGCTTGATATGTTTCATTTTTGACTCCTTTTGAACATTTTTTTTTAACACAAACTTTTTTAACTCTTTAAAATTTTTTTTTTTTGGCCTAAGTTCTTTAACTCTTTAAATTCATAATAACATCTTACGATGTTACATCTTTCTTAAAATAATTTACAAACTTTCTGTTTTGTGTAGTATTGCATTAATATATTGATGCTTGATCTTACATCTAAATATCGTACTGATGTATTTGTTCGTTGAGAACATATTTGTAAACTATGAACTTTTTAATCCTATGAATGCTCTTTCTGGGTAACATAGATTTCTACAATGGAACGTAATATTTTTAGTATTTTATGGACATTGTTATAGCTTGCAAAAAAGAAAGAATTTTAAAAAGAAAAAGAAAAGAAAAAGAAGTGAAAAGATATAAAGATACAATAATGTTAATTGGTTCGTATACCATTTGGTTTTAAGTATATGAGTTTGTTGTAGATGGTTGCCGAAAAAAGCTGTAGATGCTAACTTTCATGACATGACTATTATTTCAAATAATTATAAGATTATGTATAGATTCTAAAACACCATACTTAAAAACTAGATTGTTAGTAAGAAAATAGAAATTCAGTGACTGGAAAAGAAAACCAGTTTAGTCAGTTGTGTTTAACAATTTATTTTTATGAGAACACAAACATGTAAAATAAAAAACTATTAAGATCATAACTAGTTTAGTTAACTCTTTATTATTGGATATTAAAAAGATAAAAAAATTGATAGTTATTGCATATTTGATATATAATTTTTATTTTATATTTGATATATATAATAGTCATAGCCTGGGTGTAACCCGGAAAATCCTCTAGTTATTATAATAATAGTAGTAGTAATAAATATATAAACATCAATCAAGATCCAATCAGCAAACTGCTCAGAACAAGCATTAAATACATGTGAGCAATGAGTTTCACAGATCCGATCGAAGTCACAGACGAACGAAATATATATAAAATTTTCTAATGGATAAAAATAACTAAACATTATCCGCCCGAAAAAGAATTTAAAATTCTTCATGAATAGCTCAAGAAGCCTAAGCATTTAAATAAATTTTATTGTAAGAAATTGGACTTATCATTAATTGATACTAAAAGATAAATTTAAGAATTTTTTAAAACAATTTATAATTGAATTAATAAAATATAAAATCAAGGTAAATCAAAAAAATATTTCTTTTATTAGAAACGTAAGAAACTTACATTTTTTATTTGTCGGCCACAAACTTACTTAATACTGGTTTTTCTTTGGTTGATCTAACTTTTTGCTTTGAATTTTAATTATAATATTAAATAATATTATTATATATATCTGGTAAGAAATTTTACAAATACTTCGTTCTTACCATTCTAAACACTTTCATGAATTAGTACTTAATGACCTGTAACTGATAACAATTTTCGAAAATTGTATAATTGTGGTCGGTTAACTAGAGTGAAAATATATGGAGTTAGCGTTGTAAAATTTTGAATGACACCAGTTTAACATAATCTGATCGTACAATTTGGAGGGTTTGTTGTTTGAAGGTATTTACTTAATTAAAATATTCTTAAAAGATTATATGTCCGTTAAAGTAAATTTAAATAAAACTATTAAAAGTTTTTTAAGGTTTACCATTTACTAGAAGTCTTAGAGCATGCGCATCAGAAGTTCAAGGGAAGAGGTTGCACGTTTTACGGAAAAAAATATATTAAAATAAGTATAAATGAAGATTTCGGTTCGTCCCGCCTCTCCCGAGTGAACCCGGATCGTGACTGTTCAGCGGGCCCTACGCCACGTGGCGGCCTGCTATTGGTCACTTTATTTAATTTGTTTTTTAAATCAAACAAAAAAAAAATAATAATAAAAAATTAGTTTCTTGAATTCCAATAAGCTGTTCACCGCTACCCATGCTCTTAATACCTAATTTCTTTTGAAAGATACTGTATTAGTTTCTGGATAATATCATTAGCTTCTGGATAATATCATTAGCTAGCTAACCAGGGAATTCCACGCCGACTAGTTGTTGTTGTTGTTGTTTCTGACGTCTTTGTGCTGAAGTCAGCGCCTACTACGTCATGTGTTGCTAACGTCGAAGTCGGACGGAAACAGCCACTTACTTGCCTCCTGTTCTGTCTTTCACACATGACTAACCATTAAAAAGTAAAAACTCTAGTAGACTACTAATAAGACTAGTGTAATACCTAACGGAAAGTTACCGATTTGGTTTTCAGAGTCAACATGAATCTTATTCATGTAAATATTTGTTACAAAAAAAAAGAAGATTAGTGTAATAAAAATGAAAAATTATTTAAAACAAAATTTTGTTTTCAATTACATGACAGATCATTTACTAAAGTCAACGCCTAATTTTCCTTTACTCTCACAATTGGTGATTGTTAAAAAAAAACATAAATCTTACTTTTATATTTATATTTATATTTACATTAAAATATACCTTACTGTATGTACATGGCTGGATTTTTTTTAAAAACTGGCTGGACGAGGAATACAAAACTTGGTCTATAATTGGTAAAGTCAATTTAGTTCTACTGCAAATATGATTAAACTATAACATGCTGTATTTTCCTAAGAACATGATTAATAGGGAGTTTTTAGGATATAGTTATTAGTGTAATATAAGAAACCGTCTCTTCACTTTAACTAAAAAACTTAAAAACCGTATATTAAATAAAATTTACTAAGACCGTGATTAATGGAAAGTTCTTAGGATATAGTTCTTAGCGGAATATAAGAAAATCCGTCTTAAATATCTTATTTAAGAGTTGATTTCTTAGTTTTTTTAGTTAAAAGTTAAGAAACAGTTTTTTATACTCCGTTAAGAATCTCACCCTAAGAACCATATATTAATCGTGCTCTAAGAGCATGATTATTGGAGGGTTCTTAGCGAAATATAAAAACCCGTCTCTTAATTTTTTTAGTTAAAAGTTAAGAGACGGGTTCTTATATTTCGTTAAGAACTTCGCTCTAAGAACGGCACTAATTATGCTCTTACTTTCTAATCAATAGTTTATGTCCCTTTCCCTTATCTGGTCATATGTGAGCACCACTTGGCATTTACCCTATATATGATCTTCCTATCCATTCAGAATTTATAGCATAGAGAAGAGACTTGAGAGAAAGAAAATGGCTAAAACAAACACACTCAACTCTATGAATACCTCCCATGAAAAGGCGGTACAAGCTATCCTTTATGGCCAAAGCTGTGCCAAGCGGTTGAAGCTTCAGCTTGACCATCCAATTGCTGGCGGAAGATCGGTTTCAAACTATGATCTTGCTAAATCGATTGTCCATTGTTTTTCCAGTGCCATCTCAATCTTTTCTGATAAACCAAAATCGGAGGATAATTTATTTTCTGATTTATCTTCAAGGGATTCTTCTTCTTCTTCTTCTTCTCCTTCTCCTTCTCTTCCCCAGAGAAGCCACTCCAAGAAAAGGTATTAATAGTTAACATCTAACCCTCATGTTTCCTTGCTTACAAAACTTTTGTTCAAATAAAACTATGGTTTTTTTTTTGTTAAAAATAACTTTTTATTATAAACTCAATGTCATCATATAGTTTAGGGTGTAAATTAGCTAAGAGATGTGATATTTGATAATTTGTATGCTAATTTTTTGATACCACCGTATTTTCAGAAAGAATAATAATACAAATTCAAGTGAGAATTGGAGGCACGATTCACCGGATCCGAACTACTACGATGGGTTTCTTTGGAGGAAATATGGCCAAAAGACTATTAAACAATCTAAACACCAAAGGTAATATCAGAAATAGTCTAATCATATTTGTTTATTGTAATCAACTTTCATTCAGATCTCTGATACTAATTGTTGTATGCATTAATGTTAATACAGGAGCTACTATAGATGTTCTTACAACATAGACCATGCCTGTGGAGCAAGAAAGCACGAACAGAAGATTAAAGACAATCCCCCCGTTTACCGAACAACGTACTTTGGCCACCACACTTGCAATATCAACCATAAGGTCCATAACCAAGATGCTGGTTTAACTACCGTTGGGGAATCAGTTAATGATTTGGAAAATTCCCGGATGATCTGGTTCGGAAAAGATCTCGATCAGGAGAAGGAAAGTCACACGAGCGGTTTATCTATATCGGTTAAGCATGAAGAAGGGAGCATCAAAGAGGAAACTATGGATCAGTACCGTGGGATAACCAGTCATGATAAAGATTGTCAAAATGTGATTAAAGAGAATCATCAACCATCGCCATCAGGTTCTTATACTCCTCCGTCGTCATCTGGCAGTGAAATTGACATGTTTGATTCAGATCTGCTTGTGGAAGACTTAGATTTATGGGATCGTTATGATATGTATGACTTTGGACTGCGTTACCTTTTTTCAGCTAAGAATGTTAAAGAATTTCCTTTTTACGAGTGATAATATTTGAGGATTGCGAGTATTTATGTTATTGAATATTTCCTGTCGGGGGGGGGGGGGGGGGGGGGGGGGTTGTAACAGAGTTGTTTGCTAGAGAAAATGTAATAGTACCAACGTTGGCTAATGTTGGGTGTAAACTCGGTTAAGTTTACGAGTGTTCCGGTTTATGAAATAGTTGGAACCTTTTCGCCTTATCCGCAATATTTTCTTTCACCGCTTTGCTTGATTAAATGAAACTTTCCAGCATGTCATGATCCTTTATTCCTTTTTCAAGTGATCATATATATATTATATTTATTTATTTGGAAAGATGCTCTCTAGATCCAACATTTATATGCCTTTGCGTATTTTCTACGTCTGCATACGTAGAGGGAAATAAATTAGAGTAGCTAGATAATACACTTTAAATTTTTGATAAATAACAACTTGACAAAGTAGAAAAAAATATTATCCTAAAGGAAAAAGAGTGACGCGAATTCTCCCTTTCAATGTTAGGCAGTCCTATCAGATTTTTTTTTTCCAATCAAATAAGATCCTTTATGTTTGTAACTAGGTTTCTCTAGTTTGAAAAAAAAGACACGAACGGGGGAGACCGCTGGAGAGAGAAGTTAGTCACGTCCACTTCTCGTTCCAACCACTCTTTCCCTACATTTGTCTGTCGGCCCATCAAATCTAGTCTTGAAATCTTAGTGTTCCAATGGTAAAAACAGTAAAGACGTGCAGATTGTGTATATCAAACGGAATAAACGAGATCAAGCGGATCGTGCAGGAAAAATGCAGATTAAACAGATCATTCAAGAGAAATGCATATCAAACATATCAAATAGTTTATTACAGTTTTGAATGGTAAAAACATTTAAATAAAACATAATATATATTTAACTGATAAAAAGAGAAATTTTAATTTACCACAAGTTGTATTGTTGCATTTAAGTAAAATAAATGAAAATAATATTTATAGATAAAAAATGTATTTTACAATTTTGTATTGTTACATATATATAATTTTATTCAGTACATAAATATTATATATACATATTTTATTTATTTGAAGGGGTTCTAGCTGGAGTTTTGCCCTGAGTTCGAGTAGCATTGATCATCTAACCGGATTTTAAATGAATTTAATCATTCACACGTATCTAAATATAAAGTTTCGTGGAATTAGGGGTCTAAAAAACTTTTGGAATCTTCACATTTATCAAAATATATTATTTTATTTCTTTTTATTGAAGTATATAAAAATATAAATAAAAGTTAAAATACAGTAATTTGATACCTAAACACAATAAAATATTTAAATTGAAAACATAATTATGGATAGTAAACTGGATTTAATACTTGTGGTATCTTAAAATGTTACACTAGTTTTAACAAATATACATTATTTATTATTATGTTAAAATACCTAAAATAAAAAAATAAAAGGCAGGAGGTTCGCTTGAAACACTGTCGTGATAGTACCGTAGAGTGTAGATCATAATTATTGCTCGTAAAGTTGAACAGCTAGATGAGGTTCATGTATATTTTATTATTTTTTAAAATGAACCGTTTTTTTTATTAACATATGTTAAATGACGATAAAAAGACGTGTCTCCCACCCAAGTGTACGTCACGTCTCTCTCCTGCCCAGGCCCGTCTCATTATCTTTATGGGCCATGTGCATATTCTATATGAATAACAACAAATCGTAATTGATTGAGACAGTACTGGACTATAGTACTAAACTAGATTTTGATCGGACGCAAATGTATTTTTAAAAAATTAAAAATTGTTTTTATATCATTATTTAAGGTTGGACAAAAAATTCGAATTCGAAGAATCGAACCGATCCCAAACCGAATAATTAATACCAAATCCGAACCGAAATTGATTAAATATCCAAAATATTCAAAATTTTGGTATTTGAAGAACTGAAACCTAATTTGATCCGAACTGAAGTATTTTAGGTATCCAAAATAGATTTATATACTTATATATATTAATTATTTTTAGATTTAATATATATAAAAACATCCAGAATATATATGATACTTTTAAGTTCGTTTGAATACTTGAAAATATATACAAATAATCAAATGTAAAGTCAGGTACTCTGATATATGTTATTCAAATTTATATGTAATATATTCTATTTTTTATAGTTTTTTTTTTAAATAAAGCATATAATAAATTTAAAATTTTTTAAAATAATTTAAATTGGTTATCCAAATCCGAACTGGATCCTCAAAGATCTGAACCGAATACGAAATCCCAAACAGACCCGAAAACGAACCCGAACGCCCACCCCTAATCATTATTATATATCCTATATGTGTCATCATAAGTTACAAAAATATGTGTTATCATATTATTAATCATATTTTATACGTGCCATCAAATAAGTTTTCTTATAATTAATAATATTTTATACGTGCCATCAAATATGTGAAATATAAAAACCCGCCATAATTTAAGTTGGTGTTTGAAATTGGGCTTTGTATTGTATTTTTCTTATATATATTGAAAATATTTTTATAATGGTTACTGGAAAATATGTTAGTAAAAATCAAATTTTGAATATATGTATATTTTTGACTGAATTTTTGATATAAATCAATTTTAAATTATTATTTTGATTTGAATATGTATATTAAGTAATATAAACCCATTATTTTTTAATATAATGTAATGAATTTCTAATTTTTTAATAGTATAAATCCATTATTATTTTTTTCTAACTTATTACTATACATGTTTCCAAACATCACTGTTTTTTTAACTGATATATGTGTTTCAAACAAAAGCTTAAAGTATTTCTAGTCAGATGATTAGTAACTATGGCACCAATCTGCCAATCTGCGTAGAGATGTGAAGTTACACACAAATCAATTAGAATTTGTATATAGGCCCAATAATAGTACTATAGAGAAAGTCGTTCCACTAATTGCAAGAATCAACGAATTCCGATAGATAAAATTTGGCCTACCAGGTTTTTAGCTCAGCTTGCTTGGCAAGAATCAGACAACACAACGAACTGGTAATACAAAGAGTGTCAATCTTGGAAGAAAGCTACAGACTACATCCGGTTAAACAATTGTGACATTTTAGTGCTGCACCGAGATTTAAGTCATTTGTAGATCAACAATTGTTGTCTTATAAGCAAAGAGAGTGGTTCAGTGTTTCTCAGCCAGAGAAAGATTTTCCAGAACTATTTTGGAACAGAGGATGAAGTTTCTGAGTTCTTATAAAGCTTTGGTAAATACATTCTAAAGACTATTTATACTGTATTTCATCCTTAAACATATAAAATTTCATTACTAATTCAAGCATAGATAAACATGTAATCAAGTACATAAAAGCACTGATCAGTGGATCAAGACAAGACTATATAATATTGAATAAGAAAGCAAAATCTTGTGTTTGCAAAAAAAAAGTTTAAACATGAAGGACGAGACATTACATCTCAAGCTAAATCACATCCTCGTCCTTTACTTCTCCTTTGTTGTTGTCACTCCTCGTAAATCAAAAGTCTTCACTTTGTTGAAATCATTTTTCAACGATGAAGAAGAATCACCTTCCCCAAGTTTTCCATAGAAACCAGAATTAGTGGAGAGATATTCAGGTTGGATGTATCCAGATGTCCATACGGTGTTCGTCTTCTCTTCATCATGTTTTAGTACTACCGGCTCAACCACATCCTTAGCTTTCACAGATTTGTGTTGCTTCTTACTATGCTTTTTCCTGAAACGTATGATATTGAAACAACTTAGACATCCTTTAGACATTTTTTTTCTGCTTGTCGGTTGTAGACGTACGTTTTTACAGAGACAAAGATGAGGATCTTGAAAATGTTCGCAGGATATTACTGTAACTTGAAAGCGTGTTTTTGACTTTTTGAGAGTTGCGCGTGAACGTGGATGTTGTTCTTGAATGCACATAAAGTCGTTGTTGCACACGCGTCAGTTTTTTTTATTTTTTTTCCGTCGAAGAGATTCCATTGATTTTGAAATAAAACGTTCCAACTTACAGAGGAGCTCCCAAAGCAGAACAGAGCACAATAGAAATGACAAAGGGGACCAACCATCAAGGCATGGACAGTGGTCCCTTGCAACATTACCATAAAAAGCTCCCAAAAAAACCTTCTGCCCCTAGCAACAACTCCCGGGAGTGTTAGAGAAACCTACTTTCATTTACAAAAAATTCAAACAGCCATTGAGGATGACCTCTCGACACATAGGACTGCGTTAACCCTTTCCTTGTGACGCTCTCCGCAATGAGAGAAGCTCCTCTATTTGCTTCTCTCGATACCTTCTGAAACTCAACGCCATTTATTCCAACCACCTCTCTCTAGATTTCTCCATCATAGAACAGGAAGGATGGCCATGCTTCCGGTCCTGTGATTGCTCCAAACATATCCTCAAGATCCCCCGAGAAGATCACGTTGGAGATATGATGACTTCTCATACTCTCCACAGCCCATTTTAGGATTTCAAAATTTGCCTCAACTTTATTAAGCAAACCTGAAAATGCTCTACGACTGTGAAGGATGACCACACCTCTCTCATTCCTCAAGACCCAGCCACCTCCAGCAAGACCGTCCCTTTTACACCAGTCCACCCCAACATTGCACCTGAGCCAACCGCACGGTGGCGGTTCCCACTTTGAGCGGAACAAAGGCTTGATTGCCTTCTCAGTAACAGCCCAGTCCTTTTCTACTTGATGCGCAAGAAACTATCCTTCAGTCTCATCTTCTGATTTCAGAACCACCTCCTCCAAAGTTAACATTCTCCCTTCAAAGAGCGATTCATTTCTTCTCTTCCAAAGGTTCCACAAAATCCAAGGCCAACTCCTCCAATATATCAAAAGACTATTATTGCCTTTCCTTGAGTTGAGAAGGAAGGCAAGGTTGGAGAACACCGAAGACTCATGGAAACCTCCAGGGGGGTTCGGAATTGGTGACATGGCCCATACCTGTCTAACTACATGGCATCCAAAGAGAGTGTGATTAATTGATTCTGGCTCCTCTCCACACGCTTGGCACCTAACAACAACATTCATTCCTCTGGCATTGATCAATTCTGCAACAGAAAGAGCACTACTCATTGCTTTCCAGATGAAGACTCTGATTTTAGGAACCTTCTGCACTTTCCAGACCCTTTCTTTCAAGCCATTTAAGGAAGGGAACTCAAAGGAGTCTGGAAAATTTGTTTTAAACTTTGCCATAGAAGCCAACCAATATGCAGATTTAACAGAGAATTGGCCACTCTTGTTATGAATCCAAGTGAAAAAATCATCTTTGTGGCACACAGGTTGATTTAGAGTGATGATCTCCACATCACTTTGCATAAATAACTCTCCAAGCTTCTGCTGGTTCCATCTTCTCGATTCAGAATCAATGAGAGATTTTTCCCTTAAGTTGGCATCAAAAGTGATGTTCTTAATCCATGGAGCCCTAAGGCCCACAACCGGATCATCCACCCATTTGTCTAGCCAAACTCGTGTACACTGCCCATTACCCACTCTGTGTTGCAAGCCTTTTTGAAGAAGATCCCTACCAAACAACAGGCTTCTCCAAGTAAAGGAAGGTCTACCCCCAAGTGGAGCCGAAAGAAATTCTCCTCCATCAAAATAAATGCTTTTTAAGAACCTCGCAAGAAGACATTGCGGTCTGTTGAGAATTTTCCAAGCCTGTTTGGCTAACATAGCCTGATTAAAACATTCTAGGTCCTTGAAACCCATTCCACCTAAAGCTTTTGGGAGGCAGAGCTTATCCCAGAAGATCCAATGAATCTTCCTCAGGTTCGGTTCAGAACCCCACCAAAAATTTGCCATCATGCTCGAGAGTTTAGAGAGTAAAGTCTTAGGAAGTCTGAAACAACCCATGGCAAATACAGAAGTAGCTCATGCAGTGGATTTCAACAGAACCTCCTTTCCTCCTTGAGACAAATGCTTAATGTACCATAAATCCAGTCGACTTTGAGTCCGATCCTTTAAAAAGGAGAGCAGTTCCACTTTAGAACCCGAGAAACATTCAGGAAGACCCAAATATTTACTCGTACCACCTTCATAAACAATCCCCAAAATGTCACGTACCATGAACCTAGTCTCCTCATTCACTTTATCTCCGAAAGAAATCGAAGATTTCATCAGATTTATACACTGGCCAGTAGCTTCTCCATAGAACTCCAGAACTCGGTGAAGAACCGTTGCTTGACCCTGGTTAGCTTTACACATGAAGAGACTGTCATCGGCAAAAAGAAGGTGATGAATCGATGGACCTTCTTCTGAGAATTTCAAACCATTGAGGAGGCCATTCCTTTCCACAACATTTAACAAATGTGTAAGGCCTTCCGTACATAACACAAATAAGAAAGGCGAGAGAGGATCTCCTTGTCTTAATCCTCTTTGAGGCGAAATCTTGCCAAAGGGCTGGTCATTTATCAGCACAGAATAAGTCACAGATGTCACGCACATCATTAACCAGCCAACCACCAGATTATCAAAGCCCAAAGCCCTCAGCAAGGATCTCAAGTAGCTCCACTCTACGCGGTCGTACGCTTTGGACATATCGGTTTTGACGGCCATGAACTCCTGTGAGATCTCTGGGTGAACTTTAAGAGCACACGCGTTAGAGCATGTTTATTGGTAAAATCCATTTAAGGGTTTTAGTGAATTTTTAACTCTTAAAAGTGAGATAAAAAACTTTGTTAAGAGACACTTAATTATAATGGTTTATTGGTAATTTTAATAAAGGTTCTTAACAATAAAAAAATATAAAATTTATTTTTAAACATAAATTTTTAAACAAAGATTAAATTTATTTATTAAATAAAACAAAATCAAAAATAACATTGTAAACATAGATTTAACTTTTCCTTCAAATGATAAAAAGTAACTAACAACCGATTTATTATCATTTTTTAATCTACCGAATTGAACCAAATTCATAACCAAATTTAGATCAGAAACCAAAAAATTACAGTTTGGTTAGGCTGGTTTGGGTCAAAATCCAAATCCTACTCACATTAATGAACTTTTGACTGTATGAGAATCATGAGTGATGTTACAAAAGTATGTATGAACTTTTGATACTTTTTCAAATCCTACTCACATTAATGTCTACATTTGGCATTAAAAATAGAGTAGTGTACTTGTAGCTGATGTACAAAACAAAGATAACAACAAGGAGGAGATGCATTGTTAAGTAACAAGACTGTTGCTGTGTGGATCATTCTTTCCAGTTAAAAGGAGCACAATCAACAACTAAGTAGTCCCCTCTGATGTCCTTTTGCCACTCTGATGTCACCATCCATATACACATTTTCAAACCTGCAACCAAAACCAAATTCTCTAGTCTCAAAACAACCTGCAGACTAAGAAGAAGAAGAAGAAGAAGAACTCACCAGCCCTGGCCAAATGGTGGTAGTGGGATCTCCCAATTGCTTCCTCTCAACACGGTACTAGTGAATTTGAAATTGACTCTCTGCAGGGAAGAGATGTCGATATCGGAGCGTACAAAGAAAACCCCGTCGGGCGGGAAAGTGATGACGTTGTTGAGCGTCCCTTTCCTCACATCGATCACCTGCAGTATCTATCCTGCGCGCATGCCGAACAATCTCTTGTGGTGACGGAGCTTCCCCCGATCACCGACATGGCCTCGATGGCATTCACGATCGCGTCTCGCTTCACGGCGTCTTTCTGGGTTCTCAGGCCTCGGTCCTGGTCGGAGATGAGATCCATCAGGTTCTGCTTGGCTCGCTGTGCGGCGACCGAACACTTTGTTCCAAAACTGCGACGGACCCCGAGCGGAGGTGGAGGAGATGCTAACAGCGCGAGCGCCATTATTCGTTGTTGTTGTGTGTATTGAATCGATTTGATCCATTCGGAGAAGAGAAAAGGAAGAGAGAAAGAAGGAAAAGAAGAGAAGAGACGAAACCGAAACCACCACCTCTCCTCTCTCTCCTATGAACTTCAGACACGTGGCACTAAGAAACAGGTTCTTCGCTCTCTTAATTAAGCAACGCCCCTTAGTTTAATTGCTGTTTTTCATTTAGTTTTAATCTAAATTTACCTAAAATTCCCTACTTAAGAGCTACCAGTAAACATGCTCTTAACTCGTCATTTTTTACCTTCGAGGATTGAGTTCTCTACTTCTCTTCTCTCTTTTGCCGATAAAATTTTCGAAATCTCAATCTAAATTGTTTTTATTTTTGAAAAAAAAAATCATAGTTTTATGTGATTATAGACAGTCTGAATCATTCATTTTCTCTTATGTTGATTTTCGTTACATGATTTTTGATTGAAGCTTTAATGAAAATTTGTTGTGTTTAGATTAAAGTCTTTTAAGAATGAATGTTTTCATGTATGATATTGCTCCTTTTGAGTCATAAACAGCATAATCCTAGTTTTATGCACATATATGTTTTGAAAATGATATTCGGTTATTTGGGTATTTGGAACTATCGCTGCTAATGATGACCTCAACTCTACCAGTGTACTCAATTATGAATCCGGTCTTTATCCGTGACTTCATTCCCTCCGGGGATCGCCTTTCTTTTCAAATGAGAGTATGACATTGTCCGGAACTTCATTCTTTACACACTCGAGTTACAGCCTTACAGGTGATAGATTTTATTGTAAAAAAAAATTAAATAGATTTTATTGTAAAAAAAAATTAAATAGATTTTATTGTAAGAAATTGAGCTTGCCATTAATTGATAGTAGAGTGAAAATATACGGAGTTAGCATTCTAAAATTTGGAATGACACCAGTTAAATATAATCTGATTGTATACTTTGGAGGGTTTGTTGTTTGCAGGTATTTACTTAATTAAAATATTCTTAAATGATTAAATGTCTGTTAAAGTATATTTTATGATTTTATTTCCTTAAAATAAAAATAATTAAATGTTTAAGATTTACCATTTACTAGAAGTCTTACTACTTAATTTCTTTTGAAAGATACCGGTGATGATTGGTTCAACTGTGGCGGTAAAAATTTAGCTGTAAAAGTTTAGATGTATGTAAATTGGCTGTAGGTGTAAAGTTGTTACTGTGTACTTTTTTGCAGAGACTTTTGCTGTAATTAAATTTGTTGTAGCTGTAAATTATAGGCTGTAGATATTTTAAAATAAAATATGTGAAATCTATGATGTATATATAAAATAATTATTTTTTATCAATTAAATAATTTATATTAATATTTTTTATAAATTCTCAAAGTTTATTGTTATTTAAAATGTGATATGTGAGTAATATATATTTTATTTAAAATATTTCAATAATTTTTACAGCACCCAAAATTGAATTAAATATTTATAGATGTTTTTAATTATGATTATCTAATTTATTTGATATTGTAGATAATTTTTTTTATTTCACAGATTCTACACCCTATAAAAAAAAAATTTAGGTTTTTTTACCTAAATTACATTAAAAAAAAATTTGGTTTAGTATTTTTGGTGTAGCTTTAAAAATAAAGGTAAAACATAATTGGTAAAAATTTATAGAAATTTGATTTAGGTTTTAACTATTTAAAATAAAGGTACAACATGATTAGTAAAATTTAGTAATTTAAAAATAAATAAAATTAAAATAAAGAGATAAAATTCAACTAATCACCCTTATTGTATTAATTACTGGATAATATCATTAGCTAGCCAACCAGGGAATTCCTTGCCGATTAGTTGTTGTTGTTTCCGACGTCATCGTGCTGGAGTCAGCACCTACTACGTCATGTGTTGCTAACGTCGAAGTCCGACGGAAACAGCCACTTGCCTCCTCTCCTGTTGTTCACACATGACTAACCATTAAGTATTTTAGTAGACAACTAATAAGACTAGTGTAATCAAAATGAAAAATTATACTATAAAACATAATTTTGTTTTCTATCACATGACAGATCATTTGCTAAAGTCAACACCTAATTTTCCTTTACCTCACAATTGGTGGTGTTTTAAAAAGCATAAATCTTACTTTTATATTTATTCCATTAAAACAACAATCTAACTTATTGATATAGCCATATAGGTGTGGTCCAAATACAATTATTAAAATTCCTTATTAATCATTTTTAAAAAATATTATACAAAAAACACTAATGTGATTAAAAAACATAAATATAAAAATTAAATTTATAGGAAAAAATAAAACAAAAATATATCCGCATTTTTAAAGGTGGGTCAAAATCTAATTTAACATTAAATTACAGACTAGTGTATGTAAATGGCTTGATTAGGAATATAAAACTTGGTCTATAATTGGTAATGTCAATTTAGTTCTATTGCATATATATGGTTAAATTATATCATGTTGTATTTTCCTAATACTTTCTAATCAGTATTTTTCGTTTCCCTTCCCTCATCTGGTAATATGTGAGCACCACTTGGCATTTACCCTATATATTATCTCCCTATCCATTCAGAATTTATAGCATAGAGAAGAGACTTGAGAGAAAGAAAACGGCTAAAACAAGAACACTCTACTCTACTTTTATGAATACCTCCCACGAAAAGGCAGTACAAGCTATCCTTTATGGCCATAGCTGTGCCAAGCGGTTGAAGCTGCAGCTTGACCATCCAGTGGCTGACGGAAGATCGGTTTCAAACTATGATCTTGCTAAATCGATCGTCCATTGTTTTTCCGATGCCATCTCAATCTTTTCTGATAAACCAAAATCCAAGGATGATGTATTTTCTGATTTATCTTCAAGGAATTATCCTCCTCCTCTTCACCAGAGAAGCCACTCCAAGAAAAGGTATAAATAGTTAACATATGATGTTCAAATGTTTCCTTGCTTACGAAAAAATGTTCAAAGAAAAGTTTGTCTTTTATATTTTGTTGAAAAGTAGTTTTATTATAAACTCAATGTCATCATATAGATTAGGGTGTGAATAAGCTAAGAGATGTGATATTTGATAATTTTTATACTAATTTTTTGATACCACCATATTTTCAGAAAGAATAATAGTACAAATTCAAGTGAGAATTGGAGGCACGATTCACCGGATCCGAACTACTACGATGGGTTTCTTTGGAGGAAATATGGCCAAAAGACTATTAAACAATCTAAACACCAAAGGTAATATCAGATATATTCTAATCATATTTGTTTAATCATATTTGTTTAATCGTAATCAATGTTTATTCCAATCTATGATACTAACTGGTTTATGCATTAATGTTAATACAGGAGCTACTATAGATGTTCATACAACATAGATTATGCTAACGACATCGTGGTGGTCTAGTGGTTCCACTAGAGGAAAAGTTGCCCTGTTGGTCCATGCCAGGGATCGATTCCTTTCTATTGCGAAATTATTAGCTCCATATGTGGCTACGCGGATATGGGCCAATGCTTACGGCCTATTTGAATACCCGGGAGAGGATCCATCCGTGGGTTGCACCTCCCACCCGAGGATTAGGTCTGTATCTTTAATAGATCCGGGTTTAACCCTTTATTTTATCAAAAAAAAAAACATAGATTATGCATGTGGAGCAAGAAAGCATGAACCGACGATCAAAGACAATCCTCCGGTTTACCGAACCACTTACTTTGGCCACCACACTTGCAATATCAACCAAAACGCCGGTTTTACTACCATTGGAGATCCGGTAGATAATTTGGAAAATGCCCGAATAATCCGGTTCGGACAAGATCTCGATCAGGAGACGAGCTGTTTATCTGTATCGGTTAAGCATGAAGAAGGTATCATCATAGAGGAAACTATGGATCACTGCCGTGGGATAACCGGTAATGATAAAGATTGTCAAACTGTGATTAACGAGAATCATCAGTCATCACCATCAGGTTCTTAAACTCCTCCGTCGTCATCTGGCAGTGAAATTGACATGTTTGATTCAGATCTGCTAGTGGAAGACTTAGATTTATGGGATCGTTATGATCTGTATGACTTTGGACTGCATTAGATATTTCAGCTAAGAATGTTAAAGATTTTCCTTTTTACGAGATAATATTTCAGGATTGCGAGTATTTACATTAATGAATAGTTTCTGACTTTCTGTCGAGCATAAGTAAAATATTTGAAGGGAGTTTGTAACAAAATCATTTGCTAGAGAAAATGTAATAGTAACAAAGTTGGGTGTAAACTCAGTTAAGTTTACTGGAACTTAAACTTTTTTCGTCTTATCCGCACTATATCTCCAACCGCTTTGCTTGATCAAAAAAAACTTCCAGCATGTCACGATCCTTCTTTCCTTTTTAAGTGATCATATATATTTATATGGAAAGATGCTCTCTAGATCCAACGTTTATGCCTTTGTGTATTTTGTACTTCTGCATACGTAAAGGGAAATTAGACTAGCTAGACAATACACTTTAGAAATTAGATAAATAACAACTTGACTAAGTAGAAAACACAAATTTTATCCTAAAGGAAAGATAAATGTAACGTGGATATGGTGGATCTATGCATGGTTATTTAGACAACACAAAGGTTGATCAAAAGTTAGTCACGTCCACTTCTCGTTCCAACCACTCTTAATTTCCCTACATATTTCTCTCGGCCCAACAAACCTCGTCTTCAAATGATACAACACAACAAATCTTAATTAATGCAGACAGTACTAGAGTATAATATTATATGATGGCACCATCTGCCTAGAGATATGAAGTTAGTATAATATTATAGATAGACCCAAATATAGTACTGTAGAGAAAGTCGACCGACTAATTTCAAGAGTTAATCAGTTCTTCTATTTAGAGAGAAGATTCTACACCGAAAATATAAAAAGAACTTAAATAATATATAAGGGATTTGAACTACTCTATTTATTGCCAATTAATTTTAAATTGGAAGCCCATAAATTTATCACGGTATCAAAGTCATAGAAAAAATTTATCATTTCCTTAGAGAAAATTTTGCCTACCAGGTTTTCAGCTGGGCACTGGCACCAAATAGGTATACCTTCCAGATATTCCTTTGGGTTTGGTTTGAATTTGAATTGTTCATTTTTTTTGTTCATCCTTTTAGATCATATTATATTATTATTTATTTTCAGATCGGGTTTAATATGTTTTCTCTGTATAAATTGGGTCCAATCAACCAACTGGGCAGTTGGTAGGGCTGGGTTGCGGGTCAAACCCGCCCCGTTGACCCGCCAACCCGCGGATTATAAAGTTTTTTTTTGTCAAAAAATTCAACCCGCACAACCCGCAAACAAAAAAATTTGTACCCGCACCCGCCCCGCTTAATTTTGCGGATAACCCGCGGGACCCGCGGGTTATATTTTTATTTTAAAAAATATTTATTTAATTTAATTTTTGTAAAATATAATATAAATAATATATTTATAATTAAAATTTTAAATATTTTAAAATATTTTGATTATTATTTTTTAAAATTCTCATATTTTCTTTACAAAATATACATTTTTACAAAAAAAAATATATTTTTTTTTAAATGTAAAAAAAAAAAATTGCGGGTTGGCGGGTACCCGCGTTTCAAAATCCACCAACCCGCACCCGCCCCGCATAAAATGCTCATAACCCGCATCCGCACCCGCGAATCGATTTTTCTAAATTGTTCGACCCGCACCCGCCCCGCGGCGGGTCAAACGGGCCGGATCCCGCGGGTAAAAACTCATATTCCCAGGCCTAGTTGACCGTGTACGCAGATGTAAATTCTACAGAGTCAAACAAGGATATTGAAGATGCTAATAGATCTTTCGTATATGAAAAGCAGAAATGAGCTTTTGGCTGTTTGCACAGTATTACCCTAACCTATGGTGCACAAAAAGTGTGTTCTTTGACTTTTTGAGAGTTGACTAAGAGTAGACAATATCCGTAATTCAACTCTCCATCGACATATCTGGGTAAGATAAATGAAAAGTTGACTTATCCGGCCAAGATAACAAATCGATTCCGAGCCTTTGATTCACTAGATGCGCGCGGCTTGATTAAAGACACATGCCATCAACGATTAGTTTTTTTTTTACTTCTTTTGTATGAATACAATACCTATGCGATTGTAAAACGTTTAAAGAGAAAAGAAATAAAGAAATCTCATCTTCTTCACCATAGTTTGTATGAGGTTTAATTCACTTCTACTTTCAGGTACTACTAGTCTACTACAAACGTGTGACCAAAGTAAACGCAGTGGAAACTTAAGGTAGTTTCGAGTTCATCACAAAATCCAGCTGGTGGGAATGGTATAGCTTATGTGGTCGGAACACAAGTTTGTGGTCTCAATTGCTTGAAACGCAATTTTTGCTACGAGGGATATTTTTTTTTCTAGAAACAAGTATCTTTTTTTTTTCTAGAAAACGTTTGAATTATTCATTAAATACTTTTGAAAAATGCAATGCAAACAAAGTGTTTATTGGGTTTATTTAGACAAAAAAAACGCATTAGTTATAAACGCAAACGCAGATAAATATCCAGGGGCCTATGAGCACTGAAAGCTTATTCCGTAGTCGTAGTCGTTGTCGCTGTCCCTCCTCGCAAAGAAAACCTTTTTACTTTGTTATAAGATTGGTCTGACGGCGACGAAGATTTGTTTTGCTGTCCATAATAAGCCTGCAACTCAATCTCTGGTTTGTGTTGTTTCTTACTCTGCTTCTTCCTAAAACATATGTTTTTGAAAAACCAAAAAACTGAAAAACATAACAAACAAAAACATATGTTTTTCAGAAATATCATAAATCCCGTCGACATTTTCTACTGGGGTGTAGATGAATTGCTTGTCCAACTTAAGTATTTAGAGAGAATATGTATTGAGTTCTTGAAGATGCTTCTTTGATCTTCAATAAGGTGTAAAATTACTTATGTTTTAGCAGCGTATTATAAGGCGTGGGGGCTGGTATTACTTTATATTTAAAACATGACTTGCCTAAGAACAGTTGGCTCCACGTAATTTCCTTTGTTCTTTTTCTAGAGTCGACTCGTTAGGAAAGTACGTACTTACCTGTATGTGCCAAGACTCGAGTCAACCTCACTGTGGATTGATAGATGACGAAGTCCGAACACACAAGAAAAATGTCAAAACTCAATCGAGAAAAAAAGAAAGAAGAAGACATGATTACACAAGTTCAAATGTATCGACGATGTGATTGACCAATCAAATCAAACTAATCAGCATAACTTGAACAAGTATATATGATCCGGAGCATAGAAAAACAGGATAAATCAACTATGTCTTCATTATCTTAGCCGCGTAGCTGCTCGAGTAACATAGCTCCAAACCAGCTTTAAAATTCAAAGTTGACTCCATGCAGCTTCCTCTCTTCTACCACTCACTTGTTAGGAAATTACCAAAAAAAAAAAAGTACGTAAAAAAAGAAAGGTCTTGAAATTTATACGAAATAATACATATGTTCCTTTGCCGACCTAACGTAGAGACTTGTCAACATTTTTCAAGTGCGAAATTTCACTTTTCATTTTATTGTTTCACAAAGAGAGTGATACAGTGTTCCTCAGCGAAAAGAGAGTCCTCGATAACTATTTTGAAACAACGGATGTCTAAACACAGTTATTCTCCATTTTCTCCATAGGTTTAAGTCATTTTTAGAATTAACAATAGATAATTTCATTACTAATTCTGGTATATAGAAACATGTAACCAGGTACATAAAATCAGGGATCAGTGGATCAAGACAAGACTGTATAATCCAATAAGAAAGCAATCTAGTGTTGCAAATTTTCAAACATGATGGAGATTACATCTCAAGTTAAATCCCATCCTCGTCCTTTTACTTCTCCTTTGTTGTGGTTGTTGTTGTTGTTGTCACTCCTCGTAAATCAAAAGTCTTCACTTTGTTGAAATCATTTTTCAAAGATGAAGAAGAATCACCTTCCCCAAGTTTTCCATAAAAATCGGCACTAGTGGAGAGATATTCAGGTGCATTGTATCCCAAAGTTCCTATGATGCATGTTTGTCTTCTTGTCGGGGTTTCTTCTTCATCATCTTTTAGTACTACTGGCTCAACAACATCCTCAGCTTTCACAGATTTATTGAAACAACTTAGACATCTTTTAGACATTTTTCTGATTTAAAAAAAGTACTTCTTGTCGAATGTAGAAGTAAGCTTTACAGAGACAAAGATAAGGATCTTGAAGACGTTTATTTATCTTCAGTATGAGGAAATCACTTGAAAGCTTGTTCTTTGACTTCTGAGAGTTGACTAGTCTAAACGGAGAGTTGATTCAGTCCAATTATCAAAAAACAAAAACTAACAGCAGAGAATAATATTAGGCCACGATTATCGCGGGTTATATAGGGGTTTTTAGGTGGGGGACCCACAGAAATGGGTAAAATCGATTGTAGGGAAGCCAAAATAAAGACCGATTTTTGGTGAGTTTTTCAACTGTTTGTGGGCCCCACTGACACGTGGCGGCCCGCAATTGGTTGGTATTTAATTTTTTTTTTACTCAGACAAAAAATAAAAAAAAAATAAAAAAAAAAAATGAAAAACCCCATGTGGGGTTTCAGCGTTAATCGTGCTCTTAGATCTTGTTACTGTTGTAGAGTTTCATCAAAGCTTGTTTCTTTTTCTGTGCAATTTGAACACTTTTAATAAATGATGAACATTGTTTTGTGTTTTAGAAATAGGTTTGGATAAAACCAGTGAATTCTTCTTTTGAAATAATATTTAACTATTACTTATGATCCATTAATTAATATACAACAGTTAATTCACCTAATGTCTTGATCAGTAGCTCCAGTCTATTTTGGGTTGTGGAAATAAAAATGTAGCTCCAGTCTATTCCAACTTCATCAAGAGATTGTAAACTAAGCATTTTTAATTTTAATTTGCATCTAAGGCAAATTTGCATCACGAAATAAAATACCAGTCACGGACAGGAGGCTAATTAAACTGATGTTTATCTACTAATAATAGCAATCCCAATTAATTTTAAAAGTTGTGAATCTCTATTAAATTGAAAGATTGTATTTTCATTCTTAAAGTCGCATTTTTGAAAATAAGTTATCATTTTATATTTTTGTGTTTCCAAATTGCCAATTGAAAAGTATTGGTGTTAAGAGTTGTGTATTTTCATCAAAAATGATATTAGGTTTCAAAAATTGTTAAATATCCCAAAATTGTTTTTCTTGTTATAAATCATTATGTGGATGGCCCATAACCAATGACCAAGACAAGGCCCAGCCGTGGCCAAATGAGGAGAGAGAGAGGCGGTCGTCCAAGGAGAGAGACGGTCGGTTTAGACCGTCTTAGACTTAGGACGTTTTCCTTTTATCTGTTTTAGATCTTTTCCTATTTCATGTTGTATTAGGTTTTGGATAATTTCTTTTTTCCTATACTTTGTAATTCCTATATAAGGAACTTCTATTGTTCATTAATAGTACACAGAAATATTCAGTTTCTAAACTCTCTAATTACAACACGTTATCAGCACGATAGACTCCAAAACCCTGAGACAAAACCTAACCTAAAATCCGTCACACATAAACCCTAATCTAGGCACAACTTAAAATCGTTCTATCTCTCAAACCCCGAGGAACCAGACGACGAGTCAAATTGAAGCTCTTGACGATACAAATCCATCAGCGAAAACCGTTCGTCGATCCGATCTCAGACGCGCCCACACTCGCAGAAACAATACTCGGCGCCGTTTTGGTCTTTTGGAACCCTAATTCCGGAAAAACCCTAAATTGTTCTTGCTTGCGTTCCGGCTTACAAACATCCGATCAGCTCCAGCCCTAAGGTGTTCCTGATCCTAGACGACCTCAGTTTCCAGTTCACATCACAGCCAGCTTGAGTTCCCAATCAACCCACTCGCAAACTCAAGAAGAAGACGTGTCCGACGTCCTCGGCGCACATCCGCGATCAGACGCCAAACCATCCGATCCCGATCAGACGCGTCTCGCCTCAGCACGCGACCGTTCCAGCTCGTCCCATCTCGTGTCCGTTCGAGGTTCTCTTGGTGGTCCGGGTTCTACAATCTGCAAAACAAAGGTAATCCTAATTCTGAGAATATGAATTGAACATGGTTGTTTTGTAAAGATTGAAACCCTAAAATCTAATATCTAAGAACAAAGCCTTAAGACAAATAGATCAAACCCTAAAAGAGTAAATCGGAGCTCGAATAAATCTGGTCCCCTAAACCATAATTCGAGATTGATCCATTGATCAATTAAAATCAAAGTCTTAATGATTTTGAATCTCAAATCAAACTCCCTTGATCAAAGATCAAAGTTTTCGAAATCCCCTGAAACCCTAATTTGGAAAAACGATTTTAAAATTGTTTGATTTGAAATTTGATTGTTTGTTTGATCACCTAGAGATATTGATAGGATTGTTTAAACTCGAATCTGTATTGCTTGACATGTTTAAACTAAAAATCCTAATTAAACTTGATAAAGATCTTGATTATATCATCTCATGGCCGTGTGGCCTTATTGCTTTCATAATCGAATTTGATCATACCTGATTAATTGCAATTGAACCTAGATATTACTCTAAGGATGACATTGAATTGAACTAAATAGCCGTGTGACTCCTACTTAGCCGTAAGGCATATACCTTGGCCGTAAGGCATATACCTTGGCCGTGAGGCATTGTTTGAAAGTTTAAATGTTTAAAACTCTAAATCTCGTTTTAAATCTTAAAAGGCCTTGAAACCTTAATCTTAAAACCGAATCCTACTAGTGTTTAAATCAGAAACCCTAGGATTGATTAAGGATTTCTTGCATACATATGAATCTGAATATGGATTGCATTCATACTGTTCAAATAAGAATCGACCAGCATGTAGTTTATACAATCTTGAAACCGGTTGCATTAGATATAACTGCATGGCCGAGTGGCTTGATGAACTGATCGCACCATGGTTGTTTCTAGATTGATTGTTTTTCATAAATGCGTAAGACATGTTTGTGTCCGAGCTTGTTAATATATCTTGCGGCCGCATGATCACATTGTGAAACTCAATTTTAAATAATGATGTGATTCAGATGTCGAAAATCTCAAACAGAGACTATGCGGCCCTTAATCTCTCCGGAGATAACTACTTGCAGTGGGCGCTAGATACAAAGATCAGTCTAAGGTCAAAGGAACTTGGTGATACTATCATCAAGGGCAACAATGAGACCGATAAGAATCGGTACATGGCTATAAGTATTATACGCCATCACCTCATTGAAGGTCTAAAAGATCAGTACATCACGATGGAAAATCCACTAGAACTTTGGGATGCTTTACAGCATAGATATGATCACCAGAAAATGGTGTTACTTCCAAAGGCTAGAAACGACTGGAAGAATCTCAGATTCTTGGATTATAAGTCGGTGGATGAGTACAATTCAGTCTTATTTAAGACGGTCTCGATGCTGAGACGTTGTGGTGAAGTAGTAACCGAAGAAGAGTTACTTGAGAAGACTTACTCTACATTCCATTCATCGAATGTGATACTGCAACAGCAGTACAGAATGAAAGGCTTCGCCACATATACTGATCTGATCTCGTGCCCGCTTCTGGCCGAGGCAAACAATGAGCTCCTGATGAAGAACAGTGAAGTTAGACCTGTTGGAACAACACCATTACCGGAGGATAATGAGGTTGAAAGGAAAGATCCCAACGAGTGCAATTATGTCCAAAATGACAAGAGATCACACGGCAAAGGCCGAGGTGGATACAAGGGGCATGGCCATGACAATTACTCGAACAGCCGAGACAACTACTCGACCAACCGGAAAGGAAACCACAATAACCTTGGTCGTGGTTCCAATTATGGCTGTGGCCGAGGTAGTTATGGCCGTGGTCGAGGCGGCATATCCAAACCGTCTTACTCGACCAAATCCGTTTGTCACAGATGTGGAATGAGAAACCATTGGGCCAAGAACTGTAGAACCCCTAAGCACTTATGTGAGCTCTACCAAGAAAGTCTTAAGAACAAAAACCCTGAGGCTCACATGGTTCACGATTCCGGATATGAGGCCGATAATGATTCCGACATTGCTAAAAATGACCAGATGGACTTTGAGACTTCTGATTGTCTCAAGGACTAAATTTTCGATACGACTTGTCTTATTGCTTTATGATTTGTTTTGATGTTTCACGATTTTATATATATATAATAGAATTGATTTTGAGTTCATTATCTTACCTGATCTTACTTGAACATATAAATGATTTTAAAGAGTTGCCTAAAGGGCATAAAACCAAGTAAGAAATCATGAATGGGTATAGTAAGCCTAGTAAAGAAACTATGGCTAAGGCATTGTCTAAAGGACATTAGATACACCCAATAATATGTGACCCATTGAGTTATGATAGTATGGTTTCTAAATAGAAACAATGGGCAAACAAAAGGAAACAAGTTCCTTCAGATTTTGAAAGAAAAATCGCCTAAGACCTTATAAGAAAGTGGTCGAGACTATACCTAATGATCTCTACTGATTTAAACTATGGTATAAGATCAGTATGATGAGAGGCAAGAACCATGGTGACCATATTGAGATACACCACGAAATTTTACACTATATGCCATGATAGGATTAGCCATCCTAAAAGTCTAAACTCGATGCAAAGATTGAAAAAGCACAGAGTTATCCCGTAAAAGATCTCACGTTGTGAAACATGTACACAAAGGAAAACTCATTAGGCTTAATTGTCCCAAGCACCACGACCTTATAGTATGGTCATGAGGGGGAGAGAGGATAAATCCATGATCAATACTACAAGTTCGTGTACTACTATAACGGCCAAACAGTAAAGGCCATGAGAGACAACGGCCTTCGGCCGCAAAGGAAATAATCAGCCTCATGTACCATTATGGTCTAAAGACCATGTTATCAATGGCTCAGCCATAAAAGAACATGTTTTAAAACGGCCAAACCATAAGGACATTACTCGGCCAAAGAAACCATGTTATGAACAGGTCGGCTATAACCGACCAGAGAGGCCATTAGCATAAAAGGTTCGGCCAAGTAAGCCATTATCTATAAGACTAAGATTCTAAAGTCTATAAGCTTGGAAACATTATGAATTTACATGTGTAGAATTGTCATATGCATCAGGCCATATAAAGTGAGCATAGATATTCTCATCTCAGATTGAATACGGGTCATAAAACCAGACATACACCATCTTAAGATATTTTGAATAAACCACCACATAACATACATGTGCCGTCTAAGATGGAACCTCAGAAGAGGATTGGGAATATATGTTGGATAGGAGTATTACTTTCTCCCACGATTTATAAAGAAAACTTGAGCCAAACATGGGTGATCATATTGTGGCCAAGTACACGGATTGCATCCGTCTATCCAAACAATAAAGGAGAAAGATTATAAGCTGGATAAAGAATGATAAGAATGGTTTTAAACCATCATTGTCTTGGCAAAGATCCTCGGACTAGAGATTATAATTTTAGACGTGCAAAGAAAGATTATATAAAGCTAGCTAATTGAGAAGCTAATCGAAATGCCAGACACTGACCCGAGAAATGACTAACCAGCTTAGCACCAAATGAATGTCCTAGAAGAGACATAATCAAGTTGATATAGAGTCTATACAAGATAGACCAAGTGTTCCATAAGATAAAGGGATCTCAGATAGAAAGGAATGGTGCATGGGATGATAGATCCGAGATCATACTAGAAACCAAACAGACATTGAGAGAAGGCTGCGCAGCTACACATCTAAGGTATCAAACCATGTAGTCTTGGGACGCCAAGCTACTAGGTAACAAAGGCATGGATAATGAAATCTCAAAATGATCAGATCATGTCTGGAACATAATGGAACCACATGAAAGTGTCGACACACACACATTTGTATAAAGATACATAAAGTTATAGCACTTGAACATAAAGAAATGAACGAGGATCATGAACCCACGAAAGAGTACTCATACAATCATAAAAGATCATAGAGATTAGAAAAGATAAAACGTGGAGGTTCAAAGTATCTAAAAGAGAGATGGACGTATTGGCCATATACATATACAGAAACGCCATCTGATCAACCAATGAAATAGATGGATCTTGTGAGGTAATGAAACCGTGAGAGAAGACACATGATCAAGAGGTCTAGAGTGTTCATGTCTTCCTAATAACAGCATTAGATTATAGCTTGTTACACAAGGTACTCACAAAGATCAAAGGAACATATTATAAGGAGATAAACTCTTATGTGGTGGTTGCTGCTACAAAATTTTCGAAATTGACAATGGTCTGGTCATAAGAAAGATATTAGATACAAATGATGTAGTAAGCAGCATATGGATCACTGGATAAAATTGAAAGAACAGCTTTGTTCCTAAGCTGATTCATGGACTGAAAAGCAGCTGCATATAGTATGTAAAATAAAGTGATCACGCATGATCTTGGAGTTGTATAAAAGACAATCCAATACAGTCCATATATTTGAAATTCCTTGTGATTATACTAAAACTAAAAGAGGCATATGGGTGTCCGGCTAAATGCGTTCGACCTTCTGGCTAAAGGTGTCCAGCACTCCGGCTTAAAACGTCCGGTCCATCGGCTAAAAGGCATCCGGTCCTTATCCCTTGATCACGGATTAGTAGAAACAAAAGATCAACCATCAGGTTGCAATCCGACATCAGATCCCCTAAGTAAGGATCCAGCATAGCAGAACGGTCTGCTGCCGTATAAACTCCACAAGGCAAGTAGTGGACACTTATAGACGAGGTCTATGACCCGGTCATGATTCGGCCAGATTGATACATGGTCGATGGTAACCATAAATCGCCAAAGTAAAGAGCAGTTGATAGTAGACGATCACGTCTAGACTATGGACACATGCAAATACGATTTGCAAAGACCAAATAGTGATCTCTGAGGACAATATGGTTCATATTGTTTAGCACACATGCTTTACCGAGACACTTAATGTCAAAGGACATGAGAAACGACCTAAGAAGTCAAAATGGTCTAATTACGGTTCAGTAATGAAACTGGCCGATTACTCCCATCTTATACATAAAGGAAATATCACGCACCAAGATGCGTAGAATGTAGAACCTACATTGAGGTTCACATCAGGGAGAGTAGTGCGTGTTGTACTCTTTTTCCTTCATCATGGTTTTGTCCCACTGGGTTTTCCTGATAAGGTTTTAATGAGGCAACATGAAGCGTACTACAAATCATGTATGGTTATGGCATCCAAGGAGGAGTGTTATAAATCATTATGTGGATGGCCCATAACCAATGACCAAGACAAAGCCCAGCCGTGACCAAAGGAGGAGAGAGAGAGAGGCGGTCGTCCAAGGAGAGAGAGACGGTCGGTTTAGACCGTCTTAGACTTATGACGTTTTCCTTTTATCTGTTTTAGATCTTTTCCTATTTCATGTTGTATTAGGTTTTGGATAATTTTTTTTTTCCTATACTTTGTAATTCCTATATAAGGAACCTCTATTGTTCATTAATAATACACAGAAATATTCAGTCTCTAAACTCTCTAATTACAATATTTGTACAATTATTTTTTTAAGAGTTGTGTATTAGTAAGTGTAAAAATATCTTTTAAAAATAACTTCCTATAAGTTGAAAATGTGTGACTATTTTTATAAAGGTTTGAATTTTTTTTAAAATAGTTAAGGTGTCTTTCTATTATATAAGTGGTTTTAACTAATGTGTCTCTTTGACAAAAAAAACTAATGTATCTATTCAAATTATATTGTAAAAAATGTATTTTTAACATAACTACCTATAAATTGAACATATTTGACTATTCATGTTGGAAAAAAAGTTATTCCAATGTATAACAATGGTTATTATCAAAAATTGAAATGTTGTGTCTTTTCAATCTAAACATTGCATTTGTTTTTAAGATATTATTAAAATGTAAAAAGGTGTCTTTTCATAAAAATGCAGTTTTCTTGTTAAAAATTACAATAAGTTTTAACAGATTGTACAAAGGTATAATATATATCTTTTTATCATAAATTGTTCTAATAGTTTTTTTTTAATTATATTTTGTCCAAGGATGTGTTTTTCATTTTTGAAACTGCATAAATTTGTAAGGATTCTCAAAATTTCTGAGGGTAAATAATTTTATCCTGAAATATGCATAACTTTTTAATGAGTTATCTTTTTGTACGTTTCCTATCTATTTTATATACATTTAAAGAATATTAACATAATCTATAAATAAACAGATATTTTAGTTTTGGATAATTAAAATATTTTATAATATATATCTATAAACTATGCAACAATTGGTGATCATCGTCTTTAGATATAAACTATTACAACTATGATAGACTTTTATAACTAATCATAATGGAAAACTTTAGTGATGAACCATTGCAATCATTGCAACCTTTAACTTTCTATATGTAAAATTGTGGAGTTGTGTATAATGACAAATCATAACTTAAAACAAATAAGAAGTAGCGATAAAGAAAGAGATTCTCTTTTTCAATTGATCATCAAAGATCTCAAAGAAACAAATTAAACACAAAAACTTTATTTGTTATTCATCTATCTACTAATTAATACTCCCTCCGTTCGTTTATACATGATGTTGTAGAATTCTCACACAAATTAAGGCAACTATTGTACTAAGTCTATTATGTCCTTTGTCGTTATTGTTTTAATGCTAATATCATCACTATTTAGTCAAACTTTACAAAATATATAATGGTAGATAAAGTCTTTTATCATTATATTTTGCATAGATTTCAGAAAAGCGTCAAGTTTTTTTTCTTTGTAACTAAAATGGTTAAACCCGAGTCTATTAAAGACACAGATCTAACCCCCGGGTGGAGGTACATTCCACGGATAGACCCTCTCCTGGGTATTCAAATGAGCCGAAAGCAATAGTCCATATCCATGTGGCCATTAGGGTTCGAACCACGGTTCGCCGTATTGGGTTTTAATTCCCTCAAGCTAGCGTCAAGTATTTTGACACACAAATAAAGTTCAAACGTCATATACAAACGAACGGAGGGAGTATTTCGTTAATGTTTCATAACATAATCATTTTTATATTGAGTTAATATTTCATAACACAAATTACCTATCTATATATAATAGCAAACTGTTTTTTTTTTTATAACTGCTGAAATCATCACTTTTTTATAAGAAAAAAAAATTGTATCTAGTGGTCAAGCTTGTTTTAATTATGCAATCTAGCGGACAGGATTTAGTTTCCTTTATAAAGATGATGTCATCTTTTATTAAAGCAAACGACGTCTTTTGTCTTCCCCTAACGAACGCCTTCCTTCAAATAACAATGGCACCTCTTGAAAAAATTTATAAATGCCATCCTCTTTGTTATTCTCTTCCTTCCGATTGTTCTCTTATACGGACTGATTTTTCGTCGAGAGAATCCATGTAAATTGTCATTTGAACCAGTCCGATATTTAAGTTCTATTGATTTGGTCATTTTAAAATTACAGATTGCAGTCTCTGTTGGTCTAGATTTATGTTTTCGTGTGATGTCATAATGGTGTCGATGATGTAACTCTAAAACCAACATGTGTTCACGAATTTAGGTTTCTTTAACAATTTGATCTGATAAAAAACACTTTGCCAAGTCGTGAACGTTCGAATGATTCTTTATTATTATGATTCACTTGTAAAGGAAGATATATTTTCATTTAAGATCGCTACTATACCTGTCTTTACGGTGTTTGATGTCCTCAATTTCAGAAGATAAATATCTTCTGTTAACGCATCTAATCCAGATTTTAGAGTTTATAACTCTGTATAATCGTGGTTCAAAACCACTCATCTCTAAAAGGTACCTTTCTAAACTGTATACCCATCCATATTAAGAGAAAGACTCCGGATCTGTTCTCAGTGGGCTAGGTTCTTCGTTCCTTGCTGGAGGCAAGAGGAGTGCCGCCGTGTTTGGGAGCGGGCTTGAAACTGGAGCTGTAAGAGTTGGCTGGAAAACTCTGATTGTCGCGTCTGCGGCTTCTCAGTCCAAAAAATCTTGGATCCCCGCCGTTAAAGGTGGCAGCAACTTCCTTGATTCTGAATGGCTTGATGGCTCGTAAGTCTATCCACTCAGATCTCTTCGTCACTCTTTTCTCAAAAAGAAAATATTCTCATTACTAGTCTGCTTGAAATAGGACTTACCTTGCTTTGTTATGCAATCTAATGGAAAAATTTTAGTTTCGTATAAATTTAAGACACAACCTTTGAAAATAAAATTCTTAGCAAATTCATAAATTGTTTTTTATCACTGACCTTCATCATTGTTCTTACTTTCATTCAATGTTATTGTCTTATATGTGTTCTCCATCTCTAACCGTGGAATTTTTCTCTGTTATGGAAACAACCTTTCTCTCTGAAAACGAGAGTATATAGTTTGTACATTGATGTCTGTTTCTTATTACTTTACAAGAGGTTAGTTCAAATGTTCTTTGCGTTTCCATTTTGCAGCCGGACAGGAGAATGAAAATTTATTAATCTTTGTGTTTCTTTCTCACTGAACAGTTGAGGTTTAGAAACGTCTTTAGCTGGGGGCACACTACTTAAAATAACAAAAGCAATTTTGAACCGCGGTACTCATTATGTTTATTCACTAAACTACAAACAATTTAATCACATTTGTCTAATGTATTCAAGAAAAAATAAATAAATAACATAGGGAGCGGGGCACGTGACTCCGTACCGGTACACATACATCCGACCCTGGTCTTAGTGTTAATTAATTAGGTAGGAGATTTTTGTTCGATCGGCAACGTTTGTTTTATTAACAAAATACCCAGTCTGGATTATTATAAGTTTATAACCTTCAAAGCATTGTTTGTCTGTAACTCGCTTGGCAATAGTTGTGTTTTGTCCGAAATCCTTTGTTTTATTTGTTGTTGCTTGGTATACACAAAATTTTCGTAAGAATCTCATCAAGTATATTGGAACCAGCAGGAAATGTTGTTTGAAATGAGCTTGATGGTCTGCAGTCACACTTTTGGAAATCTCAATTGCTTTCATTGTACTGGCAGTACTAGCATCCTTACAACAAACAAAAAAAAAAAATCATTACAGCAAATTGCATAGTAGACCAGAGATTAATCGAACTTTGGTTTGTATTTGCAGATGTAGTTGCATTACTTTTTAATTCAAATAATATTATATCAAGCTTAAATCAAATGGCTAGAAATGATCTTAAATTCATCGTATAAATATTTCTTTTTAGAGAAGTAAATGAAACAGTGCAACCATTTAAATAAATACTAGGTATCGTTAATGTTATTGTTGCTCTATATATATAGATGTGAAGGTGATGCATTTGTTGTGTCCGATTTTGGTTGTTATAACAGAATAGTTGCTGTTGTTTTATTTTCAAATAATGTTTCATTATCCCCAAACTTGGTAATCTTCTCTCTTTTGGGTGACAGTGGAGTCACTTATTTTATTCGACGTCTTTACCTTCCTCAGAAACAAATAGATAGATTCATTGTTGAGTTTATATAAGAATGGATTAGAACAACAAACAAGACATGTTCACCATTTCCAGAAAACATTGGAACCACACTTGTACTTGTCTTTGCCTTCGCATTCTAACGCCAAATATTCTGAGATTAGTGGTACTTTATGCATATACAAAACAAAGGACATGATAATTTCTTCATCTAACGATCTCCCAAAGAGAGAAAGAAAAGATTGAGTTTCTGCAAAGAACTTTTTGCTTGGCAAGATCCTGACATCCAATGAAATTCTCACTGAACTTGCAGCTTCCGAACTGGACAGTGAATGCCCTAGCAAAGCCTGCTCCACTTGTTGCCAATCTCTTCTTATCATTCAGTTCCTATCATAAAAAAAAATTACTTTTCATAATAAACAGGTTTCTTAAGAGATGTCAACATGATTCATCGTTGGCTTAACTCTTCTTGAGGTACTCATCAATGACGCATCAGTAATCTTCAAGAATTTATTAACAAAACACAAAAGCAATTTAATGTTCTTCAGGTTATCAAAGAGATATAATTTACATAGGATATCAGATGTTTCAGGGTTCCTCTTGTAGAGGTCTCTGTCCTTAGCTTTTTGCTTTGTGTTTTATTTATTTGGTGAAAGCTTGAGCCTGGTTTTTCAGGAACGTTGGAATCAAAATAAACAGTTATTTGAATAGGAGAACACAAACTACTCAAACTGTAAAAATGAAATCTGAGAAAATTTTTAAGTAACGTATATCAAACATTCCAGATTTGTTTAGTAGTAATTGAGAAAAAATTTATATGAAAAATATTAATCATACTTTAATCCTTTGTTTAGAATGTATTGATATAGTTACGGATACGTCGGAAAACAAACTTATAAATTGACATTGTCTAAAGGTTAGTTTAAGTCTTTTATTTTTTATGGTAGGCGATTAACTATTTTAGAAAACAAACTATTTTCAGCAAATTGTATTGAGTCATCTGGAAGATGTTTTTCCTTCAAAAATATGTCGAAAGTTTTAGCAAACAAAATATCAAAAGAAAACAGGGTAAAATTAATTTCAAGTATCTCTCGATGGATTTCTGATTCCCACAGAAAACACGTTTCCGGTGGCTGAGACCTTCAAAGAACTAAGAAACGATATTGAAGTGATAAACGTCAATCACAAATTCTCACATTTAGAGAGCCAATTAAAACCGAAAGAAATCTGGTGAATACCAATTTCGAAATAGAGAAACTGATTTGGGTTTGGTAATACCGATTATTTAAAAAAACTGCAGTATATAGATATAATTTGGTATATAAACCGATTAAATCGAATAAAACGATTAATTAAAAAGTAGTATAACTATATGTAAATGATATAACATAATTAATAATATATACATAATTTATCTCATTTATAGGATCTTCATATTTAAAATGTTAACTTTAGTAATTTATTTATTTTAATTTAAGTGAAAAGTTATATTTTCATTTTTATCAAATCAAATAAAACACAACTTTTGAAAATGTGTGCTAATTTAGCTATTTAAAAATATTAGCATATTACTAATTTCTTATTTTTAGTTTACAAAAAATATTATTATTAACTTATGTTTGCTAATTATTTTAAATAATAAAATAAAATAAATATTATATTTAAATACTTATATATCTTTATGTTTTAATAAACTCATGTCTAATCACATAAAGTAAATTTTGCAAAATGTTATAAAAATAATTATATTTATAGTTTTTGATATAAAACTAAATAAACCAAAAACCGATGGTATATATACCGAACCAAACCAAAATAAATCTGGTTTTAATATGATAGCTATTTTTTATAAACCAAAATACCAAAAAACAAAAAAAAATCGAATTGAAATCCAGATTGAACACCCCTAAGTCACATTCTACCCTAGAAAGCAAACATTATCAGTTCTCATGGTTTGAGAAAGATAGTAAAAAAAATCAATAGTCTTAGAGAGAAACCAACATCCTTATCATAAATCTTACAGATATTTTTTTGGTTATTCAATTAGCAAAACAAATGTTAAAAATTGCTGTGAAACTAAGAACTGAAACAAACGGAAAAGAAAGAAACAATTATTAATGGGGCTTGCATTTTGTTTTACTATAATTTTTCTGGTTATAACCGTTTATTTATATGGAAAGTTATCTCATTTTAGTTTTAACACTTATGTCTTTTCAGCTCTATTTCTCATAAACTTTATTGCATACATTTTTCATTTGTCGATTTTATTTACATAATCTCAAATTATAATTTGGAAGAACCATTTTATACTATTAAAATTATTTTAAAATAATGTAAAATTGAATACCGGTTTAGATCCACTGGAAAAACTCATTTGTTCGCATATATACTTCTTAATAAACATTTTTGGAAATGTGTTCCAATATATTTTGTGAACCTAATGAATTCAAACTTCTATTTATCTTGTTTGTTTCACATTTGAATTGGTATTTATAATTTAATATTTTATAAAAAAAATATTTACATTGTAAAATAATTTTTATTTGGAAGTGAAATATATACTTTATATTTGGTTCTCAAGATTATCACGTGTTTTATTTTTTTCGAGATAACCATCATTTCCCTAAACCTATATTCTATCATTAGTTAATATTTTTGAAGGATTGTATCACTTTGGCATTAGTGTTTTTAATATTTTTTATTTATAATACAATTCTAATACTCTTATTTTTCATCTTCATCTTTTCATTTTAAATATATCAGTTATATATATTTTAAAACATTTTATATATTATCATTTTGGTTTTAAATATTTAATGTATAATAATTTTTAAAATAATATTGAAAATTTAATAGTGATTATTAAACCTAATACTTTTGAAGGGTTGCATCACATTGGCATTAGTGTTTCTAATAAATTTATTTATAATAAATTTCTAATATCTTATTTTTCATATTTAATTTCTATTTTAACTATATCAATATATATATATATATATATATTAAAATAGTTATATTTAATCTGTTTAAATAAATATTGAAAACTTAATATTAACTTTCGTCCGCGATTTCGCGGGGGTCCACATCCTAATTCTTTAAATGCAGCAGAAACGTTTTAAATTTAACATGTTTTCTATATATAGCATTTTAAATTAATAAAATACTATAAATTTACATGTTCCCTACCCGTATGGAACACTTGACCACATAACAAACAAACACTAACCCTTAATTTTTTTTTAACATCTTAATGACAACCCATTCTCAATGTGTCTTAACCGTACGATGACATCAGATATCATATACATAACATACAATACGTCTATGCTTCGTGAAATTTTTATAAAAATTAATTGAAGTAAAGGTTGCAACTATTCCGTGAGTCCATTTACGACTATTCACAATTCAAACTGGCGTAAACCGGTTGACCGTTAACTGCACATATACCGATCTTAAACATTTCATAAACCTCGTGCCTCTTAATAGTACTTTTATTGAGGAATTTATAACACTCAATACTCAATGTCACTTTCTGAGTTTATATTATACTCTAAGACAGTTTCAACTACTAGGAAAGTTTTTCATAGTAAAATGACCAGACTATCCTTGACATCAACTTTTTTTTTTGTTACAACTTTATTTCTCTATTCTCTCTTCCTCCGACAAAAAAGAGCTAACCTCTTATCCATCAAAATATCTTTAATCGGAGGAACCTCCGCCTAGTGTGCCTCCACTGTCTCAAGATTAAAACTTTCCAACCTCATATTTACCACAATCTCAAGTGGTTTGTTTTGATGTGGTAATGAATCCCTTGAATTCAGATGAAACCCTAATTTATCAAAAATTAGGGAAAATCATTTTCGGTGGTGAAGACTCACCAGTGGCTGTCAGAGATACCATAACCTCACTGTAAATCTCCACTTTGCCAGAAGACGGAGCACTAAAATCGAGGATTTTATCTTCCGTTGTATTGAAGAGGAAGAGTGATATGAAGAGAGAGGTGAACTTTTTGTCCCTTTGAATGTTGTTCCCAAAATTTCTGTAATTTAAATGGAGCAGCATATTAACAAAGGTGAGATGTAAACCACCTTTGGAGGAAAATAAGATCGAAGGTTCTTGATTGACTAGTTTTTATATTTTTTTGGTATTTGAACATTTAATTTTTTGCTTTAAAGAGGTGAAATGTGTCTGTAAGAAGATCAAAAGATAACTTAAGAACAAAGGTTCCAAGAAACTAAATGAGGTCGTTTCTTAAGAATCCGATAGCAACGGGATATGTTGCTTGTGTTGAGATGTTAAGAAGTGGTTGGAGAATGATATCAAATTTTGATTCAATACGAGCACGAGATTTCATATTTAAAACATACCTCATGTTTCTTGCTCTAGATTTCAAGGTTTACTTGGTGTACACATAGATATATGTGATCTTGTGTACATGTGGACAGAGTTTCGAAGATGTACATGTGGATTGTGTGTGGACTGTACATGTGGACACTCTCTGTATATGGGCACATATATTTTCATCCTTAGAAAGATTTCTCTTTTTGTTTACAAACACCCGTACACAAGTGCATGTCTATATGGATATGTATATTCATATCAGTTAGTATCCATAACCCATTGTCTATTTTAATTTGTTAATATGGCTATGTTTTCATTAAGAAACAATCATTAAGACTTTGATAATGTGATAACCTGTGTACACATGTACACCATATATATAGTATCTATATGTACACATACATGTGTGTGACCAACAACCTAAGTGCTTACAAATTCATATTTCCAGAGGAAATCAATATGCATTTTCAATTTAAAAATAAAACAGAACACGGCTTGTTCACAAGTTACCATATCATACACAACATCACTAGTGTATTTTGAGATTTAATGGAAGGTAAGTTGCATATTTCAGCTGAAAAGTTGATAAAAGCTTTCTATAAGCAAAACCAACTCCCTCCAAAAAAATCATCATTGACAATAGGTAGAAGTCCATTATTCTTTTCAGATTCGTCCATTGCCATGATTAAAAATTGTAAAACATATGTACAACACATCTATCATTATCCACATGTACACCAAATAATGATATCCACATGTACAACTTATACACAGTATCTACACGTACACATTTGAACTAAATTCTTACAAAAGGCTTACAAATCCGTACTTTCAAACAAAATTAATAGGTGGAAGTCCAATGTTCCCTTCAGTTGTGATTCAGATTTTTAAAGCTGAACTTTCCCTGCAATGATCCAATCACCAAATGTTCATATAAAGGAACAAACACAAAAAATGACTGAAACAAGGAAGCTAACGTCAAAGAGGATATAAGTAAGTGAGTTCATTCGAACTTCTGCTCATTGAAAGTTAGAGTCTTTCCCAAAGTTTCAGCGGAGATTCTATAGGCTTAGGTGGTGGTAGTGAAGTCACAACACGATCTGACTATGGTGTTGCGTTTTGTTGCCGCCATTGCTATTTTTGTCCACCGTAAGATCCTCCAACTGAGAAACACAAGAACATTCCAAAACTTAAAACGGGATTCTTCAATATTGCAAAAAGATTGATACTTTTTAACAAATCAATATAGATTTCACGAAAAGATTACAAATTTAACAAACTAATATATTCGGGGCCATGAGTAGGTGGAAGAGGACCATATTAATCAACTTCGTTGTTTCTTTGCTATCATAAGCAAAGCGACTCTTCGTATGGCGATTCCAAAAACCACACATGTTGATAACCCATCCAAAGAAAGAGATAGCGAAGAGGGATTTCAAAGAGATCCTCCTTCGCAGCTATCTGAGGGTTTCGACGGTGGTCTTGAGACTGAAGGTGGAGAATTTAGAGTATTCAATCAATGAGTAATAAGTGTAGGAGGATACGGTTGAGGAAGAGAGTGGAAGAAGGAGACGGCGAAGATGGAGTTCGAGGAGATCGTCCTCCGCCGCTGCTTAAGGGATTCGACGGTGGAGGGTTTTGAGTAGGGGATTCAGGAAAAATAATCGGTGTGGGAGGAGACGGTTGAAAAGTAACAGGAAGAGAAGGAGGAGATGTGGGATAAGTGGTTGGCGGCGGAGGAGAGGAACATGGTGTGGTGGAAGGAGGAAAAAATATGATTTATATAATTGGTTAAGAAAGAAGGATATGATTGAAATTTCATGTTTTTTTTTTGTAACAAAGGAAAGACTTGACAAAGTGTTTCGGTAGTAACAAGTGTTCTATTATGAAATTAAAAAGATGAAAAGTGACCTTGGATGTAAATGTTTCTTTATTGAGACCAACATGTGAAACGGTAATGTGCTATGTTTTCTTGTTATATTTTTCTATACACTACCAATTTCCCGGAAATATGTTTCTAATGAAAAATAAGAAAACAGTGACAGGCACATAAAGCTTATGGCATCGTAAATTATTACGATAATGATGTACTCGATCGGATGATACCTTATCATTAATTTTTTTTCTTTTACGATGCTGTACTTTAATGCTAAATTACTTACATTGTGATTATAACAAATCTATTTATCGTATGACATTTAACTTTTATCATGCCCTAATTAAAGTAAAGAAAAGCGAGGTGTGTGTATCTTAAATACTGTTTCTTACCACTAGAGAAAAAAAATAAATATAATAATAAAATTAATCAAAAATGTTTAAAGGTTTGCATTTTAATCTTAAAAATTGCATTGGTTTTTAAGTGGTTATCAAAATGTCTAATGATGTGTCTTTTTACTTATATGTCTTTTCATTTTAAGAGTTCCTTAGATTTTTAAAGGGTTATCATGTCGTCTAAAGATGTGTCTTTTATTTTAAAAATTGCAATAGATTTTTAATAGGTTATTAGAAATGTCTAAAAATTTATCTATTCATTTTTAAAACGACATATGTTTTAATGAGTTCTTTTCTTTAATTTTCCTATCTATTTAAGTACATTTAAAGAATCTTAAAATTTGTCTTAAAAATATTAGGGTAATTCAGTTTGTTGGGTACTTTAATTATTTTATAATAATACATAAAAAATTTAATTATATAGTTTTTAAATTATATTTTATGGTGCATAATCATGTCTTGGTGCAAATTTTTTTTGTTTTATTCAATTTCGTTTACTCATGTTTAAGAAAAAAATGTCTAGGTCGATTTAGATAATTTTATTTCATAATAGATAAGTATTAAGAAAATGTAAACCAAAACATTATTCTTATATATGCACATTTTAATTTATGAATGGTTCTGATATATGTGTTATTTATTAATTAAATCTCTACTTACACTTAAATAAAAAATGATTATTAGAGATTTAAGTGAATCTTTGATACAGTTTAACCGAACTATTACAATTTTTTAGATAAACAATTTCAACTAATAAAATGGAACATTTCAATTTTTGGTAATTGACCGTTACAATTTTTGGTGACGGTCAATTGCAAATATTGGTGTTAACCTAACTATTCAAATATGTGAAATGATGTGTCTTTTCATCCTAAATATTGTATTAATTTTTAAGAGATTGTTAAAATATATAAGGAAGTGTATTTTTATAAATATGTGTCTTTTCATGTTAATATTACATTGAATTTAGAATATTGTAAAAAATGTAGAAGAATTTGTCTTTTAACATATTTTTTTATAGATTTTTTAATAGTTATCTTTGTCTAGAGATGTGTTTTCTATTTATAAAAATCATGTATTTTTAAAGGATTCTCAAAATGTACGAGGATAAATATTTTTATCCCAAAGTTTGCGTAAGTGTTTAGTGATTTATTTTTAGTTCATTATTATATCCATTTTATATACATTTAAAGAATATTAACCTTGTCTACACATATTTCGTATATGATTTTGGGTAATTTAATTATTTTTATGATATTATATATTTATAAAACATTACAACTATTAGTGATGGTAAACTTTGCATGGTGATAAATTATTACAACTATGGTAACCATTAAAATTATTGGTAATGGTATATTTTGATGATATATGCCATAATAATGAATTTTTTCTCAGAGTAAAAAAACGCACGGAGTTCGCCTAGAGCTTAACGCTCCCAGGCACGACTTACGAAGCAGCTGCAAGACTGAAGTTTCAACATAAGCCTCTGCCTCCTCTGGCGTCTCTCCTCCACCTCGTCCCACTCATGACCGCCGCAATTCTTCATTCCATATGTTCTTACTGAAGATCTGTCATGATGGCGACTACTCCTCCGTCGTGTCTCTGCCCCCCTACAGATCCGCCGTCGTCGCCTTGTATGGACGCTCCGCTTGAAGCTCTCTGTCCTGTCATCCCTCCGGAACCACAAGCTCCCCCATACGGTCATCTACTCCTCATTCTCCAGACAGTCCTCTACTCTGTTGTCTCTCCATCTTCCTTTGCTGTCGTCATCCACCTTACTCTGCTACCCGGCGCCGCTCTTCTTTGTACAAGCGAAATCACCGGATATACTCAGTCCGAGCTTTGGGTCGCCAGATCTGTTAGGTTCTGCATAGGTTCTGCATCTTTGAAGCACCTACACAGCTCCACACAGCCTCATGTCCTCCCATCGATGACGAGAATCCGTTCTGCTACTCGTCAGCCTTGTTCATCTTTGCAGTGTACCCAAGCAGTTCCGACACAGTCTCTTTCACCTCTGTTGTCATAACCTTTGGTCATAATGTCTCAGTTTGCTGTATCTGCAGCCGATCCAAACTTCCGTTCAACACACTTTGATGGGGTTTGTACTTTCATGTCAAGCTTGACAGAATCTGAGGGTGAGCAGTTTTGGGTGGATTTCATCAAACTTTTACGGTTTCAATACAGTAATATTGGATCCCAAAGTCTCTGCCTCCATTCAACCATTGCTTTCTTTTCAACTTCCATCAAGCACATACAACGGGTCGTCACAAAGCATCATGGTTCCCAAAGGTTATACTGGATCTTTATTTCCAAATCTAGGCATTCCAGGCCTTTCTTGCTTTCCGACTCAATCATCCGAGATTAACATAGTCTCTTCGGGAAGCTTCGCAGAAACAGAAACCATCGCAATACCTTCAGGTTTTCATCGATGACCTTAACATCCAGAGGAAAGTATGCAAAACATGGATTGTGTAACATGCAAGACCAACGCGGCCTGGGACAAGGCAGGAAAGACATCAGGCTTCTTCGGTTGGGTGTTTTAAGGGGACAATTTGGAGTCTCCAGTTCACAGATCGACATGACAAAGTTTCATCGGCTCCCCCCTCATTGCAGAAGCGGTGGCGATGCGATCGGCGCTCTACATGGCGAGGACTCTTGGGCTTCAATTACTCAAGGTCTTCTCCGACAATTCAACGCTCATCAGAGCTATCTCCGGCAACAGCCAGTCTAAAGAAATCACCGGCATCGTCTTTGACATCCGCTCGATCTCCTCTGACTTTGCAACAATCGTGTTTTACATCTCTCGATCGGAAAATGTAATTGCAGAAAACTTAGCTAAGCAGGCCTTACGGGCCTTTTCTTCTTTGTATTGAACTCTGGGGTTGGGGTTGGGCCACCGCTTTGGGCCTCTCTTCTTTTATCTAATGAAAGTATTATGTGACAAAAAAAAGGTAGACTTTGATGATGAACCGTTGTAACTTTTGGTATTAACAATTATAATTTTTGAGTAACTATTGTAATGTTTGATTGTTGACAACTACATCCTTTAACTCTCTATAAGGAGTCGTAATATTGACAAATCATAATTAAAACTAAATAAGTAGTTGAGATAAAAAGAGATCAATTGATTATAAAATATCTTTGAAGAAAAATATATAAACACAAAATTTTAGTTATTATTCATGTATGCCAATAACAGAATGAAATTTTGATTATCTTATCCTACAAATCATTTTGTCTTACTATATGTTATTGCTATTAATAATAGGTAATATTAATAAATTTTTGAAAGTTTTAAATAACTTAGATGAATGGATAATAAAACATATATCTTTCATAACTGTCAACTGTCAAGGAATACAACCAAAAATATAAAAATATAGTTGTATGCAAGATAATTTTGTAATACATATGTTTTCTTAAAAACATTTGTAAACAGTATTTATAAAATGACATATTTATTTTTATAAAATGAGTTTTCGTATAATATTGCATCGGTTCTTTACCTAGTTGGTATAATAAGATTACTGATCTAATGTCTGGAAAACTTTTACTACCCCAAAAGCAATGGTAAGAACTAATATAAATCAGTAAAAAAAAATAACTAATCTATAAAATGCAAACGTGTTGTGAAACAATAGGATTTAGAGCTGAATATTTCTGTATTTCATTAATGAATAAGTGTTCCCTTTATATAGGGGATTACAAGATAATTAAAAATGAAAGTATCCAAAACCTAAATCAACTAGGATTAGGAAAGACTACTAATACATAATATGGAAAGATTACAAAGAAATGAAATCATAATCATACAAGGAAAAGGAAACACATGTATGTGGCCGCCTCTCTCTCTCTCTCCTCAATAGGCTGACTCTCTCTCCTCTCTCTCTCTCCTGCGGATGGGCCGGTTTATGGACCGGGCCGGTTATGGACATCCATCAATTGATTTATAACACTCCCCCTTGGATGCCATAACCATTCAGGGATTGTAATACGCTTAATGTTGCCTCATTAAAACCTTATCATGAAAAATCCAGTGGGACAAAAACATGATGAAGGAAAAAGAGTACAACACGTACTACTCCCCCTGATGAGAACCTCAGTGAAGGTCTTTCAGCCTACGCATCCCAATCTGGTGCGTGAGCTTCCTGAATGTACAGGTCGGAAGTGCCTTAGTAAATAAATCGGCCGAGTTATCACTAGACCGTACTTGGATCACTTTGGGTAAAGAAGAACTTAGGCAAAATATGTTTTGTCCTATCCCCTTTGATATAACCATCTTTGAGCTGAGCAATGCAAGCCGCATTGTCCTCAAAGATAATGGTCGGCTCATTGCACTCGACCATCCCACAATCTGATCGGATATGTTGGATCATCGATCTCAACCAAAAAACCTCGCGCCTGGCCTCATGAATGGCTAGTATTTCCGAATGATTGGATGATGTGGCCGCAATGGTTTGTTTCATGGAACGCCATGATATGTCCGTACCTCCATGTGTAAAAACATATCATGTCTGTGATCGAGCTTAATGTGGATCTGATAAATATCCAGCATCATCAAAGCCAACTAAACCATCCTTATTATGGTTAGTATGAAACAGACCCAAGTCTTTCATTCCTTGTAGGTAACGAAGAACATGTTTGATCCCGTTCCAGTGCCTTAGGGTCGGACAGGAGCTGAACCTGGACAGTAGATTCACGACAAAGGCTATATCAGGCCGTGTGTGAGTTGCCAAGTACATTAAAGCTCCTATGGCACTGAGATATGACATTTCAGGACCTAGGACATCCTCATCGTCCACCTTGGGATGGAATGGGTCAGTGTCCAGGCCGAGTGATCTCACGACCATGGGACTGGTCAGAGGATGGCAATCGGCCATGTTAAACCTCTTGAGTACTTTCTCTGTGTATGCCTTCTGATGCACAAGGATACCATCACTTATGTACTCAAGCTGTAATCCCAAACAAAATTTTGTTTTCCCGAGATCTTTCATCTCAAATTCTTTCTTAAGGTATTCAACCGTTTGGGAAATCTCACCAGAGGTTCCAAGGATGTTCAGATCATCAACATACACAGCTATGATCACGAACCCTTGATTTTCGAATTTCTTTATGAAAATACATGGACTGATAGGGTCATTTCTATATCCCTGTTTTACTAGGTACTCACTGAGTCTATTGTACCACATCCGTCCGGATTGTTTCAGTCCATAAAGAGATTTTTCCAACTTAATACAATGTTGGCCTCGAGAACTCTCTTTGTTTTCAATTCAATACCCTCTGGGACTTTCATATAAATGTCATTATCCAGTGGACCATAAAGGTATGCGGTTATAACATCCATTAACCGCAAATTCAGACCCTCTCTCCTGGCCAGACTTATCAAAAATTTGAAGGTCGTAGCATCCACCACAGGGGAGTATGTCTCCTCATAATCTATTCCAGGTCTCTGTGAGAATCCTTGTGCAACAAGCCGGGCTTTATACCTCACGACTTCTCCTTTCTCATTTCTCTTCCTCACAAAGACCATTTGTATCCCACTGGTTTAATATCATGAGGTATTCGGATTATTGGACCAAACACACCTCTCTTTCTCAGTGATTCTAACTCCATATTTATGGCTTCTTTCCACTTAAGCCAATATGATCTTCGCATGCATGCATATATAGACGTGGGTTCTTGATCCTCATTATCCATAAGTTCAAGCGCTACTTCATAAGCAAATAAATCATCCATGTCGACATGTTTTATGTTCCACTGTTTCCCAGACAAGACATAGTTCATTGAGATCTCATTATTATCTGCTCCATCAGTGCCATGAATCTTGGCGTCCCAAGAATCATTGTTTGGCACATCAGGGCCGGCCAATTTAGTGGTATCAGGTCCGGCCACTTTAGTGGCATCAGGTCCGGCCATGCTTAAAGCTGGGTTGGTCGCAGCCACATCACGGGCTTGATCGGCCGCGGCCGTATCTGGTGTCTTATGAACCTCGGTTGCACCTTTCTTTATTTTCCGAGGGTTCTTATCTTTGGAACCTATTAGTCTACCACGTTTCACACGCTGGCTAGACTCTGTAGCAACTTGATTGTGTCCCTCTTGAACATCAATTCTTATTGGTGCATTAGCAGCAGGTATGTATGACTTGGTCACACTTTTCGGATCAGCAAAGGAATCTGACAATTGATTAGCTAGCTTTTGTAAATGTATAATCTTTTGAACTTCAAGATCACACACTTGAGTTCGAGGATCTTGCCAAGAAATGGATGTTTAATTCCATGAAATTTCTTTTATCATTTTGCTGCTATCTCTCCCTAAGGTCGGATGTTCGGATTCATTAAAATGACAATCCGCATATCTGGCCTTAAACAAATCACCCTTAGTTGGCTCAAGATATCTTAAAATCATGGGGGAATCAAATCCGACATATATCCCCATCCTCCTTTGAGGTCCCATCTTTGTTCTCTGTGGTGGAGATATAGGAACATAAACGGCACAGCCGAATGTCTTAAGATGGGATACGTCTAACTCATGACCCGTAAGTAATTGTAATGGGGAATACTTATGTTCACTTGATGGCCTGATGCGTATGAGCTCGGCCGCATGCAGGACGGCGTGTCCCCATGCTGAGACCGGAAGCCTCGACCTCATGAGTAATGGTCGGGCTATGAGCTGTATGTGTTTAATAAATGACTCGGCCAAGCCGTTTTGTGTATGTACATGTGCCACAGAGTGTTCCACACTTATCCCCATGGACATACAGTAGTCATTAAACGCTTGGGAAGTGAACTCACCAGCATTATGAAGACTTATAGTCTTTAATGGAAAATCTGGAAAGTGTGCTCGTAATCGAATTATCTGAGCAAGCAACCTGGCAAAGGCCAAGTTCCTGGTCGACAAGAGACAGACATGCGACCATCTAGTGGTCGCATCTATGAGGACCATGAAATATCTAAACGTTCCACAAGGTGGATGTATTGGTCCACAGATGTCTCCTTGAATTCTTTCCAGAAAGTTTATAGTCTCTTTAGTGACTTTAACTGGTGATGGTCTAGAAATGAGTTTCCCTTGGGAACAAACAACACAAGATAGGTGCTTAGGGATGACTCGTTTCTCTTTAAGGGAATGGCCGTTTGAGTTCATAATCAGTTTACACATCATGGACGACCCGGGATGACCCAGCCGATCGTGCCACAAAGTGAAGTTATTGATTGCCTCTTTATTAAAAATGACATTAGCTTCGATCATACTGACTTTAGTGTGATAAAGACCAGTAGATAGTGCGGGGATGCATTCTAAGACTTTCTTATTTCCATGGACGAGTTCAAAGATTTGAAGAGATTCTTTGTTTCCCTCGCCCTTGGTTTCAATATGAAATTCATTCATTTGAATGTCTTTAAAGCTTAATAGACTTCTCATAGAGTTGGATGAATACAAGGCATCTGATATCTCAAGATGTGTACCCATAGGCAACAGGAAACTAGCCTGGCCGTGCCCCTCTATGAGGCTGGCAATACCCGCAATGGTTGAGATGTTGGCATTTTTAAGAGTTAGATTTATGAAGTATCTCTTATCTTTAAGAATCGTGTGGCTTGAGCCACTGTCCACAACGAGTACATCCTTGTTCTTGTTCATCTCTAAAACAAGATTCAAAAGGATGCAACTTAGAGACTTCATATATATATAAGGAAAGCTTTTATTTAAAAGACAACATAGAATTTAAAAACACCAAAACATAGAAATCAAATTATAATGTCGAAATCACTTCAGTCTTTAAGACAATCCAAAATTTCATAATCAATAAGATCGTCCTTGTCATGATCGAAGTCTTTTTCATTGTCTTGACAAACCATATGGGCTTCAGGATTCTTCCCTTTCAAACTCTCTTGATAAAGCTCAACAAGATGCTTTGGAGTTCTACAAGTCTTAGCCCAATGATTGCCCATTCCACATCTATGGCACACTGATTTACTTGATTTGGTCGAGTGTTGAGGCTTAAACGAAGATCCACGTCCACGACCATGGCCTCGTCCAAATGAGCCACGATCATGTCCATGATCTCGTCCATTCTGATTACCTCGTCCACGGCCAGAGGAACCTCGGCCACGGCAACGTCCGTATCTACTTCCTCGACCACGGCCATAATAGTCGTTTCCTTGGACATGGTGGGACTCTTTATCGTCCTCAGTGTTGTGTGCTTCAGGTGGTGCTGCTGAGCCAACATGTCTCATCTCACATCTCACTGTTTCTCATTAATAACTCATTATTCTGCTCAGCAAGCAAGAGACAAGAAATAAGATCAGTATAGGTCTTAAAACCTTTTTCTCTGTACTGTTGTTGTAACAACACATTGCTTGTGTGGAAAGTGGAAAATGTTTTCTCAAGCATATCCTGATCCGTAATACTTTCACCACACAGTTTCAACTTTGAAACGATCTTAAACATGGCCGAGTTGTACTCGTTCACGGACTTATAGTCTTGGATTCTTAGATCCCTCCCATCATACCGAGCCTTTGGTAAGATCACCGTTCTCTGGTGATCATATCTCGATTTCAATTCGTTCCAAAGCTCTAGTGGATTCTCAATGGTTAGATATTGATCTTTGAGACTCTCAGCTAGATGGTGACGAATGATCAAGATGGCTCTGTAACGATCTTTCTCATTTGAGTTGTTGTCCTCAGTGATACATTCACCGAGACCTTTGGATTTCAATATGATCTTGGTATATATCAAGCGCCCACTGAAGGTAATTGTCTCCAGAGACATTTAGGGCAGCAAAATCCAAGTTATTGATTTTCGACATCTGAAATCATAGATAATATAAGTCTTTTTAGAAATAAGGTTTTGTTGTTTTAAAACATTCAAGTAAAGCCTAATGGCCAAAGTATATGCCTTACGGCCAAGAAGAAGCCACACTGCCAAGTGGAAGCCACACGGCCAAGTCGAAGCCACACGGCCAAGAAAGGGAAGCCACAAGGCCAAGATTCAATTTAGGGTTAATGCATATGGTTTTACATGTAATTTCAATCCTAAGGTGGTTGGTTTCTATCAATTCATGATTCAATCAAAACAAACAAACAAATCAATCGGCCAAGTAATAGAACAAGCCACACGGCTATTTAGTTCAATTCAATATCATCCCTAGAATTAGATCTAAGTTCAGTTGCAATCAATCAGTAGTGATCATGTTCAGATATGGATGCAACAAGGCCACACGGCCACGGATGATGATCTAGAACAATTAACCTATAATGTATTAAGGCCACACGGCCACAATCTAATTCGATTTCAAAGTGATAAAACTAGGTCATTAGGGTTTTAACCAAGTCAAGCAATTCAGATTCAGGTTTAAACAATCCTAATCAATATTTTCTAGGTGATCAAACAAACAATTAAGTTTCAAATCAAAATTAAAATCGATTTTCCAATTTAGGGTTTTAGGGATTTCGAAACTTTGATCTTTGATCAAAGGGATTTGATTTGAGATTCAAAACCTTTTAAGGTTATGATTTTAATTGATCAATGGATCAATCTCAATTTAGGGTTTAGGGGATCAGACTTGTTCGAGCTATGATTTACTCTTTTAGGGTTTGATCTATTATCCTAGGGTTTTATCTTAGAGATTAGTTTTTAGGGTTTCAATCGTTACAAACAATCCAAATTCAATTCTCATGTTCTTAGAATTAGGGTTACCTTTTGTTTGCGGATTGTAGAAACCGGACCACGAGGAGAACCTCGAACGGACGCGAGCTGGAACGAGCTGGAGTTGAAGTCGCGCTATCTGATCGCTGTCGGGTCGCGAGCTAGCTGATCGGGGAACGCGAGCTGTAGCTGTCCGGGATGCAAGCTGAGAATGGATGGAGCTGAGGCTGTGTTCGTCTAGTATCAGAAACGCCTTAGGGCTGGGGCTGATCGGATGAACACGAGCTGGAATGCTTTCAAGAACATATTAGGGTTCGTCGGGTTAGGGTTCAAGATCGCCGGCTAGGTTTTGGGTTTAAGGGGATTTCGATTAGCTCAGGGAGTTTAGAGACTCGTGTTGATAACGTGTTGTGAAACAATAGAATTTAGAGCTGAATGTTTCTGTATTTCATTAATGAATAAGTGTTCCCTTTATAAAATGGATTACAAGATAACTAAAAAGAAAGTATCCAAAACCTAAACTAACTAGGATTAGGGAAGACTACTAATACATAATATGGAAAGATTACAAAGAAAGAAAATCTTAATCATACAAGGAAAAGGAAACACATGTATGTGGCCGCCTCTCTCTCTCTCTTCAATAGGCCGACTCTCTCTCCTCTCTCTCTCCTGCGGATGGACCGGTTTATGGACCGGGCCGGTTATAGACATTCATCAATTGATTTATAACAAAACGAAGTGTTTAATAGATATAATGTTGTGGGTTTTTATTAGACAATAAAATACGCATTAATAATAAACGCAAACGCAGATTAGTATCCACGGGCCTATGAGCACTGAAAGCTTCTTCTCTTCTTTACTGCCCCGTAGTCGAAGTCGTTGTTGCTCCTCCCAAAACAAACGTTTTTATTTTGTTGACATATTCTTTTGTCGACGAAGAAGATTTGTTTTCCTTACCAGATTGTAAATTATATATAGCATTTGTTGTTGGTTTGTGTTGTTTCTTACTCTGCCTCTTCCTAACACATATGTTTATGAAAACACAAAAAAAGCGGAATACATAACAAATAAAAGCATATGTTTTTGAGAAAACTCATAAACCATGTCGACATTTTCTACGGGGTGCAGATGAATTGCTTGTCATTGTCATGTTGGATAATTCCAATTAACTTGAGGAGCAAGTTAACTCATCAAAGTAAAGTTTGATGGGTTAAGGAAAAAGTAAAACATATCGAGCTTAGGAATGTTTCCATATTATTATTAGGAAAAGTTGTAGCTTCGCCCTTAAAAAACGATGTAGTTTCTTCCTATATAAAGAGTTCTCATGGAGAGATGTTCCATCAAGAGAAACACATTGAAAGGTTTAGTTTTGAGAGAGTTTATAAATCTAATAAGAAGAGAAGTTCTTATAATCTTTGTGTTTGTGCAACTTTAATTGGTATCAGAGCTCTAGGTTTTGAAGGTCGTTTACAAGAGTTGTAACTTCGATCAAAACATGGGAGACGATTCTCAAGCACGTGATAAAGGTCTTGAGATGAAGAAGGACATACGATGTCCGATGCTAACATCGACCAACTACACCGTATGGTCGATGCGAATGAAAGTGATGCTTCGTTTATACGAAGTTTGGGATACGATTGATCCAGGGAGTAACGATGCAAAGAAGAATAATATGGCGATTGCTCTAATTTTTCAATCAGTCCCGGAGGCGCTAACACTTCAGATTGGAGAACATGATACATCGAAGAAGATTTGGGAAGCTATCAAATCCCGTAACCTAGGTGCTGATCGCGTGAGAGAAGCAAGGTTACAAACTTTGATGTCTGAGTTCGACAAACTGAAGATGACAGACACAGACATGGTGGATGACTACGCAGGAAAACTTTCAGGCTTAGCATCGAGAGCAGCCGCGTTAGGAGAGATAATGGAAGCATCAAAGCTGGTAAAGAAGTTTCTGAAGGGACTTCCAAGAACGAAGTTCATTCACATAGTAGCTTCGTTATAACAAGTGTTCGATCTAAATTCAACGGGATTCGAAGACATTGTTGAGAGATTGAAGGCTTTCGAAGAACGCATCAAAGAAGAAACCCTAGATGAAGATCAATCGAAGCTAATGTTTGTAAAGAATGATGCACAAGGTCGTGGAAGCCATAGCAACTCGTGAGGAAGAGGCAGAGGTAGAGGTTATGGTGGAAGAGGAAGAGGACGAGGAAGGTCTAATGGTTCTGATGGTCATAACAAAGGAGGAGAAGCTTCAGACAAGACCAAGAATGACTACTCTAAGGTTAGATGTTGGCGATGCGACAAGATGGGGCACTTCGTGTCACATTGTCCTACACGACCAAGAGAAAAAGCTAACCTAACGGAAACACAAGAAGCAGATGCATTATATATGCATGAAGTAGTATTCCTCAACGAAGAGAGAGTGTTTCCTAAGAGGTTTGATGAATGCGATGGAAATACGAGTATATGGTACCTTGACAATGGTGCAAGTAACCATATGACAGGCAAGAGAGAGTTCTTCTCAAACCTAGATGAGAGCATCAAAGGTAAAGTCAAATTCGGTGATGGATCAAACGTCGAGATTGTTGGGAAAGGTTCCACCACGTTCATCGGAAAAACAGGGGAGAGAAGATCACTCAAAGATATCTACTACATCCCAAGTCTTAAACACAATATCATAAGTCTTGGACAAGCAACCGAGATGGGTTGTGAGGTTAATATGAAAGAAGACTTACTGATGCTGAAAGATCCCCGTGGAAGGCTATTAGTACAAGCCACAAGGCAACCAAACCGATTGTACAAGACGCCAATGGAGGTTGAATATCCGAAGTGTCTTCAAATACAAGAAACTGATGTTACATGGACGTGGCATACACGGCTAGGACATGTGAACTTTGGAGTCATGAAGAATATGGTAGACAAGGAGATGGTAGTAGGGATGCCTCAGGTGATACACGAGAAAGATGTGTGCAGCGCCTGCTTAGTTGGGAAGCAAACTCGGAAGTCTTTCCCGCCTAAAGCAAAGTATCGAGCATCACACGCATTGGAGTTGGTACATGGTGACTTGTGCGGTCCGATATCACCATCAACACCAGCAAACAATAGATATGTATTTGTCTTAATTGATGAGTACTCAAGATATATGTGGACGATGTTGCTAAGAGAGAAGAGTGAAGCGTTCGATCGGTTCAAAAAGTTCAAAGAGTACGTGGAGAATCAAATGAAGCTACAACTCAAGACTTTTCGCACCGATAGAGGAGGAGAGTTCACATATTCTGAGTTCATTCGTTTTTGTGAAGAAAACGATGTAACTAGACATCTCACCGCATCGTACACACTATCAACAAACGTGGACGAAGAACCAGGATCATTCAAGCTTCCTCATATCGATGTTACCGAAGAAGGAGATGGTGATGAGCATCAAGATCACCAACACCACGAAGAGCAAAACAATAATGAAGAAGAAGAAGCTGTAGACGCAGATATCGATGAACAAGAGCAAGTAGTAGAGAACAACGATGCAAACCAAGACCTGCGTGTAACTTCAAGATATGGTCGTAACATCAGAAAACCAAAGCGGTTCGATGATTACATCCTACTCGCTGAAGTTGAAAGTGGCAGACTCTTGCTCACCATCGATGGTGAACCATAAAGTTACATCGAAGCTGCAGTAATACAAGCTTGGATCGATGCAATGAAGGCAGAGATCGAATCTATCATCAAAAACAAGATCTGGAAGCTCGTCAAGAAGCCGGCAGGTGTGAAACCGATAGGTTTGAAGTGTATCTATAAGATCAAGAGGAATGGAGATGGAACGGTGATCAAATACAAAGCAAGGCTAGTCGCAAAAGGCTACGTGCAACAACAAGGCATAGACTTCGACGAAGTGTTTGCACCAGTTGCTCTAAGAGCTTGGAACATCAAACTCGACCGTGTTCTCAAGGAGATGGAGTTCACGAAGTGCACCAAGGAACCTGCGGTATATCAAAAGAAACAGAAGGGGGAGCTTCTGATCATAGCTATATACGTTGATGACTTGTTTGTAACAGGGACTTCACTCAACGGTATCAAGCAATTCAAAGATGATATGTCAAGAAGATTTGAGATGTCAGACCTCGAGATGCTTACATACTATCTTGGTATAGAAGTAACGCAAGGAGCTGATGGCATTCACATCAAACAAGAAGGATACACGCAAGGTATACTTGTCAAGACGAAGATGGAGTCATGTAACTATACTCACGTTCTGATGCACACGAGTTTAAAAGTATCAAAGGCAAAGGAGGAGCCTGAGATTGATGCAACATCGTATCAAAGCATCATAGGATGCTTAAGGTATCTTCTTCATACACGACCCGACTTGGCATTTTCGGTTGGTGTATTAAGCAAATATATGCAGAGTTCAAGAGAGAGTCATAGAGAAGCAGTGAAGCATCTATACTCACGTTCAGATGCAACATCGTATCGAAGAAATGCGATGCACCTATTAACGGTCTATGGAAGTTCATCGGAGTTCAGAAGATCAACATACCCAAGATTCGAGTTGGAATTAAAGGGGAGAATGTTGGATAATTCCAATTAACTTGAGGAGCAAGTTAACTCATTAAAGTGAAGTTTGATGAGTTAAGGAAAAAAAAAACATATCGAGCTTATGAATGTTTCCATATTATTATTAGGAAAAGATATAGCTTCGCCCTTAGGAAAAGATGTAGCTTCTTCTTATATAAAGAGTTCTCATGGAGAGATGTTCCATCAAGAGAAATACGTTGAAAAGTTTAGTTTTGAGAGAGTTTTTAAATCTAATAAGAAAAGAAGTTCTTATAATCTTTGTGTTTGTGCAACTTTATGTCCAACTTAAGTAAAGTTATATAAAGAGAAAATGTATTGTGTACTTGAAGATCGTTTTTCTTGATCTTCAATGTGATGGGAGAATTCTTAAGTTTTAGTACCGTATTATAAGCGTGAGCTGGTAATATACTTTATATTTAAAACATGACTTGACTAATCGCAGAGTTGGCTCCACGTAGTTTCTAATCAAGCTTATCATCTTAAGCATCTTGCAGCCCTTGGTCTTATCCCCTGTTCGGAATTACGCTAGGCGTTAGTCGGACGGCAAATTCGGGCCTAGCGAGTTACTAAAAAATCGGGGATTAAGCGGAGTATACGCGGAGCCTAATTTTTAAGCTTTTTACAGGTGCATTTCGATATAATGTATAATTATATAATTATCACAATGGAGGTGCCTGGCAAAAGCCAACTTTGTTATGGAATCATTGCAATGTATGATCAGCGCTATCCTACAAGGACACGAGGACGTAAAAAGGCTTAACAATTATTTATTGTATGAAAAGCTCACTAATCTTTTCCTGAGTGAGCATTCAACAGAATGATACAAAATTGTTGTGTAAATAGTTTATCCTAGAAACCGGAATTTAATACCTAAGAAACATATAGCCGGTAGCCACTTGCGTTTCGAACTAAATTCAACTGACAAGGGATATGATTTTCCCTCTATGACATTTAGCTGGCTCATATATGTGGACGTGGTGGTTCTAGCTATTTTTATCGTATATATAGACTTATATATGGTTCACATTTCGGTGAAAATAAATAACATAATAAATTGGTAGCCAGTTGACAAGAAGTCGGTAGCACAGTGAGTATTTTGTCATTATTTTCTCCGCAGGCAAAGACTCAGAGTACTATTGACATTTATATGCAATAATTTAAGGTTTTGATTCTTTTAAAACTGAATCTAGATTTTATGTTTGGATTTTGTTTACTGGTAAGGAGGACTGGAGCTGTTATGTGACAAAAGATGGCCAAGAAAAGAAGACATCTATAACACGACTGAATATCATATTCATATTTTGATTCAAAGTCTCATTCCTTCGTGGACTAGATGATTATCACTTGCAAGCCAATGAAAATTGCATATTTGTAGATGTCATTAATAGTTCATGAATACAAGGAAGTAGAATTAAGTTATAGTGACACTGTCATAATCTTTTATGGTGCGTTGATATTATATAATGATAAAAAATATATAATATAATGATATTACACACGGGATTCCAATTCATTTCAGTATTTCACAATAGGATTTTACTAGTATTCAAGCACATAATTACTTATATATAAATATATATACTATAATATTTATTGTTTAAGAACATGGGTGATGAGGCCAGGAATGTGTGTGTTGGCCATATAATCGTCCCAGTTAATGGACTTGGGGTCGAACTCGAACGATCCATCTAACTCTTTGATGCTCTGTCTTCTCCTTCGCAGTCTTTCGGTATTTAAATCATCAAATCTGCACAAAACAAGAATATATAATGTCAAGATTTAATTAATTAATCTGTGATGGCGACATAAATATATGACAAGAATTCATATATAGTATACTAATTAAGGGATGTTTGTTTTCTATCTTAATCTTAAGTTTGACATACGCTTATGAGTAATATACATACATGCCCTTGAAGAGTAAGTAAGGCTGGTAAAGCTCAACGAGACGCATAGCTAGCTTGATTTTGCGGCTGTCGTCATTGTATTTGTCTCCTTGACCCCATGGGTAAATTATATTCATCAATCGAAGTATCTGAAAATGAAAAGAACAAATGAGAAACAAACTTCATGGAAAAATCATAGTTTGATAATACCGTTTGTAAAAGTACCAGTAGAGGAAGCTTGTAACGAAGAGTGATGTAGAGGCTGAATTGACCCATAGTGGATAAAAGTGTTCCTTTGGTTACTATGATTGGTGAGCCATTGCGAGCGACAAGAGGTTTCTTCGTAAAGTAACGAGCCGTGGTCTCGTGGAGTTGTCCAAACGTGACTGGATTTTGAAAAGAAGAACCGACATGATATATGGTCTGGATCCCGCTTTCTCCTGAATGAGCTGTTGCGGTTGCGATCATGGCGTTTACCACCATGTCTGCTGGTATCTGCAAAATGACATTGTATGTTACGGTCCATTATAAATATATGATAAGAGGGTTATGTACTTAACTTTAAACAAGTAATGCGGTATTTAATATGATATAAACTGTTTAGATGTTGACTTCTGATTAGACTTGTGATTCAGAGACTTCTTTTTTTTTTTACTCAAAGACTTTAATGATAGGATTTGTATTGGACTTACAAGGTCAAGTACTGTGTTTGGATCCGCAAGAAAACATTTAAGTCTTCCTTTGCCATATGCAACAATCACACTATCTATAGTTCTGCACATACAGAAATAATAAATAAATTAAATATGTATCTTTAGTACACACATCACATTATTTGTGGTATACTTAATTCGATTTATAAAAAATTATAAAAAAATTTATTGACCGGTACTCACCTCAATCCTTCAATCCAACCAGGAAATGGTTCGGCGAGAGTACTAGTAATCATTGTTGGACGTACGATGACAAGTGGCAAATTTTCTCTATACTTCCCCATTAGCATCTCTCCCATTGCTTTGGTGAATACATATGTATTTGGCCATCCATGAAGCTTTGCCCTTTATAATTAATTCAAGAATTACCGGATGATCAAAGTAAAGTTTAAGAACATATAGGGTATGATTAGGCGGCAAACCTTGTCATTCCAAGATCTTTCATCGACTGTGAGATCTCTTGTTCAGAACAATCTTGATGCTGGAGCTCTTTCAGTTTCTGCTTCATCAGCTCGAATTCTACATTGATGTCTAGCTTAGTATCTCCGCTGAGAGTCTGTCCCATCGTGAATGGTTTCTCAAGGAACAATCCCGAGTTTTCGCGGCAAACATATGCTGAAAATGTAAGTGCATGTAAGCCACAGTTGGTAGTTGGTATATATATATATGGTGAGTTTTGTATGAGAAACATTATAACTCACCGGTTGAGACATGGAGAAGTAATTGTCCGTTAACACACTTCTTGGCGAACTTGAGAACATTGAGAGCTCCAAATGTATTGATGCCAAGACCGATATCATATCTGTAATTTTTATTAAGAACATTAAAAAGAATACATAATGTTAATTTTTCTGTATATTCGTCAAGAATCACAAGTTTGGGTAAATACCTTTCATCGAAATTAGTGGTGGCTGCGATGTTGATAATGATATCAATCTCACTCCACATACGTTGTAAGAGATCAGAGTCTTTCACTCCCAAATTATGGATGGATATATCACCGGGAACCGGCACGATATTTTCACGAACCAAGTCATTCAGATTTTCTTCACCAAGATCATTCCTCAACACCTTAAAAAGGTCTATCTCCACAACCTGTTTGTATCATTCGTTAAATAAAGCAAATATATTGTTAATATCATTAAGTTAAGTAATGGACCACCTCTTTTTTTTAAACACCAATGGACCACCTCTATAGTTGTTATTATGTAAAGAAGTTTTTATTTTTTGATAAATTGTAAAGAAGTTTTTTGGTTAATGGGATTTAATTTATGATATACCTCGCTACGTAACCGTTGCATGGCTGCTTTAGTGTCGGCAGCTCTCAACAGAAGATATATCTTCTTCACATTTGGTTGCAACCTCAGAATTTTCTCTACCAGAACTAGGGGAAAAAACGATATTTTAAGTAACTCTTGTACGTAGTAAACTGCAAATGTATACTTCAAATACAAGTCGAGTACTTTTCAGAAAAGGAAAAAATATAAGTCAAGTACAGCTAACATACATACATATTCCAAAGGTTCTAAATACATGTGAAATTGTGAACATTCTAAAAATCCACTCTTTTAAACGCCAGTTTTGTATATATTTTATATCCTACACTAAATATTACTTTATAATAAAATTAACACCCCTTATGAAGCATACATATTTCACCGTTGCAACAAATTTTATAATAAATTAAGTACTAAGATTTTAAAAATTAAATATATATGGGCCACAAAAATCTATTGTATGACAAGAACTGAAATGGAGAATTAAATATATCAACTTGTCACTATTATTCTCACTATATCTTACAACATTTGTCACTATTACTCTCATATATCAATTTAAACGAAGGAAACATAATTACTGGCAAGTATATTATCTATTGGTTTGTAAGTCAACGAAACGTTTATATATATACACTACTAGAAATTTATATTGATGGCAATCATAAAATACAGAACCAATTATACGCGGAATGAGGTTTAAATCATTAGAACCTATAATAGCTGCAGACATAATATGAAGCATATAATCAATTACGAAATTTTCATTACATTTTTAAACAACAAAAATCTTATAGTAGTAAAAACCAGACTCGAAGTGAACCAACATGTAGAAGGAACGTACCTTTGGCAAGAAAACCAGGAGCACCAGTGATGAGAATCGTCTTGTTCCCGAGAAATTGAACACAGTTTGATTCCATATTGAAATAAGATATGCTTCAACCAACTTAATACAAAACACAAAACTTGATTGTTTTGGGTGACATAAAGCCTTTGGAGTGAAGGTATGTATATATATAGACTTGTAAACATAGAAATCCTTATTGTTGTCCATCGTATTTACAACTTCTTCATCTACCACCCTACCCATTAATTACAGAAAATACGGGAAGAAATTATAATTACTAAAATAAATGTTTTTCAGAATAAAAAATATGACCTCTCACCATTTAAAAAACGAACGACATGCCGGCCCATTATCTCACTATCACAGTTCTGTTGAAATCATTTATCACTTTGGTATTGGGCTTAGTTGGACAATGAGAAACGATTACTAATTAATACTAAATTTCAGTTTCATTAAATAAAATATGTTTAGAATAATAGAAAAAGCATCTCATATACGTGAGACATGTAACATGTTTGGTAGCACAACGTTATATCGGACGTTAAGGGATCAGGTCAACCACATGTCCAAAACTCTTTTTCAAAAACAGAATTATGTTTTTTTGTAGCAAAAAACAGAATTATGTTTATGATTGTGTCTTAGGCGGCACCGTAATTTTTATTTTATTTTCGGAAAGGTCAAATACTCATATTATATGATTAACTCAAATAGTAAACTTGGGAGTAAAAAATTACCATAAACGTGTAGTTCAATTACTTAAGTTACTCCAGTGATTAATCTTGTAGAACGTGCGGACACCTTACATAGATGCAATTAAGAGTTGGAAGCTGGAAGTTGCCGTTAATTTATCTACCAATTGCCGTCAATTTATAAGGGTTTGCAATATCAATGACTTCTAGATCGATTGGTAGTTACATACTTACATATAATGTCAACAAAGTTTGGTATAAACTAAAACGGTATGTTTTCCACGTACGTACCTCTATTTTTGGAGCTACCCTATGATTGATTGCCAACTTGCCATATCTTTGTATTTTCTTCTGCACAGTAGTCTAGACTATGCGTACATGTTGCTGCAAACAGTTGGGGATTTTATCGCTCCAATCAGGTTAGCTTTCCGTATTTTTACAATATATATAAAAATATTTGTTTCATAATTCTAATAAAAGATGATTCAGAAGACTTTCAAGTAATATAACACTTCCTTGAAAGTTTTTTAGACTCTAAATTTAATATTTGCCTTAAATTTCTATTTTTAATTGAATGTTTAACCGATTAGTCAACAAAAAAAAATCTTATAAAAGATCGTTTTTTATTGAACACCGATTATTTATCTAAAAGAAGTTTGGCAATATGAACGGTATACTATTTGCGTGTCTTTGACATTTTCCAAAGATAGGGTCTGATATTTTGAGTTGTGAGCCGGCCTATTTTCACATTAAAAAGCAAACAAAAATAATATATTTATATTGTAAAAATCTTCTTTTAACTTTCATCTATGCATGTGATGGATCATGTATATCTTTCATGCATTTGATTATACACCTACATTACGATACAATATAGTTGGGGTTGGGCCAGTCTTGAACTTTTAGCAATGGCTTGACATCCTAGATCGTTCTAGATCAGATGCTTAAATTTTTAAAATCAGTGTCTTACTTTAGTGATTTCAATAAACTCATATATAGGATTTTCATTTGAGGTTTTGTGCGAATAGATAGTGTATTAAGACCAGGGGCGGACGTAGACGTCGAACGGGGTCACGTGCTCGGTGCTCCCGTCTAAAATTTGATTTTCTTTAGTAAAATATCCTCAAATTAACTCAAAGTTCATTAAAATGCCCCCAACTAGATTTACGTAAATGCTCTCCTTCTAGCGCCAAAAAGTGTTTCAAAAAGAAAAAAGATAGTGTATTAAGAAAATCAACTCATCAGCAGGATTTTTTCACGTAAAGTTTGTTAGACGATATATATTCTGATGTTTATGCAAAGTATATATGCTTGCAATGTGTAGTGAAGGAGTACTATCACAGCAAGAACAGTACCTGTAATGAGAGACACCTAAAGTTTACTAAGAAGAGAAGCGAGGCGCGTAATTGCACAACCATCTATGGGCATCAATTTATATTATGCTTTTGCAAAAGATCAAAACAAATGAAATCAAGAATCCATGTAGACGAAAAGAGCATCCTCTGTTTGCATGGTATAGAAGCAGGCCCACAAACAAAATAAGTATAGATAGATTATGAAGCTGTTAGAATGGCAGCCATGATATATAGTAACGGAAAGTTTTCAAAAAAAAAAAAGATATATAGTAACGGAAGATCGTAAGAGTATCTCACATCGAAATTGGAGATGATTCTAACAATTGCTAGTATATAAAAGATATATATGCCTCTCCACTCAGTTGTGTTTTAGTTGGAAACCAACAAGTTCTACATGACTTATTGGCAGAGCCGGCTTAACATTGTCACGGGCCATAGGACAAAAATATTTTTTTTTATCCTTTAAGATTTATATTCAGATAATGTTTAAAATATTTTTAAAATTTAATCAGTAATATTTTGTATATTTTGTGATGAAAATAAAACTATATACATATCAAATATTTTTGGGCTCTTTTCGATTTTGTTTATTATATTTATAAATATTTTTATATAAAAATGTAGACTTTTAAAAAAAATTGAACCCCTTAAATATACGGGAGACACGGGCTTGGACCTAGGGCGGTTGCACCGCTTGTCTCCTCTCGTCAGCCGGCCCTGCTTAGTGGAGTGAAGTAATAAGCCACGATGATGTACCCTGAAGGAGGACGAAGGGATAACCAACTAGCCAGCTGACCAAGCTAACACAGGTATATGCCCCCAGAAGATGTGGATAAAGGCTAGCCCCTGACCTCTCAATAATCATTTGCAAACTACGACCATTTTTCAATAATTGGGCTTTACTATTATTTCTTTTACACATAATTTCTAACACTTTGAAAATAAGAAAGCGGAGTTTAAAAAAAAAGAAAAGAAAAGAAAGCCATACACAAAGAACCACCTTTCCCTCTCTGATGGTCTTCATTAAGTTTGGACCCACGAACCTAGGGATTTTAAGATTCCATTAAGCCGGTGGCATTAATTGAAAGGTAAGAGGGAATAAACCTAAATGTTAACTCAAGAATGTTATTTAGGTTTTGCCATTTATGTAAAAAAAAAAATGTTATTTAGTTTTTTTCTAGAATACAGTAATCTAGGTCCATTTTTAGTTACTTTAGTATTAGATTTAGATTTATGTATGTCCTACTCCTAGTCGATAAAAGGGACAATTTTTTAATAAATAACTTAGATACTAATTAAATTTTGTAAAGTAGCCTGTTGTTTCAGACTTTTGCAGTAAAATATTATTTTTCGTATTATAAACCATTTTCTTCTCATGAGGAAGTTCAAAGTATATAACATTTGAGGTAACTAATCGTACGTAGTAATTATGATCCGTTTGGTTTAGTAACCATGAGATACATTTTATCATCTTCCACACTAATAATAAGAGAAAACAGCCATTGACACCATGGAATTTCAAATTAAAGCCAACAAAATCTCCAACTCTGAACCAAAATATTCCCCAACTTTTAAATATCGGTCGTTTTAACTTTGATATTTTTTTGATTCATTCATTTTAATCTTGAACAATCAACTATTAAACTTGATTAAGAAAAGTAAATGTTTGTTAACTCTCTGACGACATCATTTTGCTTAGATAGTAAGCATTTAATCTCTTCTCTCTCGCGAAACCCATGAATTCCCAAATATAAGTATGAGATTTTAGGATTTTCAATTTGAGAATTTTTGGGTTTTACTAGCTAGAGAAGAAATTAAATGCTTACTATCTATACAACACAAAGTCATACGATTAAGTTTTTAATCAGTTTTCAAAACGGCGTTGTTAGAGAGTTAAGAGACATTTAGTTTTTAATCAAGTTTAACAATTGACTATTCAAGTTTCTTAAATGGTCAAATCAAGAAAATATGAAAGTTAAAACGGCCAATATTTATAAATTAATGAATTGTTTGGTTCAAAGTTCAAACACAGGTTGAAAGTTTTTTTTGGCTTTAATTTAAAATAGTTATAAAAGCTGTTGTCTCCTAATAATAATGCATCGCTTACATGGATTCATTTTAAATTCATCTTTGAGAGTTCTAAGCTTGACTCCATATTTGCATATCATCACGATCTACAGTTATTGAGAAAATTTCCAGAAGCCAAGAAGAAACGAAGGATGCCGCGTAAAAGCACGCGTACCGGATGACAGCTCTTTAGTTCAAATATATATATATGAATTCTATCGTATTTGAATTTGATAGCAACATATCATCAATATCAGCTCGAACTAGTAGCTACATATCTTTGTCATAATATATAAAGATTACAACCACCCAAATAAAAATAAGAAATGGGTAGATATGGAACCTGTGCAGCGGACTTACAGAGACATTTTATTTAGTACTAACTACTAAGAGATGAAGACACTTGATGATAACTGTATCACATGTACGATGTCTAGTTCACTGCATTTTCCCCCTTTTGTAAGTTTTGATATGGGTGTCATGTGGGGTTTGACCTTAGGAAACACCCTTCAAACTTCTGAACCCATACTCGACATCCCCACCTTAACGCAGACACATTTTTGTAGCTTATTAGATACTATAAAATAAAAATCCATTAGATGCTTCTCTTCCTGGTCAAAACCATAAGTTAGGATTGTAAGCGCAGACGAGAGAAGAAATGAGGTTTAACAACCATTCGTCTGTTAGCCTCTTTAACATAACTACACTTACTGTCCAAACTCGAACTTACATGACCTTGAGAACCTCTAGTCTTTATTTTCTTTTATCTCGTCTCTGATCTACTTTGAACTTATTGTGAGATCTTTAATATTCAAGATAGTGATCTAGACCCAAGACTTTCACGTTGTGATATGCATTCTTCTTTTTTTCATCTTAAATTTAATAGTTTCATGTCCCTCCCTTACCTTTGTTAACATTTTTGCTCCCTCATATAGTCTCCAAGTCGTGCCTCAATGATATTTTTTTTTCTCAAATATTTCGAACGTACACAATATCAGCATCATTATTTTTTTTCCAAAACATAAACTTCGCACTTGCAGTCAGGATCTTGATGATTTGATTGAACCAAGAGGCAAAGACATTGGTCTTATACTCTTATACTCATACGAGAAATGTAGTATATATTACTTTCCCAATTTAACAATGAACCAGATCTCGATCCGTGCAACCGCGCAAAGTTTTTGTTTTCATTTATTTTTATATAAATATTTTGTTTTCAATTCTAAATTGGTATATATTATAATATATGTGTCTATCAATTTTTAAAACATAATAAGTTTACGGTATATCTTTTTCATTGAATACATTGTTTTAAACTTTCAAATGTATTTGTATCTTCTTCTATATATATATTTTCGAATTATTATTTCATTATTAAAATCGTAACTATATATATATATATATATTAGTAAAATATTATTTTATTGTCATATTCAAAGATATTGTAACATTTCACAAATTTAAAAAGTTTTTTAAAAATTAAAATTTTCGCTTCATAGATCTATATTATCGAGTAAATAATTAAACATTTAGTTTTTGTTTGATTTTTTTTTAAAAACTATATAGTTTAAAATTTGTTTTCATTGGTTTAAGGCAGTAAAAATTAATCATTGTTAGATAATATGATTTTTGTTATTTAAAAAAAAATCTTTATAATTTTAAAAGTTAACGTCGACAAATATTTAAATATTTAACATATGGAGATCTAGTATTACAACATTAAATTATATCTATTTAATTTATACTATTTATAAATCCAATGAATCATCTATTCTTTAAATTCAATTACTGATAGCCCAATAAAAATTTCTGGTAGGCCCAAAATTTAAATAATAAGATTAGAGATTAAAATTAACATGACTTTCTAGAAATAGGTCTTTCAGATCTATTTTTTTAAAAAAAATCACACATGAATCAAGGTTGTGACTTATGTTTTAATATATAAGATGTGAATCCATAGAGTAATAATTGATGAATTTCTGCAGTTTATCTCGTCTAAACCTTTTGCTAGTCTCCAAGGTTTTATTGATGAGGCTTGGGTAAAGATACAAAGAAGGTTAAATACATAGTATGTTATGTACTTATGCTCAGTTTTTCTTGGTGAAAGAGAGAAAGAGACAAATGTGTTTTGGTAAATGAAAATATGGGTTAATGGGCAGGTCTGATGGAGCCCAGAGATAAATCTCTTATATCTTGCCAATCTTGGACAATACGTCGTGGAGAAGAAAAGTAACGAACCCTAAACTCTCCGACTCTACTTGTTTCTGCAGGAAGCAGGAAAATCGAATTGACATGAACTATATAAATAAAAAGGAAAATTACCAAAACAGAACAAAAATTTAATATGATTGTTTTTTGATCTAATATCATCTTTAAGTTGTCTCTTTAGTATAATTTTTTTCATACTCCCAAAACTAACATTTGATTAATCAAATATATACATTTTAAAAGTATTTAAATATTAAAAAACGAATTAAAAAATATATTTATATATATGTATAATTGTAAGTCAACATTTTAGAATATATTAATAAAATAATATATTTAACGTTTTTATATTAATATAACAAATTTTATATAAAAATTGAATTCAAAATAATTATATAAATAAATACATTAATAAAAAGAAATGAATATATTAATAAAAAATTAATTAACATATTGAGCACACAAATTTTTTTTAATATATATATGTATATACATATATATATATTTTTTTTATAAATTTTACATTTAAATTTACAAACAGATATTTTCAAAATATCGACTAAAAGTTTTTAGTCGATATTCAACAATTTTTAGTGTATGTTAACTATTTTATAAATTATTTAAATATCTTAAAATTTTATTAAATATTTTAAATGTTAAATCATATTTGATAAATAATTTTATACTTTAAACAGTTATAATAAGTAACACTTATATACTTATATACTTAAATTAAATTATTAACTTTAATATATAATGTTAATTAAAAATAAATTATTCTCATGCATAACATGGACAGTAAAATTTATATATTCTCCGTGGTATACACAATTGAATTTTGAATAATTCTATTACATAAATATATTAATAAAAATAAATATACATATACATATATAATTTCAATCGATATATGTTTGTAAATATATCAAAAACGTTGAATATATATATATATATGTTTGTAAGCATATCAAAAAATCAAAAATATATGTTTGTAACGTTTTAGACAAGCAAAGTGATTACAAATATTTTTAGAATATTTTTGTGACCAAATATACACGTTTCAGGAAGTTAGAATATTTCAAATATTTTTGAATATTTTCTTAACTGAAATTTCCTAAATTTTCGCAAAAATCAGATTTTCTTATCCGTAGAAGACACTGCGTAGAACGAAGACAAAAATCACATAAACATATTCTACCTCATGTAGCCGCGAGAGTAATGTCTAGATTTCACATTCTTGGAGTTGTAGAATACGTAATAAAAGCAGAAGCTCCATTCGACAGAACAATATTTATCTTTACAGTTAGTATTCACATTCTCCATATTTAGAATTTTAAGTAAAAGTAGACTATTCGTTCTAAAAAAAGTAGACGAACTTGTTTGATCTAGAATTCACTTTCTACTAACCCATTTTCCGTAGAAGATGAATTATAATTTTAGTAGAACGTAATTGTATAATTTAATTTATCAAGTTTTTCAACCAAAAAAAATATCAGATTGTGTATATGAGTGTTTTATCAATTGTTTCGATTTTTTAAAAAAAAAATTATCCATAAAACTATTTATTTCATTAAATTTTAGAATTAGAAATGGTAAAAGAGAGAAAAAGTGGACCGACAAGTTTTTATACCAAAGGGACAACCATGCTGAACTTTTGTTCCGTTATGGTAATTTTTCCTAAATAAAAACGATTTTAAAGAAATAGACGATTCAAAAGATGAAAATGAAAAAAAAATAGGAAAATGGTTTTGAAAAGAGACATGGAGTCAACATATGATATATTTCCTTAACTCTAAATATTCTCTATAGTAAGATGGGACTGTGCGAAATATTGAGTCCCATGATACAACCATGGCAGACGATTCACGCTTAACTCGTAAACCCCCTAACAACTAATAATTCTATGAAACACTCTCTAGACTTACGCTGTTGGATTTCGATGAAAAAAATGTAAGTAATGAATGAAGAGAGTCGGGTTTATTTAAAGAGAAGGAGGCAAGCTACTTCCCGCACATGGACAGAAGTTGAGTTACGATACTTACTCCTCAAGACATTCCCTTCTCGTTTAAAAAATATTTCAAACTGTGCTTCGTTTTAAGACAAACTAGATTTTGACCCGCGCCCCCGCGCGGGTGCTGGATTTAAATTTTGTTCAATATAATTTATAAACCATTTATTTTATAAAATTTCCATTTATATTTTTATGTTTTGTAAATTCCATTTAGAGTAATATATATGATTTATAATGTAAAAATGTTATATTAAGAGCTTTTTCAATCTCTACATAATATTATATCTATAATTCTATAACTTGATGCAGTTTGATATAAGTGTAAGATTCATATATTAACTTACTGGGTTTTTTTTGTTTATTTATTTAAAAAACGTTTAATTTTTTTTGTTGTAGTTGATCATGAATTATTATTAGTTTTATGATATTTTATTTTCTTGAAAATTGTATTGTAGCAGATTAGAATCTATATTATCTATTATATATTATAGTTTCTGTTTTTATTTTCACCACAAAGAAACAACAACCATAAATCTACTTTATTTTATTTCAATAATTAATATGTCAATTATTTTTAAATAATGGCTTAAACTAAATAATAAAGTGAATTGGGTCATAAAATTGTGCTAGAGTATATAAAAAATTAGTCTATCAATTATTTAAAGAATTGGGCTGGTCCAACTAATCCAACTAATTACTCCGGGAAAAAAACGTATATGCTAAAAGCTCAACTACTTTTTTGCTTTCTCCTAAACTTCTCCGTCGCCCCTTCACTGTCTCTCTCTTTGACACATGCAAACTGATGTTGCCTCTCTCTTTGATCTGATCTCCGTCTCGATTATGACTCAAAAAACAGATCAAATACAAAATCGGAGGAATCCTAATCCATAATCATCAGATTGTTCATCGATTTATTCAAAAAAGGTTAGGATGTTTATATTCTTTTTATTTAATTGACATTGTGAACGATTAGGTGTTTTTAATCATAAAAATTGTTCAAATCTTTTTTAGATCTGGCATCTCTAATAGTAGATTGGCCATCTCCGTTAAAATCTTTGAAGATTAGCATGTAATAGATAAAGTCAGTGTTAATTTGGAATCTTTGTGTACATCGAAACTCAATTATATGATGACCAGATATTGGAATCATTGCAAGGTAACGTAAAGAAGAAAAAGGAGATGATTTGATTAAACGCTTTCTATCGAATTATGACAGAAGCAAAGTTGGGTTTCTATTTCTCTTAAACGATTTCTGTTTGGTAGGTTCTTTTTTTTCTAGTTTCTATTTTGAATATTCATTGGTTGTTCTGTCACTTCTATAACTCACAAAAGAAAAAGGCAACTTTGATTATTTATAGTTGATAATGTTTTTGTTTTTTTTACTTGTGTTCCAGAGATGATCCTAACGAAGCATTATTCTCTATTCATAATTTTACTAAGAGCATAAGCAGCGGGTGATAGTTCAGGTTTACATCTCTTAAAACTCTTTCTTTGTTCTTTTGAAATTATTATGTGTTTACTAAAAGCATGTCTTATCCTTTACACGGTTGATATGAGACACATAGTGAAGGAAAACAAAGACTGAAACAAACGAATGAAAAGCATAAACAACTTGTCTTGCATATCAGGTAGTGTATCTTCACTTTCGTTTAGTAATTATTTGTGAAAAAACTGTCATGTTTGACTACAAAAGATTCAATGATCAATCTATTTTTTCTATGTTTTTGTATGCTTTCCGGTGATGAAGGTGTCATTGATAAGAATTGGTCATGTTGGAGAAGAAAGATCAGTAACCGTTGGATCACAAATATCAAATAGAATTGCCAACCTTGCGAACAAACCAAGGTTAGTAAAATTTAAAAATGAGTAGTTCATACATTAATCAAGAAATAGAATCGTTTAGGATTGTGGTAGATGTACGGGTGATTGATGATGGCATGTACTTCTTATTTGCCTTACGCTTGTTTGTTTCATTTCTTGATTGACTTGAATGGTTGTGTTTGATGTAGTATTTCTGAAATATTTTAATTTATATCAATGCATAATTTTGATTGTTGATAAGTAATCCATAACAATAAAATAATATCGGTCTTATTAATAACAACAGTGTTCAAGAATTCTGAAAGTAAACTCCTCTTTCTTCACGAACTGAAATCTGCAATACAAAAAAAAAAACTTAGTCTGGTCTTATAAATTACTTTAATACATTAACTGTGAAACAATTTTCCTAGGTCATTAAGATAATATTTTCAAACGACATACCTTATCAAAAAACATCATCCAAGGTTGTTGAAAATTTCTTTGAAAACTACATTCATGGTTTTCCTCTGAGGCTTTCCATCTTTACCAAGAGCCAAAATTTTCAATCCTTTCTTTGAGGTCACTCTAGATATTGCCACATATAGCTGTCCATGGGAAAACACATGCTTTGGTAAAAACAGACCCACCTCCGATAGAGATTGTCCTTGGCTTTTGTTTATTGTAATAGCAAAAGCCACTGCCAAAGGTAGTTGCCTTCTGCGCATTTTAAAAGGCAATCGGGTGTCTGATGGTGTTATTGATAGTCTCGGAATATCTACTATCTGTCCAACCTTTTCCCCAGTTATGATTCTGGCTTGAACCATCAAATCCATCACTTGAGTGATCTGAAGCCTGGTTCCATTCATTAACCCTGCTGTAGGATTAATATTCCTTAAAACCATTACGGGACAACCAACCTTCAGTCTGAGACTATGATTTGGTAAACCTGAAACTTTTATGGTGTTTAGAAAATCAGGACCAAGAGCTTCGTCGTTAACTGAATTTGTATCAGAAGGATCAATACTGTCTGCGCTGATATAAATCTTTTCTTCTCCTGAAACGCACCAAAAAAATTAGAAAATATTTATATGTGATATACGTGAACATAGTTATGAAAGAACTTTGTCTATACTTACCATCGAGCATATCTAACATGTAATCGTTGATAATGTTCACATCTTCATTAGTAGGACACAAAATAGCTCTTTCTTTGAAGAATTTTGGCTCTTTGTTTTGTTGTAGTGAAGCAAAATCTCCATAAATTGCTTTGCTGATAGCTTCTATAGGATTATCAGCGTCCGTTATTAAAAATTCTTCTGGAATTTCGATCTCAGCTTCACCATCATTAGGCTCTGCAATCTTACCTTCACCAACCTTCAAAATCCAATCCGAGAAATCTTTTAGATCATCGGCCTCTTCAATTGTCAAATCACCAGCCAACAACCGCATGTTCTTTGTGAGTTTGAGTACTTTACAGTACTCCCAAAGATATGAAGAATTCAGTGCGGCCAAAACAATTTCGGCTCTTCCAGCTCCATTTATGACAGGTAGAACCTGTCTAAAATCGCCTCCAAAAACCACCACCTTTCCACCAAATGGCAAGGTTCTGTGCTTCCCAACAATATCAGACATACTTCTATCCAAAGCTTCAAAACAATACTTGCTCATCATAGGTGCTTCATCCCATATAATCATTGATGCTTCTCTTACTAAATTTGCTTGATCTGAACCATGAACCATAGTACATGAAGAAAATTCATCAGGGTTAAGTGGTATACCAAATCTTGAATGAGCAGTCCTACCGCCTGGTAACAACAAAGAAGCAATTCCACTTGATGCAACATTAAGAACAATATCTCCTTTACTTCTGATAGCTGCTGATAGTAATTTCCAAAGGAAAGTTTTACCAGTCCCACCAAAGCCATAAACAAAAAAAGCTCCCCCTGTTCCTTTTGTCACAGCATGAAGAATTTCATCATATATTTTCCTCTGTTCATCTGTCATCTTCGGAAGATCAGACTGTAGAGTTTCTAACAATGCTTCATGTGGATAACTGCGCTCGTCTACTATAAGGACATTCGAATCATTGATGTTTGTTTCTGGAGATTGTGGCATAGAAGTGAATTTAGCAAGAGAAGTCCCTAAACGCCTCAATTGTTTCTCAACCTCTTGTAATGCAAACTTCTTTTTGTCCTCATCACTTAACAAAAGGTCTACAAAACAAAGGTAACAGAATAAGAATAAAGCCATTTGTCATCATTCGCAGTAGTTGAGACAATTTAAGAAAATAGAAACAAAAATGTCAATATTACCTGGCCTGTTCAGAATTTTCCTGCGATTATACTCCATATCTTCAGACAAATATTGCCATGTTTGTTCCCATACAGTCTCCGACATAACTAAACTATTGTTGATGAGCATCGTCGCAAACAAATTTCGTAGTTCATTTGCTGAACCAGCATGACTTCTCCTAATTAGATCGTCAATATACTCTTGATCATCATCTAACAATCCACGAGCAAAACATGCTTCTTTGTATCCACAATGAACAACACCTCCAAAAGTACAAATGTCTTCGTAACTGGTAGCGCCTTTTACAACGTTTAACAACACACGTAGATAGTAAGAATCTTCTTGCGCACGTGGAGCATAGTTTATCCTACCAATGCTAAATCCCCTCTTGCGTCTTTTGAATTTCTTCTCCTTTTTGTGGTAAGTAAAGAAGTTGGGAATTTGGGCATAAGTGATAGTTCTCGCTAGATCATCAATCTTACACAGATCGAACCATGCTAAGAATATGGTATTCTCTATTAGCTTACGACTAACCACAACTTCCATCTTATCTTTACCCTTGAAAATGATATGTTGTTTACCAGGTAGATGGAAACTGAGCTTCTCGACAGCTGTTGACCGAAAGTGAAGAGGGAACTGAAAAGTTCTCCAACCAGCTTCGCTCGCTGAAACATATCTACAAAATCATATACCGAAAATTAATTAAAGGAACAATTGGGTATTAAGAGATATAGGTCGCAACTTGAATCATTTGCTATAAATAATTTTGGTTCTATGATTACCTGCAGTCGAAGAAATCTTTAATTTCATTTTTTGGTTTCACACTCTGTTCGCCCAACTCATTCTGTACAACATTATCAGGAGGTTCCACGACAACTGTAACACGATCCTGGCCTTTGTTAATATACTTAAATAAGTATTTAATAGAACCAGTTTGGTTGCACCATTCTACATTGATGTGAGCTTTGTACCGAAGAGATAGTTGCTTGTTATATGGAATGGCCCATCGATTGTCAGTTCTGAAACCATTCTTCAACTCAATACTTTCAGATTGGTTACGCCTTCTATACACCGGAAACCCTTCTTTATTAACTGTAGTCTTCGAGACAAATGATTTGGGATATGACTTTGAGCAAATTCCATTTTCCATGCATGGTGACTTCATATTAGCAGCTCCACATGGACCATGAATCATCATGTCTTTAATGACTTCATATAGATCGGGTTCCTCTGATTTAATAGGGATTTCAGCAGAAATTATCTTGTCAATGTCGTCCGTAGTTGGAAGCTTGGAAGTAGGATGCAAGAATAAGAGAATGTGTGCGTGAGGTAGACCACGTTTCTGAAACTCAATGGTGTACATCGCTGAAACAAAAAAAAAGCATAACTTAGTGTAAATAAGTAAACCGTGATTTCTAAAGACAATCTGATGGAACTTACATGAAACAGTCTTTCCAAGAATGTGTTTCTTGGTTAAGTCATCCATCAATGATTCAAGTTTGATCTTGAAAATCCTAGACAGAATTTCCGGCCTGTCATCTGGATTTAATTTCCTCTTCTTCATAAATCTTGTGATTTATGGCCACTTAGGATTGCATGTAAAAGTGATGAACAGATCCGGGAATCCAAAATGCTTACAAATAGTCATAGCATCCAAATACATATTCTTCATATATCTAGGACCACCGGTGAATGAAGCTGGCAACAAAAATTCTTTCCCCTGGTCATGCATATCAATCTTTCCAGCTCTCTCGGATTCTTTAATAGAATCATAACTATCGGATCGGAGAGTAGACTGATTACACTTCAGATAGCGAAGACGATTGGACTCTATAGTTGTGTAGGCATCAACCATAAACTGCTGGAAAAGACGTCTGGCATGTAAAAGACTGTGAGATTCGTTCTTACGTTCTTGAAGACGAAATGCAAAGAATTGCCTCATACTAATAGTACCCTTCTTGTGTTTCTTAGTAGCTTCGGTGACACCTTTTTGTATCCCAAGTCTGAAACCATCTTCTCCATACGGAAACAATAGAGGATACTGAAGTGCAAGATATGAAACATGTATCTCATTAATCCTCATAAGTCTCCCAGAATGCTTCTGCAGCACAATATCCCTTTTATCCATATCAAGATTGAAATCTCCAGGAATTAGTGCAGCAACTTCAGATGCTGTTGGTGTATTGTATGTCCTTCCATCTTTAAGACGATCACTAACAATCCTCATATGGAAAGCATCTTCTGGGTTAGTATTAAATCGATCTCTTGCTGATCTAAACTGCTTCACATATGGATTCACTTCATTTAACATCTTTATCAAAATCTCAATGATCTCTTTCTTCAATCCATCTTTCTTTTTCCCTTGAAAACACTTATTACCTTTGCTGAAATATAAGAATAATCTCAGTTAGCCTTTAAATCTCTAGTTATAGACCATTTAATACCAAAAAGACGTTAATAAGTATTGTACAAACGTATTGATCTCATCACAGTTTGTCAGCTTTCGTTACGATATAGGAAGAAATAAGGTCGTTACCTCAAAGAATTGGCTCTGTTTTCTGCTTCAGTTTCAGTGTCCACTATGTACATTTGTCCAAATTTAGCTTCACCACCATCTGGTGGTTGCAAACTGCCCATTAGATGGTAATTCTCTCCTTGCAGTTGAAACATATCTGGGCCCTTGCCTTTTTTAACACATCTATCCACTTTCCCACCTAGAGAAGTAAATGAGAAGACCATGTTATAAGGTCTCATGTTTCTCTGAAAATGCTTGCTTTGTGCATCATCTCCTTCCATCAATCTTTTGAGTACAGTGGGTGGGTCTTTTAACATAGGCAACTGAACTTGACCGTGTCCACAACACAGTGTGAAAGTAGGATTTCGTGAATTCTTACGTCTATTCAACCTCTCACCATACCACATAATAGCATGACAATAACCACAAGTGTATGATGGATCACCTTCATCTATGTAAGCTGTTGACACAAAATTTGAACAGATGTTAACGAAACAACACTAACAATTAATAAAAAAACTGTAACATGGACTAAATATCTGGTGTGCTCACAATCTCCTTTCGGTTCCGAAGTGTATTTTGGAGATTTTGTACGACAACCAGAATGCTTTTCTCCACCTGCTTTTCTTTTGTATTCTTTCCCATTCGTAGGAGCAGTTTCTGATTCAACAGACATATCAAAGTCTATTTGTTCATTTTCGGAATCTGTAGTATCCTGTGAACTACAGTATAAGTCCAGTTCATCATCGATTTCTTCAAGTATACCTGTCATTACAAAGCAGTGATATATTAGAACACTGAGACAATGGTCAAGATTGCATTTCTATATTATAATATACTGAGTATCATATAACCTTGATCATCTACATTGTAATCATCCATTTCTGTGTCATCATCACCACTGAGATGATCCTCGTATATTTCATTTTGAGGGACTGATGGTGTAGCTTCTTTATCATTTCCCAAGGCATAGGATATGTTTGTAATGTCTTTTAAAACATTCTGTGAATTCTTTCTTGGTTTCTTTGCTACTCCGATATTTCTCTGTGCCTTTGCTATCTGTTTCTTTGCTACTCCTAAATTATTATTTTTTACTCCAGAGTTGTTGACCCTTTTAGCATCTGTGCAAGCAAAAACATGGAAATTAGAGTCCCTAAACCAATTTTGACTGCTAAATTAGATCAGCTTAAAGAAAACTAACTTGATAGTGCTGTCAAACAACTCCTTGGTTCTGGAGAGTTGAATAAAACATTTGACATCAAGTCCAGACCTGTAAGTTTATAAAAGTAATATATCAACACAAACACTGACTGCATGTATTGTAGTTTTTGAGTGCACAATCACTGAATGTCAGCTACAAATGAAGAAATTAAAACAATCACCTAGACTGCATTTCCGTCTGTTTTCAGTGCTTATGGGTGTGTATGATGTTTCTTGTACTGAAGAACCGATATAGCTTTTAGATGCATCCTTACAGACACCATCATATAATCTCTTATACACTGCAGTTACAGGAACCAACGGATGCACAGTGACAGGCTTGCATGATGTTTTTCTTACATTTCGGCCTAGCGGTGAAAACTCGGATAAATTGATTTCGGTATGATCCTTTCTTTTTCTTTTCATTTTTCTTTTGCTCGATTAAACTTACTTCTCTGTTGATATCAGCTCACTATAGTTTGAAGAAGATGTAGAGAGTAAAAGAGTAAAAGGGTTCCACGCTTCTTTGGTTCTTTGTGAAAAAATATGAAAAGGTATCCCATCTATCACGGTGTTTAGTTATGAATTTATTTATTTGGTAAATGAATATATGATAATAAATATTGTATGATAGTTTCACTAAACAACATGATTTTGGGCGGCTGAACTTTTTTGGTTTCCGTTTGTTTAAAAATTTTAAAACCTAAAGCATATCTTTTTTTTTTGTTTATTTGTGTAGTTAGAATTATACCAAAATTAATTAGCATCATATTTTTTTAAATTAAGCTCAAGTATTTACGGCTGTGTCTCAGCTATTTTGTTTCAACTTTATGCTATATATTGAATATTCTTTGGTTGTATAACTCATTTAGAATATGCTATATATTGAATATTCTTTGTTTGCAATAAGTTTAATGAGGTGTTTGCAGCCGTGTACTCAAAACTCTAATGTTTCATACGTCTGCACTTACAGAGATGATGGAGGATGCTTAAATTGCTATTAGTTGATGCAATTGTTTGCAAAAACAAAGGGACATTAACAATTCGATCCTGGACAATCATATTACAACTAAAGGTATGCTCTTAATATTATGCCTCTCATTTGTAAATATCCGGCACAATCATATTATAATCTCATTTATGTTTTGAAAAAATAGATAGATAAGAATATAAATATAATAACCAATTCATAAATTTATTATTAATTTATTAAACGCAAAACAGAATAAGTCCAAATAGAGCAAAACAATAGAATAAAACACCAAATGAAAAAAAACCAGCAAATAAAAAAAGCAACACATTCTATTCAGTTTTAGTTTTCTCCGGCTTGATTGTATCCGTGCACAACTTCTTAGAGGCCGAGGTCACATCAGGTAGATCATCGTTATCCTTTCGCTTAGAGAATGGAGTGGTCACATCTTCAGCAGAATTCTGAGAATTAGGATCAAACTTTGAAACCTGTAAAACAATATAATAAATTTCTTTGTCAATCTTAGCATAACGAATATAGGTAACATGCTATTTGATTTGAGTAATAGAAGGGCACGTACCTCTCCAGCAGAGAAGGTAGACTAACCAGACTCAATAAGAGAAACTGGAGCAGTTTGAGATTCGATTTTATGAATCTCTTCACCACCCCTTACTTCTGCCACCAAGTAAGTGTCTGCTCCGTTTGTGACATTGTCTGAGCTAATCGAAATACCAAAACAAAATGATTTCCCAACTAAATTCTGTATTGGTTCAGGGAGATCTTCTGGATCTTCAATCTGACACATAAACATATAAAAAAAGATCAGATATATGTTTTTATGTTCGTAGAATTAATAAACACACTCAAATATACTTGCCTCATCGTATGAGCCATTCCAAAGCTCCACAGCTTCGTTACCAATAACAGTTTTTCCAACAGAGTCAAGCAACATCAGTTTGCATGTGTCACTGTCATCTGCCACATACACATGAAGCTTGTACCTAACATTTGAGTGTGAGAAATTAGTAATATATTTAGATTAACACTGAAAAATTTATTAGAAGAATAATTTGCACTTACTTTGGAGACACATTAGTGACATTAGCACGACAGTTCTCACAACGCCATAATGGTTTTTCATTTTGTGCAATTTTTCTAGGATCATTTCTACCGATCCTAGTAACACGGCGGTTGCATCCATTTGCATCATGTCCAAAAAAGAACCAACCCCAATCAGTGTTAATTGATTCGATGGAGCACACGATTTTGCATTTCTGCGCCTGGATAATTAAAAAACACACAATCTTATAGTACTAAGCCGTAATCAGATCTCCAATTCATAATATTACTTATGAGAAAAATTAAAAATAACCTCAACAGCCACCAAAATCTCAGAAATTGAACAGACTTGAACATCATCCCAATCTTCTGCTTGCTGCTTCACAGCCTTGTAAGCCGGTTTGTTTTCCACAATAGCAAGAGGAAGCAACGCTTGCAACAGCCTGAATTTTGTTAATGTACAAATTACCAATATTTTACAAAAGACATCCACATAAAAATGCCTCTAAAATATGGATCTAAATGTACCTTTCTTTAAAATCAACTGCTTCTTGCATTTCTGGGTTGAGAGTCACAAGGGAAGCATCAAATGCATTTGTTATTTGCATATTTCCTAATCAACAATAAACTTGCTGATGTAAGCTTACATTTTAATTTAGTCAAACCCGAATTACTTAGAAAATTATAGATAAATGTTTATACCTTTGTAGTAGCTGATTTTAGCAAACCTAATCAAACATATTATTAGTTTCCCTTCATTCTCTTGAAGATGAGATTCAATAAGTTCTGCGAATCTTCCCCACAGACAACACTCCATGTCGTTCCCACTGAAATTCAAGATGCCAATTAAAAAACGTTGATTATAGTTCTTATACAGATTGGAAGATAACAAAATATTTCTTACTTTGTGTCACGTAGTCGGAATACAACCCTCTTACGATCTTCGTTCTCGACCTTCACAGTCTGTATAGTGCGCATATCAAAAATTTCACCGATGACATCTGTTCAAAAAATATTGTTGAATAGTTTATAAATCAGTGAAAAAGTATGGATTAATATAAGAAAAAAAACACAAACGAATATCATACCAATTAGGAAATAGGGATTCAATTTTCCCTCAATGATATCTTCATAACTTGCAAGATCAAGGAAGTGGTTGTTGTTTTGTAAATCAGATTTTGATATGACTGTTTCACCACTGATTGTCATCTTGTACTGCAGGTTAGTTGGTCGATACTGCCCACCAGCCTGGGATACGGTGAAGTTTTCAACAAATCGCCATTCTCCAATTGGTAAGCCTCGCTGAACCCGGAACATTTGACTTCGTTTGCATGAAGCATGAATCTTACCACCCTGTGAGAAGGAGAAACAAAGTATTAAAGTACGTTCATAATTGTAATCTATATAAATATATATGTTTAAAATATTTTCCTACTGTTTCATCTGCAAGAATGCACTCAAGTGTTTCTCCTCCAAAGTTCTGTTTCCAGGAATGAAGCATCTTCACACGTACTCTCCACCCGGTTTTGAAAGGCTTGACATCCTTAAGCAGGTTACAACTCGCGTTACTCGACATCTCTTGTTAAAAAGTCGATTTTTTGGTGATGGGTTGAGAAGTAATAATTTGAGTCGTAGAGGGATATCTATATATATGGTTACGAAAATTGGTGAGCACGTTTTATATCACAAGGAAAATCTAACCATTAAGATATTGGTTGATTGTATGGTTGATAGATATTTGGGTATATTCCTTTTTCTCTTACGGAATACATTAATCTATTGTTATATTTGTTTGCAATGATTTAGGTAACTAATTATGGAGGATCTCGATGGCTTTTAAGGAGATACGGATGCAATATAAGACATTTGGAAATATCTATATCTTGGAGAAAAAAAGACGTGGGCTGAAGGTTTAGTTTAGAAAATTAAGGAAATCATATATTCTATATTGCAACCAAGATTCAAGCGAGAATTCAAACTCTCTAGATTGCAACGGAGAATCTGGTTAATTTTGTTAAATTACGAAAAGGACATTAATGAAGTCAGGAAAGAAAACGTTTTGTCCTGCTAACCTTGTGTCCAAACAACAATAAATTTTTTTTTTTAAGTTTGCTATCCTTGTATCCAAACAGTACCAAAAGGTACTTCAGTTTTAATAATATAGATTGCATGCTGTTTTTGATTCGAAAATGATCTAAAAGTAGACAAATGTTCACTCGCTCTAAAAAATTCCAAAATGTAGAAAAGGTTATGTTTATTTTATTTGCTTATGACAAGTTTATAACATGACAGACATGCTCCATCGCCAGATCCCTCTTTAACCAACCATCAATTTCTATGAGAGAACCACAGAGCAACAAGCAACACTTGGATATCTTGCTTGGCCATCGCAGGCTGGTCAATCATAAGGAGGCATTGGTGCACCTTCTGCTGCAACGACTTTCTATACCTCATGGAACTATAGGAGCAACAGGTGGTCATCGAGTCATTGCCTTGAGTAACAGCACTGATATTTCCTATAACTTGTTCAGATACACTGCGCCTGAAGAGGTAACTTCTGGTTCTATAACTCCATAATGAACTTTGATTCTTGATGATGAATTAGCAAATTCCTCTATTTCACTTTTAAAAAAAAAACAGATGGTATCAAAGAGGATCACCAGCTCACATGTAAGTTTCTTATTTTCCCTGTAAATATTTAGACGTTGGATTTGTATCCATTCACAGATGGATTATATATGAGTCATTATACATCATGAAGAAACAAGATTCAGAAAGAGATGTTAATTTGTTGAATTTTGTAAACAGCATTGTGAACAAGGACAGGACCATGTGTTGTTTGAACTACAGATGCAGAGTTTGAGATCCACAGAGACAACTGAGTTATCTCAAACCTAGAAAGCTGTCTGGATAACTTGATTTTGGGATCAATGGTAGATTATCAGAGAGATGGTTCTGTATGTTTGTTTTGTATGGTAACAATCCAAGAATCAAGGAGCAAACCGCTCATGTATTTTAAAAGTTGTTTGAGTTATGTCTTTCTCACACATCTCTGGTGATAGCTAATAATTATTTTAGTAATACATAGCAAAAAGCTTCCACAGCAGGGCAAGTTAATATATACTCCCTCTGTTTTGATTTAGTTATCGTTGTAGGAAAAAAATTTCGTTTCAAAATAAGTGTCGTTTTAGAGTTTCAATGTAAAATTTATTAATAATATTCTCCACTTTATTTTTCTGTTGGTTGAAATATGGTTAGCTGTATTGGTAACTGTGTTTTTATTTTCGAAATATACAAAATCATATGTTTTATTAATCTGTGTGTATAAACCTAAAACGACAATTAAAATGAAACGGATGGAGTAGCTACTAGTTTACTTGCAACCCTAGGGAAAAGCCAAGTTACATACTCTCTCTCTTTTAATTTGTAGGTAGTTTTAGCAAAATAGATTTGTTTCACAATATAAGATGTTACAGAATCCAAAGCAATAAAATAATATAATTAAAAAACATTTAACTAAATAGTTGTAAATTTTAAATTTAATAGGTAGTCAACTACTAATATTTACTAGTTACCAAAAACTGTGTCTTCTAAATTCACTATAAATCTAACAAATCTAACGTACATGTTTTCTTATTCTATCAGAGTTTCTTTTTATTTGTTTTCTTCAACCCATTTTTTTCTTCAGAAAATAACGGAACAAGAAGAAGAAAAAAATCAAAAAGAAAACAAAACAGAAAATGTTCAAAACATCAACAAAACACAATCAAACTTGCAGATGTTCACTAGGCCATTTGACTTGAATAAGATGCATTATGATATTGGAGAGCTTCATCCTGACAAAGAAATTGAAGACACTATATCGGCTATATTAAAGATTAATTGTCCTAAGTTTTTTTAATCTTTGTTTTTATTTTTATTCTATGTATTATGCTAAGTGTTGCTAAGTGTTGCTTTGAAATAATTAATGTACCTGATAAGAAGACAATAAATCATAAAAATAAATTGATACGTGACCATAACAACAACAAAACACAAGATAATAGATAAGAAAGAAAAAGCATATAAAAAACTTAAACCTACTACTCTAATGAACCAAGTGTGCTTATCACATTTTGAACTAACATAGCATCACAACTGATTCGTGTAGGTAGAAGACCATTTTTCTCCAGCACGGATTTCTTCATATGCGGGATTTTGTACTTGTTTTGTCCTCCACATTTCATGATCTCTTGCATACATGACTGAAGAATAAGAAAAATACGGTTTACCATTTCCGACGAATACTTTTCGAAAGATTCTTCCACTGCATGAACAAGATCTTCTATGCTTCTCGGGGACTCCTTATGCTGTAACGATTGGATGGCACTGAAGAATCCAAGATCTAAAATATTAAGATCAGGCGAGTTTGGCGGTTGACACATCAGCTGAATGTCAAAGCCATTTTTTGACGCAGCTTCTTCGAAATCCTCATCTCCACACTCAACATGTGTTCTTGCATTGTCCTGTTGAATAAAAATAGTTTTCTCTCTGTCTTCTTGTGGCTACTTTTCATGAATAGCCGGAAGAACCTTTTCAATCAAGCATGATTTGATGTCTTCTCTCTTGACAGACGTTGACGCTTTTAGTTCTAACGTCCCGGCATCTCTATTTTTACTCTTTCTCTTAGCTGGCTCCAGAGTAACAAACGGAAATATTCCAATTTTTCCATCAAATACCTCATTAATTTCCTTCTTCATCAAATCTTGGACGAGCCATTGCCGCTAGAAACATCACTTTTCCAATGTAATTCTTGCTTTGACATGTACGGTGTGGCTCTTCTTCAATCGGCAGTAGTTAATACTTCTCGGTCTTCTTCGTCATATAGAACCATTTCTCATCGATATGAACTATGTTGTACATATCAACAAACTTGGGTTCATGAGGTAGACTATCTTTATCCAACATAGAGATGCAAAACTGTAGCCTACCTCTTATATTGGCTTCCTTCAAAAGAGGTTTGATGCTATTAGTATGACGACGGATGAACCCTTCTTTCTTTCTCCTAAACAATGTTGTAAGACTCATATTCAAAGCCATAGACATCGATCTCAAAGTTGTTCTTCTACATAATGGAACACCAGCAACTTGAGTAGGTTCGATTGTGATTCTTTTGCGACCACAATTCCCGGTTCGCCGATGAGATACATTAACTTTTCCACTATTAGCTGTTGCTTTTGCTCGTTTCCAAATCCTTTGTACGGTTGCTATAGACACCGAGAATTGCAAGGAAACGTCTCTTGTTACATTGTTTGCCAACTTTCCACCAATACTCCTTTCAAGCAAAGCACTGAAGATCTCGTGCCTTTTTTCGTTTGACAAGAAATTTCTGGTTTTCTTTGGTTGACTTTGAGGTACATCATGTCCTGCTAAAAATAAATTTAAAAAGAATAAGAACAAACAAAAAAAGGAAGTCGTGGCTGAAAAACAAGACAACATGTAGATATTCTTAAACAACGAATAGATAAATAATTAAAAATTAACTAAATTAGTTATACAAAAATTGGCTCCAAAATTGTTTTGTAAAAATTGGCTCCAAGATTTTGTTGTAAAATTCTTAAAAGCTCAGATGTGTGATTTTTGGTATTCTTGTTCACTTTTTTAATTTTTCTTTTCCTTTTATTCTTCTTAAGAATAGCAATAGCCTCACTCTTTAATTAAATGTTCCAGACAAAATAAATACTAAAGCAACGCATTCTCTTTGCTGATTTTTAAAAAGTTAAGAACTCTTAATCTGCGTGCTTTTATGTTAAACTACCTACAAATAAAAACAGAGGGAGTATAAGCTAATAGTTTACTTGCAACCCAAGGGAAAAGCCTAATATTAGAAACATGATGACACCAAAAAACCCCATTCCCATGGATTCTCTTTTTTTTTTTTTGAACTTTTTTTTTTTTTTTTTTTTAATAACTTTGGATTCTCTCCACCATATAACCGCAAAAAATCTAACAGCTATCTGAAGCTACTCTGGTTCGCACTATCTTGGTTCCCTTCTCCTTGTATTTAACTTCTACCAAGAACCTTATACTTGTCTGACAAGAAAACCAAATCAGAGATCAGCCCACAGCGTTAAGTGCATTGGTGAACAAGAATAAACAAACTTGGTTTTTGCATTGTTTACCAGTTTCAGATCATACACGGTGTACTATGTACTCGTTGTACTCAAGAGAACTGTCCTTATGATCCGGCGACAAAACAAGTGTTCTCGAGCATGTAGGGATACACCACATGTCGAAATGTATCTCTTTCTGTGGACATGTGGTTTTCGTCTCCAGTTACATTCTCTGCATGTCGCCATCTTTCGATATTCACACAACACACGCTTTCATTTTCCACTTTTCAGGGCCTATATCTAAGGTATTATCAACAAATTAGTAAACATATTATAATATTTTGTTTCATATTTACTGAGCATGAGTTTCATTCTCATTTCCTCTCAATTCAAATATGAAAATTAAAAGAAAAAGTGGAAAACATAGGAAACGAAAAGTCTTTACAGGTTAATAAATGTATTCAACTTGCGTGCTTCATGCTACGTCAACAAGTTGATTCCAATCTGGCGGTGGATGTGTCTCTATGCATTTCTCACTCACTCACTCTCTCTCTCTCTCTAATAAAGGTGTTATTGGTTGAAATACGTTATGTTTTTATTCTAAAATTTAGACTTTAAATTTTTACACGTGGTTTCAAATTTTTTGCTGTTCTATTTTTTCCAAAACATTAAATTAAAATTGTAAAAAATTTGATTTTTAGAGCTATGATATTTCTTTTTATGATGTTTTGGTTGTATATTTATTTTAAAACGGTATTGTTTCAAAAGATGAATGTAAAAAGATGTACACAGCTATTATAACCTCTTCCAATCACACAGCTATTATAACCTTTTCCAATCAACTCCTAATTCGTTTACGTTTTTTATATAGGCTTTGACTGTATAATATATGTAACACAACTAATAAAAGTGAAAATTTTATTATTTTTAACTACGCTATTAAATTTGTGTAATAGAATGACCATTTGACGTAAAAAAAAAACTACGCTATAAAGTTATCAATCAAACAAATTATATTATATTATTTTTATTCTAGTTACTATTTAAACAAGAGAAATCTTATATTCATTATTACGCTCTGCTTTATAAAAGTAAAAAAAATCATTTTTTTTTTCTTTTTTCTCACTTTTTCATTTTCTCCCATTTCCTCCCATTTCCACTTTTTTTTTCTCATTTACCCCAAAAGTAACCAATTACACTTATACAGTCATAATTTCAGAAAAAAAAAGAGAGGAATTGAGAGGATATATGGTGAATATCTCATATATGGATCTCCCTACTATAAATATATGAGAAGATCAGTTTCAACTAGAACCAATTCTAAACGCTAGAAGCATATTTCCCCAAGGTTTTCTCCCTTTCTCCTCATATATCTAGTTCATTATTTTTCAATTTTAATCAAGTTAAACATTGAATACCTACTGTTTTGATGTTATTATGATTCAGAATATTAAAATTTATGCAATTATGCTCTAGCCTCCTTTTCTTTCAGGTGTATATAACAGTAATGATGATTTTAGTGATCGTTGCGTTCCTTGTCTGCCTTGTAAGCTACGTTTACCGATCATTGAAGCCTCCACCACCTCGAATCTGCGGGGTTCCTCACGGTCCCCCGGTTACTTCTCCGAGAATCAGGCTCAGTGATGGAAGATTTCTTGCTTATAGAGAATCTGGCGTTGATAGAGCCAGTGCTAACTACAAGATCATCGTCGTTCATGGATTTAATAGCTCCAAAGACATGGAATTTCCCATCTCTAAGGTACTCCCTGATACTGTGTTTAACTCATGCACTGCTATCTGCACTCTTTTTTATTCTTTTGCATGTCACAGATACCATTTTCGCAATTTAATAACTATAATCTAGCAGCATTTAGTTTTTGCCTTTAGAGCATGATTACTGGGAGGTTTTTAGGGTGGGGTTCTTATCGGAATATAAAAATTCGTTTCTTAAATTTTAAAAGTTAAGAGACGGGTTCTTATATTTCTATTAGCTCTTATATTTCGCTAAGAACCGCCCAATAATAAAGCTTTTACATTGTCATGAGACATGAACACTTGTTATGATACTTTTTCTCAATTGGTTCAACTTTTTGGTATTTAAAGCAGGATCCATTTATTTTAAATACTATAAAGTGTTTTTTTAATGTGATATTTAAGACAAAAAGAACATTTCACATGTAAATACAAAAATAAAAGAAAATTAAATGTCTGTCTTTAATCTACCGAGATATTTATGAGAAACTGAAAGAAAAGAATTATTCTACTAGAAAGTGACTTTTACGTACGTGTCACATGTGAACTCAAGCGCAATCACTACCTAAGTTGCAATTTAATTATACGTTTTCTTTGTGTTTTCTTTTGCAGGATCTTATTGAAGAACAAGGGATATACTTTCTGTTTTTCGATAGAGCAGGATATGGAGAAAGTGATCCACACCCTTCACGCACAGTCAAAAGCGAAGCCTACGATATTCAAGAACTCGCCGATAAACTCAAGATCGGACCAAAGTTCTACGTTATCGGGATATCACTCGGTGCTTACTCGGTTTATAGCTGCCTTACATACATTCCCCACCGGTAAAAACTCGAATTTACTGTATTTTATTCCTTTCTTTTGTATCATATATTTCATTTCCTTTTGGTAATTTATAGACTAGCTGGAGCAGTCTTAGTGGTTCCGTTTGTGAGCTATTGGTGGACTAAAGTGCCTCAAGACATATTGAGTAAAGCGTTCAAGCTAATGCCAGAAAAAGACCAGTGGACATATAGAGTTGCTCGTTATTTTCCTTGGCTCTTGTATTGGTGGTTGACCCAAAAGTTGTTTCCTTCTTTGAGTATAATCTCCGAGAGAAGTGCGTTATGCAGCGACAGAGATTTGGTCATCCTAAAAAAGAAGTTGGAGTATCAGAGTCCTCGCATGGTAAAATGTTTAAAACCTATTTTGCATTTTTATTTATGATAATGATGGTCTCAAAAATTAAAACCTCTTTTGCATTTTTTTTGAAAATGAGAGAGCTAGTTGAAAATGGCTTGTCTGTACATAGTTTTAATATAATTTAAAAAAAAAGTCCATAGCGCTATATTGTATATTTGATATAGGACACAACTTAGGGGTGAACTTTTAAATTCATCACACCCTTTTAAACCAATCAAATTGACACATAGATTATTAATTAAAAAACATTAAATTAAATAAAAAATAGCTAAAAAAAATAAAAACGTTAATTTTAACGAAGCTAACGCTTCCGACTAAACCCTAAACCCTAAATCTTAAATTCTAAACCCTATACCCTAAATTCTAAACCCAAATCCAAACCCCTAAACCCAAACCCTATACCCTAAACTCTAATCCTAGACCCTAAACCCAAATTATATACCCTCAACCCAAAAACTAGACTATAAACCTAAACTCTATACCCTAAACCCAAATTATATACCCTAAACCCAAAAACTAGACTATAAACTTAAACTCTATACTCTAAACCCAAGTCGTAGACCCTAAACCCAAACCATAAATCTTAAACCCAAATCTTAAACCCAAAACCTATACCATAAACCCAAATCCTAGACCTAAAACCCAAACGGTAAACCCTAAACCCAAACCCCAAACTTAGATGCTATAGGGTTTGGGTTAAGGTGTACGGTTTGGGTTTATGGTCTAAGACTTGGGTTTATGGTATAGGATTTAGGTTTATAGTCTATTTTTTGGGTTTACAGTATATAATTTGGGTTTAGGGTCTAGGATTAGGGTTTAGGGTATAGGGTTTGGGTTTAGGGGTTTGAAATTGGATTTAGAATTTAGGGTATAGGGTTTAGAATTTAAGATTTAGGGTTTAGGGTTTCGCTGGAAGCGTTAACGTCGTTAAAATTAGCGTTTTTATTTTCTGTAACTATTTTTTATTTAATTTAATATTTTTTAATTAATAATCTATGTGTCACTTTAATTGGTTCTAAAGGGTGAGGTGAATTTAAAGGTTTAACCTAGAACCTAAGTTTTGTTCTTTGATATACAATGGGATTGTCTGCATGGAAAATTTAGGGGTTAAAACAAAAGTTCCCTAAAGTTCACAGACAAAATTGGAAATTAAGTTTTGATCCTTTGCCTTCATTTGAAGTGCCTTTTATTTTAAAGGTTCTTAAAGTTTGACCTTGTTTTTATTGTGATGGTCTATTTCAACCCCAGGAAAAAGCAAGGCAACAAGGAGACCATGAATGTCTTCACCGGGACATGATAGCTGGCTTTGCGACATGGGAGTTCGACCCGACTGAACTGGAAAATCCGTTCGCGGAGGGTGTAGGATCAGTCCACATGTGGCAAGGGGCCGAAGACAGGATTGTTCCGCGCGAAGTTAACGAATATATATCAAAGAAGCTTCCATGGATAAAGTATCACGAACTCTCCGGCTATGGACATCTTCTACACGCCGAGGAGCAGAAATGTGAAGACATTATAAAGGCGCTTCTTGTCGAGTGATGATCATCTATCTACCCAAAGATGGCTTAACGTTATTCACTAATGCTGAAGGTCTCACTCAAAATATGGATTACTATGGGGGGGTTTTATCGGATGAGTAAGAAATATAGACCAAAACAAAATATTGTTGAAATAGAAATTTACTAAATCCATCTAGTAAGTTAAAATAACTCAGTTAAAATATAAATTATATAAATGAGGTTCCTATGGATCTCTTTTATGTTTGGATAAAGGATATTTGACAAGAATTGGTCACAAGTAAGTTGTATATTTGTAGATTGTGTCTGCATTGAGGCAAATAATTCTTTCATGTATTCATAGCTCCCTTTGGAAGAACATTTACCTGGGAAAAGCTTAGCTAATTGTAAACTGACGTTTGAAGCTTTGCATAGTTCAGAGTTTGAGACAAAAAAAAAAAAAAAAACGGATAAGAGTTAGATAGAACTTTTGTTTTGTATTTTGGGCTTGGAAGTATATAATAGCCAGCAAACACCCAATTGTTGGATATTTTAAATATGGGCCTATATCATATTGGGCTTTTAATTAGTTGAAACAGAATGGGCTTAGGGTTTCGTTCCCCTTCTGTCTTGCTCATATATCATATAAAGTTGCACAAACCTTCTTTCGCTGTTTCCGATCTTCCACAGGTATTCATTCTTCTTCGTCTTCATCGAAACGTTTCTCCTTGTGATCTGACATCCTCTTGACTTTACGTTTCAGGTGGAACAGTATCTGAGAAACTCCCCAAAATGAGGTTTGTATGCTCATTTTATCTATATTCATCTGCCTCTGGAATCAAATGTAAACAAATTTAGTATAACCGTAGATAGTGTAAGTGAAAAGTATTGACCTTTTTGTGTAAAAGTGGTTAATGAGGAAACAGAGTGTCAAGGTTTATTGATTTTTTAGTAAAAGTCTCTTGTCTTTGTTATTGAAAGTTCGAATTTTTGATTGGTGGCAGTAAGCTCCAGAGCGAAGCCGTGAGAGAGGCGATATCCTCAATGATCACCCACTGCAAGGAGACAAAGCCACGCAAGTTCACTGAGACCATCGAACTCCAGATTGGTCTTAAGAACTATGACCCACAAAAGGACAAGCGGTTTAGCGGATCCGTTAAGTTGCCTCACATTCCAAGGCCCAAGATGAAGATTTGCATGCTCGGTGACGCCCAGCACGTTGAAGAGGTAAAGCTTCTCCTCTCACTCTTTCTTTAAGAACATGTTAGTTAGTGTATATATATAAATGCAAATTGGGTTTTGGTTTTTACATAGGCTGAGAAGATTGGATTGGACTCTATGGATGTTGAAGCTCTTAAGAAGTTGAACAAGAACAAGAAACTTGTTAAGAAGCTCGCCAAGAAGTTCCATGCTTTCCTTGCTTCTGAATCTGTCATCAAACAGATTCCTCGTCTTCTTGGTCCTGGTCTCAACAAGGCAGGCATGTCCTCTCCTAATTTTCCTGTTAGTAGTTTTATCGTTGTAGTGTGTTGTTTATTATTTGACTCTTTTGAACAACGATGAACAGGAAAGTTCCCTACACTTGTTAGCCACCAAGAGTCTTTGGAGGCCAAGGTGAATGAGACTAAGGCAACAGTCAAGTTCCAGCTCAAGAAGGTTCTCTGCATGGGTGTCGCTGTTGGGAATCTCGGCATGGAGGAGAAGCAGATCTTTCAGAATGTTCAGATGAGCGTTAACTTCCTTGTTTCGCTCTTGAAGAAAAACTGGCAAAACGTTAGTAAAAAAAAAAACTTTCTTTCTTGATATTTATCGATCATCCTCCTAGTGCATTTATCAGTCTCTAACTCGAGTTGTTCCTTTGCAGGTGAGGTGTTTGTACTTGAAGAGTACAATGGGTCCACCAAACCGTGTTTTCTAAGATGTTTTTATCTCAAAGTTTCTCCCAAGGTGTCATCAGACTCGGAGGACAATTGATGAGCCTTCTTCTTGGATTACTTTGTAGGATCAAGCTTTTGTTTCAAGACAGTTTTGTTTCTGTTATTATTAGTGGGATTTTCTCTATTTTGAGTTTTCAAGATTTGCGATTTCGTGACAAACACATTGTTTAGACTTTAAAGCTTAGTCTTGGACTCTTGGATGAATTTGACCAATCAAATGGTCCGTCTTTTCTTTACTTAACATTCCTTGAATCAACCAAACTAGATTCTTAGTCAGTGCAACAATATTTGATTTGATTTTTTTACTGTGGTATATCGATTTTGGCTTTCACTTAAACCGAAAGACATAAACTTGCTTTTTTTACTCTGTTTTTGCTGCAAATATGTATATGCCACCTACAACCTTACATATAAAGATAACATTTCAGTCATAATTATACAATTTTGTTGGACTAATGCAATCTTTATTATTATCACAAACATGGTACAAAGCAACGGATCCAAGAAGCCGATAACCAACATTTTCTTATCACATAAACAAACCTTAATTATATCTCACAACACAAAAACAATTTTGTTCGCTCACTTAAATTCACATAAACAACAACATTTATGAATAAATACGTCCCCCGTCTTATCAAGCACATTTAATTAAAATCATGGGATGCCAATGATTGGTAAGAAGGGAAAGAAGCTAGCAGGTGGGAATCCAAAACCTCCTGTCCCAGGAAAATTAACAGTCTTCGAATCTCCTATCATGTTTCCGACATTATCTCCAGTTGGTTTAGGGCATGAGAGAGAGAAGGAAAGTGGGTTTGAGGTAGTAAGAACCTTGGTATCGTGTTTTGACTTAACCAGTTCAGAGACCATGTTGTGTTTATGAGCATAAAGTTGCTCAGGACCTCCCAAGAGCTTTGCAAGACAGTTCATGGAGTGTTTTCTGTCATTGGTCGGAAGCACTGACCGGAAAGATCCGTCTGAAGTCGCCATCGTGGTTATGTGTTTCTTCTCGCCTTCGCACTTTAGGAGAACCTTAACGCCTGAAAATTTAAATTAGTCATACTTTAACTCTTTTTATGGTTACGGACAAAAATATTTACACTGAAAAATATAACAAAGTTACTGAGTTTATATCAAAACGTAAAGTGGAAGTATTATGCTGGATGACTAATTTTCGAACATGCCAAGAAACTTGTAAAATATCAAACTCACCTATGATAAAAATCGAGGTAATCTCGATTGCTTCCTCGACATTCAAGCTTTATCTCGAATTCGTCAGTCATTTCTTACAAACAACTACCTTTCGTAACTTATTTTGATGTTGTAGTTTTTTTATTATTATCACAGAGAATGACTAATTATATTTTACAACTGTATTAAGAAGTTGAGGTTTATAGTGAAAGTAAATTATGTTTCAAACAAAAAAAATAACAACTCCCATAATATCTTCTAACCCGTTTAAACTAAAGACTAATTAAAAACATGAGATGAGATGCATTAATTAGTAAAAGAGTAGACCTGAGAAGTCGAAACCGCGGTGGCAGTCAAGGCAAGAGACCTTGCCATGGAAAAGCGTAGAAGACGAGAGCTCCAAGTTGGAGAAGACCGCCAAAACGAAAAAGAAAAATGCTATAGCTGCTTGAGTCGCCATTGATGAAGCTTAGATTATTAAAACAAATATTTTTTTTGGATTTGATGGCTTTAGACTTATTGTCCTGAGTGTATATTTGGAACGTATGGAAGCTTTTTATACAAAACAAATGAGTAAATTGTAACTAAAGGGAGCAAAGATGCTTTGATCTTTGGTGGTTGGCTTTGCTCTAATAGGTATCGTACTTTTGCACATCTTTCTATATTAACGGCTATTTAATTCATCCGCCTTTACTTTTGCCGTAAACAATTTGGCAGATTTCAAATAATAATATACATACGAACACCACAAGTAGACAAGCTGGTCAGCGAGTAGACCCTATTATTCCATATAGTTCATTTTTTTTGTAACACATTCCATATAGTTCATACTTTAATGTTTTTAATGAAACAATTTGTCTTGTTTTATATTTCAGTTCCTGAGAAACATAAATTGAGATTTCTTTTTAACTTTTTCTTAATTAAAAATCATAGTATAGCAGCTGGATAATATCACTTTGGTGTTTAGTTTCCAACTCTCTGTCATATGTGATCTTAAGTTGTCCAAAACTAATTGACCAAATAGAAATATAGGAACAAATAAATCATATACATACGTTTTCTGGAGTGGATCGAAACTTAGGTAATTTGAATCGCATATTGTGTTCTTGTAATTCATGCAGAGAACCGCAGGTTTTTTTTCTTGGCTAACTTTCTGACTGTGCATTCTTTATAGGATCAGTTGATCTTTTGGATAGAATGGTTGATTCTTTCTCTTATTGATGATTATTTGACTAACATGATTTAATCTTTGGTTGCTAATAACTGCCATATAACTAAGAAACCAACACATCACTGGCCAGTTCTCTCATTCGGATGCCTAGTGTTTCATTTAACATACGTTCAAGTCCGCATAAAAACCAAAAAAAACAACAAATTCGCAAGATATATATTTATATATATACATAATTAGTGATGTATGGATCTTAGTCACCAGAATTTGTTATGTTGATGGTACATGGAGGGAGTCGGATGAGTTTACAGGCCAAGGTTAGTTCTGTATAACTATACGTTCTGACGATCAGATGATGGGGCGATGAATCTCCGTAGAAGTCTGTCATCTTTACATGCATAATATGAAACTTTGATTTGATCTATGGAGTGCACGAAGATCCTACAGTTTTCAAATGTAGTTTTTATGATGGATTGTTCTGCTGTAGATTTTTTGTTCTAATCAAACATATTGCAAAAGCACAAAATTCAATGGTAGACAAGCTTGCACATGTGCGAAGAGTTCTCCTTCAGCTATATTTTATGTTGATTCATCACTTCCGGTTTGGTTTTCTGATAGGTATTACTGTATTAGTTCTTAGTTCAACTATCCTTGTCAAAAAAAAAAACAACGATAATTAGTATTAAATAGTATTCATTAGCAAACAATCACAACGAAAGATAATAGTTCAATATTTCCAAATCTAAATGCTCATATAAAACATGTATTTTTTTTTATTTGGACAACAGAAATTAATGTGTTTAACTACATTATGCTAAAATGTGTACCGTATCACTTTAAACATATATTTTGCGACAAACGATCTTCACTCGCTAGAGTCTAAAATCTTACTAAAATTGGAAAAGCATAGTGGGGAAATGTTTTCTCCTTACTCTTGTTTAATGAGCCGTGAAGGTTTGCTCAACAATAACAGTGTCAGTTTGGTTGCATCATTTATAGCCGATAAGTTACTGCAAAAATTTAATAGGTGAATACAGACGCTATGTTCAGTTATAAGAAGAAACTGTATATTTATACTGTACTGTATGGTATGATTTCCATAAATGCTATAATTTGTTTTACAACAACCAAAGAAGTGTGGGATTCCGTCGCATAATGACATATATCTTTACTTAAAAATTGTATGTACAAAAAAAAACAACGGCTGAAGGATTTAAATAGACACACTACAAATATAGGATAGTACATTATTAAGCAGCGGTATTACATAGATGGCAGTGTTCACAAAGACAGCACTATTTTCCAATTTATATCAACTAATTATTCTATAACTAATAAGTATACCATACAATACAATACAATATCTTTTGATTCACATAATACTTTTTAATAAACACTTCATATCATAGTATTTTGGAATTTATTTATTGAGTGCATGCGTAACGAGGCCAGGGATGTGCGTATTCATAAAATAATCTTCCCAATCAATGCATATGAGATTGAAACCGGACAAGTCGTGCATCTCTTTGGCTTCATTCTTGATTCGTAATGTTTCCAAGTTTTGATCTTCGAATCTACATGTAATATAATATAAATTCAAATTAGAGCTAAACTGTGACTTAAGGCATGCCAAAAAGAATGGTATATCATATATAGAAGAACGCTTTTATTTGTGTTCCAGAAAAAAAGGCTTTTACTCTATCTCACTCTCATCTAACAGATTTACTCTCTTATAAAAAATATATAACATATACTAAAAAATTGTCATAAGTATACAATTTTCTATGAATCCAAACCAATAGTAACTCAGAAAAGTATATTTTAACAATATTTCTAAATTTGTTACTATTAATTAGCAAGAATTTGCATAGAAAGTTTTAATATCTAACTTTAATAAACAAAATAAAAGATTAGAAATTCATTTTAAAATTAAAAAAAAAAGATTTGACATTCATTTTGAATGGTAAAGTTTCATTATCATATAGGTTCGATCAGTTTCGCTTCTATTGTGTTCTTTTTGGTACTTTACTTCTACTATGTTCTTGGAATGAAATGAACTGACCAGCTATAAGCAGGATCTGTATGTTTGATAAGAATCAATAAAAGAGACCAAAATTTCTAACTAAAACAAAAGGAAACCTAAACAGTGAAAATGACCCAAAATGTAACTTTCTGGTATTTAAACAAAACTAGAAATCCTTGGCTGGGACATGACCTAACTTACTTATAAGTTCAAATATTTCAAAAACAATACACTATAATAGTTATGTATACCATATTATTATTAAATCTAACACACTGATATTAATAATTGAACACCATTAAATCTGACATATTTATGGCAAGATTTAAACAAACAATCTTGATGTCAATCAATCAAATATCTCCGTTTATATTTTTAGATTATATTACTTTAAATATATTTTTTATTTGTCAAGAATGTATAAACATCGTTCATTTTACTTTATAGATTCCCTATAAAAATTATGGAAAGCGTGTATTAATTCTGCCAAAATCAATGTGATCGGCCAAATTTATGCTACTAAAATTACCATGATTTTTTCTTAATCTTTGCATCCAATATTAATTTCTTACAAATTTTTCGTAACTTGTTACTTATAACGTCTAAAAACTATTATTCAATCGTATGTGCATCTGAAATTTTGTATATAATTATCTTCCATTTTATTCTTTTTTTTTTGTCACAATCTTCCATTTTATTCTATCTTGCATTTGTATAATATGATTCAAACTCTATGAAACTTTACTAACAAGTTTAAAGGATTAATATGTTTAAATAGCAATAACATATTTAGTCTCATTTAGCTTAATGGTTTTTCAAATAGATAATTTTATTAAGAGCAGTTTACATATAAATAAATATTTATAAAAAAATCAATTGATTCAAACTTTTTCAATTTTTGAAAAATTAAAATCACATTGTAAAAGAAAATACATTTAAAATGTAATTTGTTAAAAAAGTAAAATGATTTTGAAAGTTTTATTGAAATATTATAAACCGGTTTAAACTTATTTAAATTAGGTTACGAGTCTAAATGGACAGCCATATTAAATCTTAAAATTAAATGAATCTAAATGGGAATAGAGTTTTCATAGAGATGTATTTTAAATGAGACGGGTTTAAATGAAAGCGGGTTTACCCATCTATAATAAAAAATTAGCGGCATTTTTGAAAAATTACAAGATAATATACTCCGCGTTTTTAAAGCGCGGGTAAAAATCTAGTAGTCATATATATATATATATATATAACAATAAACAAAACTATTAGATGTTATGTTACCAATAAAAATATATAAATATAATTAAAAAAATATGATTTTATTTAGTTTGCATAACCAAATAAGAAAAAAAAATCAAGAAAGATTTTCCTTTGATATAAGTTACAAGTTTGGAAATTGTCGTTAAAATCTTTGATATTTTCTATTATCTTGGAAGGTTGCCTTTTAACTTGATTAAATTTTGAAATTTATTATTAATCTATACTATTATTCTAATTTAGAGAAAAAAACACTTCTTCACCAACTACAAAATAAAAAAACACACTTTATTCTCACAAATCAAAAAAAAAAATTGAACATATTAAGACTCATTTAGCTTAATGAGTTTTCAAATAGATAATTTTATTAAGAGCAGTTTACATATAAATAAATATTTATAAAAAATTAGTTGGTTCAAACTTTTTCAAATTTTCAAAAATTTAAATTAAATTGTAAAATAAAATACATTTAAAATGTATTTAAAAAAAAATTAAAATGATTCTGAAAGTTTTGTTGAAATATTATAAACCTTTTTAAACTTATCTAAATTAGCTTATGAGTCTAAATGGACAACCATATTAAATTTTAAAATTAAATGAATCTAAATGAGAATGGATTTTGCATAGAGATGTGTTTTAAATGAGACGGGTTTAAATGAAAGTGGATTTATCCATCTCTAATAAAAAATTGCTACATTTTTAAAAATTTAACATAATATACTCTGCCCTTATAAAGCACGGATCAAAATCTAATAGTCATATATTATATATATATATATATATATATATATATCAATAAAATAAACTATTACATGTTACCAATAACAAAATATAAATATAATAATAAAATATTCTGATTTAGTTTGCATAACCAAATAAGAAAAAAAATCAAGAAAGATTTTCCTTTGATATAAGTTACAAGTTTGGAAATTGTCGTTAAAATCTTTGATATTTTCTATTATCTTGGAAGGTTGCCTTTTAACTTGATTAAATTTTGAAATTTATTATTAATCTATACTATTATTCAAACACACTTTATTCTCACAAATAAAAAAATTGAACATATTTAGACTCATTTAGCTTAATGAGTTTTCAAATAGATAATTTTATTAAGAGCAGTTTACATATAAATAAATATTTATAAAAAATTAGTTGGTTCAAAAAATTTCAAATTTTAAAAAATTAAAATAAATTGTAAAATAAAGTACATTTAAAATTTATTTTTGAAAAATTAAAATGATTCTGAAAGTTTTGTTAAAATATTATAAACCGGTTTAAACTTATCTAAATTAGCTTATGAGTCTAAATGGACAACCATATTAAATCTTAAAATTAAATGAATCTAAATGAGAATGGAGTTTGCATAGAGATGTGTTTTAAATGAAATGGGTTTAAATGAAAGTGGATTTATCCATCTCTAATAAAAAATGCTACATTTTTAAAATTTTACAACATAATATACTCCGCCCTTATAAAGAGCGGATCAATATATATATATCAATAAAATAAACTATTATATGTTACCAATAACAAAATATAAATATAATAAAACATATTCTGATTTAGTTTGCATAACCAAATAAGAAAAAAAAATCAAGAAAGATTTTCCTTTGATATAAGTTACAAGTTTGGAAATTGTAGTTAAAATTTTTGATATTTTCTATTATCTTGGAAGGTTGCCTTTTAACTTGATTAAATTTTGAAATTTATTATTAATCTATACTATTATTTTGATTTAGAGAAAAAAACATTTCTTCACCAACTACAAAATCAACAAACACACTTTATTCTCACAAAGCAAATTTTTTTTTCAGTGTGTAGTTTGACTGTTTGAGTCATTTAAATATATTTATTTTCTCAGGGTTATATTATCTAGAAGAATGTTGTTGTTGAAATAGAAATTTTAACTATATCAATGTACTTTTTTAGTTTGTATATATTTTTAAATTTTAAATTAATTTTAAAGTATTTAACTTAGGTATACTTTTATTTTTGGACAGTGTCTCTGTAAAGTATGAGACATCTGTGCTCTTGGTAATTGGTTCTCAAGATCAAGCACAAAAAAACTCACATGCAATTTAATACTGGATCAAGAAGTTGAGCAAAAAGCTTTAAAAAAGTTAAGCATTTTATAGGAAAATATCTAATAGATACGGCATTATTAAAAATGGAAGAAAATAATGGAAAAAAAAAAGAGTTCGAGGAACAATGAGGTAGAGACACATACATGCCCTTGAAGAGTAGGTAAGGCTCATAAAATTTCACCAATCTCATGGCCATCTTGAATTTACGGTTGTGACGTTCATATTTGTCTCCAAATTGCAATGGGAAAGTTATGCTTAGTAATCTCAATACCTTACGAAAATAGAAACGGAGCACATCTTAGATGATGCGTTTAAAATGATATCTTAATAAAATAATTAAAATTCTATGCAACTAAGTAAATGTACCTGTAATGGAAATTTAAAGCGAAGGCTCGTATATAGACGGAACATAGCCATAGTGGATAAAAAAAGTGTAGCTTTTGGGACAATAGGCATGCCACTGCGACTGAGCAGAGGGCTTTTCATGAAATACCGAACACTTACTTCATAAATTTGCTTATACACTATCGGATTCTGGTAAGATGAGGCCACATGGTAAACGGTTTGACTTCCTAAATCATGGAAGTGTTCATCTGCGGTCACGATCATTGCGTTTGCCACCATGTCGACCGGTATCTTGTTATGGAAATACAGTCATACATATTCGTGTTAAAATCAAGCTACTAAATATATAATCTAAAATTTACCTTGTACAAAATTGTTAATGTGCCTAGTGAACTTACAATATCACATGCTACTTTTTGATCAACCAGAAAACACTTAAGCACCCCCTTTCCGTATGCTACAACCACACTATCTACGGTTCTTCATATATACAACAACCACAAAGAAGTCGAGTCAGAGAGAAATCATATACTGGATGAACAATAGATAATAACAATCAAATATTTACGAAAAATATAAATTAGGTTAATATAACTTGGAGATAACGAGAACAACAAAGGAAAGAGTCAAAATTTGGTGATAGCTTACCTTACGCCTTCAATCCAACCGGGAAATGGGTCCAAGAAAGTGCTTGTGATCATTGTGGGACGTATTATTACAATAGGCATATTTTCTCTATATTGTCCAAGAAACATCTCTCCCATTGCTTTGGTGAATACATATGGGTCAGGCCACCCATAAAGCTTTGCCCTAATTAACATGATATATGAACAATGGGCCTCAACTTAATTTTTTATACCTCTTGAGTTTCTAACTATGGCACTTGAGCACAAACCTTTTCGTTCCGAGATCTTTCATGGCATGTTTAGTTTCTTCTTCTGAACAACCTTGTTCAACGAGGCTTTTCAATTTCTGCTCTACCAGTTGCATTTCGGTTTCGATATCTACCTTGGTTCTTCCGTTAAGAGTCTCTCCAAATGCAAAAGGTTTCTCTTGTATGACTCCCGATCTTTCCCCACAAACATAAGCTAGACAAGAAAAAATCATTTATACATGAAAATTATAAAGATGATCGATATATAATTATGAATACCAATTTGGTTATAAAAAAGTTCAAATGATTCCATTGCGGTTTCAATCATATGGTTGATCATTACAGACACTGTAAAAAGAAAGAATATCTGGCTTTTTAAATGTCTCATAATTGTTACTAAAAAGGTATAAGTGTTCACCAGTTGAGACATGGAGAAGCAATTGTGATTTCACACACTTCTTAGCAAAGTTAAGGACATTGAGTGCTCCAAATGTGTTGATCCGAAGTGCAACATCGTATCTTTTTCACATATAAGCAAACCAAAAGCGGATGAAAATGTCGTTAGTACTCCAGTCAAATGAATTTTCTATTGTTTTCAGTTTTCACGCACATTAATAATATAATAAAATCTTATATATTAAAACAGAAGTTACAATTTTGATTTATGTATGATTTTTTTTTTAAAATGGACGTAATAAACATATTCATAGAAATTCATGTTACATTTAATCTCTAATCTTATTATTTAAATTTTGGGCCTACCAGAAATTTTTATTGGGCTATCAATAATTGGATTTAAACAATAGATGATCTATTGGATTTATATATAGTATAAATTAAATAGATATAATTTAATGTTGTAATACTATACCTCCATATGTTAAATATTTAAATATTTGTCGATGTTAACTTTTAAAATTATAAAGATTTTTTTAATAACAAAAATCATATTATCTAACAAAGATTAATCTTTACTACCTTAAACCAATGAAAACAAATTTTAAACTAAATAGTTTATTTTAAAAATTAAACAAAAACTAAATGTTTAATTATTTACTCGATAATATAAATCTATGAAGCGAAAAGTTTAGTTTTTTAAAAACTTTCTAAATTTGTGAAATGTTACAATATCTTTGAATATGACAATAAAACAATATTTTACTAATCTTTATATATAGTTTTATGATTTTAATAATGAAATAATAATCTGAATATATATATATATATATAAGATACAAATACATGTGAAAGTTTGAAACAATCTATCAATGAAAAATATACCGTAAACTTATTATGTTTTAAAAATTGATAGACACATACATATTATTATATATACCAATCTAGAATTGAAAACAAAATATTTATATAAAAATAAATGAAAACAAAAATCCGCGCGGTTGCGCTGATCGAGATCTAGTTTATAATTAAATCTATTGTACATTTATAATAACTATCAATCTAATAATACTTAACCAATTTGAATATTCTCAGTTAATATTTTTTTTAAAAAAAAATTTAAGTTATTAATATTGATATAAATACTTTAAAATTTTAGGAAAAAAAATTTTGTTCAACAAAAAAATACAGAAAATTTATCCTTCAGAGGGAATATAGAATTTCTTACATTACACACACACACATATATATATATATATATATATATATATATATATATATATATATATATATATTATATTGTTTTAAACAAATTAAGCGAATGTTACCTACCGTTCGTCGAATCTCGTGGTGGCAGCTGCATGGAAAACAAGGTCAATCTCTTGCACCATATCTTGTAAAAGATTAGAGTCAGTCACTCCCATATTGTTTAGTGATATGTCGCCCGGAACAGGAACCACTTTTTCCGAGATTAATGCGCTTAGACTTTCATCACCAATATTCTTTCGTAACACCCTAAACAAATCTTTCTCAAAAACCTGATATAAAGTAATCAAATTAGAAAAAAGTCAATTTCATATGAGTTCTCTAACGCAAAATTTGGTTCATACTTTTTAGCATGTACGTATGTAAATATACCTCACTATGTAATCGTTGTTCCGCGGATTTCTTGTCAGATGCTCTTACGAGGAGGTAAAGCCTCTTCACGTTTGGTTGCAACCTCAGAATTCGCTCCACGAAAACTATGTTTAGATATTAAAGATATTCATGAACAATACACTCAGTTGATTTCTCACTGTACATGAGATTATGAAGAACACTGAACATATAATTACCTTTAGCGGAAAAAAAAATACCTTTAGCGAGGAAACCGGAAGCGCCGGTGACGAGCAATGTCCTGTTCTCAAGAAACTGAACACGATTTGGTTCCATAGTTGAAAACTCAAAAACCAAATTGACGGACAAAAAAGTGAAGTGTGTTTGTTTGTTGAGAATGTTTGATCACAGCACTATGACACGTGTATTTATAGAGAAATAATAATAGCAAGAAGAGAAAAGTTTTTCAAAACCATAAGCTTTTGGTCTAGTGGTAATGGAACTTTAGTTGGAGTGTCTGGTTTGGGTTCGAGTCGTTTTGACCACTTTTTCGCCTATAATCATGCGTGCCCGGAAGAAAGGCCTCGTGAGGATTAGTCTGGCTTACCGTTTGGGATCCCCCGGATATAAAAAAACAAAAAAAAAAGTTTTTCAAAGGTAATATCAACGAGGAAGTCATTTTAATTTATTGTTTGATAAACAAAAATGAATACTTCAAAAGAAAAAGATATGGGTTTCGTTTACTAAAAATGAGACTTTTTGCATATTATGGTGCAAGAACCATCGTGGTGCAAGTATAATCAATCATATATCATGATCCCGCATCTTTTTTTTCTGTAACTGATATCGAGGCTACATCTGTTCGTCGCGGCTTTATGCATGTAGATTCCATTGTAGATCTTTGTGCAGCAATTTAAAATTTGCTATTAAAGAGTTTTTATAATTTGTAATAATAATAAAAATTTCAAACAGCAAAAGAGATATATCTATAAACTATCTTATGAATTTATATTTTTTGCCAATTTAAATTGGTCTATACATGTTTAGAGACATTTTCTATTTTCTTAATCATTTTATAATTTTTTAAAACCTTTTGAATTTTATAATTTATATAAATGTAGTAAAAAATTATGAATGTATTTTATGAATTAATATAACATTTTATAAATTATTTTATTTAAATTTATTATCATTTATGGATTTCCCCTATATATTGTACAAACATGTATAAAAATAATATTTTTTAACATAAGGCAAAGAATGAGTGTTTTGAAAATGACAAGAATATTTTAAGAGTTTTTCATATTTATACCTTTAAACATTTATAATGTTAATGACTTGATTGGTTCAAACAAAACAAATGGACGTGGAGATGCATAAACCAACTATTGTGATTTAAGGTCAAAATGGTAATATGTGGAATAAATATGGTATAACTGCGGGTGCAATGTTAATAGTAACAAAAAAACATATAGATACATATGTACGTAAAGATTTCGTTATTATTATATGCGGTTAGGTGCGATGTGATACCGTGTGGTTTATTATAATTCAAAGCTTTAAAATATATTACATGATTTAATAAATATTACAAAACCGTCACATCCACATATACTGTGAGTTGTTTTTTTGTACATGTGATTAAACATAAAATTATCAAAAATACAATTACACAGTTTACTTAAAATACAAATTATTTATTTTTACAATAACTTTAAATTATAATTCCATATAAATCATACAATATCTAAATCAAGTTATTTCATAAATTGGTTTAGACTATTTTGTGTTAAATATAAATAAATAAATAAATATAGGTTAAAATAAAATTTAACAAAATATATGTATTTGTTTAGAAATACAAAAATATATTACCATTATAATTTTAAAAAAATTAATTGTAAATAAATAATAACATGAATAGTTATCAGTAAAGAGATTTGAACATTTGCATGTGTTTGATTTTATTTTTATTGTGTAGCTTGGCACAGAAAAAGAAGTACAAGGAGTAGGGGTGGGCGTTCGGATACCCATTCGGGTTCGGTTCGGATCTATTCGGGTTTCGAGTTTTCGGGGTCAAAGATTTTAGCTCCATTCGGGTATTTCTAAATTTTGGTTCGGGTTCGGTTCGGATCTTTGCGGGTTCGGTTCGGATTCGGATAACCCGTTTAAATGATTTTTAAAATTTTAAAATTCGTTATATACATTAAAATTCTCAAAATCCATTAGTAAAATAAAATATCACATATAAATTGAATAACATATGTTAAAATACATAAACTTAACATATAAATTGGTTTGGTTTCAATATTTTTATAGAAAATCAATAGTTATTTCAAGTATTTTTGGTGTTAGAAGTATATTTTAGCTATTTTGGATATTTATTTTTGACTATTTATATATATTTTCAAATATTTTAGACAACTTAAACGTATCTTATATATTTTGGATGTTTTTAGTATATATTAAATCTAAAAATAATTAATATATTTATATTCATAAATCTATTTTAGATACATTCGGGTACTCGAAATACTTCGGTTCGGGTCAGGTTCGGATTCGGTTCTTTAGATACCAAAATTTTGAACCCGTTCGGATATTTAATCAATTTCGGTTCGGGTTCGGTACTATTTTTTCGGATCGGATTCGGTTTGGTTTTTCGGATCTGGATTTTTTTTCCCCGCCCCTAATAAGGAGTACGGTGCAAGTATTTACGGATTTCAAATATTTACTACTTGGTTTGTTCAATTAGATTTTTTTTGTCAACCGTTTGTTCAATTTGTTAGATTTAATACTTGTATTTTTTTTTACAACGAATGGATTTAATACTTGTATTTGACTATTTTGAAACATGTATTTATATAATTATATATTATGTATTAAAAAACAGTATCTACATGTTATTTGACTCAGTTTGCTACTTACCAAAATCTAGTACTTATCTATAAAATATTTAAAATTTGAAATTTAAAATGCTATTATTTGTGAAATATTTTTTTTCCATTCGTGTTTTCAAGTTAATAATTATCTTTACTTAATTTTTATATTTTTAATCATAACATTAATTACAATAAAAATTCCAAAAAAGAAAAAAAAACGTGGTTAATGGTTAATCGGCTAACCCTTAATTTTTATTGTTCTCATTCTTCGCAAATCATGTCTCGTATTAGATGGTGATCATATAACTGATTTGAAAACATGTTATAGTTATATTGATGGTTTATTAAGAGATTATGGACAACAACGGGGCGTCTAACAGCACGCGCAAGTGGAAAGGTCGAACATGGTCCGAAATATAAAAATAAAAAGTTTAAATTTTTTAAAAAAATATAAGACAGATATGAGAAGGCATCGGGACAGTGCATCAACCGAGCAAAGTCTGCTATAACCTTTTCCTCAAAGACCAACCAGGAGTGTAGAACCCGTGTGAAACGGGAACTGAACATCAACAACGAAGGAGGAATAGGGAAGTATCTGGGGCTCCCGGAACACTTTGGTAGAAGGAAAAGAGACATATTTGCTTCGATTGTAGACCGAATAAGGCAAAGAGCTCAGAGCTGGACCAGCAGGTTTCTTTCAGGAGCTGGTAAAATGGTGCTACTGAAATCAGTCCTGGCCGCTATGCCTACATATGCTATGTCGTGCTTCAAACTACCGGTCTCTTTGTGTAAGCAGATACAATCGGTTCTCACCCGTTTCTGGTGGGACGTCAAACCAGAGCTCAGAAAGATGAGCTGGATATCTTGGGATAGATTAACCTTCCCGAAAAGTGCAGGGGGCTTGGGTTTCAGAGAAATTGAAGTCTTTAACGATGCTCTCCTAGCAAAGCATACATGGCGATTACTGAAAAACCCCACCTCCCTGCTAGGACAAACCCTGCTCAATAAGTACTGTAAGGATACAGACTTACTCACCTGCTCAGCGCCAAATTCATCATCCCATGGGTGGAGAGGGATTTTGGCGGGACGAGATGTTATCAGGAAGAGTATGGGCTGGAGCGTGGGTAATGGAGCCAACATCAAGGTATGGAGAGATAACTGGCTATCCACTGATCGTCAACTAGCCCCCATAGGTCCTCCTACTGCTCAGAACCAAGACCTTAAAGTCAAGGACCTGTTGTTACCAGCCGCAGGAGGATGGAATGTTGATGAGATCAGACGACACTTACCTCATCACGAGGAGCAGATCAGAAAACTGATCCCGTGTACTGATCAAGAAGATGAGCTCGTTTGGTTACTGGAAAAGTCAGGCTCTTACTCAACGAAATCAGGGTACGCATTGACTAAACTCCACAAGGGAAACCTGAATGATGCGTTCAATTGGAAACGGTTTGTATGGAACGTTGAGTGTTCTCCAAAGATAAAACACTTCCTATGAAAGCTGAAAAATGAGGCGCTGGCTGTGGGAGAAACATTGATCAGGAGAGGAATGCAAGTTGATGGCAGGTGCAAGCGATGTGGAGAAAGTGAAACCGTTTTTCATGTTATGTTTACTTGCCCTGTGGCTAGGAAAGTTTGGAACCTTGTCCCTGCTTTGGCGGTCCCTTCTCTTCAGAGCTGTAACTCAATGGAGGACCTTTTAACAGCGTGTGCTCGACTGACTAACCTCCCTCCGACAGGGCTTGCAAAAGCCTTGTATCCTTGGATTTTCTGGGTGTTGTGGACAAGCAGAAATCAGCTGAGATTCGAGGATAAGTCTTTCTCAGAAACAGAGATGTTGAACAAAGCCTTAAAAGCGGCAAAAGAGTGGCAGGCGTCCCTGCCGCAAAGAAAACAATGCTCTGTTTCATCTAAAGACTGTCATGTCTCGAAAAAACTCCCGCGGGTTCCAGATAATGTGTCCATGTTATTCTCGGATGCTGCTTGGAATGCTTCTTCTCTTGCAGGTAGGCTTGGATGGGTCTGTACAGACTCAAAAGGCACATGCTGCTTCGAAGGAAATGACAACAGACGCTATATTGCCTCGGCTCTTGCAGCAGAAGCCTTGGCTTTGCGTGCAGGCCTCTTGCAGGCTGTCTCTACTGGCATCAAGGAAGTGGTCTATTTCTCAGACTCAAAATGCCTTATCGATTTGATCACAGGTCACAAATTTGTGGTAGCTCTTAGAGGGATACTCCATGACATCGGCGTGTTGAGTGCATCCTTCACCTCTATCTCTTTTGTGTTTATTTCTAGAGTCTGTAATGAGTCGGCCGATAGGCTGGCAAAAAATGCTCTGTTTCTTTTCACTAACACTCTCTTTGAGAGTGAGAACTCTATTGTACGTTAAGCTTAAGGAATGAAATAAAGGTTTGAACAAAAAAAAGATACATATGTACGTAAAAATTTCGTTATTATTATATGCGGTTAGGTGCGATGTGATACCGTGCGGTTTATTATAATTCAAAGCTTTAAAATATATTACATGATTTAATAAATATTACAAAGCCGTCACATCCACATATACTCTGGGTTGTTTTTTTGTACATGTGATTAAACATAAAATTATCAAAAATACAATTACACAGTTTACTTAAAATACAAATTATTTATTTTTACAATAACTTTAAATTATAATTCCATATAAATAATACAATATCTAAATCAAGTTATTTCATAAATTGGTTTAGACTATTTTGTGTTAAATATAAATAAATAAATAAATATAGGTTAAAATAAAATTTAACAAAATATATGTATTTGTTTAGAAATACAAAAATATATTACCATTATAATTTTAAAAAATTTAATTGTAAATAAATAATAACATGAATAGTTATCAGTAAAGAGATTTGAACATTTGCCTGTGTTTGATTTTATTTTTATTGTGTAGCTTGGCACAGAAAAAGAAGTACAAGGAGTAGGGGTGGGCGTTCGGATACCCATTCGGGTTCGGTTCGGATCTATTCGGGTTTCGAGTTTTCGGGGTCAAAGATTTTAGCTCCATTCGGGTATTTCTAAATTTTGGTTCGGGTTCGGTTCGGATCTTTGCGGGTTCGGTTCGGATTCGGATAACCAGTTTAAATGATTTTTAAAATTTTAAAATTCGTTATATACATTAAAATTCTCAAAATCCATTAGTAAAACAAAATATCACATATAAATTGAATAACATATGTTTAAATACATAAACTTAACATATAAATTGGTTTGGTTTCAATATTTTAATAGAAAATCAATAGCTATTTCAAGTATTTTTGGTGTTAGAAGTATATTTTAGCTATTTTGGATATTTATTTTTGACTATTTATATATATTTTCAAATATTTTAGACAACTTAAACGTATCTTATATATTTTAGATGTTTTTAGTATATATTAAATCTAAAAATAATTAATATATTTATATTTATAAATCTATTTTAGATACATTCGGGTACTCGAAATACTTCGGTTCGGGTCAGGTTCGGATTCGGTTCTTTAGATACCAAAATTTTGAACCCGTTCGGATATTTAATCAATTTCGGTTCGGGTTCGGTACTATTTTTTCGGATCGGATTCGGTTTGGTTCTTCGGATCTGGATTTTTTTTCCCCGTCCCTAATAAGGAGTACGGTGCAAGTATTTACGGATTTCAAATATTTACTACTTGGTTTGTTCAATTAGATTTTTTTTTGTCAACCGTTTGTTCAATTTGTTAGATTTAATACTTGTATTTTTTTTACAACGAATGGATTTAATACTTGTATTTGACTATTTTGAAACATGTATTTATATAATTATATATTATGTATTAAAAAACAGTATCTACATGTTATTTGACTCAGTTTGCTACTTACCAAAATCTAGTACTTATCTATAAAATATTTAAAATTTGAAATTTAAAATGCTATTATTTGTGAAATATTTTTTTCCATTCGTGTTTTCAAGTTAATAATTATCTTTACTTAATTTTTATATTTTAATCATAACATTAATTACAATAAAAATTCCAAAAAAGAAAAAAAAACGTGGTTAATGGTTAATCGGCTAACCCTTAATTTTTATTGTTCTCATTCTTCGCAAATCATGTCTCGTATTAGATGGTGATCATATAACTGATTTGAAAACATGTTATAGTTATATTGATGGTTTATTAAGAGATTATGGACAACAACGGGGCGTCTAACAGCACGCGCAAGTGGAAAGGTCGAACATGGTCCGAAATATAAAAATAAAAAGTTTAAATTTTTTTAAAAAATATATAGATAAATTATGGTAAGAAACTTTAAAATTTTAGATATAATGCTAAATTTAGAACTTATAATTAAAAAAATTAGATAAAATTATTAAATTTAAAAATTATTTGATAAAATGTATGATTAATAAATTTTTTTGAACATGGTCTAAAATTACTTCGAGACGGCCCTGGACAACAAAATATCTCCATAAATTTCTAACTCTGTAAAATAATAAATTTTTGAAATCTCAATAACCTTAATGACGAATTCAATTTATATTTTACATAATTAATGTTGACATATTACTTATATGATGATTTTATTATACAATTAAAGTATAATTCTTATATATATATATATGGTATTGTTCAAAAATAATATTTTTCAATTATAAAATATTAATGATGGTATTTGAATTAATAAAACATGCAATAATAAATATTTTTAATATGATTATATCTGAATGCGCGGTCAAACACCTACAAGTATATAATACATAATTTTAACAGTTAAAGGATATTTTAGTAGATAACAAATATTTTAAAAACAAGAAAAATTATTTTCTAAAACGAGTGAGTAATGCAAACGTGTAACAGAGCAATTTATAGGATAAGTATTAAAAATATAAAAATACATGTTATTTGACCCGTATTTGTAATTAATAAAAATTGTTGATTTGTTACTCAAAACGCGAACTTGATTTTAAATATTTTGATGGTTTTCAAACGAATGTGCCAATTCCAAATTAATGTTGATTTCTCCATCTTCTTTCTGCTATTCCAGAAATCTTCTATCTTCAAGATCTAGTTCCGATGTAATCAAGCAACTACACATGTTAAACGTTGACAACACTTCAGCATCAACAACAACCAACTAATTGCAATTACTCCTTTTCCAATATATAATTATCCTACCAAACTTTCTTTGTCTCATTAAAAGCTAAGTTTAAGGATGTACCATGCCCAATACCACCACTCTAAAGGAATAGTTTTATTATGCAGTACATTTTTTTTATAAACTACGTTCATAATAATATTTATTAGACGTACATAATACATCTAATAATATTGTCAGAAAAGAAGCCACAAATGAGCTAATTAATAATCATGTAGAAATTTGATTGATTTAAAAGGATCAATCACCAATAATAAACCTTCACTGACTTGTAGATTTAGTCAATATATGTGTAAAGCTCTGAACGTTTGCGGCTAGTGAACCATCCACACGTTCGTTCACTCGGTTTGTGGGTTCCATTCCGTGCGATGGACGCTACATTAATTTTTTTAGTCATGTTTATTAACCATGCAATCACCGCATGACATTTTTCCATATTTTGACTTCATTCGTATGATATTACGAATCACTTCCCGATAAATTACTTATCCTTTTACTATTTTAAGGCCACCATTATCGCGGGTGGTTAGTGGGTTTCTAATGGTGTGGCTCCACAAAAAGAGTAAGAATCGGTTACAGAAGTAATGAAATAAAGACCGATTTTGGAGTGTTTCTTGCACTGTTCACGGACTCCACTGACACGTGACAATCCGCGATTGGTTTGATTTGAATTTTTCTTTTTAGACAAAAAAAAATTCTGAAAAACCGTGCCATGAAACTCAGGATAATTATGCTTTACGCACGATTAACTCAACAGTTATGAATGTGTGCCTGAAAAAATAATCATACTTTGGTGACATAGACCAAATCACGTCTCTTAAATCTTTCATGGGGATGTTCTAGTATGTGATCCTCATGTGAATCCATAAATGGGTATAACTTCAAAATATTAGGAGAGAAGACCCTAGGAAATAGAGAAGCAAACTAGACGAACATAAGCACACGTGGAGAAAGTATGGCCTTGCTCATTTTCCGCTATTTCTTCTTTTCTGAATTATAAAGTTCTGAACTCATAGATCCGTAAATGCAAATTAAAGCTCGAACCATTTTAAATTTACTTATTTTTTGGTAAAAGGACCCTTCAAGGAAACTTAAACCTATGAAGTAAACATAAATCACCCGTAAACAGTGTCATATTCCAGCAAACATTAGATAAAAAAGGAAACAAAAACGAACTCTTGACCGTCGTTGCATTATTTTATTTTCATTGTTATTCCTTTAGTTAATCCTTAAGAAGAACTCAGGTGACATAAGACATATAACAATTTGAAAAAAAAAAATCAGCAATCCAAAATAAAACATGACAAAATGAAAAACGAAAATGTCAAAACATAATAAAAACGACAGAAGATTTATGCCGTGCAAAACCGATTCTTGCAAGAACGACACGATTTTCTGATCTCGCCAGCGTCCTTATTTTTAACTCCAAACGACCCCAATTTCACCATCGCCTGACCAAACCTAGCCAAGAAATCGTCACCCTCGGCTAAATCCGTTACTATCTGTTCCGTCATTTCATCGGTGGCGAGTTGGTCATCGATTTGAAGAATTCCTCGGCCAGATTTGATCTGCTTGTAGAAAGATGCATCGACAATATTCGAGCTAGAAACATTTTGATCCAGATTAATGGCTTTATTTTGTTTTGAATTTTCAGGACATTCACGCTTTAACTCTTTGACCAATTTAGGATCCATAGCTGGATCAGGTCCTTGTGTATTCTTAAAATTATACAGCCGGTCCTTAATGAATGAACAATGCGTTTTTCCAATTGTATGTCCACCTATTAAAAAGCATTGAAAATGTCATTAGTTATAAGATACTATCATCAAAATTTAAATATGTTAGAGAATGTTATTCGTACCAAGAAGTAGAACCATATCGGTAAGGTCAAGGTTTCTTTTTTCAAACATCTCAAAGGTGTCCGCGACACTCATTTGAGGACCCGGCAAATCTACTGATGATGCCAAAGACTCCCTACCATCAAATCGTCCCGTTGGTATCTCATATCTTGCTTTTCCTCCGCTTGCCTTCAAACCAAAATGTAAATATTGTCAATTGATTAGAAAAAAACATGTCATATCAAATGGAGGAAGTAGATATGACATATGAGAAAGAGGTTGAGTGTGTTTAAATTACAAGATTCACAAGATCTCTAGTAGCGAGAGTTATGATGTCAGCACAAGATACGAACCCGGCACATTTGATTTCGAGCTCATCTTTGATGGCATCTATCAGAGCATACCCATCTACACTTAGATTTGGCCCCGCCGTTTTCTCACTGGTAGTACTATCTAGAAGAAGTGATGCATCACATCCCTACGTACATTATGATACATCCAATAAAAATCATTGATACGTTCAAGACTCTTTAGAACAATTTTTAGATATAAGAAGAATTGGTTAGCTTACGTTGCTAAAACAATCGTGAAAATAGAGGCGAATCATTAGGGGTGCAAGTCTTGAGTTCGTCCTGAATGCATCTTGAACAACTCCAAATACGATCTTCTCCACGTTTGGGCAAGTTTTATTGTAAAATCCGAGCTGAAGTTCGCCATGACTAAAATGGCTTAAGCTAAGCAGAGCAAGAAAGACGACCAGTGCTGATATGGTTGAGATCTTCACGGCCATTTTTCTTATTTTGCTATAAAAATTCGTAGTGTGTGGGAATGTAAAAAAATGTTACAACTTTTATAGTGTTCAAGTTTAATGCAAAATGTGAGGCAAGCACGATTCTCCAACGTGCTAATGTTGATATAATATATGACTTTCTCTCATACGAGATCATATGATAGTGATTTTCTAATTGTTGATCGGGCTGGATTCATTTTATAATCGGGGGGGGGGGGGGGGGGGGGGGGGGGGGGGGGGGGGAGGGTGGGGGGGGGGGGTGGAGGGGTTTATAATCACAAAAAAATATCGAGTAAACAACATACGTCTACTCTTTAAGTTGGCTAAAAGTATCATTTTGTTTGGTGGTGTGCTCTTTAATGAAATAATAATGTTGCTAATTGTTTTCTAACTTAACCAGAGAGAATCTTCTTTGATAAAAAATTGTGTTTACTTGTCAAATTTAATTCTCAAGTATGCATCTTCAACCGAACTCACATGTCATTTTCTTTGTTTTTTGGTCTAAAATTTATTTCCAAATTTTAGTCAAAAAGAGAGTTTTTTTTTGGCATCAGTCAAAAAGAGAGTTTATTGCCAAATTATTCTTGCAGATTATAAATTTGATTTACCATACATGTATCACATAAGAGTAAAAAAAAGCAATCGTATGTAGCCATGGGACGGATCGGGTATCCGAACAATTTTAAGGTATCCGGATCCTTATCCGCCGGATTCATAATTTTACTATCCTTATCCGGATTCGGGGTTCTCGGATATCCGGATGTCGGATATCCTTCTAAAAATTGTAATATCCGGCGGATATCTGGATCCGGATTTGGATCCTTAAAATATAAAAATATAATATATATATATATATATAAATATAAATATTAAAAATAATTAAAAAATATATATTTAATGTTTTTAGTTATTTCTATGTATAATATTACAAAATTTACATAAAATTCACATATACTATTATAAAAATGAAAATATATTAAATAAAGTTAGTTTTTATATATAGATATTACTATTTCTGAAATAATTATTAATAAACTTACGGATCCGGATATCCGGACTAAAAAATCAAGATATCCGGATCTGGATCCAATATTTTACTATCTAGATTCGGATTCAGTTCCTCCGAATATCCGGATTTTCGGATCGGATCCGGATCGAATCTCGGATCGAATCCGGATCTCGGATAAAAGTCCGAGGCCTAATCGTATGTATGCATGACACGGGTTTATGCCTATAAACACAATTTTATTTGTTAAAATACAATAAAACTTGCTTGCAACTTTGTAAACTTCTTTAAGCAAAAAAAAAACTTTGTAAACTTCAACGTGTTTTCTTTCTTCCTTGTTCAACGTAGAACACATTTGGATGGTATATTTTGTGTATACGTGGATTCTACTACTAATCTACGCAGTACGCACGTAAATAACATGGTCTCACATTTAAGAAATACGTGCAAAAATCAATTAAACAAACACAGATTTGCCCAAAACGAAATCCACATTTATAGTGACAGAATTTAAAACATTATCGAGGTTTCTTGTTTAAAATAGGTAAATAATACTATATAATGTAAACTAATCACTGAAAAAAGAAAAAAAAATCACTGAATAAATGTAGTTATCTTTAAAAAAAAAAAAAAGAATAAATGTAGTAATAGTTATCGGATTTTGAAAATGACAGTGAGCATGCACGAAGATTCACATATTTTTTCTTGTATTTAATTATTTATTTTCGGTATCAAAATCTCTTTGTCACTTACTAATATCCGATTTATATAATACTACATGTCAACTTTACACATGAGATACACAACTTAATCCAGAGCTCATAACCAGAACAAAATGAAACGTAGTCAATTATTTGATCAGAAAAATGATGATTATGATTGGTAAGCTGCAGTTGACAAAAAAAAAACACACAAAAAAAAGATTGACAGCTGCAGACCGGTACAATGCTTTTTTTCTGTTTACATGGTTTTTTTTTTTCACAAAATGCAGTGAACTTTTTTATAAAACCATGACTTCAATTAGTAATCATCACAAATGAATAAAAAAAAAGGTTGTTTATAAAAAGGAATATATAATTATTTAAGAGAAAATACCACATATTGATTTCTGGTTGTTAAGATAGTTATGATGGTAAATGATTAATGAAGTACAAATGAAATTGTACTAAAAAAGTTTTCAATTTTATTGTTTTCTCAGCGTTATTATTGGTCAGGGCCAATAATATGGCGATCGATTAATCTAATAAAAAGGTTAATTAATAAATCCATCGTCAAATTAGGGTTTTAATAATAAACATTGATTGCACAGTTAATGTTTCCCACCAAATCCAATCCTCGATCCTCTTCAACCTTCAAAATCCAAAGCTTTCATCTTTACTTTGCATGATTTGATCCCCAATCAAAAAAAAAAGTCGATTCCTTTCCTTCTTGATTCACCTCGCGATGACTGAAGTCCTTCACTTTCCTTCATCTCCAAGCGCCTCTTCGTCTTCCTCACCTTCCCCATCCAATGCCACTCTCCTCATCACCTCCGACCATCGCCGTAGAAGCCCAGTTCCTCCCGGATTCCCCCAAGATGTTGACTTTCACCGCTCAATCGAACAACAACAGCATCAAGATTTGGAAGATTTGAGACGGAGCGTCGCCGCCGACGACGGAGAAGACGGGGAAGGTCAGCAGATATCTCTGCTGGCGCTCCTGGTCGCCATTTTCAGGAGATCTCTTGTTGCTTGCAAGAGCAACCGGAGGGAGCTCTGTAGCATGGAGATCGGTTGGCCCACCAATGTCCGACACGTGGCGCACGTGACTTTCGATCGGTTCAACGGCTTCTTGGGCTTGCCCGTTGAGTTCGAGCCTGAGGTTCCCAGGCGAGCTCCTAGCGCCAGGTACTAACATTGTTGAATCAATTTTCCCAATTTTCGATTCTTCCAATTAGGGTTTGTGGTTTCTATTTTAGCCCCCTTGACGGTTAGGCTCATAATTAGAATTGTGATTATGGAATTGCTTTTAAAAGTTTGCTCTGACGTGTCTCTCAACTATGATCATATCCATTTCAAGAATCTTATCTTTTTTTTTTGGCATTTTGGTTAGATATGTAACACTCTCTAATCAATGAAGTTCTATGTTTAGTCTCACTATAAGCTTAGTTAGAGTTCTATGTTTCTGCCGAAACTAAACACTTAAGATTGGGCTACTGACTCATCTCAGAAGTTGATTCGTTCTCTAACAACATTTTTAGCTGGTAGCTTCATAGTTACTTGTCTTTTTTTTTTTCATGTGGAAGATAGTCAGATACTATCATATACATTGGTTGAAGTTAAATTATGAAACGGTTGCATTGTTCATCTACTATTTAGATGCTTTGTTGATAACATATAATTCTCTCTCTTTGTGTATCTCATTTCTTACTTGTTTTTGCTATCTCATCACATTAGTGCAACAGTCTTTGGGGTATCAACGGAATCAATGCAGTTATCGTATGATTCAAGAGGCAATTGTGTACCAACCATACTCTTGTTGATGCAAAACTGCTTATATGGTCAAGGAGGCTTGCTGGCAGAGGGAATTTTTAGACTCACTGCTGAGAATAGTGAGGAAGAGGCAGTAAGAGAGCAACTAAACCGAGGGTTTATACCTGAGAGAATCGATGTTCACTGCTTGGCAGGGCTTATCAAGGTATGTAATGCTTGCACAAACTCGATTTTTCTTACGCAAATCAATCTTGTTCTTTATAATCTTCTATTTCAGGCATGGTTTAGAGAACTCCCTACAAGCGTTCTTGATGTGTTGTCCCCTGAACAAGTCATGCAATGCCAAACGGAAGAGGAATATGTCGAGCTCGTTAGGCTTCTTCCCCCTACTGAAGCTTCTCTGCTTGATTGGGCCATCAATCTAATGGCTGACGTTGTTCAGTATGAGCATGTTAACAAGATGAACTCACGCAACATCGCTATGGTTTTTGCTCCTAATATGACTCAGGTGAGTCCGCAACAACAAGGCTTTTACTGATCAATTTTTAGGTTTATTGAAATAAACCTTTTTATTGTAGATGGATGATCCATTGACAGCGCTGATGTACGCGGTTCAGGTGATGAACTTCCTCAAGATGCTGATAGAAAAAACTCTAAGGGAAAGGCAAGACTCTGTAGTAGAGCAAGCTCACGTTGTACCTTTAGAACCTTCTGATGAGAGCAGCGGTCACCAAAGCCCTTCGCAGTCTTTGGCTTTTGATCCTACTGAACAGAGTGAAGAGACGCAATCAGAGTACATTGAAGATGCAGAGAATCAGAGTCCAAGCAGCAGTGAGATATCAGATGAATCAACCTTTGAGAACAATGCCAGGAGAACCGGGAGAGTTAGTTACTCGGAAACAGAGAGAAAAAGTAGTGTGCAAGTGATGGCTCTGGCTCCTCCAGCTCAGTGGCCTGTGGGTAGAACGAAAGGATTGACCAACTTGAGCCGTGTAGGTTCGAGGGTAGAGCGTACTGAAGCTTGGCGGTGAAGACAAAGGAGCAGAGCAAGCCCTTGAGGAGACTTTAAAATCAAATTGTTGGTTGACCTGTTTTGTATTTGTTAATGTTCTTTTCACGTCGTTTCTATTCTTTTTTATCCATGTTCTCAGTGTGCTTTCTTTTTGTTGGACCGTTCATACAAATGGTTAATCAAACTTGTAAACCATATTGAACCGGTCTCTCTCGGGCCTTTGACGATGTTATGGTGAAACATGTTCTTCTCATCTTTGGTATTTTCCGTAAAATTTACAAATTAAGTTGAGATGGTCTGGAAAGAAGGTTTTAAAATTGGTTCTTGGAAGGAACCAAGGGACGATTGAAACTCGAGAGAGAAATAGTGGATGACAAAAGCATATTGTAGAGGGGAATATTAATATTTGAATTCAACATTGTATAGTCATGTAACTTTTCCTAGTGGGTCCAAGAAAAAAGTTGAACGCCATTTGCATACTTATTATTATGCACGTATTTGGATACTTCTTTTTCAGGAATGATTTTATAATCTAATTATATATACCTTTTAAGAAGATTTCTTTTTTTTAAAGCTGCAAAATAATTTAGAAAGATAGAAGTTATGATATTTTGAACACATCTTTTTTTTTCTAACTTTTAGAACTATCTTTTTTTAGAAAGATAGAAATCTATCTGTTTTTTTTTCTAACTTTTAGAACACATCTTTAACATTTTCTTAATTTGATAACTAATTTTTTAAGTCGCTAACTACCATTGACGGATGATAGATGCAGGATGTAGTAGTTATTGGCAAAATAAACATTATGTATAGTTAATAAACACATGTGATGACGTCGGAATAATACTCAATCCATATAAAACAATTTACCAAAAACTGAATACAGAGACTATATCATTTTACAGATCTAAAGTTTGAACTTTATATTGATAAAAAAGTTCCATCTTTTGGGTTTCATTATAAAAGTTTTACAAGTTTTGCCATGTTCGTTTGTACATATGGAAGATGCATCCAGATGGTCCATCTAGATGTCTTATCCAGATGTTCTATCTAGGTGTTATTCATTTCTTCATTTCGTCCACGCATCCAGATGAATCATCTGAATGAAACTATGTTCGTTTGTTTTTCATTTTTTAACTTTCATCTACATCTAGGTGGACTTATTAATAAAATGATTAAAATATAATTTTTTACGTTTCGGCGGAAAAATAGCATTTTCACGGTTTTGGCGGAAAATATTTTTGCGGTTTTTGAGGAAAAATGTGTTTTTGGAGAAAAAGTGCATTTTTGTTGTTTTAGCGGAAAAATACGTTTTTATGGGTTTGGCAAAAAAATACGTTTTGCGGTTTGTACGGGAAAAGTGTGTTTAGCGGTTTGGGCGGGAAAAGTGTTTTTGACGGGAAAGTTTTTTCGCGATTTTGGCGGGAAAAACATTTTCGCGATTTTGGCGGCAAAAAGCATTTTTGCGGTTTCGACGAGAAAATATATTTTTCCGGTTTTGGGTGGGAAAATACGTTTTTCCGATTTTGGCGGAAAAAATGCGTTTTCCGATTTTTGCGAGAAAATGTGTTTTCCAGTTTTGGCAGGAAAATGCGTTTTTTCGGTTTTAGCGGGAAAATTCTGTTTTCCAGTTTTGGCGAGAAAATTGTGTTTTCCAGTTTTGGCGGGAAAATGCGTTTTTTCGGTTTTGGCGGGAAAATTTTGTTTTCCGGTTTTGGCGGAAAATGCGTTTTTCGGTTTTGGCGGGAAAATGCGTTTTCCGGTTTTGGCGGTAAAATTCTATTTTCCAGTTTTGGCGGGAAAATTGTGTTTTCCAGTTTTGGCGGGAAATGCGTTTTTCCGGTTTTGGCGGGAAAATTATGTTTTCTGGTTTTGGCAGGAAAATTCTGTTTTCCGGTTTTGGCGAGAAAATGTATTTTTTCGGTTTTGGCCAGAAAATGCTTTTTGGAGTTTGGCGGAAAAATGCATTTTTTGGGTTTTGGCGGGAAAATATGTTTTTTTTTTGTTTTGACGGGAAAATGCGATTTTTCGGTTTTGGTCAAAAAGTGCGGTTTTGCTGGTTTGGCCGAAAAATGTGTTTTTATGGAAATGTGTGTTTTACGTTTTTTTGCGGAAAAACGCATCTTGCGGTTTTGGCGGGAAAATGTGTTTTTCAGTTTTTGCGAGAAAATGTATTTTTTGGTTATAGCAGAAAAATGTATATGCAAAAAAATAAAATTTAGGGTTTTAAAATAATATTTTGATTTTAGAAGGTCATTTTTATCATTTATCATTTTGGAATGAACTAGATGCATCTGCATTCAGATACATCTGCATTCAGATACATCTGCATTCAGATGCACCATCAAAACTCACCTTCATTTAGAAGAGAAATTAAGATGAATTTTTAAAAATTCAGGTGGGTCATCCATCTGGATGTAGCATTATAATGCATAAAACAAACATCGATTTGCATGTTCACCCAGATGGATGTTGCACTAACAGGGCCTCAGTATTTCTCCACATATATGGTTCATCGCCACTGGTTTGGCTTGATGCTGTCGATTTCTAATCTTTATATCATCGGTTGAAAAAAGGAATAGCGATAACATGATCTCTTTTAAAGTATCATGGCACTATATTGGAATCAAATCTTGAAAGTTGATATATGATATTTTGTTTTCTTGACCATATCTGTTTGTTGGTACTTGGTATTTCTCACATATTATTTAGTTTTTATTTTGATATTTTACAAACTAGTTTTTTTTTTTTGGGATCAATTTTTTAACAACTAGTTTCTGTTATAGTATCTAGTTTTATCTTCTTTTTTTTGCATGAAAGATTATGGATATAATACTGTAATTAGTTGACCTGTTGACCATACAATACATTTTACCTTGAATATCTATAGTATTGTCCATTCATACACGTAAAAGATATTTACATTGTAGTTTTATTGAATGGTTTCCGGCGAAAGTTAGACTGTGTTTCTTTCAAGCAATTAGCAAGTGTAGATAGTTAGTAACAAGAATCAAAATATGTAAAATCCAATACTGCATTTAGTTTGGGTTTCGTCCAAAAAGAATGTACGGCACCCCAATGGGAGTTCTCATCAAAGATTCTTGATATACATATATATATATATATATATATATATATATATATATAAATATTAGTATTTAATTATAAATTTCTAAAAATTACGGAAAACCCAACCGAAAAATATGCAATTAAATACTAATATATATATATATATATATTAAGAACTTTTTGATGAGAATCTTCTAGGGATGCTCTAAATAATTCAAAAAGCATATATGGTTTTATTTTAAAACATTTATAAGGCTTTAGTAATTTTTAAAGTATCATGAAACGTAGTTTGTGTTTTCAAATCCATTCCCTTAAAATTTCACGAATAAGATTCTTTCGGTCTAGTGGTATTCTTAATGGTTAATAAGACTTTTTATACTAGGAGTAAAGATGCTCCTTCTTGTACGTAGTTTGGTTATTCAGCATTATATAAACTAGGAGACATCAATGGTCAATTCGATGGATTGGTATCCGTCAGTCGCTAACGATTAAATCATATATTTTGTGGACGTCAATAAAAATTCGTATAAAACATATTCGCAAAAGCTTTATTGTCTACGTGTGTTGGGGACTTGGGGTATCAATATATAATAAAGATGTAGATAAAAGAGGTATCGAGTGCAGATGTTGTTGGTCATTGACCAAGTGGAAAAGGTGAAATCGTGATATCTTGTTGGGTGGATAGATTCGGACAGGGCTCCACGGACCACCGGTATGTGGACGTTCGTCACACATCACAAAACCATATATTTTATCGGGCCGGTTTATTGACTAATGACATACTAAAATGATATACAAATAAATTATCTCCTATATATTATTTGAGAAACATTACAATTTCTTTTTGTAGCCACGTGTCATCACTAGGATGATTCTTAGAATCATTAGAGAAATATGTTGGTCCATCTAATTATATAATAAACTTTTTATTATACTAACAATAAATTCATTACTAATGTACTTTATTATTTCCTTAAATAGAATTTACGGAATTGCCTAATATGGCTAAAGTATATATGACAATTAATGATTTTGAATAATAAAGATTTGATAAAAATTATTGTATCTTCTATCATATTTGTTTAATATTAAACTATTAAATAAATTAAACAACCACAATAACCATATAATAAAAAAATTTAGATTTTTCTGTATATGTTATATTTTGAATTTTTAAAAACGACTATAAATTACTAAAACTGTTAAAAATCTCACATTCAAATGATTACAAAATTATATAAGTAAAAAGTATAATTTAATTAATTATTAAGATTAATATATATATATATATATATATATATATATATATATCGTTTTAAGTTAAACTATAAACCATATAAAATACATAAATCTTTTAGTTTCAAAATTTACTTTGAACAATTTTTTGGTAAAAGTTTTGAACGAACATTGACAACTTATTTTTTTAAAAAAATTATAAACTATTAAAACTATTAATCCCACGATGAAAATTTTGTTATCAGCAATTTAATTTTTTTTCTATAAAAGATACAAATGATAAAAAAAAACTATATGAGTAGAAATCATCATTTACTAGATATTAATATTAAAAATATACTAAAATATACTATGTATGTTAGTATCATTTAAATTTAATTACATATCCTATCAAATATTAAAAAAAATATTTTTAGATTAATAAAATTGATTTATATGTTCACACCAATTTAATTATATATTTAATAGTTACTGACTTTTAATACATTAAATAATTTTTATATATAATGTTTATTCCGCGCAAGGCGCGGATCTTAATCTAGTTATTATTATTAACCTAAATCATTGTTGATACGGAGACATGTGTATCATTAACTTTATTGATCAATATAAAATAATTACCGAACTCCTAACAATAATTCGAACAAATAGTTTCCAACTCCAAACAATTTCGAACAGATAAATTAACCATAGATAATATTAGAGGGCCGAGGACACATGAGAATTTAAATGGCTAGGATATTTTGAATATCAAGCCTATGGTGGAAACGGGTTTAACGAGAAGGACCGTCCCGCATTAACAGACTTACCTACTAGCACAACTGCACAATGTTTAAACTCGTGTATCATTTAAATATCTTGAATAACAAAGCAACGATAGTATAGTGGTTTCATATTGTTGACCGGTACTAATACTATTATTGCTACTTCATTCAATGCGGATGCTTGGGAAATCCGGTTATGTTGTACATTTGTGATTAGTCTCCACAACGCCTAGTTTTTGCAGAATATCATGAAATCAGATTATGTGGTTGAGGATCACGAGGCTCCCACAATCCAACCAATCAACATCGACTCAACTACATCTCGAATCTGTCGTGGTTTGCTACTATTGGAAGTTCAATGCTTCCTGTCCAAAAAAAAATGTTGAAATCTATAGAAAACTTCCACGTTGCTACAATTTAAACATTAGGTTATAGGTATAACCTAATGTTTCTCTCTTTTTTTTTCTATTAAAACCTAAATAACGAAAGCTTTGAATCATACGACATTTAAAAACTGTGTTTCTCAGTCATTTAGATATTACTATATTATTGTCAATTTTTAGATTTATTGGACAAATATGCCACATTCTCAAGGAAAAATCAAATCCAAAAAAGTTTGCAAAAAGAAATGAATGGTGGTATGATTCCATAATATAAGGAATATATAAGTAGTCCATATAAAATTATTTGGCTGTGACCAAATAATTATAGCCACCAGAATTCGCACCACTTGGTGGCTCTTTATTCCATTCTCCTCATCCTTGGTCTTCTATAAATATATAAATATTTATTTACAAAAAAAAAATATATATATTTATTTACTTATTTATTTATTTATTGGATTGCTGAATCTGTTGTTTAATAATATCAACTGCTGCAGTGTAACAAGATCCTCGAAATGTGATTTCAATGGGGTTAACATTTGTCGAACCAATATATAGATGCATGTAAATATACATTGAAGTTGCCTTTGTTGGTTAGGCCAGAACTATAGTATTATTATCAAGGTCACAGAATCATCTAGAACATTGTCATCATTCATCACCATTGTCAAATCAAAAATCAAATTGACTAACAAAAGTAATATATGTTTAACCATTAATCAGATTCCATTTGAACATTTGAATATAACAAATCTTTTTATCATTTTATTCAAGTATTTTTTTTCCTCCTAACGAATATATATCTGACAATACCATCTTCTCCTTCACGTCCATCTCGTGTCCTCTCTCTTTCTCCTCCAGCCGCAGAAACAAAACCAAGAAACAAACACAAAGAAGAGAGCAATGGCAGCTTACAGAAGCTTTCATCAAATATTCGAGAGCCAAAGACAAGACAAGGCTCCAAAGTCGCTTCTTGATACTCTGATCTCCTCTTCTTCACCTTGGAACCCACTCCCAATCAAAGGCCTCCACGTCACCGACCACAACGAAACGCCACCGTTTACAGAGATATTCGGTGAGCTCCACTTCAGGGAATCATCTCATTCTTCTTTCGAGAAGGCCTCAGCTGAGAACAGCAGCTTGCAGCTGTGTACTGAAGGTCTAGGGTCAGAGAGCTATTACGGCTTGGAAGACGGGAAAGTCAACGGTAACGGTAACGGAGAAGAAGATGATGATCATGAGAGTGAAGTGATGAAGGGTAAAGATAACGGAAGCAGCAATGAGGAGTGTGGACCATGGAGGAAAGAACGGAGAGAGTATCCTCCAGCGATGACGAGGATGAGTTTCAAGACGTATAGAGAAGAAGGGAGGTTTGTGTTGGAAGAAGTTAGGATTCCGAAGAGAGAGTTTCTTCTAGCCAGCCGTGAAGACGGTAGACTCAAGCTGAAGTTGGTTCAACCCGAGGATGAGGATGAAGATGAGGACGAAGACCAAGAAGAGAACAAAGATAAACCGGTCTGATCGGTAATCTGCTGAATATTTTTTGCGGTTATGTGGAATTTAATCCGTTATTTTACAAGATTATAAATGTTAAAACCTTCTTTATGCTGGTTTTGGAGTTAAACTAGGCTTTTATCCCTTAATACATTCTGCAATATTACCAATGCCAAGGAATATTATTTTTTCAAACGGTAGATTTGTTTTTGTAATTTTGGAAAATCTTCTATACTTTATAAGCAAAGATAGAAGAATCATGTTTCTGTGACATAGAGAGAATAATTTATAGAAACTTATTATCAAAATATTGAAATAGCATACAACTATTGATATATTACATTTATATCACTAAATTATCATTTACTAGAATTTCTATTTATTTTTTTATAATATTTGTACATTAAAAATTAACGTTACTATTTCCGTGGTCAGCGCGGAACAACGCCTGATCAAAAAGTATATAAAGTCTAATTAAAATTATTTTTGACTGTCGATATATGGATAACCAAATGTTAACGTGGGAGCCGGAATAAATATTTTTGTACAAGACACTGCTAAAATAATCGTAACACAAGCCTATGATCGGTCCTGGGCAAAGCCTAACGAAACATTGGCCTTATGCTCCCAAAAATTTTAAAAAAAATTACATAGAAAAAAATTTTCAAAATTTTTTTTTAAGTTCTCAAATTTACCAAAAAAAAAATTCTCTGAAATTTTTTAAAAGTCGCCTACAACCCTATAAATCTCAGGACCGGCCCTCCATACATCTGTCTAACGTTGTAAAGCCCAACGTAACCAATTCTCATATTAACTATGAAATTCAGATAGAGAACGGAGTAAACATGATGATTTCCCCTATGTTTTTAAACTTGACTAGGATAGTGACCCGAATTACTTTATGAATCACCGGATGTATTCAGTTGACTGCACACGAATCATTGGTCAACACTTTTAACTAATTTCAATATATCATTATATATATTATCTTTTAAGATACAAAAAGAAAATACGTCTAAAACCTATAGTAAATAATTAAATTTATTTTATTCGCTTTATTTTCGTTTCACGTACAAGATATCAAAAGTAAACTATTTACAAGGATCAGTAACGATCAATAACGTTTACAATGATGAAGAGACAATTTAACTAAAAAACTCTTATAACTAACATTTGCAAATTTGGAACACCACATTCAAAATATTTTCAACATTCATCTAGATTATATAATTATAATAATAATCAAAAATGAGAATTTAATTCAAACTAGATTACATATCATGTCGTTTATCAGTTCAACAAGTAGCCGGATTTTAAGATATATCAAAATTTTACGAGTTTTTTTAAAAACTTTTAAATAATGTGTTTTTCTTATAACTTAAATCTTATCACATATTTGATGGTCGGATTTGCCGGTTCGACCGCATGATGATGATAATAACTCAAACTCAAAGTGAAGAAAATATGCACTAATTTCTCATAAGATTCCAATCTCAATCCTAAAAAATTTCAGCTTTTTGTTGTATATAATCCGTTTTTGTAGTAGTTAAGAAATTAGTTTGTCTATGTACTTCACTAAATAATATACAAATAAATTATCAATCAATACATCTATAACTATAAAGTTGAAATATCTGCCTTTTTAGGCTGGCCACGTCACTCTGGAGAGAAAGGGAAATCGTGACAAGTCAACGTTTCTTTTAAGCTCTTCTATTTCGTTGACGAGTTTAAAATGGTTGGAACTTTGGTCAACCCATTAAGGGCCCACCTCTGCACTCCGAGTCTTCGTCTTCTCAATAGCCCTATTTTGCTGTGCCGGATGAGTCTTCCTCCGCCGAACGTTACTGCTTCAAATTGATTCACTCCTTAAAGCGATTACATTAACATCCTCCGCCACTAAACCCATTACGTCGACTTCAATGTTCCCTCTCCAACACCGATTTCATTATCCGTAATTTTTCATAGTATAAATAAGTCATGAAGCCCTCTCATCACTGTATAAGATCCTGATAAGTTCTTGATATAAATTCCAGAAACATTGATCTCCTTTCTTTTATTCGCATTTCTGTAACGGTACTCTCAGTTTATTCGCATTCTCCTTCTCGTGTGTACTCTTAGACTCTTAATCTCCTTTCTTTCATTGATCTCGACTTTGATTATCCATTTTTTTCCCTCTTCAAAACTGACGTCCTATTGCCATAAATCTCATATCATTTTGTTTCTTATGGACCAGATCAAACCATTCAGCGCCGTCGTCGATTAAAATTGCTTCTATCGTTCGTTCGTCGAACACGACAGCGACCGCATTAAGCATACTGCTTCAGGTTTTTTGGAGTAAACCAAATTAATCAAGTCCTTTGAAATGGGTTGTCCAAATTAGGAAGAACCAAATCCGGTTGGCTTTACAGGGGCTTATTGCCTAGGTGGGCAGTGAGCATGTGAAGGAAAGCCGAAAGCTGCGTTTCCAGTGTGGACAATTAGCTGAGATTTTAATTCCAATAAGATGGTATATATTCAGCTTAATTTGTTTCCATTTCTGCGTTTGAATATTCTTAATCTGGTTATCGTAGTGACTAAATTGATTCTATTGTGGTATGGTTGTTAATTTAATTTTCTGCTCAGACACCACAGGCTGATGACATCTCTTGCTACTGAATGATACTTGCATGTACCCATTATTTAGATGGAGTTTGATGTAACAGTGCGGTACATCTCAACTCTGCTTCTGTTAGACTGTTACAACCTAAGGAGCAATGCAAGTGGTGTAGTGATAAACATGCTGTAAACAAACTGAGTTTTTCCATAAAGATGTTGTGGAAGTTTCATCAGAGCACAATGGCAATGTAATTTTTTTTTTACTTCTCTATTTGATTATCCATCGATCCGACAAAAATGTAAACCAAAAAGTTTGTTTCTCTATGACTCGGTAGCCCAATGGTGAGATAGAAGTTAAGTCACAGTGTCAGACCACTGTCTGTGATAGCAGCTGGTTCTCTACCACGCTTAGAGTTGTTGATCAAGGTTTGACAACAACTTCTAAATCCATAGAGTTGTGTTGTTTATAGGTTGTTATAACATCTTAAATCTGTGCTAACAAAATGTGTGGTTCTTAATCCTGATTATAGGCATGTGTGGATACTAATGTCTTTGCAGGTGGTGCAACTGAGATATTGGAAACCTCGACTTAATCAACTGTTCACGTAAAGCTAGGCTGTTCCGTATAAAAAAACTAGGTAAAAACAATTTGGAAACGAGATAACACAATTTTTAGTAATTTTGCTATTGTAAACTTGAAAATTTCATGAGAGAAATAGTTCATTTGAGGTTTCAGCTTCTAGAAACGATATAAAGGTACTTCAACTTCTATTCATGCTGACGAAAAAAACTAATCCATTTCGAATTGGACAGGCAAATGGAGAAAAATGTGGCCTCCAGTATGCATACTTAATGCATAGAATATTGTTCTTGATCTTTTATTGTAGCCTAAGGTTGGTTACAAACACCTACGTAATGGGTCTTCTACATAAATCAAGTATATATATATATGTGTGTGTGTAGCATGTTCATATTTGTAAAGTTGGTGGCAGATTCTAAACCGAATGATAATCATTGTTCCTCACAATTGATCATTACATTTACATTTAATTTTCTCACTAATACTTTGATAGTGTAACTTTTTGTTTTATTCTTCTGTTTTTGCTAAACAATGTAATTTTTTTTGTTACCAGAGAAATAAAAAAAAAAGATTTACTATCGCTCTGTATTTGTCTGTTGCTCCGTATTGTCTCTTGCTTCACTTTTATTCATTTACACTATAATTTTTAACTGCATTATTTATTTCTATACAGACTGTGATTTTGCTTCATATCTCCTTCAATCTATCACCTTGCACTCCAGGAAAAAGTATATATATTGTTGAAAAGACGAGAGTATTTTTGACAAAACATAAACTGATAGAAAAGACAAATAAAGTCCATAAATTTGACCCAAATCATTTTTCACGAAATCTTTCTTTAATCTTATTAATGCAACAACAAACATATAAAAATAGTAAAACAAAGATTTTGTGCAAGTCATTTCAGACAGTCAAAGAGCTAGAATCTATACTAATAAAATAGACAATGCGCTACATCATTTTCCTCCATCCTTTTTTATATTTTTCTGGCTTATCCTATCAACTAAATGTGTTTTAATCGATTAAAACGTATAATATATTTTTATATATATTTTTTTCAAATAATAATAAGACTTAAACCTGGTCGAATGGTAATGGTCGCAAAAATAATACATTAATTAACCATAAAAATACTTTAAATATTGTTAGTATTTCCAAGAATAAAACATAATTTATAATTTAGTTAATTTTTTCCCTTTGCTTACGTCAACAACCCGAAAATAAAGAGCGTCGGCACATTTAAATATTTACAAAATTTTATATTTTGTACTTTCTTATTATTAACCAAAATATATTATAATAGTAATTAATAGTCCATACATATTCTTGATCAGTAGTACATTTGAAGTCGGAACCAAATTTACAATATATAAATTTTTGTTAAAATTTAATTTTTTAAAAAATATAATAATAGAATTCACAAAAAATCCACAAAACTAAAGATTCATAATGAAAATGCAAAAAACATAAAATATGATAATCCATTTTTTCATGTCTTATTAAATGAGGTCTGCCAAAAAAGAGTGAGTGTACACAATTTTCATTGTTTGGGAATCAGAATCAAAATATTGACGAGAAATGATGAACAACCACACTAACGAATTAATATATAATCTTAAAAGTCAGTTTGAAAAAATATATAACATAAGAATACACATATTCTTACTTAACCATGAACTATTTACAACTTAATCAAATAATTCAAAATTTTCACCACCAGCATTTCAGAAAAAAAAGTAAACCAATAACAAAAATATATGTAGCAAAATGTAAACAAAAACAAGACTTTTTCTTTTATTTTGTGCAACATCAGCGACCGAGGAATGATAGGACCCAACATATGCACATGTTTAATTAATATTTATAGAATCATATATATTTTTCATGTTCTTATATTTGAATCAAATCTATTAAAATAATATTCTATATTTCATAGCTATTTTTAATTAGTAGTGCATTTCAAACTAAATCAAATTTTAAATATCTATATTCCCGTAAAAATAAATTGAAAACATAGTAATATAACTCACAAAAACAAAAAATTAAAAAAACATATTGAAGATTTGTGAAAACATAAAATATTATACTCTATTCGCGATTTTACTCATGTCTCATCAAATAATGTCAACCAAAAATAAAAATAAGTGAATCTTTACAAATTTCTTAGTTTCTTAGTCATCAAGCTTAGAAGATTGACGAAATAAATCAGTTTGAAAAACAAAATAAACAAGAAATAATAAAATAAAAATACGCAAATTCTCTTTTAAGCATGAGCTAATTACATCTTAAACAAACAGTTCATATATTTCACCATTGATTTTTTAAAAGAAAAATAGTAACTTAAAAATAAAAACATGGTATCAAATGTAATACACCATAAAACAAAACAAGAAAAACAAAATGGAATTATGTTCATTATAATGGTTATGTTCATGACGTTCAATAACCGCAACAATTAAGATCAAATCATTTAAAAGGAAACAAAATGTTTGACACACAACTTATAAAAAAATATTCAATTTTAAATTAACAAATTAATAACGTTTCCGCGCGAAACGCGGACAACCCCCTAGTTCAGAATAAACTTATGGAAAACAAAAATATATAAATCAGTCTCTTTTCTTAATTACACTGCCGCAAATGTCAGTAAAATATTGAGAAAACTGTCATTTAAATACTGAACTTTTACAAATTGACCAAAATAAATACAGACTTTTCTTTAATCTAAATAAATCATAAACTTATATTGACCGAGCCAAAAAAGATACACTTCCAGTCAACTATTTTTGTCGTTAAATCTCAGTTAACTGTTCACGAAGGCTTGTACGGTATCGTTTTTAAAACATAACAAAGTTATAAGAAACCCCCTGATCGACTCTTTAGAACCCTATTCAATTTCACTCTTCTTCTCTTCCCTTCAACCCGATTTAGAATCTTGTTGTTTCCTCTGCGACTTGGCTTCATCTCTTCTAATTACAAGCTAGAATCAAGTGAAACAGATGATTTTGATTCCGTTTGAAAAACGAGATTTTGGAAAGAGAGGTTTGTCATCGAAGTGTGTTTGTGGGTAGAAGAATCATTGCCTGAAGAGATTTTTCACTTCCAAAACCTGAAAACATTCAATTTGAGATTTACAATATAAAAGGCTAGGTTGATTGCTTGAACAAGGTGTTGATGACTTAATAGAGGATGTTATTTCGACAAAGTTCGAGATGAGGAAGTGGAAACTCATCACTGAGACATGTTGTGGAATCTTTTGTTTTATGTTGGTTGTAATCACTATTTTGCCTATCTATTCTCTTAAGCTCTTGTATCTTTGTCTCAAAACCGTTCCAGACTGTTTCTTTTAAGCCTTATTTTGTCTCTTTTGTAAGACTTTTTCTATTAAATTGCTGCAACTTTGTTTCATTTGTAAGAAAAATAATCTATGTTTATATGTGAGCTCTTGTATCTTTTTGTCTTATTGTTCCTCTTATTGTTCCTCTTATTTTTGTCTCTGTTTCACCAAAGACGTATTGAAAACTAACAAAAGTAAGTTTGCATAAAACAAAAAAAAAGGAATCCAACAAAAGTCTGAAACAAAAAGCAAGGTGAAGATTTCAAGGTTGAAACATGCATTCTAGGTGACTCATCATCACATGATACATGAACAGGTATATTAAACTTTGTCTGTCCAGCAATCCTCTTCTCCGCTGTCATGGTTATCTTCTTCATCATTCCTTGCAACATCTCCAAAGTGTGATGATAAAACCTCACAAGCGTCTTCATCAATTCTTACGCCTTCTTCCTCATTCTCTTCTTCTTCTTCTACCTCAGTCCTTTCTTTTTCTTTTTCTTCTTCTTCTTCAACCTCGTTCGTTTCTTCTTCGACCTCATCAGCAGGATCATCAGCGATAGTTTCACAATCATCACCGGGTATGAGATTCACGCCCATCTCTGCTAATTGCACTCAACCTTATTTCATCATCTTCAAAAACCGTTGTAGTTTCACGTTCTCTAGCTCTTTCTCGATGTATAGAAAACTTTTGGCGTCTCATCATATAAAGAAGAATCGATTTGTGGTTTTACACTCACAGAGAAGATGAAATCAAGTTGCAGAGAATAGAGTAAGAGGTGAATTCGATTTGCAGAGTTGGGGATTTTGTAAATTATGTTCTATTTTTAAAACGACGACGTAAGGATCTCCGTGAACATTAGACGGAGATTTAACGCCACAAACAGTTGACCAAAAGTGTATCTTATATGGCTAAGTCAATATAAGTTTGTGATTTACTTGGATTAATGAAAAATCTGTACTTTTTGGCTAATTTGTGAAAATTCGGTATTTAAATGACAATTTTCTCGTAAAATATTAGTCAAAAAAAAATGTCAATAAATTTTTCGAAATTTCAATCATTTGTGTGCCCCACGGCTCACGCATGACAATTGCATGAGTAAAAAAATGTCGTATGATTATTACATTAATTGATTTATGGGCCATATATATATGTAGAGGGTCGGATTTAGGCCCAAAAGTTTTGGAGGTTGTTAACATAAGCATATTCCCTAAATTATAAAAAATATTTACTTTTAAAATATTTCAAGCTCCCTAAATCTCAGATCTATATATATATATATAATTTGTGTATGCCTTGAAATAGAATTGTAAATCTAGTCTTCGTAATGCAATCTTGAAATCATAACCATTTCTTAGATTTTTGTTGTTTTTGTTAGATTTAGGGACAAACCCAATAACCATGATTCACTCATGTATATAGTTCATTGAAAGTAGCATATATGCTAATTAGAGAGCTAGTTTTGGACGAATTAGCTCATGAAACATTCTTTAAACGTCAAAATTTATATAAAGAATTTAAAAATACAAAATCTTCTAGCATAGTGAATTATGTATAAATTTATTCCCCTTTACACAATAGGACATGGGCATGGCTAGCTAGATATTAACTTGGTGGGAGTCGTTATATATGGGAGTCGTTATATATCTATAAAAGAAATGACACAACAAATGTGTATTAGAGAGTCTGTTCGACTATGGGGCTTTCCCCTCTTTAGAGATGGAGGAGACAAGCCTTTTTGTGTCTTGGTAATTTGGTTGATGGATAGATGATGCAGCACTTACTTCGAACGAACGGGTTCAGATGCGGCTGAATCTATCAATGGAGTTGGTGTAATGGTAATGTTAGGGGTTTTTTTGTTTGCCTAAATACCATTTCAATAAAAGCTCTCGAACGAGAAACAATATTACATGGAAATGAAAAAAACGGAGAAAAACGGAGCTAACACATGATGATAATACATAATAAAATAAGAAACTCAAAGTGAAGCAAGGATCAGCGATTTGATTATTCCACTCAGTTATGGTCCTTATGGAAATGAGTGAACCAGAGGGATAAGTATGTGGAGCGAGTATGAGTATGACCAGCAGATAAGTAAGTAATGTTAGGGGTTGGTTTCCTTGTGTTTAGGATTCAAATCACTTTTGGGAAGAAAGATTATTTCAAAAAAGATTAAATGATAAATTTAGTTCTTTGCATGAATGGTTTTAACTTTCTTTTATGTACGCTGGGTATCAATCAAGTCACTTAGAACAACCCTAGTGAAGAGTTTTCAAACAAAGTATGTCAACTATATGTATCTATAAATATTTATATTTTATTAATATATATATTTTTTTTTTGAAAAGATTTTATTAATATATTATGAGAACTCTTTTTCAAAATATTTCATTTGAGATACGTTGGAAAGGAATTCTCGTGATTTTGAAAACCTCAAAACAACATTTGATAAAATGTTTTATTTTATATGTTTTAAGAATTTTTGTGAGAACCTCCTAGTTAATCATGCTCTTACTGCGCTCAAGTGTTCATAACCTATTTTTTCTTGTCAGCTACGGCTCACCCAACGTGTTTAATATTCTTAATTCGAATTCGTTATTGTGAAACCCTATGCGCACGTAATTGTTATGGAAAGGTTTAACCTATTAGTTAGATAGTACTTTCCATAACATGGTAGTGTCCTTTTCGTTTCATTTTTATTTGTTACGGTACAAACAATATTGTGTTTATTAACAGCAACGACAAGAAAGTCCCACATCGTTGAGGTGAATCAACGCTCGTCAATGGTGACAACTTCATCAAGAATTTTACTTGGATTTGGAGTTTGTGTGATCTTGTCCTGACGTTAAAGAATGCGTTCACACGTATATCTATATACACACGCCAGCACACATATCACATATGTATATGAAATCTCTCGAGGTGATTGGTGATACTTTTTTTTCTAAGAGGCGATTGGTGATAATATCATATAACATACATATGTCTAGGAGCTTGTGGTTAAATAATGAGGAGATAGATTTAGGATGCCAATACGTTTTAAGTTTGGTCCACTTATATCATGAAACTAAATCATGTTGTTTGTGGATATCCACACGGTATGGACCACTGTTTACAATCTATTTGCATATCCGAAAAAGGTTTATTCATATGCAATATCTACTTTTGAAAATTTGTCTAATCCATTCCACAGATCCATAATACATATACTTCAAATTAATTAAAAAAACATATATAATATATATTTTTAACATATATATATATATATATAATCAATTAGCTTTGGAAATTTATATATATATATATATACTCAATGCTGATAATTTTGGAAAATTAATCATCACCATAACTTCTTATTTGTAAAACAAATAAAAACAACTAAAGTTGAAGGAATGATATAAGGTCTTTTATATGAAATGTTTTTAGAAAAACTTTTGAAAAATTAAAAAATTAACTACAATTATCATTTAATTAATAGTTTAATTATTTTTAAAACTAAAAATAAATAAGTAAATCACTAATAATTTATTATTTTTGAAAATTCATACTCTTTTTACCATTATTGATTCTCTTAATCCATAACTTCCTAATGATCAAAGAAAACAACTGATAGACGTAGATCATCTTTAAAAACTGATAAATTACTAGCATCTTGTAAATTATACTAAATTGCTTGTATGCTATATGTAGCATAAGTTCATAACGATGCAGGTATAGTCGGGTGATACGGCTGACTTGAAAAGATGATAAACGCTTTGGATTCAAAATTTATCATTTAAATTTATTTATTTGTGTGGTGAGTTAGCGTGGATATCAAATTCCATGTACAAAAACCGGATTTGCCTATCACAAGTAAGCCGATCCTCAAGATATTAGTTGAGCCTTCGGGCTCGGATACCTCCGGTTCTAAAAAAAACTATTATTAACATATACAAGTATACCAAAACGTTCACTAATGACTTCTTTTTAGTCGAGTTTGACATTTCTAATAAACCTCAAGTTAATAGAAGCCACTCATTTGTTTAGGAAAGAGTCTCGGGGGTGGACCCATTTCTTAGTTTCCGTATTGGTTTATCTATCTTTGTTTTAAATTAGAGATTAGACCCCTAAATCCTAATGACGGGTCAGATAACGCCTAGACTGTTTATTATGTGCATAATTAAACGAAATGTTTAAAGAAACGACTAGTCGCTTTATAGAAAATTAGTTTAGGCGAATTATCTAGAGCCGAAGCAAAAGCGTTAACATATTATTGATTTATTTTATATATATTTTACCATTTTATAAGATATTTTTAATTTTGATTTTAATTATAAAATTAGTTTTAAAAAGTATTAAAATTTGATAAATAAAACAAAAGAAAATAGATAAATTATAGATTTATACTAATATTATTGATTAGTTTAACAAATTTAGATCAATTTATACCTATTAAACCGATTTAAAATGATTTAATTTAAATAATATAAATCAAATTTTATAAAAATCGTTTTGGATAAGACCGATTTACCCCCTAGGCCTACCTAGACCTATTTTTAGAACCATGATTAAACGTATATTAGTGATGCAACTGATCTTTGACATACAATGCATATTCTTTACGAACCTCATTACAAAGAAAACTGTCCTAACAAAATTAAGATTAGAAAACAAACCCTAGAAACAATTGATTCATCTGAATTTTTTTTTTTTTTTTTTTTGATTCATCTGAATTTGCTTCAAATAAAGTATTATATTCTAAAAAAGGCAAGCCATTAGGCAAATAGATAAAAGGCAAGCCGAATAGAAAAATATAAAAGAAAACAAAGAGAAAAGAGACTGAAATTTGACGCTAAGACGAGGGCTTGACTCATTCAATTGGCGTACGTGCCTCGTAAAAAAAGCTTTACTCAAACAGTAAACACATGACAACGAAAGTAATATTTAATCAAACACACATACATGTACAAGAACATCCTTGTCTTTTCCCATTTCAGTATAAATAAAATTTAATACTAAAAGTCTAAAAACGCGTAGACCTTTTCTCGTTTCACTCGGACAAACCAATCTCTACTTCAACAACTTATTTAATGCCAGTGAGACCATAACCTCTAAGTTCCAGAAGCAAATCGATTTGTCACAACATATATACAATAAAGACTTTAAGAGGTTTCCCTTTGCAGCAAGTCAATTTACAACGTACAAAAATGGCGGAGGAGCTCACCATTGGGTTTCGCTTCTATCCCACGGAAGATGAACTGATTGCGTTCTACCTACGAAACCAGCTCGAAGGAAGGAGTGATGACTCAATGCACCGTGTCATACCAGTCCTAGACGTCTTTGAGGTCGAGCCTAGTCATCTTCCAAGTACGTTGTTACTTGTTACCCTCATTCAAAAATGTAGCTTCAATAACCTAGCTCTGGCGTTAAAATCATCATAATATTACTTGCTGAGACTTGAGACACAGAAACATGGTACAAGTTAGGTTTTATAGCACGTAGATTTTTCCATTTTAGTGTTGTATAGCTGCCATGCTGTCATGTCTGGATTGTGGATCAGGCTACTCGGTTTTCTTGTTTTAGGAAAACAATTACTATAGTTAACCAATTGATATTGGTTTATCCGGCTTTGGTTTGGTTTCATTTTTAATATATCTTTATTTTTCACAGAAACCATAGTTTTGGTTTGGTTCCTTTTGTTTTAGTTTCCTGCTTTGGGTTTTCAAATATAAAATTGAATTAAAAATAAACAAGGGACAAAAAGGCTGTTTTTTCATTGCAATGATATTAGTCATTAGGACTCGGTATATAAAGGGATCTATACGACATAACAAATCATTAATTGTATTGATATTGAGACTGAGTTTGTTTTTTAGATCAGACCCATTTGATTCATTTTAATTAAAGTTCCTATTAAATATTAATAATACAAACTAGATGTGGTAATGTTAGTGTGTGTGTGTGGTCTGTGGAACATACACGTCCTCTCTCTTTTTGTGTGTTTTAAAGAAAAAATCTTCTTGGCAGATGTTGCGGGAGAGAGATGTCGAGGAGATGCTGAGCAATGGTTCTTCTTCGTGCCAAGACAAGAACGCGAAGCAAGAGGAGGCAGACCAAACAGAACCACTGATTCAGGGTACTGGAAAGCGACTGGATCACCTGGTCCAGTCATTTCCAAAGATAACCGAATGATTGGAGTCAAGAAAACTATGGTTTTCTACACTGGAAAAGCACCAACCGGAAGAAAAACAAAATGGAAGATGAATGAGTACAAAGCCGTTGACGAAACAGTCAACTTCTCCACAATCCCTAAGGTTGCATGTATAAAGTCTTATAACGGTTGTTAGAATAAATAAATAAAAACTCATTAATGTGTGTGTATTTTTATAAATGTAGTTGAGACATGAATTCAGTTTATGTCGGGTCTACATAACATCAGGAAGCTCAAGAGCTTTTGATAGACGCCCAGTGGGAAGTTTACAGACAGAGAAACTGCTTACAAGTGATGTTGGAGTTGCTGAGACATCATTTCGTGTGGGAAGCTCACCAGAAACTTCCATGTCAGGAGGAGAACATGTTGATCTCTCTGTGAACACAGAGATGGTTGATGGTTTAACTGAACCAATGTGGGAATGGGAACAGCTGAATTGGTCTTGAATCTAGCGAGATCCATAAACAAAATAAAGTTTACTACGTTCTTTACGTTATTGTTTTTAATTACCATGGAAGTTACGGGTCTTACGCCCATTATATCCTATAGATCTAAAGCTTTTGAAATTACGTTGATGATGATTATAAAGATTCCTTTTGTTTTCCTTGTAACGTAAGAATTTGAGAAAGAATAAATGACAAAAGGTGAAATTATAAAATGATTTTATTAAGTTTTCTTTGGTGTAGAAATTCAAAAGTCAGATCTCTCCATGCTTAATTATTAAGACGAAATAATCAACAAAGAGGGAGAAAAAACGAGACAAAAACAAAACAAGGATTAAAAGTCCAAAAATAACATTATATAACTAAGTTTTGGTAGGTAGAAAGTTGGAAAGTAATATAGTTGAGCAGGTTTTCAAAAAGACATGATATAATAAACTTCAAATAAAAGAATATGTATATGCGTGATCGCTATAAAGGTTAAAGTGGAGAAGACTAAAAAACTCTTTTAGTCTTCGCTACTCGATAGTTCGGAGCACGACCAATGCCCGAAGCCAATACCTAAATTACAACTTCTTTCTCTAAGCTTTGGTTCTCAGAATTTATGCAGTTCAGCATACTAAAACTGTTATATGATTGGTAATACTATTCCTCTTATAACCCAAGATTGAAATCAACAACACTTTTTTTATCTATTGATCTAATAATTTCAAAATCGGATTGAGATTTAGAATACATAAACATTTTTAAATTAATTTTAATAATTTTTTTTTTGACAATTTGGAAATCATACAGCTTATGTATTATAACTTTAAAAATATGGAAGACAAGACGAACGTTACATCTGGATGTGCCTAGAACCTACTTTGAGTCTTTCATAATTACATAACATAAAGGACCTCAGAAAACTAATTCATTAGGATTGTCTAACAAAATATTTGATTTAAATTTACAATCCAAATATTGAGTAGATAAGAAAGTCAGGTAATTTGATTTCTGTTAAATTAGGTTATCTGCTTACATTTGCGGTTTACATTTACGGCTTATGCGTGGACATATAAAAAATATTTCTGTTAACACGATGAGAGTAAAGAGCAAGAATAAAAACACGAAGAAAAGATCATGGACAGGAAATTATGGACATGAAATCATAGACAGAAAATCATGGAAAAAAAATCATGGACAGAAAAACTGAAGCAAGGAAAGGTGTGAGACTGATTTAAATAGTTTGCCTGAAGTCTTGGAACAAGTGGAGACAACTGGATAGAGCTGTTGGAATGTGTAAACAAGCCAAAGTCACATGATATGCTAAGGAAGGAAGAGAGAAGAGAGTTGTCACTATCCGAAAGTGACTTTCTCAGATCTGGTCTTCATTAGTTTATTCATCTCTATTTGTTTATTCATTCTCATTGTCTTATTCTCCTTGCTAAATTTATTTAAGTAACTATTGTATACACTAAATTAATCAAAGGAAAAATGTTCCTCAAATATTTTTGTCTTTCTCTCTTAGATTCCCTCACATATCTCTCTTAGTTCTTCACCAAAATCTCTCAAATAATTCTCATAAACTCTCACTAATTCTCATAAATTTACATGGTATCAGAGCTACAAGCTCTTGAAACCTAAATCTCTTCCGCAAATTACTCTGGTTTTATTTCTCTTTTTCTCTTTAAAATCTCTTATCATTCACACCAGTCTCTCTCCTCTGTTCTTGAACTGTTCTTGAATTTTTCCAGTTATGTTCTTATGCCTCTTGATGGATTCAGGAGAAAACTCAAAAATGGTGGTGATTCCAGTTACTCTTAAAGGAGCTAACTATCTACATTGGGCAAGGCTTGCTAAGACAGCTCTTGGAGGCAGAGAGCTTTGGGAGATTGTTGAAGAAGGCAGACCACAAAAGAAGACTATCCTAGGAGAGGATGGCAAAGAGGTTGTTCTTGCTGATGATGGCGCCAAGAAGAAATGTCAAGAGGACCAGTTGGTGTTGTCCATTCTTCAGCACAGTCTTGACCCCTCACTTCAGGAAGGTTACTCCTATTGTGAAACTTCCAAGGAGCTATGGGATACACTTCAGAATGTGTATGGAAACAATTCAAAAATCAATAGAGTCTTTGAAGTCAAGAGAGCTATCAATACTCTTATTCAAGAGGACAATGATTTTGATAAACATTTTGGGAAGTTCAGATCCTTGTGGGCTGAACTTGATATGCTCAGGCCAGCAACTATTGATCCTGATGTGTTTAATCAAAGGAGAGAGCAAGACAAGGTCTTTGCTTTGCTGCTTACCCTCCATCCAAGCTATGGTGACCTCATCAAGCACATCCTAAGGAATAAGGAGCTACCTTCTCTAGATGAGGTATGCTCTGAGATTCACAAGGAGCAAGGCTCAGTTGGTCTCTTTGGAGGAGGAAAGAAAGATTTGGTGCTTGCAAACCAAGCTGATGGAGCAGCAAACAAAAGCTCTTACAAAGCTGAAGACAAGAAGGTGTGGATTTGTGATCATTGCAAGAAGAAAGGCCATGGAAAGGACAAGTGCTGGATACTTCATCCCCATCTCAAGCCACAGAAGTTCAGGACAGGTTGCAATGATGCCAAAGCAAACTTCTCTGGTGATATTGGTGAGCCATCTATACAAGGCAGCATGCGCCTAACCAATGAAGCTTGTGAGAACAAAGGAGGAGCTTCCAGGAGTGGCTCAGCCTTAAGGAACACTCAAGATGAGACCATCAGGAGATCTGATATTGAGGCTCTCATCAAAATCCTTACGGATAACTCTGGTAACTTACTTGATACCTCTTTACATGCTACTGCTTGTGGAACTTCCTTGAATGCGATAACTAAATGTAATTTGGCAAAACCTTTAATTATAGATTCAGGAGCTAGTCACCACATGATCAGTGATTTAAAATTGATTAAAAACATTGTCCCTGCCTTAGGAAATGTTACAATAGCTAATGGTGAAAGAGTACCAATTAAAGGAGTAGGTGATCTTAGGTTGTTTAACAAAGATTCTAAAGCTTTATATATGCCTAGCTTCACCTCAAACTTGTTATCAGTTAAAAGAGCTACTAATGACTTGAATTGCAGTGTTACTTTCACTCCTAATGATGTCTACTTTCAGGATATTGAAACTAGTAGATTGCTTGGCAAAGGTGTCACCAAGGGAGACTTGTACTTGCTTGAAAATACTAAGCTTGCTGCCGATTTATCCCATGCTTTAAATTCCATTTCTGATTTCCCTCAAGATGTATTGTGGCATGCTAGATTAGGACATCCCCATTCTAGAGCTTTAAACATCATGTTGCCTAGTATTTCCTTTAAGAGTGATTGTGAGGCTTGTATCTTAGGAAAACATTGCAAATCTGTTTTCTCTAGATCATGTACTATTTATAAAAATTGCTTTGACCTGATTCACTCTGATGTATGGACTGTCCCATGTTTATCTAGAAAGCATCATAAGTATTTTGTGACTTTTATAGATGAAAAATCAAAATATACTTGGATCACACTGATGCAATCTAAAGATAGAGTCTTAGAAGCTTTCATAAATTTTCAAAATTATGTATCTAACCATTTCAATGCCAAGATAAAAATTTTGAGATCAGGTAATGGAGGAGAATACACAAGCAATGATTTTAAACAACACTTGGCCAAATATGGGATGATTCATCAAACTAGCTGTCCATACACCCCACAACAAAATGGAGTAGCTGAGAGGAAAAATAGACATTTCATGGAGGTTGCAAGGAGCATGATGTTCCATACAAGCATGCCCAAAAGCTATTGGGGAGATGCTGTCCATACTGTCTGCTACTTGATCAATAGAATACCTACCAGGATCTTTCAAGATCAATCTCCATATCAGGTACTGAACAAAACTAAACCATCCATAGAGCATATACGTGTGTTTGGGTGCTTGTGTTTTGTCTTGATTCCAGGAGAACAAAGAGATAAGCTGGCGCATAGAAGCACCAGGGCAGTGTTTATTGGCTATTCTCCTCACCAAAAGGGCTACAAATGCTTTGTTCCAGAGACTAGGAGAGTCTTGATATCAAGGGATGTGAAGTTTGTAGAATCCAGAGGCTATTATGATGGAAAGAGTTGGGATGACCTCAAATATCTTTCTCAATCAGCTTCAGATAGAGCAAACAACCTTAGGAGAGTAATGGAGAGCCTGGGAATAAGTATGTCTTCTCTATCAAGGGTGGAACATGTCCCTGAAAATGTACCATCTACTGCAGCTGATAGTGTTGAGAACACTCATCCTGATCATGAGGGGGGGGGGCAGTATAAATGTTGAGCAGTTTACACAAGCTCAACCTGAAGAGAACTCAGTAGCTCATGATCAAGATGAGATGCCATCAGAATCAGATGCTAAGACTCAAGTAGAGGCGCCAAGTGAAGGAAATGAAGCAGAACCTGAGCAGATACAACCTTTGAGTAGGAGTACAAGGATCAGGAAACCTTCACATTAGATCAACACAAGAGTTTACTTCAATGATGAAGCTGTAGCTCACCCAATAAGTGCAGTATGCTCCCTTGCTCAATATCCAGAAGAGCATCAAGTCTTCATCGGTGAATTAGATCATGAATACATTCCAAGAACATATGAAGAAGCTATGCAACACAAGGAGTGGAGAGAATCTGTTGGAGATGAGATGGGAGCCATGATCAAGAATGATACATGGTTTGAGACTAAACTTCCAAAAGGAGTGACAAGCCAGTTTCTCTACACTATCAAGTATGGAGCCAATGGAAAACCAGAAAGAAAGATGACAAGACTGGTTGCAAGGGGATATACTCAAGTATATAGTGAAGATTATCTAGACACTTTTGCACCAGTGGCCAAGCTTCACACTATAAGGATTCTCTTGTCTCTTGCTGTCAACCTTGAGTGGGATTTATGGCAGATGGATGTGAAGAATGCCTTTCTTCAAGGAGAATTGGAGGATAAAAGTCTACGTGAGACCACCTCTTGGTCTTGAGAACATGGTGAAGCCAGGAAATGTTCTGAGATTAAAGAAGACAATTTATGGCTTGAAGCAATCTCCAAGGGCTTAGTACCATAAGTTGAGCACCACCCTCAATGGAAGAGGCTTTGTAAAGTCAGAAGCTGATCACACCCTCTTCGCATTAACTAGTAAGCAAGGTATTGTGGTCATCTTAGTCTATGTGGATGACATTATCATCACTGGTAGCAACAAGGAAGGTATTCTCTCAACTAAAACCTTTCTTAAAAATGCCTTTGATATCAAAGATTTGGGAGAGTTGAAGTACTTCCTTGGGATTGAGATCTGCTGCTCTAAAGAGGGGTTATTCTTATCTCAAAGGAAGTACACACTTGCTATTTTAAATGAGGCAGGAAACCTTAGGAGTAAAAAGGCCAAGACTCCATTAGAAGAAGGATACAAGGTGTTGAGAGAGGGGGAGTATGAGTCTACACCATTTAGAGATATCAAGAAGTATAGAAGAATGGTGGGCAAGCTCATCTATCTAACCATCACCAGACCAGATGTGTGCTTTGCTGTTAATCAAGTGAGTCAACACATGGGAGCTCCTAAGGTGCATCATTGGAATATGGTTGAGAGGATCTTAAGGTACCTAAGAGAGGTGTCTGGCCAAGGAGTATGGATGGCATGTAACAAGAGTACTGAAGTTGTTGGATATTGTGATGCTGATTGGGTTAGAGACAGAGTTGATAGGAGATCAACTACAGGCTACTGCACCTTCATTGGAGGAAACCTGGTCACATGGAAGAGCAAGAAACAGAAGGTGGTGTCTTGCTCAAGTGCTGAGGCAGAGTACATATCAATGAGGAAGCTCACAAGTGAGCTTATATGGATCAAGGGACTGCTAAGGGACTTGGGTATTGAGATCAACACACCAATGACTATGCATTGTGACAACCAGGCAGCAATACACATTGCATCCAACTCAGTCTTTCATGAGAGGACAAAACACATAGAAATGGACTGCCACAAGGTGAGACAGGCAGTGGAACAGCAAGTGATTCTTCCATGCTACACAAGAAGTGAAGATCAACTAGCTGACATATTCACCAAGGCAGCTAGCAGCAAGGTTTGTGAGTTCATTCATCCTAAGCTTGGACTCATAGACCTCTCTTGTCATTGATCCTCTTGCCATGAAGTGTTCTACTCTTTTTACTTTGCTTGGTTTTTATCCCAAGTGGTTTTTCCAAGTAAAGGTTTTAATGAGGGAATGCTTCATGGTTTCCAAGCTTGACCAAGTCCATATGGTCAAGCTTGAGGGGGAGTGTTGACATGAAGAGAATAAAGAGCAAGAGTAAAGACATGAAGAACCTGATTGATCATGGACATGAAATCATGGACAGAAAATCATGGACAGAAAATCATGGACAGAAAAACTGAAGCAAGGAAAGGTGTGAGACTGATTTAAATATCTTGCCTGAAGTCTTGGACGAATTTAAACAAGTGGAGACAACTGGATAGAGCTGTTGGAGTGTGTAAACAAGCCAAAGTCACATGATATGCTAAGGAAGGAAGAGAGAAGAGAGTTGTCACTATCCGAAAGTGACTTCCTCAGATCTGGTCTTCATTAGTTTATTCATCTCCATTTGTTTATTCATTCTCATTGTCTTATTCTCCTTGCTAAATCTATTTATGTAACTATTGTATACACTAAATTAATCAAAGAAAAAATGTTCCTCAAATATTCTTGTCTCTCTCTCTTAGATTACCTCACATATTTCTCTTAGTTTTTCACCAAAATCTCTCAAATAATTCTCATAAATTCTCGCTAATTCTCGTAAATTTACAATTTCCTTTTATAAAAAGTTAGGATTGTTATTCATGAGTTTATTAATGATAATACTGTTTTGAAGTTAATACGCGTAATGGACACAAACATTTGTCAATATCCCAACATTAACAAGTGTTAGAATCTGTAATTATTACACCTTGGTAAAAATGTACTACTCCCTCTTCCCCTAGATATATGATGCTTTAAAAAAATGTTTCAATATGTAATTTTTACTTTATTAAAAATTGTATAATTAATCATATTTAATAATCTATTTTGTAATTGATTGAATATCTACTTTATAATTTTAATGATATTTTATAGACAAAAAATCATTTTCTTAATATGTTTTTACCTAAACATTTTATATTTATGAACGGAGATAGTATAATTTTAAAGGTAACAGAATAGGTTCGCCTCAAGTGGTCAAGTTTCATATCCGTGCTCACCGACCATGCAATACTGATGACCTTTTTTTAGCAAGGGAATTAATACTGGTGACTTTTTTGGACGAACAATCTCCACAAAGAGAACCAACATTAAACATTACTACTGCGTAAGGTGAAAGTGAACGTTTGTCTATCTTCCAGATGTATCTAGATGCTCTATTATTTTAGTCATTCACAATTTTCAACTGGGACGCAGGGACCATATGCACGTAATGTTCTTTCAGGAACCCATCTACATATTTTCACTTTCATATGCTCCATCTAAATGACAGCTTTATATGCACTACCAAATATCAGTTGGCAGCTTCATCTAAACAAAACATCAGAATTAGCAAATTGTTAAATTCAGACATTATAATATAGAGTCATAATTTAAACCAATTTGCGATAAATGAAATAGTCATATTCGTTTATATAGTAAGTAATCAATGATTTACCCAATCGGTGGTCGTTTGCTTTTGTCCTTGTCCATGTCCATTACACTATACACATAGTTCATTTAGCGCAGAAGACATGTCTCATTTCTCCAAGCTTTTGGTTTTCAGAATTTATACAATCCAACATACAAAAACAATGATTAGGACATCATCATCAGAACAAGTAAAATTGGAGAACCTGCTTCGAATTGCAAAACAGGTACAGAAGTTATAATTGTAAATCAAATTTATAGAAGCATTGATTTTTTTTTTAATTTAAATTCAAGAAGTTTTGGGCTGAAATGTATTTAAGTTGGTTATTAAATTTCGCCTCCACAACTGCCGACATTCGAATTGTTGAAACTCCTTTTAATATCTTCCACCTCAATTTTCTAAATCAGATTAGATACTACAAACTAAATATCAACCAGAGCATCTAGTTACGATTTCTTCAGGATAAATTTGATAAAATTATATGATTCCATCTTACAGTCCAAAGCATTTAGTAGATAAGATAGTGAAATCCATTTAATCAATTAACGTGTGCAATTTGTCTAGGGGTTAAAATGTTAGAAAACAAATATGTAGGGCCACTATTAACAACGTAATAATAAATCAAGGGGTTCATTTCCAAACGTTTGCTCATAAGATTGTCGCCGGGAGGATCAGCGCGTGATCCACACTTCCTGACTCGTTTGATCGAAGAATCTCCGATGGCGATCATCTACGCGGTTGTGGCGAGGGGCACGGTGGTACTAGCGGAATTCAGCGCCGTCACGGGGAACGCGGGCGCCGTGGTGCGGCGGATCCTCGAGAAACTGTCGCCGGAAACCGCCGACGAAAGACTCTGTTTCTCCCAAGACCGTTACATCTTCCATATCCTCAGATCCGATGGGCTTACCTTCCTCTGTATGGCCAACGATACCTTCGGAAGTAAGCCCCCACCTTCCTCACTTTCTCCGAATCGTGATTTTGAAGTCTCTCTGATTGATTCAGAGTCTTTGGTTTGCTTTGTGTGATGGTGATTTTAATTGTGTTAGGGAGGATACCGTTTTCGTATTTGGAAGAGATTCATATGAGGTTCATGAAGAACTACGGGAGAGTGGCGCATCATGCTCCAGCTTACGCGATGAACGATGAGTTCTCGAGGGTTTTGCATCAGCAGATGGAGTTCTTCTCTAGCAATCCTAGTGTTGATACTCTCAATCGTGTCCGAGGAGAAGTCAGTGAGGTAATTTATTGAAAAAGCCACAACCTTTTTTCTCTTCTTGGAGTTGAAGTTTCATCAGTTTTTCACTTTTTGTTGTTTGCAGATTCGATCGGTGATGGTAGATAACATTGAGAAGATAATGGAGAGAGGTGATAGGATTGAGCTTCTTGTTGATAAAACAGCAACTATGCAAGATAGTGCGTTTCACTTTAGGAAACAGTCTAAGCGCTTACGCAGAGCTCTTTGGATGAAAAACGCTAAGCTCTTGTAAGCATCTTATCTCTTCGTCACTTGTAGATTCTCTTTTAGTTTCTTTGGCTTTGGGTGATGATAAGAAGGTCTAGTTTACTGATATGTTTATTAAAATTGAGATACATAATGTATCAGCGGATTTGGAAGATTTCATATCTCTGGGTTTTTTATTTTTGGCTTATAATGTTTACAGACCTCTTATCTAAGATACACTGCGAGTTCTGGATCATTAGAATTGAATGATTTCACAAATTTCAACTGAAGCATGCTATTATTGTTTGTGTGTTGGACAGGGTAATGTTGACGTGCGTGATAGTTCTTGTGCTGTACATAATAATTGCGTCTTTCTGTGGAGGCATCACTTTACCTTCCTGTAGATCTTAATCTCAGAGACTCCATCGAGGGTAAATGATCTTTTCCGGAGCGTATAGCCCGAAGCCGACTACTGTTATATGTAAATCACCCAGTTGCATCCTTCAGTTCTCAGTCTTGAATTATCATAAAAATGATCAGTAAGCTTTGAGGTTACATGCCATGGTCCTCCTCCCTTTTGTAACACTTGTAAATGTTCACATTGCATTAAACTCTTTACCTTGTCTTAGATTTTCAAGCCACTCGTGTGATTTTGTTCGTTGTGTTTCCAGAACTTTAATACCTTCGTCTTTTATGATTCTTGAATCTCCAGCGTACATCACATATGCGTAATTTATTTTGTTCAAATGACACTTATTTTTCTTTTTCTTTTTTGGGTTTATTGACATTGATGCAAGTATGCAACAATAACAGTGCTTTATATACAAACATGGCAGTTATGCTGTAAACGTCGTAAGTTTTGTTATTAATGGCCTATCAGACCAGCAGTTCAACCACATAACTGCAGTAAGAATTGTCTTGTAGTTGGAACAGCTGGCCAACAGGAAAGGACCAAGAGGAAGTAACAATTAACGCATGACTAGTTGCTTTGGTTATGAGCTTGCAAGATAAACTCTAGGGTTAATTAAATTCTACATATTGGGCTTTAGAAACGGCCCACGCGAAACTTTGCAAAATGAGACATCTATTTACGGATTAATTTGTTTTTTGCGTGACAGTTTAAGTAGGTCACTTTATTTACCAATTTTGCGTGATTAGCACATCTTCCTCTGGTTTCTTACCTATCGCAAGTTGTGAAGCACGCGACCTTCCTCCTCTTTCGCTCACAGTTGATCAAAATCAATCCCCAATCTCCTCGGCGTGATCGTGTAGTTAGAAATCACCACCCCGCGGCATGAGGCCAATCCTATTGCCGGATCCACCCAGTCTATCCACCGGCGTACCCGAGATTTTCGAACAAGGCGGACCTCAGAACGTCGTCAGACGCGCCGTCGTCATCGGAAACGGTTTCCCCGGCTCCGAGAACCAGTCCATCGGTCTCGCTCGTGCCCTCGGCTTGGCCGAAAACCACCTACTCTACGTGAGTTTCGGATTTAGCCTTAGAAGTCCTCCGTTTCGGATTTAGCATTAGTATGATTCGGTTAGTGAGATTGATGGTTCTCTAACTTGCTCTAAGTCGAAATTGGCGTGGAAGTTCATGGAATCTTAGGGTATAAACAATGGTTGTTTGGTTCGCTGAGATTTTCTATCTCCTTTTTTTTATGATGATGCAAGAGAGTTACAAGGCCTAAAGGAGGGATACATGAGTGGCTACACTGGCTCCCTGTTGGTTTCCACAAGTATTTGGACTTCATCCTCAGGCATCTTTACCTCTACTCCAGATTGATGCTCAGGTCCAAACAAACTAAATACATATCCTCGGAGAATAGTGGCAATGTAGGCTTGTCTTCTATTCTCGAGGCTGACGTGAACAAGATTGTGACCATGGCTCGCGAGACCTATGAAAAGTAATGTAACTTTTCCGAAAATTCCAGTGTTTTATTTTGGATTTTCTAATTCTTTGAGGCGCTTTGGACACTGTTACATCTAGCTTTAGCGATTGTTTTATTTCCTTTTCTTCACAGGGATGGCCCGTTGGTGGTGATTGCGTGTGGGAGAGATACTGTTTCTATCGCTAGCTCCATTAGGCGTCTGGCTTCTGAAAACGTCTTCGTTGTTCAGGTTTGTTATAAAATTTAACATGGTTGTTATGTTACTTAAAGACAGCTTAGGCTTTGAAATACGATTCGAGATAAAGTTTGATTAAGTATCTAGAATCATGTAATCATCTAAAAAGAGGAGAGTTTTATTCCTGCATCCTGTGAATTCTAAATAGTTGATCTTTGGTCTTCATTTTTGTAGATACAACATCCTAGATCACACCTAAATAGGTTTGACATGGTGATAACCCCTCGTCACGACTATTATCCTCTAACCCCTGAAGCGCAAGAGCAAGTTCCTAGATTTATGCGTAGTTGGATAACTCCTCGTGAGCCACCTCAGGGTCATGTTGTAAGTGCCATGGTTTTTGCTCTAGTTCTCTTTTCCATCATATTACTGGCGATGCAACTTGTTGTGGAAATTTCTTTTGTAATTAATACCATGAATGGGCACATCTATTTTCAGGTCTTGACAACTGGAGCTCTACACGGGATCGATTATGCCACACTCCGTAAATCAGCTAGTGCCTGGCATGATGAGTTTGCTGCTCTTCCAAAGCCCTTAGTTGTGGTTAACATTGGCTGGCCTAGACGTAAGTTCTGTTACTCTTATAAGTTACTACTCAGCGATCTACTTTTCCAGCGTATAACACATTAGCGCCTTTTTCTTTTGGAAACTGAAGCTTAGACCTTATTTTCTTGTCTTTGTGAACAGGTAACTGTCGTTATGGAGCAGACCTCGCAAAGCAGCTAACAGACGCCCTTCTTAGTGTCCTTGGTAGCTGCGGAAGTGTCAGAATTGCTCTCTCCTACAAAACCCCTGAAAAGGTCTCCTAACACATGTTTCTATTTACTGGGATAGTTCTATCTGATGTCCTTGAGTTTCATATGGTACTTTATTATCCAAGCAGGTTTCAAGAGTAATTTTCAAAGAATTAGGAGATAACCCAAAAGTCTACATCTGGAGTGGCCAAGGTACTGAGGTTTCACTCCAAAAACTTTCTTCAGCTTTGTCCACAAGTACAATGCAATTGACAAAAGTTTGTAAACGGTTGTTTTTGAAATGCTAATTCAGAACCAAATCCTTACATGGGACATTTAGCTTGGGGTGATGCCTTTGTAGTGACAGCAGATTCTGTCAGTCTCATAAGCGAAGCCTGCAGCACCGGGTAATATAGTACACTGAGATAAACCCTTTCAGTTTTTCATTCTTTCCCTACATTTCAAAACTTTAATCTGATTATTTCTTTCCCTGCTGCAGGAAACCAGTGTACGTTATTGGAGGCGATCACTGTAAATGGAAGATTGCAGATTTCCACAAGTCTTTGAGGGAGCGAGGAGTTGTCCGCCCATTTACGGGTTTCGAAGACGTAAGTATCTTTACATCTTCTTAAATATTTGTAGAGGTATCTTCTCCCCATTTTACTCCATGTCTTCATGATCTGATTTGATTCTAATGGGTTTATAGATGTCGGAAAGTTGGAGTTATCCGCCATTGAGTGACACAGCAGAGGCAGCTATGAGAGTACGGAGTGCATTAGCTGCACGTGGATGGAGTCTACGCTCTTGAAAAATACTATTAACTCTAAAATACAATCGGATGTGCAGAGAAAGAAAGGAAAGGTGACGATACCATTTTAAAAGGGTGATTTGCGTTTTTTTGTGCCCTAAAGTTTTGCTCATATATATTACCAATAGAAAACCAAATCTCTAATTCTTCTCAATTGGATTGGCCCTTGTGATATGAAGAGAGACTTGAATGTGTAGAATGAAAAATGTCTCTCGCACAACTATCTGCTCTCACATGTTCAATAATCTTGTTTTTGGTACATTGACATAAGGAAATATGTTCTTGGATTTTCCCTTGAATGTGATACATAAATTGAGATATGTACAAGGAGACAACGTTGAAGAAGTAAAAAAAAAAAACAAACGCAATGTTGCTTTGAGAAACCATATGCCGTTTTGGCTGATATCTCCCGTATAACATACTCTACATCCTCAGGCTCAGCTATTTAAGTCTTAGCAGAAGAGTCCAGTGTTTCCCTCTGAGATCATGAACCCCAACAATTCACAAATCGTCTTAACTTCGGGATGTCACAGATCGTCTGGGAAGATGAACTGAAGACCTTGGTTGTCTCTGTACACTTGAACTAGAGCTGCAGCTTTGTATGCAAACAAACCAACCATGGCTGGAACTATCTGCAAGGCCACGACATTGTGTGACCATTTTCACCAGCTTTCTTTTCCCCACTACTTGATGACTAGTGACTACTACTCGTAGTTAGAGAGCAGAATAGGATCCAGAAGATTGTTTGCTCTATTTGTTATTTCTTCAATTTTGAATTTAAAAATTGGGGTGTGATTACGTAAAGAAAGTATAGTAGAAGGGCTATTGCTGCAACAAAAATAAGTGACATACTATAAACTGTAGAAAAGGAGAGCTCAACTCTTCCGCCGTCGTTGTCGTCATCGGAGAATACATCAAAAGACATATCAGAAGGAGTTGAGGGAGATGGAGAAAGTAAAGATTGAAGAAATACAGTCCACCGCCAAGAAACAGCGGATTGCTACTCACACTCATATCAAAGGGCTTGGCCTCGAGGTTCTTCTCCCCCTCTCCTTTTAACATCTCTCTTTGAATCTAGTAGTTTGCTTTAGGTTCCCGAGTTTAGGGTTTAAAGTTTTAAGCTTTTTACAAGGGTTTTTAGCTAATTGTTTTGATACTCTTTTTGGGTTCTACTCTAAAACCCCAGCTTCTTTTTTTATTGCAAAGGTTCAGTCTTTATTGCATCTTTTTTTACTGAAGGATGCTTTGATATATTGTACTGAAGGGTGTTTTGAGACCGTTAAGACTAACTAGTTGTGGTTCTTTTTTGACTCGGATTATTTTTCTAGCATTAGTGTGATCTCTTTATATTGCTTGGAGTATTATTATGTCCAATTGCTAATTCACTCTCTCCTTTTTCTAGCCAACCGGGATTCCTATACCATTGGCGGCTGGATTCGTGGGTCAACTCGAGGCTAGAGAGGCAGCTGGTCTCGTAGTCGACATGATCAAACAGAAGAAAATGGCTGGCAAGGCTCTTTTGCTCGCTGGACCTCCCGGAACAGGGAAAACAGCTTTGGCTCTTGGAATCTCACAAGAGCTGGGAAGTAAGGTAATCACGGAACATCTTCATCAGATTTGGTGTACATGTTTTTTTGTTTTTTAAATTCATGTTTAGCTTTATGTTATTTGGATTGTTTCTTGTTTTGCAGGTTCCTTTCTGTCCAATGGTTGGATCCGAAGTTTACTCATCGGAGGTTAAGAAAACTGAGGTTCTCATGGAGAATTTTAGACGTGCCATTGGTCTACGTATCAAGGAAACCAAAGACGTCTACGAAGGAGAGGTGTGTGTGCTGCTATCTTTCAGTTTCTTGTGTAGTAGCATGTCTTTTTGTCGTCAGATTCTTAACATGTTTGTTTACCTTCGAGCTCTAGGTAACGGAGCTGTCCCCAGAAGAAACTGAAAGTCTTACCGGAGGTTATGGCAAAAGCATCAGTCATGTTATCATTGGACTCAAGACAGTCAAAGGAACCAAACAGTTGAAGTTGGATCCCACTATCTACGATGCCTTGATCAAGGAAAAGGTTAGTTGTTTGACTTCTTTGCACCCTGTATTGTTTTCATCTGTTTTGTTCTTATGCGTACTCTTTGACTCTCAGGTAGCTGTGGGTGATGTTATATACATTGAAGCAAACAGTGGAGCTGTCAAGCGGGTGGGTAGAAGTGATGCTTTCGCCACTGAGTTCGATCTGGAAGCAGAAGAATATGTTCCACTCCCCAAGGGAGAGGTTCACAAAAAGAAAGAGATCGTGCAGGTTTTACCTTTCTATGATCTTTGCTTATCCCAAAGAACTCTCCCTTGTGTGATTGCCTCTAAAACTTTTCGTTCACTTTTTGTTAGGATGTGACGCTTCAAGATCTGGATGCAGCAAATGCTCGACCACAAGGTGGGCAGGATATACTTTCTTTGATGGGGCAGATGATGAAACCTCGAAAGACAGAGATCACTGATAAGCTGCGGCAAGAAATTAACAAGGTTGATCTTCTTCACTGAGACCTAAACTTTACTTGTTTAAATTTTGCTAAAAGGACTAATAGTATAATGGTGTATGATTATTTGCAGGTCGTGAACCGTTATATAGATGAAGGTGTTGCAGAGCTTGTTCCTGGAGTTCTATTTATCGATGAGGTGAGGTTTCTCATTCCACCATGCTTATGACTCATTCGCAGTGATCTAACTTTCTTGATTCGCAAAACTTTAGGTTCATATGCTTGATATGGAGTGCTTTTCTTACTTAAACCGTGCTCTGGAGAGCTCCTTATCTCCAATAGTGATATTTGCAACAAATAGAGGAGTCTGCAACGTTAGGTGAGGAGAAACATTCGACCTTGATATATAGATTAGCATTTCTATTATTTGGTTTAACTTAAGTGCTATGATTCACATTATTTGCAGAGGGACTGATATGCCCAGTCCCCATGGAGTCCCTATTGACTTGTTGGATCGGTTGGTCATTATCAGGACTCAAATCTATAATCCCTCTGAGATGATACAGGTTACTCAGTTGTCATTTAGTTTTTTTTTTTTATTTCAATTAATTAACAACGTTCTAATAGATTTTGTTACGTGGTCAGATTATAGCCATTCGTGCGCAAGTAGAAGAGCTAACGGTGGATGAAGAATGCTTGGTCCTACTTGGGGACATTGGGCAAAGAACATCGCTGAGGTTTTAAGACTGAACCAGCATCATTGCTTCTTTCCAAGATTTTTTTTTTCTTTCTCTAAACCTTCTTGTGTTTTGGCTTTCAGGCACGCGGTTCAGCTTTTGTCTCCTGCCAGCATCGTGGCTAAAATGAATGGACGTGACAATATCTGCAAGGTAAATCTTAGAAACAACAAAGCAGTGTATAGATGAATGTTGTGGTTGTTAATCTCTTGGTATCTTTGACAGGCTGATATAGAGGAAGTAACATCACTCTACCTTGATGCCAAATCTTCAGCGAAGCTTTTGCACGAGCAACAAGAAAAATACATCTCATGAGAACCCTAATCGAATGCAACACTAGTCGAATGTTTCATCAAAATATTTCATATTTTTTTGCTCTAGTTGCTTCTCTTTTAGCTATTGTGTAATGCTTGTGAGATGGAGAAATTTTAAACTTGATGGGATAGAATTGGTTTCTCTGTGACCAGAAGTGGAGATTCATGTTCTGTCAGTTTAAGCCTTGGTTATTACCTGCATTAGTTGAGCTTCTTCATGTTGAGTTTCCTTGTTCCATAACAGACGTAGACCAATTCTTCAAGAACAAACAACTTTTAAAGTCTCTTATCAAGAGAGATTACTAGAAACTGGAGTACATTATGAGGGTGTCCCTGATTCCTACAATAATATCTGGATCAAATCTGTAAACAATAGAAAATTTTGGGTTGTCTTTACAATAACCTGGCACGGTCGGAAACAGAGACATGTTATTATATATTCTTCATATTTTTTTTTGAAAAGAAAAATTGTTATTATATATTCTTCAACGCATAACACCTTGGATCCGATTATGATTTCAATTACAATTCTTGACGAATGTTATTAAAATATACATAATAAATCTTTGACGTTGAGCGGTGGTCTCTCACATTTTGACGGTCTCATCTTTGGTTACCTTGGACGTGAAGCTGGCCGCTTTCCTCGGATGCTCCTTTATGTTCAAGCTAAAAACTTCAGGCCTCGAGTAATGACCGACCACATCAAAGTCAAACTTAGCTCGTGCTATGTCCCCAAGATCTGTCAAGAATATTTTATGAACATGAATGGTCCTTCCAAATTAACTGATAAACAAGTGTTTAATAATATTATTACCTAGATCAGCTGAGATAAGAGCCTCTCCTTCATAGTTTGGTCCAGCTAGAACAATCCCCAAAGGCGAAATGATAGAGCTTCCACCGGCACAGACAACAGAGTCCGGTGTGAGGCTCTCTTCTGAACCGGAAAACGTGTATTCCGGTGGTGGAGGATAGTCTTTACGGCGACAGAACTGGTTAGCTGACAAAACAAAACAGCCTCCTTCAAGAGCGATGTGAGTCATTGACGCTAGCCAAGTTTCTCTAGCATCAGCAGTAGGTGCACAATATATCTCAATGCCTGCATAAACCATAACACAATGGTACTTACTTTTAACAAGCCTGTAAGATACACATTCTCCATATCCGAGTTCGGTCATGAGCATAGGCTAGTGAAGCATTGGTCTACGACCCTACCAAATTTATTTTAAAAAAATTATATAAACTTTTACCAAATTATCTCTAGTTCGCAAAATCTCAGGACCGGCCTTGTCCCTATCTATAAGAATCTAAAGAGAGACTAACCTTTGGCATACATAGCGGTTCTTAAAGACGGCATCCTATTCTCCCAACAAATAGCAGCACCGATTTTCCCAATCGGAGTATCGAAAACAGGGATGGTTGATCCATCTCCGAACCCCCAAATGCAACGTTCAAGAGCCGTAGGCATGAGTTTCCGGTGCTTACCCAAGAACTGACCTTGTGAGTCAAAGAAAAGGACAGAGCAGTATAACGTATAACCTTCCCTCTCAATCACACCCATAACCAAGAACACTTTGTACTTCCTAGCCATCTCCGCCATACGTTCCACTTCAGGGCCTAAGAGTTAGCACCAAGATTAGTCAAAACAAGATGCCAAGATGAAAAAAGGAATATACTTTACACTAACTAGAGACTCAAACTTAACCCCATTCATCTGGTAACTAAAGACTATATATTTGATCTCATCAACAATGTAGTGTAAACTTAACATGACAGTCTAGCTCAGTTGGTTGAGCGCAAGGCTCTTAACCTTGTGGTTGTGGGTTCGAACGTTTGTAACAAATTATAAATTTATAAGTTACAAAAAAAAACAACGTAGCGTAAGGTTTGAGCTTTACCGGGAACATCAATAGCAGAAGCAAGATACTTGCGAAAGTCGTCTCTTCCTTTAGCCGTCCGAGCACCGATGGCCAACTCGAAGCTGGAGCCGCGAGGATATCCGCCGATGAACGCCTCCGGGAACACCACGAGCTGTGACCCGTTATCCGCCGCCTCGGCAAGTAACCTCTCAGCCTTGTCTGCAACGCCATAGGGAAGATGAAAATATAAGGAAGAGAAAGAGAATTCCAATACAACAACAAAAATGGAGGAAGGTGAACCTACCTAGCGTGGCGGGAGTATCGTAGAAGATGGTGCATGCCTGGACGACGGTTGCTCGTACGATGGAGGAGGAGTCGCCGGACATCTCGATCTCTGGGAAGATTTGATTGCCGTTGTTGATCGGAGTGGACGTGACGAGAGACATATCTTGTTGGTGAGTGGACATGGAAGGAAGGAAGATCAAACTCTGTGAAGTTGTTGTAGGAAGGAAACGGGTGATTGTGGTTCTCTCTTATAAATTTATCTCACCATTTTAATATTACTACTTTAATTTCATTTATTTTTTCTGGTTAAATTTTTTTGTTTTTAAAAACAAGTTGAACAATTTATAAATTGAAAAAGTTGCATAAAGTTAGAGAAAAATGGTTAGTAAATTTACATAAATTCGCTAAAAATACATTGATATTTCACTAATCCAAAAACATATAAATTTATGTTGACCAAGTCAAATTCATTTACACTTAAAAAAACATTTTTTTTTTTTAATATTTTAAACTCTAATATCAAGCCGAACTCTAAGACCATGATTAAACCGAGGTTTTTAGAGTAGAGTTCTTAGAATGGAGTTCTTAGCGGAAGTTAAGAAACAGTTTCTTAACTTCCACTAAGAGCAACATTATCGGACAGAAGTCCTTAAAATCTTTTTTTTTTTATTTTTTTTCGTTTTCTGGTTTCTTAAAAAAAAAAAAATCAACCAATTGCGGGCCACCACGTGTTGTGGGGCCCGCAAACAGTGCAGAGGACGCAGCAAGGACGTTCCCTATTTAACGACTTCTCTCCCTTGTCCCTTCTTGGTTTTGTCAAATCGTGGTCTCCCTCCCTAAGGACACCAGCAAAAACCTGTAATATTGTTGCTCTAAGAACCTCATCCTAAGAATTTCGGGTTAATGATGCTCTGATATCCACCTATTTGAGCAAAAAACCTTTAAAATTTTTCATACAAGTGACGTCATTTTTATTCGTCGACAAAAACGAATCTCTCTAAATTCTCTTACGTCTCTGACGCTGACCTTACGAGGTATATGTTTCTTTTGACTTTGTCATGGTTGGCGAATGATTCCTTTTTGATGGCGGCTATCATCTTCAAGTACTTCGCTACCAGTTATATGCATCCATATGGGCTGCGAGACAGAGATCGAAACTCCTATGTTCTCAGAAAAAAAAACTAGTTATTTCTTCGTTTAATATTTTTTTAAAAATAATTTAAAATATGCCTGTTTATCGTTATCGTGGTTAGGTAACAAATCCCGCGACAAGAAAGCTAACAATTCAACTCAATATTTTATATTTGATTTGTATGGTTACAAATTTTGTTTACACTTGGCTACTGCTTATGATAAATATATGTTCATTCATAGCTTTTTCATGCCATAATCAGAATATTCTTTAACAAGGTATGAATAACTAATTGTATCAGTTTAGATAGAATATATTCCTAGTTGTCTCAGTAGCTCTTTTTATTCGGCCATACTGAAATAATAGCTTTAAACGTATTTAGATTAATGCCCTAATTTACTTTTTGTTCGGTTCTGAGGAATTTATTAATTTGATGATGCTTTTGTTGAAATTGGTTGAATAATGCTTTGAATCTGTTGTGCCTTAGTCTTTTGAGGTCCACTAGTGCTAGGATTTTCCGGGACACAAATATATATATTTTGTGCCTCCTCTAAACCTAGTTAGCAGCCGCAGATAAACTAAATCTGATCTTCTTGTAGACAGATCTCTGTAATTCCTCCATCAATAAAATCTCTCTTTGCCCGTGGACGTAGTCGTTAGGGGTGAACCACGTTAAATCTCTGTGTCTTTCGTTATTGTTTATCCATCTGTTAATCTATATCTTCTCACATCCGTCACAACAAACTGGTATCAGAGCTTCGGGTTGAATCTGGTGAGAAGATGTCTTGGATGAATATGAAGATCGACAAGTTTACTGGAAGGAACAGTTTCAGTCTTTGGCAAATCAAGATGAAGGCGTTGCTGAAGCAACAAGGTCTTTGGGCACCGTTTTCAGGGAAGAAGGTTGAACCTGTTACTACTGAGATGAAGGTTACTGAAGAGAAGGCGTATTCAACAATTTTGTTGTGTCTGGCAGATGAGATCATCATCGAAGTTTCCGGTGTTGATGCTGCAGCTGATTTGTGGTCGAAGTTAGAGAGTCTATACATGACGAAGTCTCTGACTAAGAAGCTACTTCTGAAACAACGTCTTTTCGCTCTGAGGATGCAAGAAGGTACACAACTCCAAGATCATCTTGATAGTCTAAATTCCATCTTGTTGGATCTGAGGAATATTGATGTTAAGGTGGAAGATGAGGATGCGGCACTGATTTTGTTGGTATCACTACCAAACTCCTATGAGAACTTTGTTCAGTCATTCATAGGGAGTAAGGATACAGTGAGTTTGGAGGAAGTCAGGTCAGCACTTCATAGCAGGGAGTTGCGACACAAGGCATCTGGTTCTGGTACAGACGACCAAGCTTCTGGGTTGTTTGTAGGTGGTGGAAAGAACTTTGGAAAAGGCAAGAAGTCGAAAGACAAAAGGTCATTTTCAAAGGGTACTAAACCAACTGATATTTGCAATTACTGCAAAGAGAAAGGACATTGGAAATCTGATTGTCCTAAGAAGAAGAAGCAGACTGGTTCTGTTGCGGTAGCCGAGAATGAGGCTAAATCTGATGAAGATATTGCGTTGGTTGCTCATGGAAAAACACATCCTAGAGATGTGTGGGTCCTGGACACAGGCGCATCTTATCATATGTGTCCAAGGAGAGAATGGTTCTCAGAGTATGAGGCAGCGACTGATGGCAAGATCAAGATGGCGAATGACTTTGCTTGCGATATTGCAGGAATCGGTTCTATTAAGCTCAGGACACATGATAGAGTCTGCACGTTGACTGGAGTTAGACATGTTCCATCTATGTCCAAGAACTTGATCTCAGTTAGTCTTTTGGATAGCATAGGTTTCAAGTATTCAGGTGGAGATGGAGTTCTGAGTGTCTACAGAGGTTCAAATGTGATTCTCAGAGGTTTCATTCATGGTACTTTGTATTTGCTGGAAGGTTCTACGGTTTCAAGTTCAGCAAATGTTGCATCACCAGAGGCTCGCAAGGAAGATATGGACAAGTTGTGGGATGCAAATTCTGTCGAAGCAGGATCTTCTTTGTGGTCATAAGACCAAGAGCTTTGAGTTATGTGAGCACTGTGTGTTTGGGAAGCTGCACAGAAAGAAGTTTCCTAAGGTTGTTCATAAAACAAAAGACACGCTGGATTACATCCATTCAGATTGTTGGGGTCCCTCCAAGGTGGAGTCGCTGAAGGGTCACATGTATTTTGTGTCCATGATTGATGACTATTTGAGGAAGACTTGGATAACATTCATGAAGCACAAAAGTGAAGCTTTCAACAGCTTCAAGGAGTGGAAGATACGGGTGGAGAATCAAACTGAGAAGAAGATTAAGAGGCTTCGTACTGATAATGGTCTGGAATTCTGTTCAACGGAGTTCAATCAGGTTTGTAAGGATGTAGGGATTGCTAGGCATCATACAATCAGGTATACACCACAGCAGAATGGTGTAGCAGAGAGAATGAACCAGACATTGCTGGAGAGAGCGAGGTGCATGCTTTCTAATGCTGGTTTAGAGAAGAGGTTTTGGGCTGAGGCAGTGAACACGGCTTGTTCTTTGATCAATCTTGGACCGCATACAGGGATCGAGTGTCGAATACCTAATGAGGTCTGGTCAGGCAGGTCTTTTGATTATTCTATTCTGAGAGTCTTTGGTTGCACGGTTTACTATCATGTTAATGAAGGAAAGCTGGAACCAAGAGCGAAGAAGGGAGTGTTTATGGGCTATGGAGATGGTGTTATGAGCAGGAACGTTGTGTTTGATGAGAGTTCTATGTTCAAAGTTGGGAGAAAAGTTGTGACTTGCAAGTGGATTTATAAGCTAAAAGAAGGTCAGTCACAAGAAGAGGGAGTCAAGTATAAATCTCGAGTTGTTGCTAGAGGTTTCAGTCAAAGAGAAGGCGTGGACTACAATGAGATATTCTCACCCGTGGTCAGACACACCTCTATCAGAGTGCTATTGGCGATAGTAGCACGTCAGGATCTGGAGTTGGAGCAACTTGATGTGAAGACTGCTTTTCTTCATGGAGAGCTTGAGGAGGAGATTTATATGACTCAGCCTGAGGGTTTTCTATTTCCTGGTAAAGAAGATCATGTGTACAAGTTGAGGAAGTTACTGTATGGACTTAAGCAGTCTCCTAGACAGTGGTACAAGAGGTTTGACAGATATATGGTCAAGTTGGGCTACGACAGGAGTCCTTATGACTGTTGTGTCTACATGAGCAAGGTGGAGGATGAGTCGTATATCTACCTGGTGTTGTATGTAGACGACATGCTGATAGCTGCCAAGAAGAAGTGTTATGTTCAGAAGCTGAAAGAACTACTGAGTTCTGAGTTTGAGATGAAAAATTTGGGTGCTGCGAGGAAGATTCTAGGAATGGAGATCTTCAGGGATATGACGAAGAAGAAGTTGTTATTGTCACAAAAAGCCTACATTGAAAAGGTCTTGACAAGATTCGGGATGCTTAATGTTAAGCCTATCGATACTCCATGTGCTGCAAATTTTCATCCTACCATGAGTGATGAAATGTCTGAAGGGGAAATCGATTATATGTCACGTGTTCCTTATGCTAGTGTTGTAGGAAGTTTGATGTATGCTATGGTTTGTACAAGACCAGATCTTGCACACGCAGTCAGTGTTGTGAGTAGGTTCATGGTTCAGCCGCGAAAGGAGAACTGGATCGATGTGAAGAGGATTTTCTGGTACCTTAAGGGTACATCTGATATTGGTCTTGTCTATGGAGACAAGGATCCGAGACTGGTTACTGGGTATTCTGATTCGGATTATGCAGGAGATGTGGACTACAGGAGATCTATGACTGGTTACGTATTTACTTTGGGAGAAAAGTTGTGACTTGCAAGTGGATTTATAAGCTAAAAGAAGGTCAGTCACCAGAAGAGGGAGTCAAGTATAAATCTCGAGTTGTTGCTAGAGATTTCAGTCAAAGAGAAGGCGTGGACTACAATGAGATATTCTCACCTGTGGTCAGACACACCTCTATCAGAGTGCTATTGGCGATAGTAGCACGTCAGGATCTGGAGTTGGAGCAACTTGATGTGAAGACTGCTTTTCTTCATGGAGAGCTTGAGGAGGAGATCTATATGACTCAGCCTGAGGGTTTTCTATTTCCTGGTAAAGAAGATCATGTTTGCAAGTTGAGGAAGTCATTGTATGGACTTAAGCAGTCTCCTAGACAGTGGTACAAGAGGTTTGACAGCTATATGGTCAAGTTGGGCTACAACAGGAGTCCTTATGACTGTTTTGTCTACATGAGCAAGGTGGAGGATGAGTCTTATACCTACCTGGTGCTGTATGTAGACGACATGCTGATAGCTGCCAAGAAGAAGTGTTATGTTCAGAAGCTAAAAGAACTACTGAGTTCTGAGTTTGAGATGAAAAATTTGGGTGCTGCGAGGAAGATTCTAGGAGTGGAGATCTTCAGGGATATGACGAAGAAGAAGTTGTTCTTGTCACAAAAAGCCTACATTGAAAAGGTCTTGACAAGATTCGGGATGCTTAATGTTAAGCCTATCGATACTCCATGTGCTGCAAATTTTCATCCTACCATGAGTGATGAAATGTCTGAAGGGGAAATCGATTATATGTCACGTGTTCCTTATGCTAGTGTTGTAGGAAGTTTGATGTATGCTATGGTTTGTACAAGACCAGATCTTGCACACGCAGTCAGTGTTGTGAGTAGGTTCATGGTTCAGCCGCGAAAGGAGAACTGGATCGATGTGAAGAGGATTTTCTGGTACCTTAAGGGTACATCTGATATTGGTCTTGTCTATGGAGACAAGGATCCGAGACTGGTTACTGGGTATTCTGATTCGGATTATGCAGGAGATGTGGACTACAGGAGATCTATGACTGGTTACATATTTACTTTGGGAGAAAAGTTGTGACTTGCAAGTGGATTTATAAGCTAAAAGAAGGTCAGTCACAAGAAGAGGGAGTCAAGTATAAATCTCGAGTTGTTGCTAGAGATTTCAGTCAAAGAGAAGGCGTGGACTACAATGAGATATTCTCACCTGTGGTCAGACACACCTCTATCAGAGTGCTATTGGCGATAGTAGCACGTCAGGATCTGGAGTTGGAGCAACTTGATGTGAAGACTGCTTTTCTTCATGGAGAGCTTGAGGAGGAGATCTATATGACTCAGCCTGAGGGTTTTCTATTTCCTGGTAAAGAAGATCATGTCTGCAAGTTGAGGAAGTCGTTATATGGACTTAAGCAGTCTCCTAGACAGTGGTACAAGAGGTTTGACAGCTATATGGTCAAGTTGGGCTACAACAGGAGTCCTTATGACTGTTTTGTCTACATGAGCAAGGTGGAGGATGAGTCATATACCTACCTGGTGCTGTATGTAGACGACATGCTGATAGCTGCCAAGAAGAAGTGTTATGTTCAGAAGCTAAAAGAACTACTGAGTTCTGAGTTTGAGATGAAAAATTTGGGTGCTGCGAGGAAGATTCTAGGAATGGAGATCTTCAGGGATATGACGAAGAAGAAGTTGTTCTTGTCACAAAAAGCCTACATTGAAAAGGTCTTGACAAGATTCGGGATGCTTAATGTTAAGCCTATCGATACTCCATGTGCTGCAAATTTTCATCCTACCATGAGTGATGAAATGTCTGAAGGGGAAATCGATTATATGTCACGTGTTCCTTATGCTAGTGTTGTAGGAAGTTTGATGTATGCTATGGTTTGTACAAGACCAGATCTTGCACACGCAGTCAGTGTTGTGAGTAGGTTCATGGTTCAGTCGCGAAAGGAGCACTGGATCGCTGTGAAGAGGATTTTCTGGTACCTTAAGGGTTTATCTGATATTGGTCTTGTCTATGGAGACAAGGTGTGACACCCGTCACCTCCAATCCGGAGAACATCGGGCCACCAACAATATCTCGTATAATAAAAGCCCATATACCCAATTACACTCACCCAAAGTCCAAATAAAAATCCGAATAAAAAGCTCAGTAGCACCAATCCGTCCAAATATCATATACTCGTCAGTCTCACCTGAAATGGGGAAGAGAGAGGGGTGAGTAACGGGGAAGTCACTCAGTGAGGTATGGTATAAACCCGAAGTCCATGGACCCGGACAGAGTACTCCAAATAAATATAATTTAATCCTAACACGTTGCAAACACGGTACCTAAAGTACCCAAAGATCAAACAAACTGCCCACTAACAGGCCAAAAACACCACCGAATATGTGTCTCGGTAACACACGCCCGTAGACGATTTATCGACCTCCACGCCTTGGCACAACATGTCGACTACGCTGTGCCGCGGCAAACACCACATCCAATGTACTGTCTCCAGCTGATACACCCATGGTCGGCTTCCATCCAAATCACATCAATATACTATATATATATATATATATATATATTATTAATTATAAATGAACAAGTATTGTTAAACCATCTATAACCCTAGTTCCAGTTTAAACAAAGAACCTACAAACTAAACAAACAATGACAGACTCAATTTCACGCAGACGGAAACACATTAGAAATAAATTATACTTATTCGTGGTACTAAGCCGTGTAAGAGAAACTCGAGAAAAGACCCTCACCTTAGCCAATAAGGAGAATCGAAAACAGATTGGAAAACAAACGAGTTGACTTGATGACTAAGGTAAATTAGAGTTTCGCCATGGATCTCGACTTCTCGCAACAACCCCCAGATCGGAAAAGAACAGAGACAACACAAAACAAACACGATTAATAAATTAATTAATCTAGGGTTTAAGGGATGATTACTTGTTGCTCAAGCAACAACGAAGTAGACACCCATATGCATGAGTTCTCACGCATGACCAAATGAAACGATTAAGGATCATTAGCGTGAATGAACGTCACATAAGGGAAGCAAAAGGTCTTACGTTCATCCCATGAACATGCATATAGATCGCATTGGAGTTGACGAGTGGTGATGAGGGCGACCAGGATAGCGACATGAATCTCCGATGACATTCAACTCACGGCTGGACAGCTCACGCCTGCGGTGATGAGACGGTGGCTCCGGCTTCACCTTCTCTCCTCATCTCGGTCATGTTCACCATCTAAAGGATCCGGTACATAACTTCACCATCATGGACGCGGCGGCAACGAACGGTGCATGTGGTGGTAGTGGCTTCCTCCTTTGATCGCCATTTAAGGAGACGTGTGCGGCTAGGGTAAGGAAGAGGGGAGAGATGCATACGAATATATATATATATAGCTAGGTAAAAGTAATTAATCAAGTAAACCAACCGGTTTGGTCAAACGAAAACAAAAGGTTGAGATTATTACTTAAACCAAAAAGAAACCAGCTCAGTTTAGAGAAATTTAATTAATAACAAAAAAAAGAAACCAAAACCGAATTTAAGAATCCGGGTCGTTACACAAGGATCCGAGACTGGTTACTGGGTATTCTGATTCGGATTATGCAGGAGATGTGGACTGCAGGAGATCTATGACTGGTTACGTATTTACTTTGGGTGGTTCTGTTGTGAGCTGGAAGGCGATTTTGCAGTCGACAGTGACTTTGTCTACAACTGAGGCAGAGTATATGGCATTGACAGAAGCTGCTAAGGAGGCAATATGGTTGAGAGGATTGGTCAGTGATTTTGGTCTTCATCATGATCAGGCTACTGTGTTCTGTGATAGCTTAAGTGCTATCTGCTTAGCCAAGGATCATGTTCATCATAAGAGAACCAAGCATATCGATGTACGATACCATTTTCTGAGAGATGAGAAGAGGATTGAAGTGAAGAAGGTAGGAACAGCTGATAATCCTGCGGATATGTTCACTAAGCCGGTTCCTCATAGCAAGTTCAAGCATTGTCTTGATTTGCTAAACATCTCAAGCTGTTAAATCTGGCCCTGATGGGCGTTTGGCCCTGAGTGGCATCTGGCTTGAAGAGAGCATCTGGCCCAAGTGAGGGCATCTGGCTCTGAGAAGCATCTGGTCCGACGGGACATCTGACATATGAGTTCGACGGAACATCTGAGCAAAGAGAGAGTATGTACATCTGTATTCTAAGCACGAAGAAGTGCATTCTGGTACATCTGATTATGGAGAATTCAAGTCAAGGTGGAGATTTGTTGAATAATGCCTTGAATCTGTTGGGCCTTAGTCTTTCGAGGCCCACTAGTGCTACGGTTTTTCGGGACACAACTATATATATTTTGTGCCTCCTCTAAACCTAGTTAGCAGCCGTAGAGAAACTAGATCTGATCTTTTTGTAGACAGATTTCTGTAATTTCTCCATCAATAAAATCTCTCTTTGCTCGTGGACGTAGCCGTTATGGATGAACCACGTTAAATCTCTGTGTCTTTCTTTATTGTTTATCCATCTGTTAATCTATATCTTCTCACATCCGACACAACAAAATTTCTAGTCAACTTTTCTGATGTGGTATCCACTTTCAATCTTCGAAGTTCGAACACTCGAAGGTCACCTCTTTTCCAATAAAGATAAGTATTACTTATGCCTCTATTGCTTTACTGAATTATAAGTACAATATAATTATATCTTTTTATAATAAGATTTGGTGAGTTGATAAGGTTTGGGGGTACCAGCTAGATCGGCAGGGATAGGGCTGAGCTCACACCCGAGTCTCTTCTTCGACCTATATCCGCATACCATTTATAATCGATAGATAGCTAGTCTGTCTGATTTTGTTCTCGAGGAACGTCAGTCTCTCGACTGAAAAGAACGCCTCTTACTAAAGGGATTCTGTTCGCAACAAGGAGAGGCTCCGGACGGCAATCATAGCACCGCGGTCGAAAAAGCATGCTCCCTTCAGATAACACGCACCGTAGGCCATCTTCAGCCAAAATAAGAATTAATCCTCTCTCGATCTCCTAAAGCTGGAGAAATCTTTCGCTCTATCGAACATACAGGGAATTGGAAGTAGTATATATAAACCACGAATAAGTGTATGAATTGAAATTAGTTGTTACAAGCAAATTTTGATATATGCTATTTAGAATGTGAAATTATTTTCAGCATCATTTCCACATCAGGTTTTTAATCCATGTTGCACTTTTCGTTGTTGACATAAGTATTAACATAATTAAGAAAAGTAATTTAGATGGTAAATTTATTAGCTGGTTAAAATTTCTACAAGAACTATATGATGAAATTTTGAATCTAAAAATTACGAGACTTTAAATTTTGTCCTAGATTTTTATTTTATAGTTTCATCTAAACGATAATAATGGTAACTAGCTATACATTTTAAAAACTAAATGTTTTCTTATTGATTTCCTATTTATAATTGGAAAAGTAAAGAAAAAAGTTCATTGTGAATCTGTCAAAAACATAAGAATCAATTAAATAAATATTGTCTAGATCTAACAAGGAAAAGGAAAAAGTAGTCCCTATTTGTTTTTCTGTTTGTTATAAAACTCTAGTAATAATCACCATGGCGTGTTCAAACTAATAAACTCAAAATCTTCTGAAAGCAAAACATGTTCGACGGCTCTTCTTCACACTGTCTCGTCGGAAAGTTCTTCACGAACTCAACTCCACCGTCTGCTGCAGACACAGAACAAACACTCCGGAAACGATGGGTTCTCTCCGGCGACATGACTGTCAAAAAGCTAGACGACGGTCATACGTTCTTGTTCGAATTCACACAAAAGAATGACAAAGAAAAAATTCTTAAATGGCGACCTTATAACGTCAATGGAGTCCTCATAGTAATAAAGGATCTAAACTCTTCAGACACCATTGACTTCACTTCAGACTCCTTCTTGGTCGCTGTCGTGGGATTACCACTGTACCTCTGCACTGATGACTTCCTCCCCACGCTTCAATCACAAGTCGGCGACAACAACGCCGTTTTTCTCGGAACGTCTAATAACAACAGGTTCATCTACCTCCGAGTAGATCTTGACCTCAAGAAGCCACTCCGACCAGGATTCTACATAGGCCAAAAGCAAAACCGGTTCGTGGGGTTCAAGTACTGGAACCTAGGCGACTTCTGCTACAACTGTGGAATGATAGGTCACGTCAAAGGAAACTGCGTCCATTTACCTCTAGGACGTGCCTTGAACGCCACGTCAGTAACGCATGTCTATGGCCCTTGGTTAAGACATTCTCATGTAGAAACGTCTTGCCAAATTGGTCTAGTGATATTACCTAATGATGTTGGTGAGTGCGAGAAGAGTCTCACGTATCCTCAGTTCTGTATAGAGGTTGAGTTTAAGATGCTCGCTGTATGCAACACTATCACCGAGTCCGCAACAAGATCCATTAGTAGATTTCGGTTCCCTTGCTCTTGCCTCTACACAGAAACAGAGTCTACAGATTTTACTACAACTTCGAAAGCGTACGAGGTTATACGGAGAGAGATTTACGAGAAGACTCCTTCCTCTCTTGGCTATGTTATTGTTAGACACATGCCTGACGTTACCGAAAGTCTTGTGGAGGAGTTGAAACTCATCCAGAAAGATAAGTTTTCTTGTGACGATAAGTGGTTGACTCTTCAACTTCAAATCATCTTACAATACCATTTAACGCATGTTGATCACGAGACACTGCTCTCGATTTTTCGGGAACGGTCCATCGAGAGAGAGATAGAGTTTTTGATCAAGAAGAGAGTGGAGAAGAACGAGAACTTGCTTTCTTTGTCTTCATGGGAAGATCAGATAAGAGAAGTGATATCTGAGATGGGTTTCACACGCTATATGCATCACTCTTATGTGTCTAGAAGAGCTAATAAGGCCATGTTGGAGGCGATTCAGATTGAGATTTCATCGATTAGATGTACGGTACCTGCAGATAAAACTACGGTTTGTGAGTTGGAGCGTTTCAAAGTGCTTGGACCAGACATGGATCGGCTTGACCCTTGTGTGATTTGCACCGAGGAGATGTTTCTTGCGGAAGAAGCAACCTCTATGCCTTGCTGCTCTCATGTCTTTCATAGATCTTGTATTGAAAAATGGTTTCAGGTTGGTAACAAGTGTCCGCTTTGTGGCTTCATGTTACCTTCACAAAAATAAACAATTATCATTGTAATTTTTTATTTCTCTTTTGTAGTAATTTACAGTCTCTCTATTTTGGTTCACTATAATATATAGTACTAGGAAAGGCCCGCCCTACGGACGGGATTTGATGGATCAGATTTTATAAAATATATAATTTTGTGTCAATTCCCTTTTTATGGTAAGCTGAGTGTAAATATGATTATGTTGTATACACCAAATTTTAACTATATAACTAAAAATAATCGAATTTTTAATACTTTTTGATATTTTAATCTTGAATTGTAAGCTTTTACAGTGTTTTCAGTTTTATAATACTATAAAATACATAAATCAATCGGATTCGATCAAAAGATAATGAGATCGACTTTTCAAATACTATTTTTTCTGTGAGTGTTTATAAATAGTGGAAAATGAAGTTTTAATTTAGAAAAACTCTGTCAAAGTTATTATAGTTGTTTTGGACAATCTTAATAATTACTATTAGAAACAGTTGTTTGTTTTGGTATTTATGTTATAATGAAGTTTTAAAAGGTTACTTGAATTCTAGATGTGGTTTGATTTCATATTATAAAATAGAATATTCACTGTTTTAAATGATTTATTTTGTTAGAAAATTTGTCATATATAAATAATTTGATGTTCTATTTAAAATTAAAAATATATGTATTAGTAAATAATTAGAAAAATAATTTGGCTGCGGAAGAGGAAAAGATTCAAATAGTTTTTACTTATAAAAGTACACAAAGATCATTCCAGGGTTATTATTCGTGTAGACAATGACATTGTATCCCAAAAATTGAAGAAACTGCAAGAGTAGATGATTAGATAAGATCATGAGTTATACATACAGTTGAGAAACATGTAATGGTAGATTGCAGGAGTTATACAGAAGCTCATCTTTCAAAACTTAAAAACATTACAAAAGATGTAGATTTGTGACTTACCGAGACCAAGAATTGTCAAGAGGTAATAATAAGGATTGAAACTGTGTTAAGTGCCACCCTTCTGCAATAAAGAATATGACCTGTTACACTGTTTTCAAGATTTACCATAAGGATTCCGTAACAGATGGGTTGTTCTTACACGGAATTGAGAACGTTTCTTATGTCACTGGAGCTATTAGTGATTTTTGCAGTGATGGCAGCTTATAGAAGAACTCAGTATCTCTCCAATCAGCTCGATTTCAGTTTGGACATTTGCAGGTAGAGACACCTGAAGAACCCCATATGCTTTGCTAAAGCAAGTTGCTCTGAAATAGCTTTAAGCTGAGAATGGCCTCGAATGTTTCTGCTCAACCTGGGTAGTTTTCATGCTTGAGATGATGTTCATTACCAGAAGCTAAAAGCTGTAACTTAATATTATTTATGTAATGACAACTGGTCATCAAAGGAAACTGTTGCTTAAGCTGGGACTGAGAGAGATGCGAGAGGAAGTAGGTCTGATATTGCACCTGAGAATAAAAATAGAACAATGCAGAGATTAAGTGGTAGAGATGCTAAAAGCCAAAGCAATGTACTGAAGAAGCATTAGTAGCCTATAACAATAATGCAAACATTACACCTAGCAAGTGACATCCTCTCTAGTACAGAAAAAAAAATAAGCATGCTCATCAGAAAATAAAGGCAGATTTAAGTCCTGAGTGTGTGTTGAAGTACCATGTCTTGTGAGAGTTCCAAAACAGATGGACCATCAGGAGGATGGACAACTTTAGCATAAAGACCTGAAGCTATTTAATCATACTCCATTTCAATGATTGCATCCATGAATGCCCCTAAAAATCAATATCAATATCTAGTATTACACAGAACATCCGGAATAGGTGTATGCCCACAACGGTACTTCTAATAATGTAACTTATAATCGAAAAAAACAGTCAGAACCCTTAAAAAAAATAGGCTACTCTAAAAAGAAGCAGTGAAACGAAAATAACTTACAACTCTTTCCCAGTATTCATCAGTTAAATGCACAACCTCCAATGTTACATCAACTTGTAAAATGGCACCACAAGAAGCAGTAAAGATCCTCCCTTTCATTGCTCTAAATAGAAAAGGTATAAACCGTTTGAATAAGCAGTAAACATATATTCCAGTGAAGTATATAAATTATGAACCTACCTGCACACAGATATGTGTTGCATACTTCAAATCATATTCCCAGGGGCACTTCAAAGCCTTCCTACAGAACACAGAAACATCACAGACACATATTTCTAGACAGAGACATGAGATGAAGAAGCAGACACATACTTGGAACCAGATTTTGAGGTAGGTAGGACGGCTACACTAAGAGGCTTCTCAGGAACGGGACATGAGAGGTAGTGGTCGGAGAGAGGCTGTGGCGACTGTAGTTACGGCGAGAGGAAATGAGAGGCTTAATAGGTGAAGGGAATGAAAGGGAGAGGAGGATAAGGGAAAGATGTGAAAGAAGAGTGAGAGAGAATATATATTTTTTTTTGTAACTGAGTGAGAGAGAATATGAAGAAGAAGAAAAGGGGAAGGCGAAACAGCAACGGTGATGGAGAGAGTAAAGGCTTCATAACAGCCGAGAACATCGCAGATCGATAAGTTCTAGCTGGAGGATTCTCTTGGCTGCTCTATTTCGCAAAATTCTATAGACAAAATCATGTTATCAAATTATTATTTTTCAGAATGAGATTTCACCAAAGCATACATCCTTAATTATAGATTCAGATTCGTTACCTTCGAGGAAGATGATCGTCTTCTTGAATGCCAGTTAGTGGAAGTCGTAGACAGTCCGTTACGCTTCCATGGGTAAAGAGGAGGTGCACTGAACTTCGATCGAAACGACATTGCAAGGACGCACATACACCGACAATGAATAACGCTTAGGATTTTAGGATTGGACCAGTGTCAAGCTGTGGTTATACACAATATAGCGGATGAACGGCTCAAGAGGTTGATTTGAGTGGGGTAGGAATTAAAGACGATTAAAGACGACTAAAAGCATAACCGTTACAGATTCTGGACGATCGCTGTGCCGATAGAAGACGAACGAAGATCAGGAAGGGAGCATCTGATTAGGGTTTTCCGTAGAAGATCTGTGCAGATGGGCCCCGCGAAGAAGAATCCTCTGGTTAGCGCGTGAAGCCCGTTCAGACAGAAACTTTAGTGAAACGGTGCAGATCCGACGTGGCAGCGCGAGGGAGCTCCTATTTCCAACGTGGCATCCGAGCTAGCATGCCCAGGAGAGATACAATGCTTCTTTTATATATAAAGATGTGATGTGTAGGGGTCTTATAATCTATAGTTTTTATAATCAAATATACTTTGTTGAGAAGAATGAAACATTGATGCAATGTGATGTGAGCACTAGCCAAGAAAGGGCTTTGTAGTTGTAAACTAAATTAAAAGTCTTAAATTGAAACTAGGCGAAAACACCAAGGGGCTAACTGAAATAAAGCCTTATTTTTAACTAGGTTTGGTGACGTGGCAATCAGACATGCATCATGCAATACCTACGCAACACTTAGGCCAAACACACATGTCTGTCTTTTTGAGAACTCAAAGCTTAAGTAAGCACTGACAAGTTCAGAAATTCGTTTTTACATTCGAACTCTCTAGAGACTAGAAAACATTTCTTCATGGAGGCGGAGGCGATGGGAGGTTTTAAGGATACGGCGGCGTCAGTGGAAGCGGCCACGGTGTTTCCGGGGTTCAAGTTCTCGCCGACGGACGTGGAGCTGATCTCGTATTACCTGAAGCGGAAGATGGATGGTTTGGAGCGGTCCGTTGAGGTTATACCGGAAACTGATATTTACAACTTCGAGCCTTGGGATTTGCCCGGTTTGTGTTATATATATATATGACATGCTTTTGTTATATTTATTCGTAATTTTCTTCTACTTCAATCTCTAAGCATTGTCCTGTGTTATCTTTGTTTTCTATTCTAATCGATACCCCTTTTGCTCAAACAAGAACAACGTGTGTTATCGTGGAGTGTGTGATAAGAGAGTTAATGTTCTTGTTTTCTTGAATTTTTTTTATTAATTTGCAGATAAGTCGATAGTTAAATCTGATACGGAATGGTTCTTCTTCTGTGCCCGAGGCAAAAAGTATCCACATGGGTCACAGAACAGGAGAGCAACCAAGATGGGATACTGGAAAGCCACTGGGAAAGAACGTGACGTGAAGTCTTCTTCTCAAGTCATTGGAACCAAGAGGACGCTTGTCTTCCATATCGGCCGTGCACCAAAAGGCGAAAGAACCGAATGGCTTATGCACGAGTACTGCATGGAAGGAGTTTCTACGGTAAACTCTTCTGAGACCATACATTGTTTTAACATAAGAGGTAACTTTGGTTACTTGAGATGTATCTGGTCTTGGCTTGAGTTGATTGATTGTTTTTGTGAGTTCTAGGATGATGCTTTGGTTGTTTGCCGGCTTAGAAGGAACAAAGAGTTTCATACTAGTACAAGTCAGAAGGCACCAGAGCCAGATTTACCAGCAGAGAAGCACATGATCATGCAAAATGGTGGTGGTGCTAGTTCTAGTAGCGCACATGATTGGGCTAGCATGGTTGATTTTTACCTTGCCGGGGAGTCAGGGGAGGAGCTTCTCAATGAGATAGCAGAAACATCAGAAAATCTACAGGTTTGTCCCCTCTCCTCAAGGCAGGACCTAATTTAGGGGCCATAATTAGCGTAAATCTTTATTAAAAAGGTAATCCGTGGGCATAAGACTATGCAGATTAGCTCTTAAAATTAGGGGCTAAGACGAATGTTTCATTAGACTTTGATAGGATCGGTACCCCATGTTTCTTTTTGCTTATGCCCACTTTCTATGTCAATATAGTTGTTGCAAGCTAACTAACTTTTCACATAGCGCATGATGGATGGTTCTTGATTAATCAATGTAGTTGTTGATGAAGTTTTGTGTGTGTGTGTGTGTGTTTAGGTGCATACTGAGGAGGATTTCTTCGCGGATATCCTAAAGGACGAAATAATCAATGTGGATGAAGCAGTCACCACGGGGAACATAGCGAACGAAGTGCCTACACTTGAATCAGCATCAAAGGCTATAAGGGTACTTCCTTTACCAAGCATGATAGACAAACAGATGGCTTCGCTGTTAGAGGAAAGTCCATCACAGCAGAAGAAAGGTAAAGGGAGCAGTGGCACGGACCAACTGTCGAGTTGCTTCGTGGGGATATACTCGATCAAAACTGTAAACAGGGTGCGATGGGACGTTATTATATGTTTAGTGGCTTTCATTGTAATGTTCTTTTGTCTAGAGTAAGGCTATGGAATGTAGTAAGAACCAATGTTATCTGTTGTTCTCGATGTTGAGAAAAGAACATATATATCCTGTCTGAAGTTTTTTTTTGTGTAGACGGTTTATGTTTATGGATTTAAATGTTTTAACTTCAAATCTGTCTCTTTTTGGTTCGGTTTATTGAACTGATGTTAAATCGAAATCTGGTTTTGAAACACACTAAGTATTATTGATCAACTGAGCTGGAGGTTCAGACAAAAAGCAAAGAGAGAATACACCAATAAGCATTGTACAAAGAAACAGACTCGAGAGAGTTCAAGTAATGACCTCAAAAAAGCAGAATATGAAGAGAACCACATAAAACTACTATGACAGGGAATCAGAGACTGCAACTGGAATGTTAATTTATGGAATAGATTTGTTCCAAATGATGTATCATTTTGTAGTTTTTTTCTAAAAATATACTGGTCACAGTAAAAACTTTTGTATTACAAATGCTTTTGAATGGATGGAATAAGTAAAATTCTTGTTCCACTAATAATTTCAGTTTTCACCAGTCTATTTTTTCTATACTATAAATAATTATTATTTTTATTCAATATATTCCTTTTAGAAATAATATATGTTACAGTCTAATTTTTTTTTACCAAAGTGTTGGTAGCTTAGTGCTAATACAAAAAGTTGGTTAATCTTCTTGTTTGATCATCGAGTTATTCTTGGGTTCATCCTTTAGGGTGAACCTCTAGGTTCATCAGCCAATAAGATTTTATTATTTTAAATTCGATATCTTTTAAAAAGGTAAACAAAATATTATCAAATTATATTATGTTTTTAAAATAAAAAAGTAAAAATAACAGCTACAGAAAAAAGAATTAAAAAAATCTTTTTAACGTCGTCAGCAAAACACTAAACCCTAAATCCTAATCTCTAAACCCTAAATCTTAAACCCTAAACCCTTGGGTAAACCCTAAACCCTTGGGTAAACTTTAAACCCTTGGGTAAACCCTAAACCCTTGGATAAATCCTAAACTCTAAATAAAAACACTAAACCCTAAAACTCTAAACCCTAAATTCTAAACCCTAAACCCTTGAGTGTTTTAGTGTTTAGTGATTTTGATTTAGAGTTTAAGATTTATCCTAAAGTTTAGGGTTTACCCAAGGGTTTAAGGATTAGGATTTAGGGTTTAGGGATTAGGATTTAGGGTTTAATGTTTTGCTAACGACGTTAAAAATATTTGTTTTTGTAATTACTACTATTTTTTATTTATTTCTTTTTACCTTTTAATTTTAAAAAGATAATATAATTTGATAATATTTTGTTTCCTTATTTAAAAGATATTGAATATGAAATAACACAATCCTATTGGGGTGAACCCAAGAATGGTGAAGCCAGGAATAAGTCTTGATCATCTTAGGTACAAATGAAAAAACCGTTCTTTAAATTAAATGTTGGATCAGATTATATACACTTAAGATCTGAAAAAAAAAAAAAAAAAGTAAATGTTAATGGTCTGTAATTAAGAAAAATGTTTAAATGTGTGTTACAAATGGATAAAATGGTGGGGTTAATTTGGTAAAATTAGCCCTTTCGTGTTTAGTTCCGTACTCTTCTATCTATCCACCGGTAGTAGATTTGTCTCCGCCGCCGTTAAAAACATCTGCTTTCGCGTTTCTTTCCTCTCGAATCCGTTTTGGAGAAAACACAAACACAACAAACTTCACCGCGTCGTCCGATAATGAAGTTTGGTTTCAGTCTTCAATCTCGATCTGTAAGTTCTGCGCTAATCGTAACCGTCTCGTTACCTCTTCGTTGCAGATTATGTAGATCCGTGTTGAACATATATATTTGGATTTTATTTCATTGATTGATTTAATCTTTTTTTTTTATCAAGATTGTTTCTACTTTTGGATAGGTGAATTAAAAGTCACATTATCTCTTCAAGTTTTGACCTTTAGATTAAGTGTGATGGTTCTTGGATTGTGTGGTTTAATTGGAGGTATCTTGGAACAGGTTTTGTAGGAGCTAAATTAAGAATAAAAGAAAATGTCGAGGCCGACCATGATCGTCTTTCTTCTAGTCATACTCATTGTCACCTCTCAGTTTGAGTGGAGGCAACCGCTTCTTGAGCTTGATGCTGCTCCTAGCTTGTCTCTGAAACACCAGCAACTTGCAAAGAGGGAAGAAGCTGTCAAAGAGAAGGTACTCATTGATTCTTAACTTATGGACTAGTGTTACATTTAACAAGCTCTTACCTCATTTCTTTATACTTTTCTTCTTTTTGAGAATATGTCCCGAGGCCATTGGTGACTGGATCAGCATTCTTTATGCTGCATTATAAAAAATTGGTTTGAGCTTTCTTTGATTGCATGAGATTATTGGAGAAAAACAACATAGATTCCACATTTGTCTTGCAACCTTAGGTTCCATTTGGATGTATGAATAACTCTGTGTTTCGAGCCTACTTTTGAACCTGAATATATATACCTTACAGCTTGTCCTATTTTCCACTAAGATGCAAAGACTTTTACATTCTAACAGTTGTTTTGTTTTTCTTCTTATTGTGTTGATCGATACAAGATCATCTTGTCACAAGAGAGGCATATCCAGAGGCTAAATGACATGGTACGAAGTCTTCAAATGCAGTTACTGCGATGCAGAGGAGAGAACGAGACACAAAACGCCACTGAAACCTCCCGTCTCAACAAACAGTTTATTGAGCTCGAGAGGAAACCCATTGTGGAAGACTAGTTTGATTCAGTAGTAATAAATAACCCAAATGGTAAGTAAAAGCTTTGGGAAGCAATCTTTAATTTTCCTAGCTCCAACGCTTGTATTTTATTTATGTTGTGCTGATGATTTGATTAGTAGAATTGCTTTAATTATATGACCAAGGATATTCGAGTTTTTAATGAAATTTGAGGATTACGGTGTTGGATAATTCCAAGCTTGTGGAAACTTAACATATTATTAGATGTTTAATATGTTAAGATAAACACAATAAAGAAACCTAGAAATAGGATAAGGAAGTTTCTATTTAGGTTATTTTTGTGTTTTCCATATCCCACATGTTAAAGGGAATTGTTTTTCATATAAATATAGGTCTAATGGAGAGGTGTTCCATATGATCTGAGAGAAACATATTGAGAGCTTTAGTTTTGAGTAGTTTCTAAAGCTAATAAGAAAAGTTGTTCTTATAACTCTTTGTGTTTCTAAGAGATCTGAATTGGTATCAGAGCCTCAGGTTGGAGACTCGATCTAAGCTTAAGTTGTAGCTTAAGATCCTGGTGCTTGTGAACAAGAGATCGCGTAAGCAAGATGGCAGACGTGACTAGGGCTCCACGCACGAAGGACTTTGGATCTACATCCATCCAATGTCCGATGTTGTCATCGACAAACTACACAGTTTGGTCGATGAGGATGAAGGTTCTACTTCGTGTTCATGAAGTGTGGGACACGATCGAACCCGGTTCAGATGATCAAAAGAAGAACGATGTTGCGATAGCTCTTTTGTTTCAATCTGTTTCAGAGACTTTGATTCTCCAGGTGGGAGAACAAACCGCATCAAAAGAGATCTGGAACGCCATCAAGTCGCGACACCTAGGAGCTGATCGTGTAAGGGTGGCGAGACTTCAGAAGTTGATGACGGAGTTTGATAGGTTGAAGATGGATGATTCAGATACGATTGATGACTTCGCGGGGAAGATATCAGGCCTATCATCCAAAGCAACCTCTTTGGGAGAAAACATAGAAGAATCCAAGATGGTCAAGAAGTTTTTGAAGGGTCTTCCGAGACACAAGTATATCCAAATCGTAGCATCACTTGAGCAAGTCCTAGATCTCAACTCGATGGGGTTTGAAGACATAGTTGGAAGGCTTAAGGCGTACGAGGAGCGTGTAGGAGAAGAAACTCAGAAAGAAGACCAAGGGAAGTTGATTTTTTCGAACAATGAAGAGCATAGTCAGAGGGGCTATGAGAATTCCCGTGGTAGAAGAAGAGGAAGGAACGGTAGAGGCAGAGGTCGAGGTAGGTCACACAACCAAAAGCGTGCGTCACACACCGAAGATAACAACTCGAAGAAGAATCGTTCAAAGCTGATATGTTGGAGATGTGACAAGCCTGGTCACTACGCAACTGTCTGTCCCGAGAAGACATAAAAGAATCAAGAAACCAACCTAAATGAGACAGAAGAGGCTGATGCACTGTATGTACACGAGGTGGTGTTTTTGAACGACGATAAGGTGATTCCGAAGAATCTTGATATCGACAAAGGCAATGCAAGTGTCTGGTATTTGGATAATGGAGCGAGCAATCACATGACAGGGAACAAGGAGTTTTTTTCGAGTTTGAATCTCAACACCAAAGGGGAGGTGAAGTTTGGTGATGGATCGTGTGTTGACATTGTAGGAAAGGGTGTGGTTACCTTTGTGTGCAAGACTAGAGGGAAGAAGGCACTCAAAGACATATACTACATACCCGATCTGAAGCACAATATATTGAGTCTTGGGCAAGCAACAAAGAGCGGATGTGAGGTTAACATGAAAGATGTCTACTTAACGCTCACAGATTCGCATGGAAGGTTGCTAGTTCGTGTGACAAGATCTCCAAACCGTCTCTACAAGACCCCTATGGAGATAAGCTACCCGGAGTGTTTACATGTCAGGGACGTAGATGCTACATGGAGGTGGCATGCTCGACTAGGACATATAAGCTATGGAGTGATGAACAACATGGTAGGGAAGGAGATGGTCATAGGAATGCCGTGTGTAACACACGAAGAAAGCGTGTGTGACGCATGTCTCGCAGGGAAGCAGATCAGACAGTCATTCCCGACCAAAGTCATGTTTCGTGCGACAAAGTCATTAGAGTTATTGCATGGAGATTTGTGTGGACCAATCACACCACCAACGCCAGCAAATAATAAGTATGTCTTTGTCTTGATCGATGACTTCTCTAGGTATATGTGGGTTATGCTATTGAAGGAGAAGAGTGAGGCATTCGATCGATTCAAAAGGCTTAAAGAGAGTGTAGAGAAGCAGACAGGGTCAACCATCAAAACCTTTCGCACTGATAGAGGAGGAGAGTTTACCTCAGCTGAGTTCAATCTATTCTGTGAAGAGAATGGAGTTAAAAGGCACCTAACCGCGTCTTACACACCTCAACAAAACGGTATTGTGGAGAGGAGAAACCGAACCTTGATGGGAATGACAAGAAGTATGCTGAAGGCAATGAAGATGTCGAACTACTTGTGGGGTGAAGCTGTACGACATTCAACTTACCTCATCAACAGAGTTCCTACAAAAGCCTTTAAGAATCAGACACCATACGAGTGCCTTACATCGAAGAAACCAAATATCAAGCACTTAAGGATACTCGGTTGTGTAGCTCATGCGAAAATCATTGGGCCTTATCTGAAGAAGTTGGATGAGAGATCAAAGAGTATGGTCAATCTTGGAACTGAGTCGGGTTCCAAAACCTACAGACTCTATGATCCAGACACAAGGAAGGTGATGGTGAGTAGAGATGTGATTTTCGATGAGGAGAAAGCTTGGGACTGGGCGTCTACAACAAACCAAGCTGATTGTGAACCGAACATGCTTAAACTTCCACATAAGGGTGACATAGAAGAAAGTAATAATCAAGATGAGGATCATGAACAGGAAGCTATAAACCAAGAAGATGCGGATCACAATGCAAACCAAGACGGTGGAGGTCAACCGTTAATGACTAGACAAGGCCGAACCATAACAAAACCAAGATATCTCGATGATTATGTGTTACTTGCAGATCAAGAAAGTGCAATGTTGTTGCTCACAGTGGATGGCGGGCCAGAAAACTATTTTGAAGCTGAACACGTACGAGAATGGGTTGAAGCGATGGTGGCCGAGTTGGAGTCTATCACAGGAAACAAGACATGGAAGCTTGTGGATAGACCGGCTGGAGTGAAACCCATGGGGTTGAAGTGGATCTACAAGATTAAGAGAAAGGCGGATGATACAGTGAGCAAGTATAAGACGAGACTTGTGGGAAAGGGCTATGTACAAAGAGAAGGAATAGATTTCGATGAAATGTTTGCACTAGTGGCAAGAATTGAAACTATTCGGCTCTTAATAGCCCTTGCAGCAACGAACGGTTGGGAGATACATCACATGGACGTGAAGACCGCTTTCTTGAATGGAGATCTAAAGGAGTTAGTGTATGTAACTCAACCCGAAGGTTTCGAAAAGAAAGGAGAAGAGGATCGAGTGTATGTGTTACACAAGGCTTTGTATGGGTTACGCCAGACACCCAGGGCATGGAATGTGAAACTCGATCAGGTTCTCAAGGAATTGAGATTTGAGAAGTGCACGAAGGAACCATCAGTGTACCGCAAGACTGAAGGAGGAGACATCTTGATCATAGCCATCTACGTTGATGATCTATTAGTGACATGAACTTCGCTTAAGGTGATTAGGCAATTCAAGGAGGAGATGTCTAAGAAGTTCGAGATGTCAGATCTATGTAAGCTAACGTACTACCTTGGCATAGAGGTGATTCAAGGAGCAGACGGAATCAGAATAAAACAAGAAAGATATGCTCAAGGAATCCTGTGTGACACGAAGATGGAAGCGTGTAACACAACTCAAATTCCAATGGAGTCGAATTTGAAGATCTCAAAAGCTGAAGATGAACGAGAGATAGATGCTACCGAGTTCAGAAGAATCATAGGATGTTTGAGGTATCTGCTTCACACAAGACCCGACTTGTGTTATGCAGTAGGTGTTCTTAGCCGATACATGCACAATCCGAGAGACTCTCACGGACAAGCCATCAAGCACATATTGCGGTATGTGAAAAGAACAACAAACTACGGTCTGTTCTTCAAGAGAGATGGGTCAAGGAGTGTCGTTGGTTATAGTGACAGCAACAGCAGTCACAACATTGATCTCGATAACGGGAGGAGCACGTCAGGTCATGCATTCTACTACGGTTCATCACTGATCACTTGGACATCGCAGAAGCAACAGACAGTTGCATTGTCATCATGCGAAGCAGAGTTCATGGCAGTAACAGAAGCAGCGAAGCAAGCTATATGGATCATGGAATTGTTGAGTGAGATACGAAGCAAAGAAGGCGAGAAGGTCAAGCTTAGGATCGACAACAAATCAGCCATTGCTAACCAAGAATCCAGTTTTCCATGGAAGGAGTAAGCATGTATTCAAGAAGCATCACTTCATTCGTGAGTGTGTGGAGAACGGGCAGATCGAAGTGGAGCATGTGTCGGGTGTTGAGCAGAAGGCCGACATCCTTACCAAGCCATTAGCAAGGATTATGTTCAAGCAAATGAGGAGTTTAATCGGAGTTCAAGAAATTGATCTCCCTAATTCAAGTTGGAATTAAGGGGGTGAATGTTGGATAATTCCAAGTTTGTGGAAACTTAACATATTATTAGATGTTTAATATGTTAAGATAAACACAATAAAGAAACCTAGAAATATGATAAGGAAATTTCTATTTAGGTTAGTTTTGTGTTTTCCATATCTCATATGTTAAAGGGAATTGTCTTTCATATAAATATAGGTCTAATGGAGAGGTATTCCATATGATCTGAGAAAAACATATTGAGAGCTTTAGTTTTGAGTAGTTTCTAAAGCTAATAAGAAAAATTGTTGTTATAACTCTTTGTGTTTCTAAGAGATCTGATACGATACTTGTAATATCCTTTAATATGGTTTGATGCTATTATTAGCAAAGCATTTACACACATCACTATTGACATAATCTTATACATGTGTGCGTTTGTAGAGTCAAAGTTTGGTTTTGTTGTTAGGTTTTACTTTGAATCAGGGTAACAAAAGTCTAAGATGACAAAGACAATCTTATGTCATTTGATTCTTCCATTTTATTTGCAAAAATTTGTTTTTATGATTCATGATTCCATCAGTCATAGCCTAAATCTCACCAACCACAACACTCCATCATTGTTGGCCGTGCGCCTAGCGGTCCAAATTCACATTCACCAATATTAATCAATTTTCAACAATTGTTTGATGCGATACTTTGAAATGTTCTTTGAAAAATCATCATCTAAGAATATTTATTTATAAGAAAAACAAATCATTTTGAAGGTTATACTACCATCTTACATATCAGTATATCACCTACCCATATAACTTACATTTGTTTTGTCACACCTATTTAGCTACATTATTACCTTACAAGTTCGAAATAAATGGTATTTTCCTCTCTCAATTTGAATTTGAATTTTCATGATTAAAAATAGTATGAAACAAGACAAAGTATCTCGTTTGTATTTATCCAAATACTATTTGGTAATAAATGCAATTTCAAAGGCCAAGTCATATACTCCATCTTTTTAGTAATATTTTTCAAATACATTTATTGTTAGAAACATCTCATTTTTACAAAAAAAAATAAAAATCTCATGAGTATTTATTTTGATAGATAGATAAAACTAATCCTACTTACTAATTAATATGCATTCAATGAAACCCTCTCTCATCTTGTGTGTCTCTGCCTATATATAACAACAGCCAATAACATGAAGACCTCAAACTTTCTTTGTTAACTCTCGAGAACACAAAAAAAACAAGAACAATAGGTACACCAAGGTGAGCTTACTTTGAACATAGATTCAAGTAATTTTGCTGAAATATTGTTATTTTGATCTTCACTTTTTGATTGATAGACAAATTAGTCATCCGATTGATCAATTCTACTGTGTTTTAGTTTTCATGATCTATATGTACATGTTTTATATACCCTCTCAACCTCCGTCGCATTTTTTTTCTAACGCAAGCATTGGTTTTAATTTTATTGTGTTTTTATTCAGGTTCCTATATTATTCTTGGAAGGCAAGAAACATGAATCAACAAGAAGCTGCGAGTACACTTGGACTTGATCTGAAACTAAATATACTGGATTCATCTTTGCCCAGAGAGAGCCCATCTTCATCGTTATGCTCGGAAGAAACTGGAGGTGGAGGAGGAGAGGCTGTGCTTGTTGGTTGTCCTAACTGCATCATGTACATCATCATGTCTTTGGAGAGTAACCCTAGATGCCCTAGATGCAACAGCCAAGTTTTACTTGATTTTCTCACAGGAAACTGTAGCAAGAAGAGTAGTAATTAAGAAAAAGCCAATTAAAAATGTTCTTTCCTTTTATTTTTCTTTTCTTGTTCTGTTGCCACATATATTGATAGTTAAAATTATACGACGCAAGGATGTGTTCATAAAACATAAATATATATAGACACATTTGTTTTCCAGGAATTGTATTATTCATTACTTTTCAACAGGTGATTACGTCGATAACCATTATAAACTTGTTTCTTATAGCGGTTTTTAGCAAAATCAAAATGTTTTCAGCGATGAAATTATGGATATTAATGACGGACGTATACTCTTCAAAACAATGATATTATTCCTTTTTGGATACTTGATATTTCCTGACAATTGCAACGAATAATAATTTGGGCCCTAATAATTTTATAAAAGGAAAATTAGTTGTTGTTGACTTGTTGTAAGTTCAATGTACTTGTACGTGACATAACTACGTGTTTAATATGAAAAATGTGGAACAATGACTTTTCTCTTTTCCTTCATGTGCACTTAGCAACTCTAGCTTTAAAAGATAACTATATGCAGATATAGTCATTTAGATATATACACACATCATACATCAAATAATAAATAGGTTTGGTTTACTTGTTTCCAAAGTTGTTGAACCAACATATTAAATGTCTAAAAAATCTTGAAGAAGAGTTGTTCTTATTATGAATGTGAAAAAACTTCACCTAAACTTACTATAAAAATGCATGTTGGTTTTCACATTAATGTCGGGTTCAGCAATACGTGTGTTTCGTTCCTTTCCAAACTATCAGAAAAACAACACGTATTACGTTTCTACTAGTCTACTACCCTTTTTTTTCATTCGCATAAATAAACAAAAATTTGAGTTTTTCATTAAGTTTTTAACACTATTTTTTTTTGTTAATCAGAGAGATGTTGGCCACAAACCTAACTAATCTTAATAAAAAAACAGTATAAACGATTACTTTATACTTTATCCTGGGGTATTTTATAAAATTTAAGACATGGTTGGCAAAGATTTTACTTCTTCCAATCAAAAGGTTAGACAAAAATAACATATTAGTGATTTCTTTATATGCTTTCCTTTCATTGAGTATTTTCTTTATCCATATTCTTTTGTGTGGTCATTTTTATTCTGTTTAGAAAAAATATAAAAAAATATTTCGATTTATAAAAAGTCAAAGATTCAAAACTGGAAAAACAAATATTAGGTTGCGCTATACATATGAAATAATATACAATAATGATGTATTTGGTAAAATTTGTGAAAAGTGTCGGCTAATCTGTAGGAGGAGACGAAATATAGTAATTTGTTCCCCAATCGATTAGAGACACCAACTTCTCTTTTGCAAATCAAACCCTAAGAGCGTGACCACCTTGGTGAGGATTCTCGAAACATATGAAGAACTGTCGGGACAGAAAATTAACACTAAAAAATCCACTGTGACATTCTCAGCGAAAACTCCCCCGGAAGTGAGAACTAGGGTCAAAGCGACACTGTCAATCGATAAGGAGGGCGGTATTGGAAAATACCTTGGTCTCCCGGAGAACTTTGGCCGAAAAAAGAGCGACATATTTGCGTCCATTGTCTATAGGATTAGACAAAAGTCACATAGTTGGATGACGAGGTTCTTATCCGGAGCAGGGAAACAGATTATGCTTAAGGATGTACTATCAGCCATGCCGTGTTATACGATGTCTTGTTTTAAACTCCCGTTATCACTGTGCAAGCAGATTCAGTCACTACTGACTCGCTTTTGGTGGGATGCTAATCCGGAGAAGCGTAAGATGTGTTGGGTTGCTTGGTCGGTTTTGACTCTCCCTAAACACGAAGCCTTTAGTAACGCATTGTTAGCAAAGATCGGCTGGAGAATCTTGAAGGAACCACAATCCCTATTGGCCAGAGTTCTGCTAAGCAAATATGCTCGTGATGTATCTTTCTTACACTGCACGGTTCCAACGACAGCTTCACATGGCTGGCGAAGCATTATGGCGGGCAGGGACACTCTCTTAAGAAACTTGAGTTGGGTGGTTGGGAATGGAGAGGCAATTAGGGTCTGGGACGATCCTTGGCTCTCGTTTAAATCTCCCAGTAAACCAATTGGTCCCCCAAACTTGGAGGCAATCAACCTGAGAGTTAGTGACCTTCTATGCCCGTTAACTAACCAATGGGACCTAGACAAGATCAGACTACATCTACCTCAGTATGAGGATACTATATTGAGAATAATAACAAGTTCTGCGCCATCTCTGGGTACACTAGTATGGCTCCCAGAGAAGCAGGGAGTATACTCAACTAAAACCGGTTACGAACTTGAAGTTATGGAGAAGAATGGGAATGATAGAGACGATCACCAACTGGATTGGTTAAAACACATATGGAATGTAGCAACATCTCCAAAGCTCAAAGACTTTCTATGGAAGATTACCAAAAAAGCCATTCCGGTTAGTGACAATCTATGTAAACGTGGGATCCAACCTTTCAATTGCAAAAGATGTGGAGCGTACGAAGATGATCTACATGTATTCTTAACATGTCCCTTCGCAGAAGAGGTTTGTAACCTCCTACCTTTACGATAACGACCATCACCAGTGACTCCCTCTATGACCGCCCTGATCAAGGTCGGAAGTGATTTTACTCCATTACCACCGTCGGGTATATCTACTCCTATCTGGCCATGGGTACTATGGAATTTATGGAAGTCTAGAAACAAATTGATGTTTGAGAACAGAGCCTTCACAGTCCAGGAAACAGTTCTTAAATGCATTCTAGATGCCAAGGAATGGAGTACAGGACACAACACCCCGCAGCAGGGCTTAGCAAGGCCGATGCCCTCGTCATCGGTTCGTCTTTCTCACCCACCATCGTTGTCACCAGAGATTCTAGTGTGTAGTGTGGATGTTGCTTGGAGCGCTGAAACCAGAAGGTGTGGTGTTGGAGGAGTCTTCTCTGGGAATAATCATCTGTCTCTACCGACCCTTAGTGAATCAAGAAACTCAGTATCATCAGCTCTTATGGCAGAAGCCATTGCTGTCCGTCTCGCTGTCCTTACAGCAGTCTACTCAAACGTCTGATCCCTGGCCGTTCTATCAGATTCTCTCTCACTCATCACATTGTTGAAGGAAGAAGATACTCAACATGAACTGTTCGGTATCATGTTTGATATCTATCATGCTTTGTTTTATTTTGATGTTATCTCCTTCCATTTTATCTCTAGGACTTTTAATGGGGAGGCTGATATTGTTGATAAATCAGCTCTTGCTTTGTTGAATGTAAGTTCCAGCGATGTAACATAAACTCTTTTATGAATGAATTGTTGTTTGATCAAAAAAAAAAAAAAAGACGCCAACTTCTTTTGAGTCTCTTGTGTTTTATCCATAGTTTCAGTGAGTTTAATAGTAATTATGACAAGGCCCAATACAAAAGATTTCCATGAAGCAAGAGGTTACATGCTCTTTCATTTTCTAGTCGCCACAAATTACATTCATATACTTCCCCATCACTCCGTAAACCTAATCTAATGAGTTTGAAAATCGCCCAAAGTTTGAAGAAGTACGCAGCTACGCTATGTTGCATACTTGCATGTGAATCGAAATCGAAATCTCTGTTGCAACCATTGCCAATATGTTGGTGACGTCCTCTCTCTTTTTCTCTTCATTTCTGTCACTATATATAAGTTTACATCTTTTTCATTTCTATACATATTATATATATATATGCATGCTGAATTGCTGATACATCCGTAGATATGAATATATGATCAACGATCATAACTTAGCAATAAAAAACTGATGATCTAGCTCAACATGTAAGAATTTTTCTTTCCATATCGATGAACAAATATAACAAGCTAGAAAATGATATGGTGATCCAAGTGTTGAAAGCTAAAACGGTTAAAAGGTTTTCATAAAATTAATTTCATATGCCAATTTAGCTTCTTCATTTTTTGGCATCATATGCCAATTTAGCTGAAGGTATGGATTTAGAATATATATGTATGTACACGTTTTTTAAAAGAATGTCAAATTTATTCATCCAAAAAAACTTTTTAACAACAAATGTGACCATTGTTCAATGAGTTTGTCAAAAGGTTGAAAATTTTAGATTGAGAAGCAGAGCTTTTCTAATATTTTACACGTTATATAGAGATCAAAATAGTAAATTATGCCTTCATTTATCATTTATGGAACCTAACAGGTCGGGGCAACCAATTGAAATGCAAACAAGAAGTACCATTTCGTGATCCCCTCAAAGGAAACAATGGCCGCCTTTCTGAAACTCGAAGGCGGCGGCTGCGCCTTTCCCGAAAAGGAAAGTGTATCCCATCTCGTGGAGCTTCAAGGCCACGTCCTTCACTGTTTTTTTCCACTCCAACGGATTCGGCCACTTGCTCTCTATCAATGGCATCGAGTCTGGTTCCGTCTTAACCGGTCATGGAGTTGTGGGATCGCCTCTGCGCTGGTTTAAAGGTCATGTATACATCACGTGAACATTTGACACATACACAAAGATAAAGAGTGGGAAATTTAATCTTAGTATGTATACGTGGCCAAAAATAGGTATATATCATATGGTGGATGGTCAAAGGGGAATATTACAAGGGATATATACATGGCCAAAGAAGGGAATATACGTATATATCATACTTCTTAAAAAAAAAAAATTAGTGTTTATTTGGGAAAATACCAAAGAAGGGAAATATACTTATTAATATGTAAGTTTACCGACAAAAACTCTATTCACGGGAAGAAAAAACCATAATCACAAAGCATATTAGTTTACACATTTGTATTTGTACTTTATAAAATATACTTAGCGTACATGGAGTAATTTTGTCCAGCTTTTAGGACCAAACGTAACCTTTTCCTAATCTATTATCCAGCTTTTTGGACCAAACGTAACCTTTTCTTCAAAATGTAATCCTAAAATACGTTAGATATTCATTGTTTGTAACCTTAACCGCACTGACAATCTAACATATAGTATTAACTAATGGAGATGAGATGTATTTTAATTCACTAAATTAATAACGACTTGGATGTGCAAATACAATGATTGGGGGATACAAAAGCAGCCAGCTTGGACCGAGTCTAAACACAGAAGTTGCGTTTTGTAACAACAACCCGAGAGTCAAAGCGTCTCCACGACGCGTTTCTCACACTCCACCACCACTTCCTCCTCTCTTCACGTCTCTCCTTTCCTCGTAACTCTTCACTTCACTTTTCTTTTCCACGAAACACCTATATAAACCTCAAAATCTGCACATGTCAGAATTAGAAAAATAACAAATCTAAAGACGAAGAAGAGACTTTGAATCGATAACGATGATCAATCCTTCAGTGGTGGTTCGTGAGGTTTGGGCGGATAATCTAGAATCTGAGTTCGAGCTCATCAGCGGAATCGTCGAAGACTATCCGTTCATCTCCATGGATACGGAGTTTCCCGGCGTGATTTACAAGGCGGATCTCCGCCGTATAAACCCCGGTTACCTCTACAAGCTTCTCAAATCCAACGTCGACGCTCTCAGCCTCATCCAGGTCGGTCTCACTCTCTCCGACGCCGACGGAAACCTCCCCCATCTCGGCGGCGGCGTCGGCGGGAGCCGATTCATCTGGGAGTTCAATTTCCGCGACTTCGACGTGGACCGCGACCCCCACGCGCCGGACTCGATCGAGCTCCTCCGCCGCCACGGGATCGATTTCGAGCGTAACCGCAGAGAAGGCGTCGAGTCGGGGAGGTTCGCGGAGCTGATGGTGTCGTCGGGGCTGATCTGCAACGAGTCGGTGAGCTGGGTGACGTTTCACAGCGCGTACGATTTCGGTTACCTGGTGAAGATCCTCACGCGCCGGGAGCTTCCGGGGTCGTTGGGGGAGTTTCTACGGCTGTTCAGGGCGTTTTTCGGGGAGAGAGTGTACGACGTGAAGCATATGATGAGGTTTTGTGAGCGGAGGCTGTTTGGCGGTTTGGACCGGGTGGCTCGGTCGCTTGAGGTAAACCGGGAAGTTGGGAAATGCCATCAGGCCGGTTCGGATAGCTTGCTGACGTGGCAGGCGTTTCGTAGGATGAGGGATTTGTATTTTGTTGAGGATGGGCCGGAGAAGCATGCCGGGGTTTTGTACGGTTTAGAGGTTTTTTAAGAAGAGGGTTTTTGGGGTTTATTAAACTAATTAACTCAATTTAATCAATTGCGGTTAATTATATGGAGGGTTTAATTATACAGTAGAAATTGAAAATTATTTTTATTCATATTCATCCTCGTTTCTTCAGAGTCAGCAACATCTTAATATATGAATCACAACAGGAAAGAACAATTGACCAGAAACTTAAACGATAATATATACAATATTTGAGTTTCTATGGTTTTAGTTTTTACCAAATATGGACCCACCTGAATCATGAATATAATTTTATGATAATTTAATTTTAACAAAATAACTATGAAAAATGATGATGTGATATAAATTTAATCCATTTCTAATAGTTTAAAAGTATTTTATACAATATCATATATTTATATTTAAATAACAAATTTACTTTTAAAATTTCTGTAACTGAATTTATAGTTATATTTTTGTATATATAGTTTTATATTAATTATTCATAAATTAACTGCATTTTAACAAACCAAATGAAACTTTCAAGGTTGTTTTCCTAAGTTGTTTTCAAGGGTGTTTTCCTAAGTTAGTTTGATATTATTTCAATTCAAATTATATTATGTAAGAAAATAAACCCGAATCTTAACACATCCTTTAAGGTATAACTTTGAAATCACAAGGAAAAGTGTAAATGGTAATTCACTCATCCGCGTCTAAATTAAACTGGAAACCATAATTCACATCTTTGATTTTTATATATTCTTAAATGGTTCACATATAATCTTGCATGATGGAATCATAAAACATACTGTATATAGTAAAGAGAACTAAAATAAAATCAAATTATTCACAATATTGTAACACACATTCATGGGGATCCGTTTCTCATCTTAAATGAAGAGGTATGGTGTGAGTTATCATCATTATCATCAACAGGATTAACATAAAGACGAAGCAATCTGCCAAGTGAGTTTCCACGGCGGCCGTGTGGTGGCTGAAGAAGTGAACAGACGTCCACAAAAGCCCGGACGATGAGATTGTGTTGAGGAGGAGGGTTTATGTCCAAGAAACACCTAAGAAGCTCCTTAAGATCATCATCTGATTTAATATCTCTCTCCTTGATCATCTGATTCATAGACTTCTTGTAATCTTCGAATGGATTCAATGATTCCTTAGCCATTGCGACGCTCTCATCAATCTTAGGACATGGGCTGCGTAACACTGTGGGAGAAACCGGTAGTCCAGGGGTGTAGTGGCTGTGAGATGAAGGAGGGACGGTGGAGCCGCAACCACAGGGCATGAATATAATTTTGAGTGTATACTTCATCTTCTTCTTCAAAGGCATTTTTGTTTAAAGATAGGAAGGGAAAATAAGATTAGATTATTGAGTGAAGAGGGTGTTGGTGTGGAAAAGGTTTGTTAAAAGAGGAACTTCTTTTTGTTTTTAACTTAACTTGAAGATTCAGCATTGCTCCTTGCTTGCAAGATGCACAATTTTGATGGATTTTTTCTCTTTTCTGTAAGAAAAATATTCGATATGATTCGATGAAGTTAAAGTTATTGTGTACGTCATGCAATCATTTGGAACTAAGTTATAACTCACCCTCGTGTTCTGGTGTTTCCCTTAACTTTCTTATAAAAACGATTCATACCAAAATGAAATCATTCAAGACAAAATATAATCAAATTTAATCTTAAGCAAACAGTAATACTGTAATATGTTTATACCAAAAGTCTCTACACAAGTTCAAACATAGGTTTTGCTGTTAATGTATTATAAAACAGTAATAATAATATTTGATTGTGGTATATAACTAACTACAAACTCGTTTACTTATAAAAAAACTACAAACTCGTTTTATCGAATCTTTTATATATTAAAGCGCAAGTCGCCTAACAAATAAAAAACCGACATGTGGAAATTTTAACAAAATAATTAAAATAAAAATAACTGAACGAAAAGAAAGAAAACACAAATTGTTTTAACTGCTTCAACTGTTACAGCCACAATCCCACCTCCTCATCTTACATTTCTGCAACAAATTTTGTTTATATAATGGTTTGAAACAGTTTAATTTCTTCCATGAAGCTAACCGCAGCTTTCATCTCTCATAAGTTTTATTTCGATATCAACAATGTTCCATCTTCTTTCTTTTTTCTCTTCAAGAAGACTAGCCTTCAATCTTATGGTGGCTAAAAAATTCAGCAAACGAGTACGTGATAAAGTTTTTAAGTCTCAGCAATTAATTATGTTCCATTGTACAGTTTGAATTCTTTTTTTTTGTTCAAGAAGCTGGGAACACCTTTTCATTTCTTCTATGTTTCAGATTGGAAACAAAGAAAAATGAGATGAAGATATATGATTATCGAAGATTGAGGCAGATTGATGAAGAAGAAACTTCAACGTATAGGACAATTCTCAGCTTACAGTGAAGCGAAAACATGTTGAAAATTAAAGTCTACGGCTATTGAAGAAGAAAGGAAGGGAAGGGATGCAATAAACCCACGTCACCTGCTGGTCATGTTTTAATTGATAGGTCAGAAGCAAAATCTTTTAACTATTTATTCAAAGAAGACAACGACCAATATTTTTTTCTTTAAACAACAATTAGCGTTGAAAACATTGTATAGAAAATATCATGGGCTTAACATATACTATACGTATGGTTGACAAATTATTTAATATAGAATTTGTGAAAGCCCCATAATGTTTTGGACAATATTTTTATATAGTAAATATCATGGGCTTAACATATACAAGAATGTTTAGATATGCTTGAGGTGAATTTGTTAATTAAAATAATATCTAAAGTATACAATATTTCTTTTACTATATTTAGTTTTAGTAATAGATATAAAATATATTATTTTACCATAATTTATTTTCTTCTAACTATTCAAATTTATTTTTATGTAAAATAAATGTTGATTTTGGGTCACAACAAGTTAAAGATAAACTAAAAAAAAGAGATTTTTGTTATTAATTATGGAGAAAGAAAATATAATATTTTGAATTTATTAAAAAGCAATGAAATAAAAAACATTCAAGTCAGTCCATTCTTTTTTGCAGTTCCAAATTCTCCTATATTTTCTCAAATGATCTTATCCCACGTTCAAAATTAACTTTCACAACAACTGTAAACAGTTTTTTTTACATATTTTTATCTAACTTACACACATGACGAATCAAACTAGAACGGATGACATTGGTAAAAATCGGAGCCAATAGGAAAATTAAAGAATTGTGACAGAAATGGTTTTAACAAAAAAGAACTTACTTTTTATTTCTTAGATTTTTTAGTTTTTAGATTCCTAAAATTTCTCAAATCCCCACGATCACTTTCACGTAACTCCCATATCATGACACAAAATCTAACAGCTTCGGGGATGATTGGTTGGGGCTGTAGATGCTCTGGACAGCCAAAATTTAGTCTACAGCTATATATGTCAACCAATCGAGCTTTGCTTTCCTTAAAAAACTCATAACAAAAAAAACTCTGCAAAATCAAAATATGGCTGTAGAGAGCTTTATTTCCAGAGTAAACAATGAGTGCTTTAGAAATCTACAGCCAGGAAAGTTACAGCAAATAAATCTACAGATTAAATTCTACAGCAAAAAATATAAAGCTACAACACTTACCAATTATCCTCTTCATCTTTTTTATTCTTGCTTTTCTCTTCCCCTTTTTTTTGTTGAACAATCTTTTCTCTTCCTTCTTTTCCATGTTTCATATTCTTCATCAATTTTTTTCCCCCAGATTTTCTTAGCATCAACAAAAATCAATAGAGGGTTGTGACTACTATATTCGTGTTCATTTTTTTATTCTGCACAAATCTTTATCGGTTGATTCTTTTAGCGTAATTCAGATAGAATATGTCACTTAAATACACTGTTCTTTTAAAGTTTTTTTCAATTCTTTTTAAAAGGGCTTTACAAAGCTTATTTCTTCAAAAGAGAAAGACATGAAAATAAGAACACCATTTGCAAATGAGGAAATATTAGAAATTCAGTTATGTCCAACTTTTTTGTAGGCACTACGCAGCAAAAAGAAATCTCGTCCAATAGAGAAAGTAATAGATTCTGCAAACTTTACAGTTCTATCTTTGTTTTTTCATAATTATGACTCAATTTCTTATTACAAACTAGCTTTAAGTTGCATTTCCCCCAAAAGCATTGATCTCACTATATCTTATGTTTTAAGGAATTCTTTACCCGTAAGTAGCACTAAGTACGCTACATACATCTGATATAAAATTTAAGGAATTTTTTAGGGAAAGAACACTAGTTTTATATAAAACAGTAAAATATGCAATCTAACAGTAATTATATAATATGTGATATAGTTTGCTCGTCTCATAAAAAATAAAATAAACTAATATTTTTTGCAAATTTATAATATAAATTGAAATAAATCATCTATAAAGCTAAAAATAAAATAAAACAACTTTGAAACTAATGACCGGAAGCCCACATTCAAGTATACAAGAAAAATATTTCAAGCTTAAAATGTAATTAACAACAACCGTTATCAAAACAATGAAGTTTTTTTATTTCATACGTCAACAGCACATTGCTGAGCAAGCTGGTCCTTGATCGCCGGACCGGTGCCTGCGAACTGACCGGAGAAGGGAATTGACGCAGGACAATTGACAAGGAGCCGATAACATCCAGATACCCATGTGCCCACTTTAAACTTAACGCAACCGTCGATCTTGATGTTTAAAAGCACCATCCCGGCGTTTATGTCTTCGTTCAGTGCTGGAGTCAGGTAAGGTTCCACTGACACGGCAGTACCAGTCAGAACCGGCGACCACACCGTTACCTCCAGATGTCCTTGATACGTTTCCGGCATTAGATGCGCCAAAGTCACCTAATTAATCAATAGGACAAGTAAAAGGTGAATAAAATTATCAAAACATTTGTTAAGAAAATGATTCTTAAATATTGTTTAGACAATACATTAAGATGTGTAATGTTTTGCGGTATAAACGTTAAAATATTACTGGTCCATACACATTGCACAAACCAATAGGTCAATGGATAAACACATTCACACAAACAATTGCATTAAAACGCAAAACGATACCTGCTGGTTGCGGTACGAGGCATAGATGTCTAGGCGGTCGTACAATATTCCGATCTTGTCGTTCGGGTTGTGAGAAGAGACTGTGACTTGGAGATTTGAAGTTAGCAGATTTGGCTGTGAGATGTTGAACTCGTAAATGGTAACGTCTTGTAGGACAAAATCCATTTTGTGTGGGTGAAGTATGGCCCATACCAAGAAAACTACAACCGCAACCGTAACGACCAGGCCTATACATCCGTATACTATGCGTCTTGTCGCCGCGTCCACATATTTGCTGTAGTCGATCTCGCACTTTTTCTCCTTCTCCGCCATTGTAGCGTTTGGGTGCGTTCAGTGAAATGAGAGATATTTATTATTATGTGAAATGGGAGCAATGTGTGTTTTCGTTTGAATTCGGTTCTGATGTAAATATTAACAAATTAAGAAACAGATGATCTGATGTACCATATGAGATATATGTTTTGACATAATTAAATTGTTCTGGTTGGCAATATTTATAACTAAATGATCGAATTGTCCTATTTACATTCATTAGATCGCATAACAATATCTATAATTCCTCTTTTGAATTGCAGCCATAAAAAGGAGATTTTTAAGGTTTATTACTTTTTATGTTTATTTAAAATACTTTGATATAAAATTTACTATCACATTTTTTTCTTAATTATTTATCTCAATAAACGATCTGTAGAATATTTTTGAAGATTTATGGAAGATTTAGATACCTATTAACTTATTGATGGCGTAAAATGTGAATGTTGATTGATTCACTATCAACAGGTGATTACATGTATTTTATAAATAAAAAAAAAAGATTACATGTATTTCTAGGATTAAGTTGGGGATATTAGGTAGTAAAATACCCTAGGATAACACTAAATTTTTTTTTATCACAAATATAGATTCTAAGGATCAAAATGACCCAAATGTTTCATTAAATAGGTAAATATACATTTACCCTTAGGGTTAACTAATCCAAACTTTAGGGTTTAGAGTTAAGGAGTAGAGATTTGGAATTGAGGTTTAAAATTTTATAAAATAAAAAATAAATATTAAAAAATTTAAAAATAGTTTCAAAAAGTATTTTCGAATTACAAAAAGAAAATTTGAAAAAAAAAAAAATTTTGCGAAAAAAATAAAAAAATTCGAATTTGAAAACATATAATCTAACACTATAATTTTTTATTTTTTTATATATCTAGGGTATTAAGATTCTTATACCTATTAAATAAAATATTTTGGTCATTTTTCTTTTCGTGTTCTGTTTTTGTGAACAAAATTTATTGAGGAGAATTGTCCTATTAGGTATCAGATAATTTATTGAAAGTCCTTTAGCTTAGTTATCGGCCCATATATGAATGAATAGCTATGTTTCCAGGCCATACTTTAAACTGAAAGGCCCAAAGTTTCCATCAGGAAGGAAAATTGAAAAGGCGTTCGTCCGCCGCCACTGAAGTATTCGATGATGTAAGCACAAAGGAAGCTCCAAAGTGAGATTCTTCAGAGGTATCCGTATCTGAATGTCACTAAACACGTCAATCACAAATCCCTTTTCCTCTCTGACAATCTTTCTACTCTCTTTGTATATATATATATACTGAATCTTTAATTCCATTTCCAAGAACAAGAAAGAAGAAGATCATCCGAAAATACAAAACCTTCATTGTTTAGATTTTAATTGGAGCCTGAACCGCTAAAATGGCAGGGATAGTATCTACCTCTAAACAAGGAAAGAGGGTGGTGGTGATCGGCGGCGGAGTCGCCGGCTCCCTCGCCGCAAAACTGCTTCAGGCCGATGCTGACGTCACCCTCATAGACCCGTAAGCTTTTTTTTTTGCACTATCTTAATATTAGATCATCATCACTCGCTCATAATATTGTTGAAAAAACATGATCGAATCAGGAAGGAGTACTTTGAGATCCCATGGGCGAGCTTGAGATCCATGGTGGAGCCTTCCTTTGCTGAAAGAACAGTTATCAACCACAAGAACTACTTCAAGAAAGGCCGTGTCGTTACTTCTCCGGCGATCAACATCACGGAGAGTGACGTAATGACTAAAGACGGAGCTGTGATTGGATATGATTACTTAGTGATCGCTACAGGTCACAACGACTTGTTTCCCAAAACCAGACAAGAGAAGCTCTCACAATACCAAGCAGGTAATGATCCAAAACCCTAATGCTTCTAAGAAACGTAAGACACAAGCTAGGTTTTGTTTTTATCAGGTTTTTACAGCTAGTCTTGTTTTTGGTTGCAGAATATGAGAAGATCGTATCTTCTCAATCAGTTCTGATTGTCGGTGGAGGACCGTCAGGCGTGGAGCTAGCTGCAGAGATAGCAGTTGACTTTCCGGAGAAGAAAGTGACGTTGGTGCACAAAGGACCGAGGTTACTCGAGTTTGTCGGAGAAAAGGCTGCTGACAAAGCGTTTGACTGGTTAGAATCAAAGAAAGTGGAAGTGATACTGAACCAGTCCGTGGATTTGAGTTCAGCTTCAGACGGAAACAAAACATATCGTACTTCAGGAGGAGAAACTATACACGCAGATTGTCATTTCCTCTGTGTCGGGAAGCCTCTGGCTTCTCAGTGGCTGAGTGGAACTGTTTTGAAAGATAGCTTGGATGGTAAAGGAAGGGTCATGGTCGATGAGCATTTGCGGGTTAAGGATCGAAAGAATGTATTCGCCATTGGAGATATCACTAATATTCCGGTAAGTGCATCATATCATGAAGACATAGTTAGTATCTTGTTTTGATTATTATGACTTTTGTAATGATAGGAGATGAAGCAAGGATATATAGCGGAGAGTCATGCTAATGTGGCTGTGAAGAACATTAAAGTGATGATGTCTGGCGGGAAAAAGAAGAGGTTGTCGACGTACAAGCCAGGATCAGAGATTGCTATTGTGTCTTTAGGAAGGAAAGACTCGGTGGCTCAGTTTCCGTTTGTGACAGTGGTTGGTTGCCTCCCTGGTTTGATCAAGTCCAAGGATTTATTTGTAGGGAAAACGAGGAAGGCAAGAGGGCTAAGTCCTAAACTTTTACAAGGTTGAGTTCTCTAGTGTGTCTCAGAGGTTTCATCTTGAGAGAGATAGAGATGCTTTTGTGCACATATGTAATCATGGTTGTGTTTGTTTATGTCTGTGTGTTGATCTCATTGTCTTAGTGTGGAGTGAGTGTTGGTTTGCTTATGTTATTTGTGTGTATCTTGAGGTACTGTATAATAATGAATTTATTTTGAGCTCCATTAGTGGTGTCAATCGGGCTGGTCTGGGTCCAGTCCTAAAAGGCTATAGAGTTTTTGGTATTTTTGAAAATTTTTAAAAGATAAATTAAAATTAAATTCGTTAAATTTAAAACCAAAATTAATTTAATTCTAAATTTAAATAATGATCCATATATGTCTATAAAATCCAAAACGAAAATAAATATCTTACCTAATAAACCAAATAAACAGTAATAGCGAATATAATAAAACAAAATCTTTTCAACTCTAAGCAATAGAAACTATAGGATCAAGATGTTCTTCATTAACTTCCACATGTTTGTCGTCATCGAAAGTTACATATAAAATATAAAAATATTTAATTTTGACATATATATACATATATCAATATAAATATTTTTTTAAAAAATATATAGATTGCAAAACATAGATCCTTCTTACTAAGAACGTGTCCAATCAGTACTTTAACATGTCTTGGTAGGAAATAAGTTCTATTTGTTTAATACATGAGCAACAATGATAAAATGAGATTTTGATGTCACTATAGTTATTGGAATTCTATATTTGTCTAAGATATTAGCACTAGTTCTATATTTGTCTAAGACATTAGCACCTTTGTTAAATAATTAAATAAATTAAAATATAAGTTTCGGGTTTTCAGACCGATCCTTGTCCAAACGAGCTTAATCTCAAAACAATTAAAGCCCAAATAGACTAAGTCCAAAATGCCCAATTTTTTTGGACTTCTATAATTTAATCTAAGCCTGACTATTTATAGGGTTAAGCGGGTTCGGGCGGCGAAGTGCAAACTTTTACTCTAATTGACATGTCTAAGCTCCGGTTTTCTTGTACTGGCGATTTCAAATTTTCTTTCCTTAGAAAAACTAAACCGGGAATAATATCCATATGAAACTATTATAATTTTGAACTGAAATTAACTATTCACCAAACCCATGGATTATTGGTTCATGGATTTTAAAATCCAAGCAAATTAGTGATATTTAATTTGTAATTGCAATTCAGTATTTTCACACATACATTTATAGATTCAATTTTTCTACAAAATGTAATAAGTTTTTTAAAAATTATGTGTTAAGATCTTGTAACATATAGCCACCAGGGAAAATGGATTTTCTGTAATAGTATTTTCTTCTTTGTTCTCTAGTATTATGGTTTTATTCTGGATATTTTCCCTAAGTTTCCGGATAAATTTTTATTTTTCGCCGGCAATTGTAATAGGAGATATATCTCTGTTTTTTGTTGTTATGGTTATCGCAGATTGTTCGACAGTCTCTAGAGTAAACTTTTCAAAAGAGATCTCTTCTGAAACAACTTTAATCAAAGAAAAAAATCTATCTTTATCTGGAAAACTTTTATTGTGTAGGCAACTGCAGCCCATTGTGATGCGGAAAAGCATTTCGATTGTTAAAAACGCGAAACAAGATCATCCTGATATCAATGTATTGTTATTATCCAACCAATTTTCGTGCGGACTTCATCATTGTTTTTTCTTGTAATCGTATTTGACATATCATATTTTCTGTGGGTTAGATTGTTTTTCAAAAGCTTGTTTTGGTTTTCTCGACGCGATATATTATATCAACTGTTATGCTATTATCTTTGATAGATAATATTGAATAAAATAATTTGTAGACGAAAAAAAGATTATCTTGTAACATATTCAGGTGGTGCTGTAAGATTCGACCTGCTCCTCTCACTTTTTCTTATTCTGCTATATTCTAATTATTCATATCAAATTATTTTTTACCGTAGAACAAAATATCACTTAGTCGCTCCGGATACTATTGTAAAGGGTAACCTATGAGGACAACCTAAGTTGTTATCGGTTAAAGGGCTGATGCAGAGGAGCATATATCTTTGGTTGTGCCTGTTTATGAATTGATTTGTTTCGTGGTCCGACGACCATGGTAGCTTACACAAGCGTCCTGGTTGTGAGAATATTGCATTTTGAGGTGTCTTAAATCTTAATGTACCAGTAAAATCTCAGCATTGTGTTTGGCTAAGAATCAAGTGTATCATGCAAGGACGAAACACATTCGAATAAGGTTTCACAAAATAAGGGAGTTAGCAGCTTCTGAAGAAGTCTTGTTGGAGAATGTGCACACGTCGGAAATTGCAGTTGACATGTTGACCAAGCCTGTCGCAACGGAGAAATTCAAGCATTGTTTGGATTTACTCCATGTTGTCCAATGATAATAAGTAAAGGAGGTCCCCGTGAAAAGATAGACGGGATAAAGAGTTTGGTAGAAATTTTTCGTTAAGGTGGAGTTTGTTGTATCTTGAAGTGTCTTAAATCTCTGTGCACCAGTAAAAGCCCAACATTTGTACAGTATGCCTTATCGGTTTAGGAAAATTTATTTTTTCTAAATAACTATATATTTCTATAGGAAAAAGAAAATGAGGTTTCGAGGCTTCTATAAATACGGGTCTAAAAGTTTATAAATTTATTCATTTACGTGATAATAAGAAATCTTAAACATGTATTTGTCTCAATATGTTTTTGCTCTGTTTTGTTTTTTTCGAGTTAATTCACGCTTGTTCGCACATAGAGCATTCACCATCGTAAATCAGTTTAAGAGAGATATTCAATGGACGTAATCACGTCTAATTAAATGATATGAGAGACAAGACACAAGACACGGCTCAACTATTATAAAAATGAAATAAATAGAAAAGAAGAAGAAAAGGTGAAGAACAGCTCTTCATGGGGAGACTTTCGTGAGAGTAAGAAACCCATTTAGTTGTTGTCTGCTTTCTATTGGTCCAAATTTTAATTTATTTTTTAAATACTTAAATAAATAAGATGAGAGTTTTTGTGGATCTCTCAACAATGATGATGTTCTACTCCGGGTGGGTCCGTGTGGAGTAGACATGTGGTCGATATAAAAGGAAGACTTGTAAATTTCAAAGTCAAGCTGCACAACTCACAAGACCTAATCAAGCAGGATTCCAAAACGTATAATTGGTCCGTTGTTTACTTCCTTAGTAAACATCACCGTTGGTCGAATCAAATTACATCTTCATGTTTTGTCTCTATTAGCTAAATATCGATCTTTGGAATATAGAGTGATTTGTGAGCCACACGAAAGGAAACTTCCACAATTGAAGAGTCAAGCAACGTGACTATAACTCTTACCATCGTTATACTTTGTATATATATTATTAAAAATTGTTTTGGCTGCCAAACCAAATCATACATACCAAGTTTCTTCTTCAATATCTTTGTTTTGTTCCAAGTCTTTCTTTTCCAAATGGTGAAACTGTGTTTCCATGTTTCTTCCATCTCTCATTTCCTCTGTTGTGTCTTCGTCTCCAGCTTCTTTGTCAAGACTCTTGTTTGTCAACCATTTCCTCGTCCAGACCAAATTGAGATCCTTTTGGCTTTTAAGAACGAGTTTCCAATCCTCAAATGCGACTTCAGAAAGTGGTCGGATTCAAAACAAAAGACGAAATCTTGGACTAGCAAAGACGTTAAATCATTTGATGGGGTTGTATTTGATAACGACACTGGTGTAGTGACGAAACTTGACCTACTTGGTGCATGTCTCAGTGGCACTCTCAGAGCCAATAGTAGCCTTTTCAGATTCCACCACCTCAGGTACCTTGATCTCTCTTACAACTACTTTGACTCGTTCTCATTCCTCCCTGAACTTAGCAAACTCACAAACTTAGAGGTGATCTTTCTTATATGGGCTTAGCCGGTGAAATCTCATCCTCATTCAGTAGCCTAAACCGTCTAACGCACTTGACCCTTTGCGGTAACGAGCTTATCGGTAGCTTTTCCCCTCTATTCAATCTATCAAGGCTCTCTTTTTTATCTCTTTTCGATAATCACTTTTCTGGAAACATTCATTGTTCTCTACTCACCATGCCTTTTCTGTCAAGTCTTGATTTGAGCCATAACCATCTCACCGACTCTCTTGAAATTATGAATTGCTCTTCATCATCTAAGCTTCAATTGTTAGATCTTAGCAATAACCGTCTCAGTGGTCGAATCTTAAAGCCTATCTCAAAATTAACCAACCTCAAGGAACTTCACCTAACTTCTCAGAACACAACCGACCCAATCAACTTTGTCTCCTTGGGCTTCAAGTCTTTTAGAGTTATTGGATCTTTCTGGAAGTAGTATATCAAGGCTTGATATCGGATCAACAAATTTGATCACACTAGGCTTGACGAATTGCAGCATCAACGAATTCCCCACATTTATTAAGAACCTACAGAAGCTACATGTTTTTGTACATGGCAAACAACATGCTGAAAGGAGAAGTGCCTAAATGGTTATGGAGTATCGCCAATAGTGGTTCTCAATTCGTCACTTATTTCATTAGATCTGAGGTCAAACGATTTTCGAGGATCTCTTCCTATTATTTCACCAGGATTGGCGTTCATGCTTGCATCAAATAAAGCTACATAGGTGTCATTGATCTAGCCCACAACAATTTCAGTGGTTCAGTTCCCCGGTGCTTGATTAATTCAACCGTAGAATATCTGGATCTCCGAAACAACAATCTCATTGGGAAACTGCCCGACATATTCGACACAAGAAGCTCACTAATAAGAATCCTTGATGTTAGCCACAATCAAATAGCTGGGAAGCTTCCAATGTCTCTTACAAATTGCACAAACCTAGAGGTTATAAATGTGGAGAGCAATAGAATCGTTGACCTCTTTCCGTTTTGGTTGAAGGATCTACCGAAACTAAAAGTTGTTGTCCTCCGGTCAAACATGTTCCATGGTCCTATCTATTCCCATCAACATCCTCTATCATTTCCACAACTGCGGATGGTTGACATATCACGTAACAAATTCACCGGAAGACTACCACATGATTACTTTGTAACCTGGAGCACACCCCATGAATCCATGATCGGTACTCCTCGAGAAGCAAGAGAGCCACTGTACATAGGAGATGACTACTCATATAGGTATTATCCTTCCATGTATTTGAGAAACAAAGGAATAAACATGGAGCTGGAAAAAATCCTTGTGGCGTACACATCCATTGATTTCTCTGAAAACAAATTTGCAGGAAAGATTCCAGAATCTATTACAATGATTTCACCGGTCATATTCCATCCTCTTGGGCTAATCTCACTAGGCTCGAGTCACTAGACCTATCTGGGAACCAACTTTCTGGAAAAATCCCGCATGAGCTGGCATCCCTTTCGTTCTTGGAGTACATTAACGTTTCACATAACAAACTCTCGGGCCAAATACCACAGTCCACACAGCTTGGAGGACAGCCTAAATCATCTTTTGAAGGGAATCTCAATCTTTGTGGTCTTCCTCTTCAAGAGAGTTGCTTCAGATACCACACACCATCAGCACCAGAGGAACACCACCTAAAACCTCCAAAGAGAGAACAAGTGTTGAATTGGAAAGCCGTGGCAATGGGATATGGCCCTGGAGTCTTGTTTGGACTGGTCATTGGACAAGTCCTTTATTCATACAAACCGGTGTTGTTCTACAAGTTGTTTCGCCTTTGAAATGAAGTATTAGCAATAAGGGTTTTGTATGTCTTGAGTGATATCGTTAAGTTATATTCTCATGAAATGAAAGTTAGCCGTGAGAGTAAACGTACGTGGGTTTTTATTTTCTTTCTTCCCATTTCATGTTATATTTTACTCATGTCTTGATGCTTCATCCGTATTTGAATAAAATTCGTACTCAATTTTCCTAAGACAAACATGACAACAGAGGCGGTTTACTCTGTTCTTCTTCAAAGACTCTCTGCATGAGCATGTGATAGGCACAATGTTATTCCTGGATCTGATGGAGAAATTTGGAGTTGTAGACAAAATCCATTGTTGGGATTTATTTTACCATTGTAAAAAAAAAAAAGTGATTTATTTTATTTATTTGCACATATCAATTTAACTATATGAGTAATAGTTATTGATTTATCAATTATTCAATACATATTTATTATTTCATAATATTTAAAAGAATCCAAATGAATAATAGCATGTAAAAATTTATTCATAGATTCCATTTCACAATAGTTTTATTAGGGTGATAAAAATTATATGTTAAAATACAAATTTGAGGAAAAAAAAAATACTTATATAGATTTACAAATAAATTAAATGATTTATTAGCTTGTATGAATTTATAAAAGTTTCAAAAAATTAGATGGATTTCTCAAATAATCTAACACTTCACTTGGATTAGTCTCATAATCTTATTAAACCGAAACCAACCAGAAAAAAAAGCGAAATCGAACCACTCATAGGTTTAACCGCCGACGATCCCCAGACGGAGCCACGCACCGGCGACTTCAATCATCCCTGTAATCTCCTGACATCTTTCTATCGAAGAACCCGAATCCAAACGCGTGAAAGGTGAACGCTTACTTGTTTGTGAGTCAAAATCTGAAGATTTCAGAAAACAACGAGATGTCCCGTGGTGGTTCAGACAAGACTGATGAATCACTCAAACGTAAGTCTCTACTCTTTGTAACTGCACAACAAGATCTTGAATGTTATGGGTTCACCCATCTAAATTGAAATATTCATCTTTTCTTTTCTAAGGGACGAACCTGATGAATTTCCGTTCTCTGCTCGTATCCTCCATGCTCCTCCGCGTGTTCCTGATCATCTACGGAGAATGGCAAGACTCCCACATGGAGGTCCGCTACACAGACATCGACTACACCGTCTTCTCCGACGCCGCCTCCTTGATGGCCTCCGGTGAATCTCCTTACAAGAGAACCACTTACCGTTACTCACCTCTCCTCGCGCTCCTTCTCGTCCCCAATTCAATCTTCCATCGTTCTTGGGGAAAGTTTATTTTCTCTGCTTCTGGTATGCTTCTCTCTCTCAAGCCTTAAAGATTCAACCTTTTATTTGTCTCGTTCTGAATCTGTTTATGTCCGTTAGATTTGCTGGTGGGTTTGTTTATCCGTGAGATTCTGAAACTACGTAAGGTGTCTGAGAAGGTGTGTACTGTTTCTGTAATGGTATGGCTTCTTAATCCGTTTACGTTCACAATTGGAACCAGAGGCAACTGTGAACCTATAGTTTGTGCTATGATACTTTGGATCATCCTCTCCCTAATGAAAGGTACTACTTCACACACATATGTATATATCAAGTTTGCAGCTCTTTTATCCCCTGAGAGTTCCACATTAAGGCTCCGAATAGTAGTAACATTCGGAACAACTGCCACGCGGTTCTAATAGTTACAAAAACTTATATAGATACATAGGTATATGTAGAGATTTTTGTTACTATTAACCAATGTTCTAAAAATCACTAGGCGTCTTATAGATACATAGGTGCGGTTCTTTGGTTCCTTGTGTTACCATTCGAAGCCTAAATAGATCATAACAAGACATTGCAACAATGTGTGTTTACTGTGTAGGTAATTTGTCACAAGCTGCATTTTGGTACGGGCTTGTTGTGCATTTCAGGGTGTATCCTATTATCTATGCGTTACCGATCATATTGGTTCTCGATTCCAAGTTATTTAGATCTGGTCAAAAGCCTCCTCTTGAGGATTGGAATACACTTACTAGCAGCACGGAGAAGAAAACATTCCGCTTAAAAAGTTTGTTTTCGAGGGAGAGAATCATGTTTGGTTTGATATCCGGAGGAGTTTTCCTAGCTTGCAATGCTGTTTCCTTCTACTTTTACGGGCATGAGTTCCTCCACGAGGCTCTCTTGTATCACCTCACTCGCACGGATCCAAGGCACAACTTCTCAATCTACTTTTACCACATTTATCTTCACTACGAGCGTCAGTTTTCAGCTGTGGAGAAGCTTATCTCGTTTTTGCCTCAGTTCACGGTACAGCTTGCTTTAGTCTTCAGCTTCTCTAAGGATCTAGTGTTCTGTATGTTTCTCCAAACCGTCGCATTCGTTGCTTTCAATAAGGTATGCACTAAAGAGTCAATGTTAATGCTAAAACCTTTTGGTTTTGATGTAGTGGTTTAATTTGGCTCTAGGTGATAACTGCGCAGTACTTTGTGTGGTTCTATTGCCTGCTACCTCTGATTCTACCATGGAGCCGTATGAAGCTGAAATGGGAAGGCTTGTTATGCATTATTCTGTGGATTGGAGCTCAGACGCATTGGCTGTTGTGGGGATACATGCTTGAGTTCAAGGGGGTTAACGTCTTTCTACAGCTGTGGATGGCGAGTTTGGTGTTTCTGGCTGCAAACACATTTGTCCTTGTCAAGATCATACAGCGACATAGATTCTCTCCTCTCTTCGGACAATATGTGTCTTCTGATGGAAAGAATGTTAAGAAACTTGACTGATACTGTTCCAAAAGCTGTCTGCTTCTTTGTTTGTTGGGTCGTTTCATATATTGAGGACCTTGGAACTATGGTTTTTGTATATGATTCTTGATCTGCAAGTTTTGTTGGTGTATCTTTTTGTTTGATATGTCTTCCAAGGCGTGGACCCAAACTTAATCCTAAGGTGCCCGTTCCGGTTGCTATCCCCACTACTAAGAGGTTGTTGAACAACAGTTGTTGAAAATGTGACCTTACTAATAATTTACAATATATCATATTTGTTAAATGATATGTTAGAATTTCAAGAGTTTACGATATATGCCTTTCAGAGAGAACTCAGTAAGGTTTTCGTGATAAATCGTTTGTTTCTGATCTAACCATGATGTTATCGTGTATCACCACATAAAAAATCATACTTCGTTAGAAAAAATATATATACATATAAACTATAATGACATGCACTTATGAATTATGATCCTTTTGGTTTTGGGACGTTCAACCAAACAACTTCTACTTGCAACAAAGTCACGAGAAATAAGAGCTGTGCAACAATGTGCACATGCACTTGAAACAACGATTGTTGTTGTAAACAATGTCTCAACCCAGAGAAAGAATGTTCGGATAGAGAGGAAAAAAACAAAGCTAGACAATGTCTCAACCAGAGAAAGAATTTTAACCGGAACTTCTAGCTCTATTGGTAAAGGACTCACGGTTGTGAATTCTGCTATCTAAGTTCGAATCTCGACCATCGAGTAATTCACATGCAGAACTCCAGCATCCGAGACCAAAGACCGTTCACGGTGATCCACATCGTGAGCAGCAAAAACTAGGTCCTTGATCGCTTGGGTCTCTAGTCTTTGATCATTTCTATGGACCAGGATACTTGGTTATAAAAAAAGAAAGTAAACAACAATGTGCCATGCACTTAAGTCTTAAAATATCACACTACCATGTAATGTGAACACATCAAGTCATCTTATCATAATTCTTGGTCGTAAGTTTCACTTTTATGATAGGTTCCATGCCCATACATGCTTCCTTTCTTAAAGAATAAAATATTTTTTGGACTAACCGATAATCCAACTGATAATAATAAATTATTTGGCTTGCTTCTGAATGTTCTTTGAATGACGTTTATATTTATGTCATTTGCTGGCTTTATCACTATACTAGCGCACTCTTGTATGATATCAAATTATTATCATAGTCGCATCACATGAAATCTCATGAACACATAAAAATAGTATTAAAGCACGAAATCATTGTTAGCAAAAAAAAAGGCACGAAAACATTAAAAAGATGCAAACAGCCCCCACAACTTCATAGATCTTCGTTATCAGTCTTGAGGAACTCTAAGAAGAGACCGCACATCGCTGTCCACGTCTCTACAAAACAAAAGAAGCATGTATTGATTATAAAACTAGAGGTTATACATAGGATATGCCAATAATACAATTAACTTACTCAAGTAACCCCGTGTATTAGTAAATCGCATCATTGGAAAACACATGAGTTTTGATCTTGGTGTCGTGAACACAAATTTTGGCGGATAATATTCTATACCAACTCGGCCAACAGTAATTTGGAATGAAGAAGAGCTTTTCTCAAGGTTAGCTTCTCCATACCACGGGACAATCACATCGTCCTCGCAACACTTTGGTACTACTTTCTCCCTGCGTGGTGGCAAATTACTATTCAAAGGCCACTTATTGTCACCTACTGATGATTCCTTCCCAAGTTGTGTACCAATAACACCCACAGTGCTCAACAGAATTTCGTCTTCGTTCCATTTCCATCTTAGTGCCCATGGCCCTTCAATGTCGTGATTCGTCAAGTAGTCGGTGATTGTGACATTAGCTGAGTAGCTACCACGAGTTTCATTCATGATGTCCCACCTTATCCTCACATATCCGTCTGGAATCTTAACTATATATACATATACGCAGACAGAAGAAAAAACATGTAAATTCATGAAACTTAAATAGCTTTTTTTTTACCATACAATGAAGAATCACAATTACAGTTAGCATTCCTACATGGGATATATCGACCCAATGAAGCCTCCACCAAAAGAAGCAAGATAGTCAGAAAGAGCAATGCGTGTTGAATATGCACACACCACATTGTTAATCCCTAGAGATAGCAACCAATCTTTAGGAAATTATCTTTGGATCTTTTAGTTTTATAAATAGGACAAGTTTTCACTTTTCACCGTATAAGTTTTACATTAGGTTTTGATAACCTTTTCCTACTATGATTGGGCAAAATATTAGGGATAATATCTTTTAGCAAAATAATAATAATAACTCTCGGGATGATAAAGTATTTTCTTTTAAAATATTTATTGATTTACTTCTAAGTGCTAATTCTGAATTTTTTTTTTGTCGAAAATTAAGTTACTTGACAAGATTTTTTCTGCTTTCGAAAAATATACATGGTATTATTGATTTATAATAAATAGTTATTTGTTGAATTTTGATATTATTTAATTAGCTCACTTTTTAGTCGGAAGACATATTAGTAATTTTGTTGACAAACTTTTATTTAATGAAAACTAGATTTTGACCCGCGCTTAGAAAGCGCGGATTTATTTTTTGAATTTAATAATTTTTATTATAAATTTTTATATAAGATAGTTTATATTGTTTGGCCATATTATTCAGAACCGAATAATCAACTCGTACCAAATTGAAAAAATGAAACCAAACTTGAACCAAAATTTATAAATAACCGAATATATCATATATATCTAGAACCAAGATAAATAGATACCTGAATTTTTAAAATACAAATTATATACCTACAAATATTAATTATATGTAATTTCTAAATAACCAAATATCTTAAATATACTATTTATAAGCTGAATTATCCAATAAAAACAAATTACTCAAAAAAAATTTCAAATATTAAAAAAAATATCTTAATAAGTCCTCAACATTTAGTCTAAGTTTCCACTAAAAGGAACCAAAACACTAATAAGTGGTATCCACAGTCAAACCAGTAAACGCAGTCACCATATATAATCTAGTTTTAATTTAATAAAAATCTATTATTTAAAATCCTTTAAAATCTAAAACTCATATTAACTCGTGAATCTATACCAGATGACATGGTAAAAATCTAAAATAACATGATAATATTTTTTAATTTTTGATTAAATTTCTCATATAAATTTTACTAAGATATAAAATTGAATAAACTATATTTTTTTATGTTATACATTCTAGTTTATAGGTTTTATAATGACTATATTAAGATTAAATTTTTGAGTTTTAGAAATAAAATTATTATTAAGTTGAGTATAGTTGAGTTACCTATAAATGTTAAAAATAAATAATATATTTTATTTAAACATAAAAAATATTCTAAAAATGCTATAATTTTCTGAGAAAATATTTATACAAAACATTTCTCCTAATAAACCCAGTTGTAAAGGATTTTCATCACAAAAATAACCTAGGAAAGTTTTCAAAGAAAAAGCTATAATTTTGAAATATAATTAAGCTTGTTGTTGTACTGTGAAGTATTTCTCTAATCGTAATTGGAAGTTAATATGTTTTGACCGTCGAATGGTATCATGTTTTTAACTTTCTGTTAACCGTACTTGCATCATGTTTTTATGTTAATTTGGATCATAAAATATTTAATATGAATTAAATGTATGGTATTGTTCAGATTTTAATTACCAATAAATTCAAATGTTTTTATAGTAACTGCTTTTGTTAAAGAAAAATGATCGTAGGTTGTATGATTTTAAATCAATTATAAAATAATATGTTTTTTAATAGGTTTAGTGGCACAAAAGTAATATTTCAAGGAGAAAAAGGGGTAAAATATATCAATGATTTTGAATTAATAATATTGATGTATAAATCTTTGGTGTATTATAGTAAGTTGAGTATTAAATAAGAGCATTGGTTATTTTATAGTTAGAGAAATATAAGGTAATTGATTAGTGTACAGTTAGAGAAATATAAGGTGAGACCAAAAAAATAGTTAAGTTTGGTGAATAGGTCCAATAACCTTTCATAAGTAGATTTTTTTGGACTCCTTCCCTTTTAATAGTATAGATTATAATATTATACATGATTTATATATATTCAGTTTTGTATATAATTTATGAACACCCGTTTTAAAAGTAGTTTAACTTTTTTATTTAATATATTTGTATAGTATATAAAATGGAAATTTGTAAGAATTTAGCATACGTATATTTCATTTGGTTCTAGGTGATAACAGCAGCGCAGTACTTTGTCTGGTTCTATTGCCTGTTACATTTGTTTCTACCATGGAGCCGTATGAAGCTGGAATGGGAAGCCTTGTTACGCATCATCTTGTGGATTGGAGCTCAGACACATTTGCTGTTGTGGGGATACATGCTTGAGTTCAAGGGCTTAAACGTCTTTCTACAGCTACGGATGGCGAGTTTGGTGTTTCTGGCTGCAACCACATTTTGATATCATACAATTTTCTACATTAGGAAGACTCAACTTATCTTTAAAGCTATCATACAATTTTCTACATTCACCTGGTTTTGATATAAAGCTTATGTTTACAGTATCAAAACCTATGTTGTGGCATCCCAGATTCCCAGGACTGTTTTTTAAATCAAACAAGACATTTTTGTAACATGCCTAATCCCTCATCTCCGGTTTCAAAAGTAAATGTATAGTTTCCATAATTACCTTCATAGATTGCATCGGCCGCAGGATTTTGGATGTTAATAGCATTGTCTTTTTTTTGCACCTATCATTTGTGTATCATGTCTAGGCCCACTCCACGAAAAGCATTAAGTTTAGGAGGCCATAACAGAAAAATTATACATATCCTTTTCCGACAATTTCCACCAGCAATTTTTGCCCGTGTGTATATCGGAGATCTCCCGGTGGAAGAGTGGCTACATATTGACACATACAATACTGTCTGTCTCAATCTGTAATCACTTTTCTACAAGGGCATCTTCAACTACACAAGGGAAAAATTGCAAATGCAAATTTCCGAAGGAGAATATGATAATTTATCTATCATGGACTCATAAACTTAATGTTTGTCTTGACGTAAGCGTAGACATTATAGACAAATGAGAGGTGTAAAAAAAAAGAACAAGAAAAATCATGTTTTGTTATCGTTCGAGGGAAATGTGATGTCAAGAACATGTGATTTGGAAGGGTTATGTATTGGGGTTTTTATTAGCATCTCTTAAAAATGTTGTTGAACAACACTTACAGCACATCACTTCTCGAAAGTGTGATCAGTCACGATATATACCTTTTAAATCGAAATTAGTAAGGTTTTGGTGATAAATCGTATGTTTCTGATATAACCAACCATATGATTATCGTGCACCACCCAAACAATCGTACTTCGTTAGAAAAATCAAAAAATGTAAATACGTCTAATGTTAATTAATTTTAACTTTTAACCGCTGACTTTAAAAAAGAAAACCTGGATGGAAAACGACGTCGTGTGGAATAAAAAAAAAAGAACGAGGACGTTGTTTACCCTTTGCCGCAGGTTCCCTCTCTCTGCTCGTTTCTCTTCCGGCGGCTTGAGCTCCCTGTCTCTGCCCTTCTCTTCCGTCCCTGCTCAAGGTACCGAGCTCTGTGTTCCGTACAAGGTACTTTCTCTCTCCTCTCCTCTATCCCTCTCTTGGTTTCTCTATGTCTCTCTCTAGGTTCTGATTGCTCTGCTTGTTATGATGCTTTAGAGAAAAGTTATGCCTTTGTGATACTGTTATTGGATCTCAGCTTTTGCATTGTTACAAGAACGAAATGATTGACCTTTATCGTGCTCTGTTAGTTTTTTTTTTAAATTTGCTGTTTGTTCTGTGTAAATTGTGAGCAGAAACATTAACAGTTGTTATGTGCGAGTTCGCTGTTTGGTTCTGTGGAAGATATGAACAATGTTGTATGAATGATTAGCCTACATAATAAGTTTACATCCATCTCTTAATTAGTAAAAAGGCTCGAAATTTTATACTACATTAACTTGCTTTCCCAGGAAACTTCAACAAATCTTGTAGATTCTTATTGAATTGGAACCCTCTGATAAATCATATTCTCTTAGATAGAAACTGTTTATCATTTTATGAGCACAAGGTTTCATGCTTTTAGCTTATCTTTTATTTATTTTTAATGTGCTGGTTGCAAACCAACCTAGGTCCTCGTCTACTTACAGTCGCTGACTTTTGAGGCCAATTGAATCTCTGGGCATTGTTTTGAGAGACCTCGGAGATGATGGTTTTAAGGGAAAATGATCAAGGCATCTATGTTATATGATTGATATCACTCTGAAGCCTTTTGGTGTGTGAATCCTCCCAAGTTTTCGACACCCTAATTGCATGTATGTTGAGGTACAGTTTTAGAAAACATTTCTAGATCTTGTCTTCTTGATTTATTCTCCCTTTATGTTTTGATATTTTTCTCTTGTCTTCAGATTGTTTCAGACCTGCAAAGGTGGGCGCTTTACGAGAAACTTGCAGTCTGTCGCATTAGTTCTCAGAGAATTCTCAGCACCTGCAAATGCTTTGCAAGACTACAGGAAAGATCGTGGTACTGATGATGTTCACATGCTATTCAGACAGTGCACTAAACTCCACTCAGCCAAGTGCCTTCACGCGCGTCTCATTGTCTCCCAAGCCATCCAAAACGTCTGCGTCTCCGCTAAACTCGTTAACCTCTACTGTTATCTCGGGAGCCTCGCGTTGGCTAGGCACGCCTTTGACAGCATCCAGAACAAAGACGTTTACGCTTGGAACGCGATGGTTTCTGGCTACGTCCGTTTGGGAAGCTCTTCGGAAGCTATTAAGTGTTTTAGTCTCTTCATGATGACTTCAGGACTACAGCCTGATTACCGCACTTTCCCTTCGGTCTTGAAAGCTTGTAGAAGTCTCCTTGATGGGATGAAGATTCACTGCTCGGCCTTGAAGTATGGGTTTGTCTGGGACGTCTTCGTCGCTGCGTCGTTGGTCCATTTGTACTGCAGGTACGGACCTGTGGCGAACGCGCGGAGACTCTTCGATGAGATGCCTGTGCGAGACATGGGCTCTTGGAACGCGATGATCTCAGGGTACTGCCAAAGCGGGAACGCCGAGGAGGCGTTAGCTCTCTCTAAAGAGCTGAAAGTCATGGATGCTGTTACTATCGTGAGCCTCCTCGCCGCTTGCACGGAGGCTGGAGATTTCGTTAGAGGAGTTTTGATTCATTTGTACTCTATTAAACACGGGCTTGACTCTGAGCTGTATGTTTCCAACAAGCTTATTGATATGTACGCCGAGTCTGGTAACCTCAAGGGTTGCCAGAAGGTGTTTGATGAGATGGTTGTGAGGGATTTGATTACTTGGAACTCTATGATCAAGGCCTATGAGGTGAATGAGCAGCCGCTTAGAGCGCTTAGGCTGTTTGAGGAGATGCAGTTTAACAGAATCCAACCAGATTGTCTCACTTTGATTAGTTTGGCTTCTACGCTCGCGCAGTTAGGGGACGTTCGAGGTGGTAGATCAGTCCAAGGCTTCACGTTGCGGAAGGGGTGGATTTTGGAAGATGTGACCGTTGGAAACACGGTCGTTGACATGTACGCAAAGCTAGGCCTTGTGGATTCAGCGAGAGCGGTGTTTGATTATCTCTCAAACAAAGATGTGATTTCATGGAATACAATAATATCTGGTTATGCGCAAAACGGTTTCGCTACTGAAGCCATTGAGATGTATAACGAAATGGAGGAGGAAGAAGGCGGAGAGATAAACCCTAACCAAGGGACTTGGGTGAGTGTTTTGCCCGCTTGTTCTCAGTCTGGGGCGTTGCGTCAAGGCATGAAAATCCATGGGCGTCTCTTGAAGAACGGTCTTTGTTCGGATGTTTTCATTGGAACAAGCCTTGCTGACATGTACGGAAAATGCGGACGGCTGGAGGACGCGCTCTCTTTGTTCTATCAAATCCCAAGAGTCAACTCGGTGCCATGGAACACGTTAATAGCGTGTCATGGCCTTCACGGGCATGGGGAGAAGGCAATGATGCTGTTTAGAGAGATGCTTGACGAAGGAGTGAAGCCTGATCATATCACATTCGTGACTCTGTTGTCAGCTTGTAGCCATTCTGGATTAGTAACCGAGGGTCAGTGGTTGTTTGAGTTAATGCAAAGAGATTATAACATAGCGCCGAGCTTGAAACATTACGGTTGTATGGTGGACTTGTTTGGCCGAGCCGGTCAGTTAGAAACCGCTTTTAACTTCATCAAAGCAATGCCGGTGCAGCCTGATGCATCCATCTGGGGAGCTCTTCTCGGTGCTTGTAGAGTCCACGGAGACGTGGACTTAGGGAAGGTTGCGTCTGAGCATCTGTTCGAGGTCGAGCCTGAGCATGTTGGGTATCACGTTTTGCTCTCGAACATGTACGCTAGCGCTGGAAAATGGGAGGGAGTCGATGAGATACGTGGCAAAGGTTTGAGGAAGACACCGGGGTGGAGCTCGATGGAAGTGAACAACAGAGTGGAAGTGTTTTACACGGGGAACCAAACGCATCCCATGTACGAGGAGATCTACAAGGAGTTGAGGTCGTTGCACGAGAAGGTGAAGATGATTGGGTATGTACCGGATCATAGGTTCGTGCTGCAGGATGTTGAGGATGATGAGAAAGAGCATATACTGATGAGTCATAGCGAAAGGTTGGCTATTGCCTTTGCGCTTGTTACCACTCCTCCGAAGACGAGGATTCAGATTTTTAAGAATCTGAGGGTGTGTAGCGATTGTCATAGCGTTACTAAGTTTATGTCGAGGATCACTGAGAGAGAGATCGTTGTGAGAGATTCAAACCGGTTTCATCATTTTAAAGATGGAGTCTGCTCTTGTGGTGATTACTGGTGAATGATTAACCGGTTCCAGTCAATATTGAACTTGGTTTTGGTTGCCTTGGATCTACTGGAGCTAGTGCTTGCAGTGATCCAATACAAAACTTCTCCATATGAAGCCAGAAGAAGGAAGGCTTGTTATGCATCATCCTATGGAGTAGAGCTCAGATACATGGTCTAATTCAAGGCAGCAATGGACGGCTAGTGTTTGCTGTGTCTGGCTGCAAACACCTTTGGTTTTCGTCAAAATCATATACGCCATCGATTCTCTCCTCTCTTTAGATGGTATGAAACCTCCTCTGCTCTTCTTTTGCGAGATCTCTGAGTGATACTAATTAAATGTTGTTTGCTTTCTTTGTATGTGGATCATTTCATAAATTTTGTTACTCTCTACAATTATACAAATGTGAGAGTACATCTTTAACAGATAACCATTCGTTTTGTATATAATTAGTACTAGACAGTCACTTGAATAAAACAAGGAATACACATCTATTTGAAGTTTTCAACTATAGAAAAGCGTTTTTTTTAAGGACAAAAACTGTAAAGCTGATTGTGAAGAATTAACAAAGCTTCCTAGAGAAATTAATAAAACCACTTCCAACGCAAGTGAGTATTGACAGTTCCTGACACTGTGTCAGGTCTAAAGATAAATGAAGAAGTAAATACAGTGAGAAACTGAACATTTGGAACTTATAAAGAGAACTTCTCCACCTCCATTTGGAGCTACTCCACGGGCTTTGATCACAAATTCTCAATACATGCTTTTAAAGAAGTGTCCTTGTGTTTTTCAAGTTACTGCTGTACATAAGCTGGACTAAGGATTTATGCCAACAAGCCAAGCCTCATATGGTCATATGAGCTTTAGGCCTTAGATACATAGTTTGTCTATGAGGCTTTTTATTTTGAAATTGTATTTTTTTTTTTCCTTTACAACTTTTTAAATATGCGTATGGTTGGTTGTATTTAACGTTTTAATAATCTTTATGACATTGTCCAAAGTTGAAGATGACTGCTTATACTTCAGAAGCACCACTACATGAAACATCCCTCTAAAAGATGAGTCAAAATTTAGTCATATTTATAGTAATGGTGGTTTATTTTATAAGCTAGTGACACCGGTAACGATATCAATAACACAGTGAGTTATCAGCGTGAATCGAATGAGAGGATGAAATGAATGTTTTTTTTGTGATAATGATGTGGACGGTGTTAATAATCAATAATAGTAGGTGTGACATTGTGACTGGGACTTTGTAAATGACAGGTCACTAATTTATGTAACGAAACCTCATATTTATCTGTGTAACAGTGATGACAAAAAGTGCTAATTTCTTTTTCCGTTTGTATTTTTTATTTGCAGCTCTAAAGGTATTGGATATTCAATTTCATCTTATGGTAGTTTCTATGTATGGTTAAAATTAAATAAAGATGTTGCTTGTTTAAGTTTTTTTTTTCTTTCTTTTGGTTGTTTCAAGGAATAATCTACTAATAATAAGAATCCTGATTAATTCCAAAGGTTGTAAATCTACTTATGTGAAAGGTTGTGTCTTTTGTAAAAATATTTAAAAGGTTGTGTCTTTTACAAAAATATTACAAGGTTGTGTCTTTTATAAAAATTGATTGAAAGGTTGTGTCTTTTGTAAAAAAAAAATGTTTAAAAGGTTGTGTCTTTTACAAAAATGCTGAAAGGTTGTGTCTTTTAAAAATCTATAAATAGTCTCTGCCATCAATTTCTCAAAATATAATTTTCACTCATCAACTAATAATAAAATGGTGGAAAAAAAGTTCTAAACAATTAAATGGATACAAATTTTTAGAAGACATTCAAATGATAAGCAAAAAATATTAGGAAGAATTTTACGTGTGTGGATAACTAAAAATCCAAAACAAAATAATGAAATCATTAGTCTCAATTTTCTTATATTAGATGAAAAGGTTTGTCTTTCACACATACAAGTTTGTTTATATCTGTTCATGTTATTGTCCTGTTCTTCTTGATATTGTTGCTATTGTAAAACAAACCAGCAAGCACGTATAATAAGATCACATTTTAGTTTATATATGAATGTGTACGTAAACTATTTTATTGTTTTATTTTTGGTTGCAGAATGAAACAATTGTTGGTTCTATTAATAGTAAATATATACAACAATTTGAAGAATATTTTGATGAGGGAAACATTTTATTAATCACTGATTTTGAAGTTTGGAAAACAACAAAAAATTATAAAATTCCAAAGGTTGTGAATCCCAATTATGTTGAAAGATTGTGTATTTTCTAAAAGATGTCAAGAAGGGTTGTGTCTTTTCAAAAAGTTCAATGTTTGAAGGTTGTGTATTTCCTAAAAATTCATATAAGTATCTTTTAAAAAGTGAAAAGTTGTGACTATTCTTATAAGTATCTTTTAAAATAACTACTTTTAAATAGAAAGAATGTGACTATTTAAATTGAAGAATTGTAACTATTCAAAATAGATTTAAAATCTATAAATATTCTATGTTCAAGCATTTATCAAAATAAAAAATTTCACTAATCGAACTAATAATAAACTGGGTATTTAGTTCAGTTTACTTGTCCGTCAGTAAAATTTTCAACGTCACTGACGGCGGGTGATGTTACGGGTCCGTTTAGTGTATTGAAACGTCTTGGAACGTCTCTCGTGGCCATGTAAATCCAGCGGTTATGTTTGGAATGGCGGTTGCTGGTCGGATTAGCGTTCCAATCGCTATGTTCTACTGGACTTCACAGATGATTGCCTCTGTTATGGCTTGTCTTGTCCTTAAAGTAATCGTAGTTGAACAGGTAATCAGCATTTTCCTTGCACATGTTATTAGTTTTTTTCTTTAATTTGTGTTTATAACATCTCTGCTTGAGTTGTTCCGCACGTACCGATCTATAAGATTGCCGGAGAAATGACGGGGTTTGGAGCATAGGGTGTCTTAGCGCTCGTCCTTGTCTACACCGTGTTCGCGGCTAACAACCCGAGACGTGGCTTATGAAGGAGCCAGGAATCCGGGCGTTCGTCCTTTAGCCGTGGGACCGATATTCATAGGGTTTGCTGCGGGCGCTAATGTTTAGCCGCTGGTCCATCCTCTGGAGGAGCCATGAATCCGGCATGTGCCTTTGGGTCTGCTATGATGTATGGAAGACGACCGTGGTTCTTCCACAGGAGATGCTACTGGTGTTTGATGACTTATGCGTCTAGTATTTTATATATTTCTACGTTGAAGTAGAGCGTTACTACGTAACAATCTTAAAAATGGACTGGAAAATATAGAGTTAATTTTTAAAAAAATATTTGGTTACAGATTTATTTATAACCAATTTTGACAATTCTAAACAATTATATTGAAAACATGTTTCATAAACTATAATTTGTAGAAATATATTTATATATTTCCTTATCTATATTATTATTTTGTTACATTTAATTTTATTTATAATCTTTTAAAAAAATTAATATATGTTTCAATATCTTTTAATTACTTTTTAATAATTACTTTTTAACATTTCATCTAGGGTTGTGTTCTTTCAACAAGATGCATCTTTCTATTTTTAAGTCAAAAGTTGTATTTTTAAAAATTAATAACTTTTCAAATCTATTTATTTTACCGTGTGACATTGTGTTATTTGTATGCTTCGAAGCGTTGGAATGTCTACGGTTGTGTCTATTCAATATTCTTGCAGTTATAACTAAAAACATTGCAGTTATGTTTAAATCATTATTAACTTTTTGTTCAAACCTTTTGAGAAAACATGATGGAGTTTATAAATGTTTTTATTTGAACCAAAACCCTTGACACTACTAATATAAAATGAAGCTACCAGAAGATGTGTAATATCTTAGTTAAAGTTTTCAACAATTCATGTAAAGATTTTAGGACTGTAGATTAGTTAACAAAGAGATAAACAGATTTTTAAAGTAATTTTTGGGTTTAAAAATCTACAAATAAGCAAAGTAAACTTCCATTTGATGAGCTTACTCTTTTTAAACATAACTATTTTCCGAGGATTGTGTTGGTGACAATGTCGAAACTCTTTATTATCTGCCGTTTTATGTAAAGGAGACATTTTAAAGATTACTATATATTGGGTATAATAACTTTGTTGGAACGATGATTTAACTCAATGATTTGCATTAATTATGGCGATATAGGATTGTAAAGGTGTATTTGAATTTGTAAAATTGTATAAGTCTTAGATCTATATCATTATAGTTTATGATGAAAGAATACATGTTATTAGAGGTGGGCGTTCGGGTATCCATTCGGATTCGATTCGGATCTATTCGGGTTTCGAATTTTTTGGGACAAAGATTTCAGTTTCATTTTGGTATTTCTAAGTTTCGGTTCAAGTTCGGTACGGATTTTTGCGGGTTCGGATAATCCACTAAAATTATTTAAAAAATTTTAAAATTCATTATATATTTTAAATTTCTAAAACTCTATAAACAAAATAATATATTACATACAAATTTGAATAGCATATGTCAAAATACCTAAACTTAACATATAATTTGATTTGGTTTGAATATTTGGATAGCTAATCAATAGATATTTCAAGTATTTTTGGTGTTTTGAGTAAATTTTAGCTATTGTAAACATTTACTTTTGATTATTGGTATATATTTTCAAGTATTTTGGATAATTAAAAAATATCTTATATATTTTGGATGTTTTTAATAGACATTAAATCTAAAATATATTTATATAGGGGGTATAAAAATCTATTTCGGATACATTTGGGTACCCGAAATACTTTGTTCGGGTCAAGCTTGGTTCTGGTTTTTAGATACCAAAACTTTTAATCCGTTCAGATATTTAATCAATTTCAGTTCGGGTTCGATACTACTTTTTCGGGTCGGATTCGGTTCAGTACTTCGATTCAGATTTTTTGCCTTACATGTTATACAAAGAGGAAATATTTCATAACCTCTTAAATAATTATATTTTTAAAAAGAAATAATATATACTATATGAAATAAAATTACCAATATAGCCACATATAATATACTGTATATTGTAACATGGGTGCCTCCTTAAAAAAATTATAAATAGTTTTTCACGATGTAAAAAAAAGTTTTAACAAAAAGAATTTTACAAAATATAAGATATTTGTTTCTGTAAAATGAGTTTATGGGTGATATCTCACAGGTTCTTTGCCTATATAAATGTTTTAAATTTTTTAAAAAATAAGTAATTATCTTTCATGATTTTAAAATATCATGAAAGTCTGATCGTGTCATTATAAGTTATCATTTTAATTTAGTAAATGATTAGATTTAAATATGTTTTCCTGTTTTGATTAGTTTCAAATATATTAAATTGCATTAAAGTCTTTTGAATAACATGCCTAAAGTAATAATAAGAAATATATCTTAATTGGTAATAACTTATTTGTATTTTAATTATAATCTAGAGCTTTAAAACAAATATACCTTTTTAGTATCTATACTATTATTTGCGAAGTAAATTTTTGCAATTAAGCTCTCACGTTGAAAGTTAGACTGGTTAATATCGTTTATACCCTTAATGAATAAAATGTATAAATAAATTAAAAAATAAAAACGAAATTTTAATTGATTTTGATTAGATAATTGATTATTATTAAAAATAGTAAGAATTATCCAAAATCTGAAAATATAATTTAAAAAGAGATAACTTCTGTATATATTGTATTGTTATCTGAAAAAATATTTAAATAAAAAGTTAAAAACATAAATTCTATAACTAAATATTAATTAAATAAAATTATTAATTATAGTTAAAAATAGAATATTGAATTATCCAAAATCTAAAAATATAATTTAAAAAGATAATTTATATATATATATATATTGTATTGTTATCTGAAAAAATATTTTAGTAAAACGTTAAAAACATAAATTATATAATTAAATATCAATCAAACAATTTTTTTAATTATATAATTTTAAACTATTATTTGAGAAGTAAATTTTCGCAATGAAGTTTTCACGTTGAAAGTTAGAGTGGTTAATATAGTTTAACCCTTAATGAATAAAATGTATAAATAAATTAAAAAATAAGAACAAAATTTAATTGATTTTGATTAGATAATTGATTAATATTAAGAATAATAAGAATTATCCAAAATATGAAAATATAATTTAAAAAAAAGATAACTTCTGTATATATTGTATTGTTATCTGAAAAATTCTTTAAGTAAAAAGTTTAAAACATCATTTTTATAACTAAATATTAATTAAATAAAATTATTAATTATATAATTAAAAATAGAATATTGAATTATCCAAAATCTAAAAATTATAATTAAAAAAGATAATTTATATATATATATTGTATTGTTATATGAAAAAATATTTTAGTAAAACGTTAAAAACACAAATTATATAATTAAATATTAATCAACTATTTTTTAAATTATATAATTAAAAATATAATATTGAATTATTTTAAGATTTATTTTAGTAATGAATCTATATATATAAAAATATGTTTGCCTCTCTCCTAAGCTATCCACATGGAAAGTCACTCTCTCACAGACCAACATGTATCTTTGAGTTTTATTTCTTTAGCTAGACTTGAATTTAACTTTGGGCTTATACTATGAACAATTGAAATAGCTTTTTACTCTTTAGTAGTATTATTGAATGTGTTAATTATTTCTTAATACATAGTAGATAAAACAAAAAAACACACATTACGATATGGATGTGATATTATCGTCAAAGCAATATTTACCATATGTACCTCATCCTGTGATAATTTATAAAGTAGCAACGAATCTATGAGTTCAGCAAATTTGCAATTACCTACTTTAGAATTTTAAGTATATAAACAGTCAACAATAGTGTGTTGAATATTATATTCATATAATTTAAAAGCTTTTACAAATTTTTATTTTTAAACATACACCAAAAACTTTATGAAAGTAAATATCCATTCAGGTTCTCAACCACTTCAAATACCACCAACACCAAAAAAATTTAATCAAGTGCACCAAAACTATAATATATTTAAAACTACAATAAATACATTAGTTAATGAAAAATTCTTTTTAAAAAAATATTGTGGATGCATACATAAATATTAAGAGAAATGTATAAAAGGAAATAAAAGTAACAATAACTTGAAAAACAAAATATATAGATTCAAAATATTTATGATTTGTGGTATAAGATATATTCAACTTATTGTCACAAAAAACCTAAAAAAAAAATACATATTTTAAGAACCTTAAAAATCACTTTAAATTTTTTAACATTTTAAGAAAAACTATAAATCAATAACATTAATATAAAATTTTATCCCAAAAACTCAACACTAAATGCATAAACAAAAAAACAAACAAACCCTAAACCATATAATACTAAGCATTATTCTAAATAAAACCTTAAATCCAACATAAACCAAACGCTAAACCTTTTCTATTGCCTAAAACCCTAAATCCTACCTAACCCTAAACCCTACATAAACCTAGACCTTAACCCTATCTAACCCTAAACCCTTCATACTACCTAAACCCTAAACTTATCTAATTGTAAACCTACCTAACCCTAAAAGTAAACCCTACCTAACCCTAAACCCTATTTAACCCTAAACTCCACCTAATCCTAAACCCTTCCTAACCCTAAAACCTACCTAACCCTAACCCTAAACCCCACCTACCCTAAACCCTACCAAAACCCTACTAACCCTAAACCCCACCTACCTTAAACCCTACCTAACCCTAAACCCTACTAACCCTACCTAACCCTAACCCTACATAACCCTAAACCCTACTAACCCTACCTAACCTAAACCCTACTTAACCTAAACCCTTTCTAACCCTAAACCCTACCTAACCCTAAACCCTACTAACCTTAAACCCTACTAACCCTAAACCCTTTCTAACCCTAAACCCTACCTAACCGTAAACCCTACCGAACCCTAAACCCTACCTAACCCTAAACCCTACCTAACCCTAGACCCTACCGAACCCTAAACCCTACCTAATTCTAAACCCTACCTAACCCTAAACCCAACCTAACCCTAAACCCTACATACCCTAAACCCTTTCTAACCCTAAACCCTACCTAACTTTAAACCCCTTCTAACCCTAAACATGACCTAACCCTAAACCTTGCCTAACCCTAAAACCTACCTCACCCTAAACCCTTTCTAACCTTAAATCCTATTAACCCTACTAACCCTAAACCCTTTCTAACCCTAAACCATGCTAACCCTAAACCCTTTCTAACCCTAAACCCTACCAAACCCTAAACCCTACCAAACCCTAAACCCTACCTAACCCTAAACCCTACCTAACTCTAACCCCTTTCTAACCCTAAACCCCTTCTAACCCTAAACCCTTTCTAACCCTAAATCCTACTTAACCCTAAACCCTACCTAACCCTAAACCCTTTCTAGCCTTAAATCCTACTAACCCTAAACTTTTTTTAACCCTAAACCATGCTAACCCTAAACCCTACCTAATTCTAAACCCTACCTAACCTTAACCCTACATAACCCAAAACCCTACTAACCCTAAACCCTACCTTACCCTAAAACCTTTCTAACCCTAAACCCTTTCTAGCCCTAAACCCTACTAACCCTAAACCCTACTAAACCTTAACCCTACTAACCCTAAACCCTACATAACCCTCAACTGTAGCTAACCCTAAAACCTATTAGTCCTAAACCCTACCAACCCTAAACCCTACCTAGCCCTAAACCCTACTAACCCTAAACCCTACCTACCCTAAACCCTTTTTAACCCTAAACCCTGCTAACCCTAAACTCTGTCTAAACCTAACCCTAAAACCCTACCTAAACCTAACCATAAATCCCGCTAAAACTCTACCAACCCTAAACACTAAAAAATAATCTCAAAATTTAAAGTTAAAAAAACCTAAACTCTACCGCTATGTAATTTGTTGTTGTGATATTCAAATAACAAATTACATAGCGGATTTTAAATCTTACATCCGTTATTTTAATTGCCAAAATATTTTGAAAGTTGTATTTTATGAATAAAAAAGTTAAATTATATTTTAATAACGTTAAATTTTGTTAAAATAGAATGAAAAACTATTATCATAAATAAATAAAGAATTTTGATGAAATTTAAAAATCTTCGAATCGATAACAATTAATTAGTAATATTTCAAAAACCCTTAAACTATTATAGCAGCAGAATCTCAAAAAAAAAATTAAAGTTCTCAAACATTTACTTGCCAATAACCATCATTAAATCTTTGCTAATTCACAAAAAATAATATTCTTTACGTAAATTGGAAACAAGTTTTGTTTTTTGACTAGAGACCCAAGTTTAAATTATACCACTAAAATATTTTAATATTTAATTATTCAGAAATAACAAGTTAATGTTCTTAAAACAATAACCATTCTTAAATCTTTGCTCATTCAAAAAAATAATATTCTTTACATAAATTGGAAACAAGTTTTGTTTTTTTTGACTAGAGACCCAAGTTTAAATTATACCACTAAAATATTTTAATATTTAATTGTTCAGAAATATATATTTATATATTCGAGAGTATACAATGCATAGATGATACTAAACTGATTGCAAGAATTCTTTTTGTAAAACACAATATAAGTAGTATAGTATTCAAAGAACTTTTCAAAAATTTAGAAAAAATTTTAAGCCCGCATCGCGGGCAAAACACCTAGTTATCTGTAAATGTGTATAGACGCATCATGCATACTTACGTTGTGACATGGAAACTTACTCAAAAACAAAAGTAAATGTTTCTTTATAAATATATAAATTAAAAAATATATTTATTTATTTTAATAAAATAAATTTCCACGCGATATCTTTCATCCGAAGAAATTTTATAAAATGATATATACTTATTTTCTGTAAAATGAGCTCCGGTTGATTAAAAGTAGGCAATTTAATATATATAAAATATACATAATATTTTAGCCTCTTTATTATTATTGCAATTTGATGATTTATTTTTGTTTTGGTTATAAGTTTCAATTTCTCAAAATAAAAGGTAGATTCAAAATATAATAAAATCTAAAAATGTTTGAAAATGTGTCTTTTCATGGAAAATTGCCACAAATACCACATTCATAGTACTACTTTTCATGTATACAAACTACAATAATCACTTTTAACCTCACTTTTAATGAAGAGTAAAAGTTTATACTTCTAGATTTAACTAATCTAAATTTAGGGTTTAGAGTTGAATGGTAGGATAGGGTTTTTAGAATGTGAAATTTAGTATTCTAATAAATATATAAATAAATACTTAAATTTTTTTAAAAAATAGTTTCAAACATAATTTTTGATTTTCAAAAAGAATTTTTGAAAAAAATAAAAAGAAAATTTCGTAAAAAGAATTCAAAAAAAATTATAAAAAATTTCAAATGTGAAAAAGTTAATTCGAAAACGTAATTTTTTTAATTTATTCAAATAATGATTTATTATATATATAGAAAACAAGGATATAAGAGTCTTTTGCCACATAATGAAGAATGTATTTTTGAAAATGTCTATTTAGTGGTGGTAAATATGAAAAGTGTTACCATGAAATTTCCCCTCTTTTCATTGTAAAAATGGGATTTTTTTAAAAATAAAATTCAAACTATGAAATGATATGTGTTTCTACAATTATGTGTCTTTCAACATGCAACTATTGAAAAAGATTGTGAAAATATGTGTCAATGTGTCTTTCGTCATAAAATGTGTATTTTCATGCTTAATTTACTATCTAAAAATAATTATCTCAAATCTAAAAGTTGTGGCTATTCTTATAGATTTTTGGAAAACAATGAATAGTATATTGCTTTAAGTAAATCATTTTTTAAAAATTTTAAATATTTTATAAAATTATATATCTGTAAACTACTGAAATTATTGGTGATGGTAGATTTTGGTGATTAACTATTATAACTATGATAAATCATTCAACTATTGGTAGTGACAGATTTAGTTGATGAACCATTGCAAGTTTTGGTGTTAACAATTATAAATCTTGACTAAATATTGTAATGCTTGGTTGTTAACCATTGCAACTTTTAACACTCTATATAAGGAGTTATGGGAAATCATAATTTAAAACGAAAATGTAGTAGAGATAAAGAGAGAGATCTACCTTTTTAATTATTCATGTATCTTTGGCAAAACCAAGAATGAAATTTTGATTGTTTTATTGTAGGGATTTCGTGTAGCATAAGGCTTTGAATAAGGTCAAATATTCAGTTGTTTTCGAAATTTTTAAATAACTTAGATAAACATATAATAAGACATATATCTTATTTCGTATTGACATGTTTGTAATTTCATACAACCAATCGTATAAACACAACATAGATTTTTAGTATTATCAATAAAGAAATATAGATGTATGCAAGATAATTTTGTAACATATATATTTCTTCGTAAGCAATTCTAAACTATATTTATAAAAAGTTATTTTATAAAATTTAGAATACATTTTTTTTACAAAATGAGTTCCCGTGCGATATCGCACGGGTTTCTTACCTAGTGTAATCAGTACTGCATGAGTTTTATTTTCTTTTTGATGAAATTGATTTTCATTCATACTTTTTGTTAATGATAACTGCTCGATCCATCTTGGACTATCGATAAGATGGTTATAACGAAAAACCATTGACCATACTGAAAAACAAATAACACAAATGAAAGGTTAGAGAAGTAATCATAAGTGGAGAACCTTTCCTGATTTATTTTTCAAAAACAAACTTGATTATTTTTGGAACTTTATAGTTTACCCTTAGTATCTAATAAAAATACATTAAAGTGTAAGAAGTACTCATATCTTTGAAATATTTTTTTTCGAAAACATGAATCATTGTGAAACAGAAAGAGTGTGGCATAATACATAATCAAAATCTTCAGGAGAAACAAAATCCAACTGTTGAGAAATGAAACATTTATGTATAAGTGCATAACTTTATCTTCACAAAATTGTCTATCTTAAGTGGTTGTTGTTTATTTTATCAAGGAAAAAGCAACAAGAAATACAAATTTTCAAAAATGGTGACGACTGATGACAACCGATTAAACCGAGACAAATAGAACTAAAAATAACCTTTACCCAAATCAAAACCAGAATTCCTGAATTTCCCTTATTTATTACTTCTGTTGCGATTAGAGCATACGAATAAAGACTGAGCTTATGAGAGTCACATTTGCAAAAACCAATATAGGACAGTGAATAAAAATTAACACTAACTGCTCTCTTTTTATTGGTTGTTTGTTTTGACAACAAACAAAATTAACCATTTCCCGTTACTATACATAACCAATATCTCAATATCTTCTAAAACTATGCACATGGCTTCTAAAATTGTGGGTGTCCGGACTAATAAGCCGAAATAATCCACAGAAAACTAAAAACGAGGAGCAACCTGAACCTCGGTTTCTCTAAATGAGATGTAAGCAAATCTCATTTCGCATGGCCGAACAAATAGCAATTTTGTTCCTTGCACAATTCGAATCCAACATTGACGGATTTGTGCTTTACTCCAAATTTCTTTATATTATCAGTTTACCACCGCTTGCTTAATTGTGCATATGGTTGAAACTAAAGTTTTAATGTTTCTTGATAACACTGTCTAACGTTGAAGATGACTTTCTACTTCAGATGCACCATAAGATGAAACCATTTATCTGACCTCCCAGGAAGATTTGTTGCAAGTTGTATCGCTGATGATTGAGAAGACGTAGATAAAATAAGTTGATATATAGTCTTATTAATAATATCAAGAATTTTGTGAGCTAATCAAAGAAGATGGTTAAATGAATGGTGTTTTATGCTAATGTGGAAGATCTGATAATCTGGTGTGGCATATTGTGATGTGCTTCCACAAATTGATATATTTTTTTATTATTTTGTGTAGGTGGAGGAAGCCTTGAAAACTTAAAAAAAAAAAATCAATTCCTTATTTCGAAAGTAATGGTGAAAAATCTTCAATGGCTCGAGTGGCGAAATATTTATGATTTGAATGGAATCAAAGTTGGCTTATACCATTGTAAAAGTTCTTACGAAGATACAATTGGTTAGGGGGAAAGAAAACAAGAAAACATCGGTGTGACCGATCACCAAACACCAAATATACCAAACAGTGATATATTTCTATTTCTATTATAGTTTTTGTCCCCAAAAAACATAAACCAATAAAATCGATGTCACGTCGACAAAAGATAAAAAAAGAAGTTACAACTTTTCCTTAATTACAATCAAACCCTGAATAAATTGTACGGACAATCAGATCTAACGCAACGTTTTGTCCGTACTCTTAATTCGCGTCACTCGACTCACTCCTCATTCTTCGGTCTTTCTTCTTAGTTTTAAAGAAAACTCTTTCAATCACCTAACAACTGTGAAATGTAACTAATTAATCCTGGTAAGTAACGAGAACCAATTCAATGAAAATTGGGTATCCGAAAACTATAAGCATCTTTATTATAAAATTAAAACTGTAAGCATCAAATTGAATAGTATTGTTAAACTTTATTTCTGAATAACATTCTCAAAAAGCTGATGATGAACTACTTGCTTGTTGCTACTTGCGTTGCGTGAGGTAAGGTGTTATTTGATCCTTGCTTCTTTATTCCCAAAATTGAAAATTTTGAATTAGAAATAAGCTGTTACCACATATAAAATATATTTTATAACAATATGAAACTGCTTTGTAGTGTTTTGTTGTATGCCTAGTCTCATGAATCGGTGCCTTCTGAATCCTTATTTGTTGTCGGCCACCTTTATACTTGTTTTCCTATTGGTTTCACTATGTAACATCTTAAATAACGTAACTCGATATTCTTATACAACTGATCAATTCTGTAGCTGGAACTAATTTCTATTTTTCTTTTTTTAGTGGTGAAACCACTATGCTACCACACACACTCTTACATGAAATGCTATTCGCGTATAAATAATAATAATATGCAACGAAAAGGGTAGCAAATTTCAACTTGTACAGCTCTTGAGCTAAATCGTGCAAGAGAGTGAAGAATATATTAAATAAATTGTATACATTAATCCAATACAATCCATATATAACAGCTGACACACAAAAATGGCAAATGACTAGGGATCCACAAGACTAATGGGAATATAATATATCGTAAACGTTACCGTACGAATTTGCATGACATCATATCCTTGTTTTAATTGGATGGTCGAGAGTACGTAGTAGTAAAGTGATAATATCATCTCTTTAATTTTAGTTCATCTCGAAGAGATAGCAAAGAATATTATGAAAATATGAAATTCCTACGCCGTTTAGCATATATCTTCGTGGCACGTACGTTGCGTTCGGTCCTTACTCATTTCACTTCACTTCCATTGATTCCTCCAGTTAATCGAAACCAATATGAGCCGTTGATCTTACCGCCATTGGAACGGTGGCTCAAAAGTCTTCTTACTAGACCATTGTTCCTGGACGTTAGGTTACTTTTTTCCTTATACTAAAATTCATTATATGTAGGTACTTTTGGTTAAAAAAATGCATTATCGTTTGCTAATAAAGTATATGATATATTTTTATATGTTTACAACACCCATGTCTTACAAATTTACAAAGAAGTATTAAGAGCATCCCTAATCCATAACACTATTTTAGTGTGAAAACCATACTATTTTAGTATAGTTTCAGCACTAAAAAAATATTATTCTCTAACCACAATACTAAATTTCACATCAAAATTTATTTTATAATATTATATGTATTTAATTTTTTATTATTTCATTTATTTAATTGTACATTTTATTAATAAAATAAATGAATAGTGTTTTTGGAGTGAATGGTATTTTAGTGTAGTGGATAGTATCACACCAAATTTGGTATGAAATTATAGTGTGATGCTAAAATAATGTGATATTTCAGTTAGGTTAGAAAGGTTTTAATGTAAAAATTACACTAAAATAGTGTTTTTCAGTTTGGTTGAAAATCGTCTAATGAATCAATTTTTTTGCTCTACACTAAGACGTGTCAACAGTAAGGAAAGATGGTGCATGTTTTTTAACAATAGTAAAATAAAGATGTTTATTTTTATAATTATATTTAATTACTTTTTAACAACTTAACCAGTAAATAATTTACACATTTAGAAATGTATTTCACTGTTGCGTTTGGAGCACCTGCAGAAATGATCGTCACCTACTACTTATTGTTCTCTTTCCTTCCTTTTTATTTTTTTGCTTTTAAATCATTTCAGTTGCCATACGTGGCATCCTCTGATTTGTTAGATTTGCTACGTTGAAATAGACAACACGAAATGGAAAAATTCCATCCAAAAGAAGAAAAATTCGCCCAAATCTTTATCACTTTTTAATTGACAACACGAAATGCATTCTTGAATGTTAAATTTGGCTTCATCGATCTATCTATTTGTTCCTCTGCCACCAATATAGCATCCACTCCACTTATAATGAAAGAAAATCTCCCTCTCGGTTATAAAGATATGAAATAACGATATTACATCATTCATATTATAAAATGCAGGTAATTACTCTGTCCAATGACTTATGGAAATTACTTAACATCTACATTTCTAAGGATGCTTCTCAAAAGAAGGTTTTCAACAATCATTTTATTCATATATAAACAATTGAAGGAAGAGCGAACAAATAGACCGGAAGTTTGTGGTAAGGAGAATGATTTGGGATGTCACCACATTTCAGGTTTGATCCATTTACCATGCGAAACTAAGTTATTTTCCTAGTCATTTTACACGGATATGGATTACTGTTTTTCGGTTCATTTGAATATCTGAGACAAGGTCTATCCGTAGGATGCACCTCCCACCCGGAAGTTAGTCTATGTCTTTAATAGATTCAGGTTTAACTTTTTTTTAGGAAAAAAAATAAAAATAAATAATGTTATGATTACATGGTTTAATGTTGAGATTCAGACTAAGGTTAGCGTATTTATTTAGGGAAACATATTCTTTGGTATCTTAAAGTTATTTAAGAAGCTGATACGAAATACATATACCAGAACCAGAGTTTGATATATATGTAATTTTCCTACAAAATAAAGTACAGGGTATATGAGATTGATTAATGAATACATCTTACAATTTACGGTTAAGAAAAAAGAAGAGAAGAGAATAGTACTCTATATATAAACTAATAAATTATATTTTTCAAAAAGAGGAAGACTAAAAATATTTTAAAATTTGTGTAAATTATTTAAGGGCATGATTGGTACTCTTGATGATAGAACAACAGTACTAATCAGTATAAACAGTATGGTGCAGTATGTTATTGAGTTATATATATATATATATAATGATTAAGATATACATTTTAAGTGATTAACAAGGTTAAAAATATTATATATAAACTTCTAAGAAATATTATATGATTCTTCATGCACATTATATTTATCATAACAATTATTTTGTAATTTAATTATGTTTTTTATTTTATTTTACAGAATTAATAAAAATCAACTAATGTAAGTACTTCTAAGAATATAAAATTGAAATTATATATAAACATAATGATTTCATGCTATGTAACATAATAAATTCATATGAAACTATTTTAAAATATTTAAATATATTTTTTGAACGCTAAGAATATTTAAATATTTGGCAAGTCATTTTGTGCCAAAACAAAATAAATGACACAAAGGGAAAGAGCATTTGAAAAATATTTGTAGTTTTCAAATACTTTCCTAAATACTTTATAAAAAGTTAGCAAAAACATACTACTTTTTAAAAATCTTAGAGCATCAGCGATGTAAAGAAACCACATAAGTCTCTCAAAAAATAATTATATTATTGTTTAATTCTGATAATTATTAATTTTAATTTTTAATTTACATAGCTAATAGAGACAAGACAAGACAAATGGCATTTGGAAATCTGGGCCAAGGGACGTCGCTCACTTCTTTCTTTCATATTTCCTCTCTCTTTCATTTTTTTTTTTTGTTTTTACTTTTTAGTTGGTCAGAGACTACCACTGCTGATGCTCTTATCAATCAAGCCCTTGTTAGTGAGGGACTACGTAGCTTTGTTCGGAAAGGGGTCGTAGACCACCGTTGACCATCGTACTCATGAGTTTAATGGAAATATAGGGTAAACTATAATTAAAACAATAATGTATCTTTATTTTTTTGGGGTCAGAATGTACCTATATCAGAATTTTTGTTTTATAATTAAAATAAAATTAAAAGGAACCTAATACTCAAAGTAAAAGTCATCATTCATGAAGAACAGTGTTTCTTTAGAAAACGCCCAATAGTAATATCTATAAAATTGTAAGTTGACAAATAATTAAAGTAAATAACATGGTTATATTAAATCACGATAAAAATGAACTATATATATATTCTTCTTATATCAGATATTTTTATAATCATTGGATATTTGTTATAATTAAAAATAATACCCGCGGCCGTCCGAATATTAAGGTGTATATATTCCCTCATTGTAAAACATTTTAAAATTAACGAAAAGTTGGTACTTCAGGTTTCATTGGCTTCCACTTGTTCTGGAATTTTATCCTAGCCTATGGCTAGTCTCTCTGTTTGTTTATAGTTTTATAGGCCACACTCATAGATTCACGACCCATTGTTGAAAATAAAATTAGAAACGCATAAAACCCCCCTAATTAAATACTGTCAACAAATCCATTGTTTGAACTAGTCTCATATCTATTGGAGTTTATAGGACAAGAGAATCCCAAGTACTAAATATTTTCAAGAATACTGTTGACTAGAATAAAGAGAATTGATAGATTAACATATCACTAATAGATAAGCTAATGTTATATTTTTAAATAATTACAATCCTAAAGTATTTTCATTTTAAATGTCCTAAAACAAGAGTCAACTAGCTAGCTAGGTATCGATCCATATGGCTGGAAACAAGTAAAACGCATTATAAACAGTACAGAAATGGCGTTTTAAAATGATTGAGCGGTACTAAAATAATATGTATAGTTTTAAATTATTTATGTTTGATTCTTTTTGAATAATTTATATATCCAGCCATGCAAAACGAGAAAAGTGTGCCTATGCGTCAATTCCCATTTTCTCACCTACCATTAAAAAATGTATATAAAATTAGTTATGTGCCTATGCGTCAATTAGTTGATAAATATATCGTGGAAATTAAGATGTTGTTGATGTTGAATAATTTGTAATAGAATTGATATTGAGTTGTATTGCTTTGGTTTATAGGTAGAGAGACAAATTAAAACGCATCCATGTCTCGCCTTACGCCTTTCCCTTCTCTTCATGTGTGGCGACGCGCTCTTTATCTCTTCTACGCCCTAAAAGCTCTCTTGATCATGCAACTTTCTATATTACTTTTATATTCTATAATTTGTTTTTGGTTACCACGCTAATATTATAAAATCCTCAGAAAGGGATCAACATCGAGGCCTTTTTGTTTAATTAATGTTAATTGTTTTTATTCTGATGAACGACGCTACGTATATGAAGCATCTTCTGCACATTCGTAGACAGAGAAAAAGAGAGACAAAAGGACCCAACATGCACACAACAAGATACGAGCTTTCGGTTGCTTTCCACTTTCGTGATTCTTCTGTTGGGTAAGCTCTTGTTTTTACTGTTTTTTCTTTTATTTTATTTTTTGAAAAGTTTTTCTTTTATTATTGATTACATAGAAACTCAAAATTTATCATATTGTTTGTGTTTTGCTTTCAATTCAAATGTATTTCGATTGTATGTTTCAAATATTTTGCCTAAAAACTGTGTTCGAAGTTTTCAAATATTTTTAGTAAAAAAAGTTTGTATTTTTGCTAATAATTGTTTTACTGCGAATGAAGATATGAATTATGTATTTATATAAGCTCGTCCGATATATATATATATATAATATAATTTAGAATATTTCTTTTTTGAAAAAGGGCTTATAATTTATAATATTTTAACGGTTTATAATATATTTAGCAAAATTCGTGTACAACATGAAAGTTCTTTTGCAAACAAACAAATAAATAATGTAAAACGAATAAATCATCTTAAATTGTATCTAACAGCATTTTGGTAATTGTTGTGTTAGATTGTTTGAGAATAAATTCCATAAACATTGAACTATATCGGTTCAGAACCAAGTGTGGCTGTTCCATCATGATGCTACGTATATCTACATGAAGGGGACTTAATAGTATGTATACGGAGTGTATATTCCACGTATATATAACAAAATAAAACAATACAAATAGATAAACAGGAATCCAAATACATCAAATAAACCACTTGTGCTATTATATCTAACGTTTTAGGTCTTTTCATTTATGTCATCGTATCTCCTAGATGTTTCTTGTTCTTCTAACTGATTTCATGCATGAGGTGTAACACACACTTGCACTGATATGTGGCCGTAACCAGAGCTTAAATTAAGTATATACTTATAAGAACATCTCTTTTTTTTTACAGCAAAAAAATTCACAGACTCATGTAAAAGAACATTTCTAACTTTACTCCATAATTTATTTTAAAAAAATTTCGAAATAAGAAATGTTTCAACTCCAATTTAACTTTTTATTTCACAATGGAATAAATATAGATTTATTTTATAAATTGAGTAATTTTTTTGTTCATTATTTCATTTTGTATTCCAAAATAAAATGACGTTAGAATAAACAAAACTCTATTATAAAATTACTGTATTTAAAAAAAAAGTTTTACATTAGAGATATTTTAAAAGTACGTAAGCAAATAATTACGGAACAAAATAGGTTTGAAAATTAACGGAACTATCAGCTCTTAATTCTTACGTAGGTCGTACATTTCCTAGGTGGTGAAGAAACCATGAAATATACACAGACTGAATCAATTAATAACCGATCTGAAGATGAAGAAAAAACTAACCGATGTTCTCATGATCAGTTATATATGGATAAACTTTATGGTAAATTAATTGGTCCATCCAATTAAATTTGGTCCTTTAAAGATGAAGAAAGGCGATTCCTTTGCTTCCACCTTAAGCGATGTTTTGCCCACAATGAGTGTCTCTCGCTATCGTCCTTTAGCCTAATTGGAAATGTTTGTTCTTTTTGAATGTCTTTGCCTTTGTGCCTTCTTTTTTTGGCAATTGTTTAAAAGATTAATTTTGATGATTTGTTTCCAGAATTACGAAATGTTTTTTTTTTCAAAAATACCCCAAGTCGTTTGAGAAACATTTTGAAAAGTTGTATATATAGATTTAGGAAGGTTATAGAAAGACTTCTTGGAACTATATTTTTCTGATTCTTACTTTGTTAAAAAAAATGTTGATTTATATTATCTTCTTCTTGATACATAACTAAAAAGGTTATAGAAAGACTTCTTAAATTTTTAAATTCTCTTCTTCTTGGTACTTAACCAAAATAATTTTGATCAAAATAATAATGTGTTTCTTACATTTGTCTTCTTAACTACTCAAAGTACGTAATAGATATAATTCTATTGAAAATCAAACTTCACATGTTATATTGTTGTTGTATTTGTTAGTGATTTTTGGGGGAAGTTTCCATTTACAAATAATATCGTTACAGACAAATATTTACAGTGTAAAGTAATTGAACCAATCAACTATATTCATTTTAAAAATTATGTTACGATATAGGCGTTTAAAACGGCTTCTTTTGCAACGCAAAAAAAATATTAGAACAAAAATCTACATAAACGAAATCATTCATAAAATGCACTTGATATCCGAGTAATTCACGCGAATTAGCTAGTGACTGTAAACAATGTGGAAGAAAATAGAGAATGTGGAAGTTTAGCCGATGAAACATTGTATATACACCGGACAAAAAATATGGAGAATGTGGAAGTTTAGCCGATCAGTTTAATTAAGCAAGAGAATAGAGAATGTGGAAGTTTAGCCGATGAAACATTGTATACTTGTATACACTGGGCAGATAATATGGATCAATCCCAATGGCAGGTTAAAATATCTGAATAGTTTAGATATTAATTGGATACACTTAATGAAGAAAAAATAGTATCAGTGTGAGTAATTATCTGATTAATCATGTTATTAGACGTTGCGGGCCAATATTCTGGAGAGATATGATGCGATCACACACCATTAAGAAAACTCTTGCACATACTCTAATCGATTTAAATAGAACAATATAACATGTATGTACTTAGGGCATTTGATGTCTTTTTGAAACTTTTAGAACATTTTATATCGTTTTGTGGACAGGACCATAATGATATATCATCATCTTCATTACCATCAACATCAAAATATACCGATATATACATATATGATATATATATATATATACGCACGTAGACATGCAACCACGTACACTTAAGAACAAAATTATTCAGTCTTCGTGTCCCCATGCGCACATCTATGTTTCTCGGACCGTATCCTACTCTACTCACCAACTTCTGTTCTTTTGCTGAAAATAAGAAAGAGAGGCTGTGAATAGCAGAGAGATTGTTAACCGGTTTAGGATGGTCCAATTGTACATGTAATTTAAGTTGGTTTAGTTTGGTTTAAACGGCATTGTTTTGCTCAAAATAAAATAAACCCAAGTGGTAGAAAGGTAACTTCTTCTATAATGGGATCCAGCTTTTTTTGCATATTTTTGGAACATTCTCATCGTTTTAACTCTAAAAGGAAGATGAAAATTGTGACTTCCACAATGTGCCACGTTATTGGTTCAACAGAGTATCGATGCCATACGTCAACATCTTTCTTCTTTTTTAGATAAAAGACACAGCTTTTATACTCGTTTAGTTTCATATCGGTTACTATTTTTTCCGCGACACACGCGTTATGCATCTTACACAGCCGAATACATATCACATTTTTAGTGCTTCTCATCTTTGTTTGTCACATTATCATATATGCAAATTATAGGCTCTACGCATGTGGGCAATTAATAATAAAATTCTTTACAAAAATTACTAAACTTTAAATTTTACATTTAACTAATTTGTTTGGACTCCGTTTCCAGTTTAATCGGCTATATAACTCTGAATTATGTTTTTTTCTATGGTTAATATAAATATTTTTATCAAGGTGTTGGTGACGTTGTAGTAACACTGGTTAAAGAGTTGGTTTTTTGTGTGTTTGGATTCAAACCATTTTTATCACGGAAATTTATTTATTTTAATCATAATATCTAATTTTGGGGTATAAGAAAGATCTATTCTATTAAAAGGGAAGCAGTCTTGAGAAATCTACTTATAAAATGTTGTTTGACTCTTTCATTTTTTAGTCCAACCTATTATATATAACTAAATCTTATAACCAACTTATTTTATAGCAACCAAATAAAAATATCCTACATTTAAATAAAACATATTACTGTTTATTGACTTTAAATATTATAATCTAAACTGCCGACCTATAGCCTTTTAAATATGTACGTAGGTTTTGTATGAACCATTGTTCTATTAGTAATGTTTATATAATATGTTTGTATCGAATGATGGTATGAAATTATTATAAACCAACATTATACCTCATATAACAAGACTTTAATGAACCATATATTAGATATCTATTATTTAAATGAATCAGTGTTTTTATCACAAAAATATAACAAATTAGTGTTTTCATCAAAGCATTTTAACAACTTACAGGTTTGACAAAATGTTCATATCTAAGAGAGAGTTATATAAGAATATACATATATTTGAACAAAAAAAAAATACATACAAAATCTTAAATAAACTAATTCATGAATTATATAGTTTAAATAAATTATCTTTTTTGATATCATATGATTTTGTAACATAATAATTTACAACATTTTCAAAATATTAATTCATAAATTTTGTATATAATCCAAAGAAAAACTCGCGCTTTCAAAGTGCGGGTCAAAATTTAGTTATGGACTTAAAAACTTAAAAAAATATAAGTATTTTGGTCAAACAATTTTTTTGATGTAGTTGTGGAACAATGCAAAAAGAAGAAAATGATAACTGACACAATTTGTTCAAAAAAAAGAAGATAACTGACACACTAACCAAACAGAATATTGGTAGTTAAAACCATTATACACTAATACTATACAAACTCTAAAGCTTAAGATTTTTTTTAAAGAACACATAAGAAGGCATTTTATTTAGTTCCGAAAACATATTTAACCTACAAGTATAAAAAGATTTATTTTGTTCAAAACCAAATAAACAAAATATATAAAAACAGTGAAGATCATCTCATTGGAGGACCCCACAGTACATGGTTCCATTAATGGAAGAACATCTATATATAAAGCGCCTCTTCACTCTGCTCTCTTCATGACTCACTCATCCATCTAACCACAAAACATCACCACCATCATCTTCCTCTCTTTAATACAACACTACCTAACATTTGCTATTTCCACTCAGAGATTAATTTCTCAAATCATCAGGTATGCTAATCTCCATAACCGAATCATCATTTGCTATTTATAGAGAAATAGTTAGCTTCGTTTGTTGAGTTGTTTATCGTAATTAGTGGTTATTAACATTATCATAATTGTTAATTGTGCAGGAAAGCCAGGGAATAGTATTGAGAAAGAGGTTCTGATCCTATTTGAGACGATGGCTTGTGGCTTAAGCAAGAGCCTTGGCTTCTCTTCCTCGTTGAAGAAGCAGCAAGAAGGCATAGTGACCATCCTTGGTGGCATTTCGTCGAACACTTCATCTGCACCTTCGCTCAGGCGGACTTTCTCCTATGAAGAAGCTCCATGCCTCCTCCGTCGCTGACGAAGAGGAAGGATCAAGATCTGGGTTCGACATTTGGGCTCAGATTCAAGAAGTCAAGAATCAGACCAAGGAGGAGATCGAGCCGGACCAAACCGATGTATGGAGCTCGATCTTATCCGACAAGAAGAAGGCGGAGTCGAGTAACGACGCGGTTCCTCCGCCGTACGTTCATCCTCTGGTGAAACGCGCCAGCTCCTTGAGCGAGAAAAGCCTCGAGATTTGCACTGAGAGTCTCGGATCCGAGACGGGTTGCGAAGGATTCGCTTCGTATGCAGATGCTGAGATCGAAAAAGTGGAGGCGGATCTCGTTCTCAACGTTACAGTAACCATGGAGGAAGAAGAAGCAATCACGGTTCCAAATCTCACACCATGCATGGAGCTGCCACGAGGTTCGTTTCCTCCTCCGATTCGTTCTCTCTCGAGCCAATCTGGTTCAGCTCTGCACATGAAAACTCGCCGCGACAATGGCCGATTGGTTCTGGAGGCTGTCTCGATGCCGTCGCACAACAACTTCTCCGCCAAGCGCCAAGACGGGCGGCTCCTCCTAACTTTTGCGGGAATCAGCGACGAACCCGATTGTGAAATTGACATCGTTAGCGACGAAGAAGACGAAACTGATGAGCTTCAGTGGTCCGACGAAGAAGAAGAAGAAGAAGAGGAGGAAGTGGTACAAGACGAGTTTGCGTACAAGCCCAGTGAGCTTATGTATAAGCTGGCACCAAAGCCCATTGGGCCTATTACTGTCCATAGGTTGGCCCATAAGCCTATTGGTGTACCAAAAACAAACTCGAGATGGGATGAGTTAGAAACGAAAACGGATCTGTCGACGCCGGTAGTCCACTCTCTGCCACCAAGACCAAGGGTGGCTCAGCTCGCTCGGTCAATGAAGCCACCGTCTACGGTGGACGACACCGTAGGAGCCGCTTGCTTCAACACATGTGACTACTCTTGGAAGCTCAATAACACTGAAACTTTGGGCCGCAACACAAAAACCCAAAACTATATCAACAAATCAATCGGTGTAGGAAATGACGGTTGGATAAATGGTTGCAAGGAACGAAGGAGGTCTTTGCTGTCCGTCGAGCCTTTCTGCATTGCAACTTCATAAATTTAAGATACCCTACCAATGAGTAATTTACAAGAAGCATAAGCATATGATATATCTATCTATTGTGTATATATATGCGAGTATGTACACTCGAATATATATGCATATTAACCCAAATAATTGTCGTTGTTGCTGTTGGTTTTTCTAAAGAAAGTGAGAGGAATGAAGATTATTAGAAAGTAAATTTATTGTTTCTAAATGAGGTTAATGACCTCGTTGGAGAAAGAAATATTTCTGAAGAGTGTTATGTTTTGTACAAAACTTTTATTTTTCGTCAGAAAAAAGAAAAAACTTTTGTTGTTCCATGTTGCTAGCAAATAAGATGAAAACTCGTTTTATTCGTTTAAATAAACATCACCGACGGACCCAACAAATTATAAAGCATGGGGCACACATAATGAAAAGAAGATTTATTATAATGAAATAACATGAAGCACATAATGTGATAACTACTACTCCATGTAACAGTTACACAAGGGCATTAACCTAAATTTTGAACTAAAACCCTTAAAAAAAACAGAGTATGACACGTTAAAAATATCATTTGTTTGAGATTTTAAAAGTTAAAAAGAAAGATATATAAATTAGAAAAGAACAATAATATTTTGACCAAAAAAAAGAACATTAATATATTTGAAATTTATAGAAGGGAATAAAAATTTATAATCAACAATTGAGTTACTCAACTATTGATTATAAATTTTGTAAAATTGAAATACTCAACTCAAGTATTTCAATTTTACAAAAATTAACTGCATGTTTAGAAAACAATTCTGCACAAAGCTAGATGGAGAATTAAATAAGCGATTGTCCAATATCCACTCATGAGAACTTGAATCCTACTATATAAAAGGGACTAAATTCAAAGCTTTTGAGACTATCCACCTCAGCCAAAATATTCTCATCCAAAAAGAATTAGAAATAGATGTCATTTAAAAGATAATTAACTAACATATGACTTTTGATATTTCTAGAAATTTCAAATTTGTAACTGCTAATTTATTAATAGAATCATATATCTATATTAAATTATGTTATATTTTTAATCGTTAGACTTGAACGGTAAATAAATTATTAATTTATAATATATATAGTTTATAACTTTATATTGTAGTTATAAATAAAGAGAAATAACCGGGAAGGGTGAAGAAGCTCATATAAAATTATGTAACTAAAATGGTAAAATGGTGAGTATGATGAGGTGAATCTAAGAAAATTTATGGTACAAATTATGGTGCTTTCTTCGTCCACTATAATGATTTAAAATAAAATATATATTCACATAAATAAGTCAATATTTGTTGTTTTTTTTGGTAAGATGTTAAGATTATCATTTTCTGAAAGGTTACACTATTGTTTTTAAACAACTTATTACAGCAAGGAAACAAAAACAACCAACAACAACTCAAGGTAAAAAAAGCCTTAAGTAAGTCTTATACAAGAAAGATAAAAAGAAGTAGAGAAGAGGAGAAAGGAAAACTTGCCGGGTAAGAGAGGAGACAGTCACCGTATCATACGGTCGAAAGAGGCAAGGATGACTGATGAAGGTGAGGAATCAGCTGTGAACACACGAGCATTACGCTCTTTCCACAGCAGGTAGATGGCTGACTGAAAGTAGAGCTTGATGACTGGAGTAGCGTGCGCATCTGCATTGACGCGAGATTGATTGATCCAGGCTGCAACAAAGTATAGATCAGCCGGAGGAGAAATCCAAACTTCAGGAGCAAAAAGTTCCCATATCAAGCGAGAGAAAGAGCACTCAAAGAAGAGATGATAGTGAGTCTCTATTTCCAGATTACAAAGGACGCACGTTCCTGAGACATTTAACTCCCAACGCCTCAAGCGATCCTTGGTTGGCAGTCTTCTCCGCAAAGTCAGCCTTGATATAAACACATTAAGTGGAATATGTTCATTGAACCAAATAGTCTTGTGCCAATATTTGTTGTTGATAGTGTTTATATTCTTTTCTGACATTAGTATCCATATTTTTTAGTAAACTGATCCAAAGAGATTAGTTTATGGAGCTAACCAAACGAGGATTATAGTGTTTACTTTAGAAAAAGTAATAGGTTGAATGATAGATGGCGTGCGTGCTTTTTCACATGGAAATCTGCACATATATTAAAATTGTAAGATTTGAATCATAGAGAAAATATAGTGTATATGACTGAAATTGTGCCATTCCGAAACTAAAGATGACTAAAATTCTTCTTTGTCAAAATGCATAGATGTGAATCTTATATGAATAGAGTTCTCCATTGCTTATAGCAGTGTAATAAACTCCGTGTGTAAAAGAGAAAAAATGTTATATAAGTGAAAACAAAAATTATGATTTTTTTTCTTGTGTCTATAGGCTCTTTGCAATTTGAAGAAGAAATAACATATTGTGTGAAAATCTTTGGCTCGGTCAAATTTTATCCAGTTGTTTATAAAACTGTTGTTATCTGATTCATGTAATTTTTCAGTGTTGATTTAAAAGCCAAAAAAACCCATCTATACTGACTTTTTGATATTTTTTTTATGTGATTTGAATTTAAAAAGAGATAAAACTTTCGATAAGTTATGTAAACTCAGAACAAGTATTTAGTTTTAGAAAGCATTTACATGTTTCAAACTTATAATATATACATATATAATGTTTAAAATTATGCATATAAAACCTGTATAAAATGTGCCTAAATATGTTTCTCTTATTTAATGTGTTAATCGAACTATATATAACATTATTTTAAAATTTCAAAAAGTTTATCACATACAAAAAACCATCAATAAAAAATATAATTCTCCATCTACAACAACAAAAATGAAAAATTATAGACATATAAATTTAAATTAAGAAAAACTAATATTGGAAAAACAAGAAATTAATGTAAAAGAAAAAAATCGACAAATAATATTATAAATAAAATAAATTTATAAGACACAATCCGCGCGAAGCGCGGAAAAAATCTCTAGTTTATCTAAAGTGCGATAAAGATTTTGAGTTAGCAGGAATCTCTCTCATCATTTTAGTTATTTATTTTTTCTCTGTTGTATATGTATTTATGTAATTTGGTTACAATCTAAGTAATAAATAAATTTTAGTTGTTAAAAAAAAACCTGAAATTACATGTTTGCCCCGAAAGACCCGACCCGATATATCCCAAATGAAGACCCGCCTGGGAACACAGAACACGTCACCGTTTGGTTTCTTCCTCTGTCTTCTCTATTCGGTCGAGAAGGGGAAGGGAGGGATAATAATAAAAAAAGCCGAAAGTCATGGGAGATGTTAAAGTAGACGACGATGCGATTCTAAAATCCTTCCTAGCCGAGGTTGGTGAGGTTGAGAGGGACAACGAAGTCGTCAGGTTTCCTTCCCAAAAACATTTTCTTTAACCTAGTTTTTTTAGCTCTGATCTGACCCAACGTATAATCGTTATTATGCAATTCATATTGCGTTAGGCTGAGTCTGAGTTTCTATAGTTTTCTTCACTATACACTTGATTTCAATATGGGTCTTATCATTTTTCTTATCAAATATGCTCTGTTTCTTGAATGGATGTGGTATAATTACTTATCTTGTACTGTTAGAACTTTTACTGGTATGGTCGATGTGTTGTATCCATGTCTTATAAAAAAAATTGAAACTTTGTAGGATTCTCTCATGTTTCAAGCTGAACCCGTTTGAGCACCTTAACTTATCTTTCGACTCTTCCACGGATGATGTTAAAAGGCAGTACAGAAAGGTATTATTTTTGAGTTATCACTCAAAAGACATTTTAATTTTACGAAACTAATTGAGAGTTCACTTGAAACTTTTTGACTAATTTGTATATTTTAACAGATATCTTTGATGGTTCACCCTGACAAATGCAAGCATCCGCAAGCACAGGAGGCTTTTGGAGGTTAGTAGTCTTAAAAGTATTGGTTTGGTTGGATGAACTTGTCATGTTTATATGGATTTTGATTTATTGAACAGCGTTGGCAAAAGCGCAACAGCTACTGCTGAACGACCAAGAAAGAGATTATATTCTCACCCAAGTCCAGGCTGCCAAAGGTACTAGCACCCCCACTTCTGGAGATACATACCATGTGCACACAACTACACATTATGCTAGATCATTTTTAGTTTACCATTTTTTCTTTTTTTATTCGTTCTCTTCGTGACAACCTTCTTTTCTCCAACTGTGAAATGCAGAAGAGCTTAAGATGAAGAGAAAAAAACAGTTGAAGAAAGATACCGCCTCTAAAATAAAGTCCTTGGTTGATGAGGTAACGAAACCGTTTCTTTTTGGTTTTACATTTAACGTACTTAGCTTAAATCTTTTTACCTTTCTATTTTTCCAATGTGAGGATCTAGATATCATATAAGCTGGGAGGCTTATTTTAGCCATCAATATCAAAGTATCGATTTTGAAACTGTAGATTTTCTTTTAGGACCTTAGCTTTTGTCAAAATTGGGCTTCTTCTGGAATGAACCAATAGCTTTTGCTTGTTCAGCGAGTATAATATCTGTGTTTTACTGACTAGTTGCCAATTTTAAAGAATTTTTTGTCTAGATGCATGTTGAGCATAGTAGTACATTTTGAAAATGTCTTGCTGTACATTGTTATAACGTAAACCCCCTTGATACATTTACCTTGTGCTTGTTATTTGCGCATGAAATAAAAATTATAATAATGAATATGTAGGTCATGTTAATGTATGTGTTAGATGAAAGGGTATATCAATGGATTTGTTTCGTCTGCATCGCTATATAGTCACAACTCGTTGTTTATAAGTCCTAGTTTTTTTGTCAGTTTCACATTGTGTTTTTGGGGGGTTTTTTTTTGTCACTCCTATTTGTCTTCTTCTCCGGTTCAGATTCCTCTGATCTTATAGTGATAAACATTTTTGATATACTCAGGGAAAGCATGAGCAAATATATGAGCAATCTGAAGAGTTTCAGAAGGAGCTGAAGTTAAAGGTCCGAGAGATATTAACAGACCAGGAGTGGCGTAGGAGAAAAATGGCCATGAGGGTATATAGCGTTTCTCGTTTGCGTTGCGTTATAATTTCTCCGTGAGAAGTCACACCGATCTTTCATTTATCTTTTGTGCTACTGCTTCTTGACATTTAGATATCAGAAGAAGAGGGAAGACTGAAGAAGGATGAAGAAGAGCAAAAGGAGATACGGAAGAAAAAACGTGAGCATGAAGAACAGTGGGAAGGAACTAGAGAAAACAGGGTTTGTGCCTTTCTTAATCCATTATCTTTATATTCCTAACCTCCCTATGAATTCATTAGTATAGAACCAGATTAGCTCACCTTTTTAGAGAAGAGAACGCATCTGAAATAGTTTAAACCATTATGTCACTTCTTATGAAAAGAACTTTCTGATCTCTTATAAAGATGATATATGCAATCTCTCATGTTCACTACTTGACCATGGAATAATTATAAAAGGATATAGAGGCTTAACACAATTGCTATTTATCCTTGATGTTATTGGTTTTTGTTAACGTTTGTGTTTCCATGCGCAGGTATCAAGCTGGAGAGACTTCATGAAAGCAGGAAAGAAGGTAAGAGTGACACGTCCCAAATTGAATTATTGAGTTATTGTCTTTTTCTTTTGGTGAGATTGCAATCTAAACCTCTGTTATCTTCATCCTTCAGGCCAAAAAGGGAGAGACGCGCCCCCCAAAACTGAAGACAGAGGATCCAAACAAATCATACGTCCAAAGGCCGGTCAAGAAAGGCTGAGTCTCTCGACTCTTTTTTTTTTTTTTTAATGTTGTTGCCATTGATAGATTGGCCTTTGACTCGTTCTACTGCTTGTGTCTGTGTATCTCTTTGTCCATCACCAACTCATTGTCTTTCTAATTTATCTCACTTCTCAAACGCGTAAAGACCTTTGACAACGTATTATTGCCTCAGTAATGTCTTTAGAACTGTAGATATGTTTGACTGTAGATCTCTTTATAAGTTTATATCATCATTGTGTTACTTCGTGGTGACGAACTATTAAGATGTTCACGACAAGAGACCAAGAAAAAAGCATGTTCTCTTCATAGATTTCCTTCACGCAACCGTAATGGTACGTACAGACCATCACTGCTATGTACAGCACAAGCAACAAGCTCCAGAAGAGCCAAAAAGAAGAAAATTGCAATTTTGATATCTCGAGTGTCTTATTAAATCTTTGTTTCGTGTGATATGCATATGTCACTACAACAACTCAACCGCTTGTATTTGTGTCCCTGAGAAGAAAAATGCAGAAGCAGACTTTTTTTTCGAAAAAAAACTTTGTGAATTATCATCAAACATTCTTCGTAGCTGATGATCATGTCTGCATAATTGTAATGAGAGACAATTTGAAGTTCGTTGACATAATTTGGTTTATAAATTATAACCTTTACCACTTATACTAGAGCTTCTTTGTGTGTGTTTGTAAATCATTTCTAAAATTTATAGCCAAACGTGGTAAATCGCAATCAATAAGTCATCTGATATAAATATCAATCTATCATTAAACGACAATTTGGTTTAATCAAATCATGTTGATATCAAACTAATAGCACGCAAGATTCATAATTTATCCAAATTTATATACTTTAAACACCTACAAAATTTGTATACTGTTCTGGAGATAAAATTTTCAGTTTATATTTTAAAAATATATAAAAATTCAGTAATATGTTAATTATACCTGGGCTGATTACAAAAAAAAATCTTAATAATTATAAATTATATAAAGACCTTTATATATTTTTTCCATCGCATTTATTAATAGAGGAGAACATGAACTTCTTGTTGAGTGTAATTCTCAAAATTATATTCTTTGACTAGTTTTGTTAAATTTCCTTTTCCCATAGGAGAAGAAATGAATAAAAAAACAAATAATAAAAAGAAATAAAAAGAAAAGGATATAAAAAGATCTAGAGTGTTCCGCTCCACAAGACCTTTAAGCAAAGTCTTCGAAGAGCAGCCACAACAACAAACTCCCATCTCCTTCTCTCTCTCTCGCATCTCTCCTCTTTTGTTTTTAGGGTTTTCTTAAAAACGGAGAAAAGATGTTCAGAAGAGGACCTTCGAGCAAGAGCGACAACACCAAGTTCTACGAGATCCTCGGCGTCCCCAAGACCGCCTCACCTGAAGATCTCAAAAAGGCTTACAAGAAAGCCGCCATCAAAAACCATCCCGACAAGGGTGGAGATCCAGAAAAGGTCTGATTCCTTCGATCCCCAATTTATTACACAGATTGTCTGAAAAATTCAGTTCGTGTCGGTCTGGGAAAATCTAAGTTTTTTTTTTTGTTAATAATTTGAATTGGATTGTCCGATCGATTAGATCTTCGTAATTAGATCTGAAATTCGATAGCTTTAGGTTAACTGGTTCATGTCTCTGTGCAGTTCAAGGAGCTAGCTCAGGCTTATGAGGTTCTCAGCGATCCGGAGAAGCGTGAGATCTATGATCAGTACGGTGAGGATGCGCTCAAGGAAGGAATGGGTGGTGGAGGCGGTGGTCATGACCCCTTTGACATCTTCTCCTCCTTCTTTGGTGGTGGCGGTGGACACCCTTTCGGAGGTTTGTCTCTCATCTCACAATCGATTTTGAGTTTTTGACTTTTGAATTGATGATAAAGGTTTGATTTTTGGGTTTTTGATTAGGTGGCAGCAGCCGTGGAAGGAGGCAGAGGCGTGGTGAAGATGTTGTTCACCCTCTGAAGGTTTCTCTAGAGGATCTTTATCTCGGAACAACGAAGAAGCTCTCGCTTTCAAGGAAGGCTTTGTGCTCCAAGTGTAACGGGTTAGTACTTTTTTAAGTTTATGCATGAAAGAGTTGTTTTACTGACGTTAATGTGATTTTTTATGATGGCAGAAAGGGTTCGAAGTCTGGAGCTTCGATGACTTGCGGTGGATGCCAGGGATCTGGAATGAAGGTCTCCATCAGGCAGATCGGGCCTGGGATGATTCAGCAGATGCAGCATCCTTGTCATGACTGCAAGGGCACTGGAGAGACTATCAACGATAGGGATAGGTGCCCACAGTGCAAAGGAGAGAAGGTTGTCTCGGAGAAGAAGGTGCTTGAAGTAGCTGTGGAGAAGGGGATGCAACACAGCCAGAAGATTACATTCAGGGGACAAGCAGATGAAGCGGTTAGTGATGATTTTACTCATTTTGGTAATTATATTATTCGTCTATTGACTTTGTACTCTTTTTGGAAACAGCCTGATACAGTCACTGGAGATATAGTGTTCGTCATCCAGCAGAAGGAGCACTCAACCTTCAAGAGAAAGGGAGATGATCTCTTCGTGGAGCACACCCTCTCTCTAACAGAAGCCCTCTGTGGGTTCCAGTTCGTCTTGACACACTTGGACACAAGGCAGCTTCTCATCAAATCGAATCCCGGGGAGGTTGTGAAGCCAGGTACGTATCTCTCAGTCATGATCCCTATTAGCCGGTTTAGTATGGTCCAATTGTACATGTAATTTAAGTTGGTTTAGTACAATCATATCTACTCTGCACTAAACCAACTTAAATTACATGTACAATTTTACAATCATATATACTCTGCACTAAACCGAATTAAACCAACTTAAATTACATGTACAATTGGACCATACTAAACCGGGTAGTAATCCCTCTATGTTATTCACAGCCTCTCTCTTTCTTACAGTGTTGTGTATTTTGGTTTGTTGATAGATTCGTACAGGGCGATAAGTGACGAGGGAATGCCGATTCACCAAAGGCCCTTCATGAAGGGCAAGCTGTACATCCACTTCACTGTAGAGTTCCCGGACAGTCTGAGCCTGGACCAGACAAAGGCCATTGAAGCGGTCTTGCCAAGGCCTGCAAATGCGACTCTGAGTGACATGGAGATAGACGAGTGCGAGGAGACGACGCTGCACGATGTGAACATTGAGGATGAGATGAGGAGGAAGGCTCAAGCTCAAAGAGAGGCTTATGATGATGACGACGATGATGAGGAAGGCCCAGGCGGTGCTCAGCGTGTGCAATGCGCCCAGCAGTGATGTGACTTGCGCTTTTTAGTGATATCTAAATGCTGGTTACGATTTTTTAGTAAGACTTTTGCCGATTCGGTGGCAAGGAACTCCTCTTAATTCAAATGCTGGTTACATTTTTGTTTGTTTTGTTTTTTTTTTTCTGAATAAACTTCTCTAGTTCTTGGATCTTGTTACTAGTTCGGGTTGTACGAAACTATAGTTTGGATGTGAACTTAGTAATAGAGAATGCGTTTGTTTTATAGACACAAGTGAAGACTCGTACACAATGCTACTACTCTACTACAGGGATGATGGATCAGTACCATCCAAACACTCCAGCCAACCTAATGCCATCTGGTCATCCCAAACCCAAAGGTTACATTGGCAATGCTCAAGATCCAGCTGCTGTGGCGGATGCACCATCTAGATCCTATGGATCAGACCGGTTCGAAGCATATGGAGAGAGAGCTAGGTTTCAGAGCGGAGCCAGAGATCATGGGTTCGACTCTAGGGGTCAGTACCCTAGTGGTACAGTCTCACGGTTCTACTGATGTGATAATTACTTGAAACATATTGTGCTTATGAGATTGACTAAAACGCTTTATGAATCAGTTAAAGCGTTTTAGACAACTCAGAAATGTTTCGTTTTTTATAACCCACAATATATAATCTGCAATTTGATATATTATAAATTAGAATTATTATAAAATGTATCAATTTATTGTGATTCATGTCTAACCATTTTAATCGCACAAAATTAAATTGTAATATAGCATATATTGTAGATAACTGATATGAAATAGAAGTACCAATTATATGATGAAGTAATTGTCGATTTGACTAGTATTAACAAAAATTGAACTGTATTTACACTGCATGGGGGTGGTTTAATTGCAAAAAGATCTTCTATAAACCTTTACATAATTCATAATAAATTGTATTTTTTATTTTGAATCCCGTACTACATAGTATAAAATCATTAATAAAGTTTTTGCGATCTGCAATTTGTTTTATTATCACCATAAATTTATAATTTTGTAAGATAAAAAATTTAATTTTATAAATTACAAAAATGTGGGAGTCTCCTGCGCCTGTTAGTGGGGTTTTAACTTAAACCGGTTCGGACTGATATTCCGGTTGCGGTTCAACCGGTTCGAAGGCCCGTCAAAGTTTATTGGGTTTAAATGTTAAAATCCTAAACTCGACACCTAAAATCACACGTATTTGGGAAAACGAGGGACTCAATCAAAACTTTCCCACTAAACAATTCTCTTTCACTGCATAATAAGAAAAGGCGTGCCATTATCACGGCGACCGTTTCTTCGCCTTCGCCTAAATCGCTCGTAGCCGCCGGAGGAGAAGGAGAAGACGCAAGGGTTCGATTTCGTTTCTCTTCCTCTTTTCATGTTTCCTTAGCCCTAGATTTAGAAGCCTGTATCTCGACAAAATACATTGCTAGATTCTGTTGATTCTGAATGTTTACTAGGGTTTATGCATGCTCCCACTCCTAATCTTTGAGTTTGCTGCAGCATTGTGCTCTTCGGTAGTCGAATTCTCGAGAAGGGATAATGGTGAGTTGAAATTTCATTCGTTATGATTCTCCAGAAGATCGTGGCTCTGAGTGTTTTAATACTTGATTATGTAATCTATTGTACTTTTGGAAAATTGCAGTCGGATATTAGGAAGTGGTTTATGAAAGCCCACGAGAAGGGCAATGGGAATGCTCCAAAACCGACGTCTTCAAAGGCTGGTGCTGTTGTGGTGGATGCTAAGGAGACTGCACCGATAAAATCAGAGCAGGTGAGGTTTTCTACTTCTATAGGGTGTATCTTGGCAGAACAATCTATTAGGTATTGCAAGCATGAAGTTATTAAGTGGCTTTTTTTGCTTAATGTGTACTTGCATTCGGTGAGGGTTGCATGAAACTAGAAACACGTGTTTTATGTTTCTTTTGTGTTTACTGGCGTTCTGTTAAACACTTGGAGCTTGATTGACAGGCTAGTGAAGACCTGGAAACTGCTGCTCGGAAAAAAACTAGCAAGTATTTTGCTAAAGATAAAGCTAAAGCTAAAGAGGAGAAAGGGGTGGAAGAGCTTCCTGCCAAGAGGAAACTTAAGACTGATTCCGATGATTTAGGCAAGCCTCGCCCAAGAAAGGCTATCAAGGTTGATGATGACGATGATGATGATTTTGAGGTGCCTAGTGCGAAGAAGACTCGTGATAGCACTCCCAGCAAAAAACTAAAGACTGGGTCAGGTAGAGGTGTCGCAACTAAAGCTGTTGATAATGACGAGGCTGATGATGGCGAAGACGCCCAAGAAAAGGATACTCCTGTTAAATCAGGCGGAAGAGGCCGTGGCGGTAGAGCTGCATCAGGGGCCTCAACTGGTGGAAGAGGAGGTGGAGGTGGAGGTAGAGGGAGAGGTGGGTTTATGAATTTTGGTGAAAGGAAAGACCCGCCTCATAAAGGAGAAAAGGTCTGTACGTTACTTGATCGAATGTCTTATCATAATTGACTGTCCTGGGTCTTCATGTTATACTGACCTTTCTCTGTTTCCAGGAAGTTCCTGAAGGCAGCCCTGATTGCTTAGCTGGATCGACATTTGTTATTAGTGGAACACTTGACAGGTATTTCATTGTTTCATGCTTCTCGCCTTTCCCAAGTTTATTTTGTTACAGTTTCTTAAACATTCTTGATATTGCAGTTTAGAAAGAGAAGAGGCAGAAGATCTGATAAAGCGTCATGGTGGTCGTGTCACAGGCTCTGTTAGCAAGAAAACGGTATGCCTTCACGCCTTATATATGTTTTTTTTGGATGGGAGGTAATGGCATAGAACTAAAATCCTTGTTTGCAGACTTACCTTTTGTGTGATGAAGACATCGGTGGAAAGAAATCTGAAAAAGCTAAAGAGCTGGGGTGCGTGCCCACTGATGCATATAATTACAGTAAATTTGAGTTGTTTTTTGTCCTCAAGCATTCTGACTTGTATATTTTGTTCAGCACTAAGTTCCTTACAGAAGATGGCCTATTTGACATGATCCGTTCCTCTAAACCCGTAAAAAAGTCTCTACCTGAAAAAACAAACAAAAGCACCGAGAAAGTCAGTGCACTGCCGAAGATAAGTCCTCAGAAAGAAGAGACGAGAGGTATGAACTGCACTTCTATAGAGCATGCATTTTGGATATCTGGTCGTATGTTTAATAATCCTTTTCCAGAAATTGCTCCTTTGGTTTCAATAGATGCTTTAGCAGTTTACTTTGTTGCCATTTCTTCTCATTATCCCTGTAATTAATAGTGATCACAATCATTTCTAGGCAAACCTTTAGCAAAAAGTTCGCCCAACAAGGTCCCCCCACCATCTTCCCCGGCAAAGGGGAAAAAGAAAATTATCCAGTCTTCCTTGCCATGGACGGAAAAGTACAGACCGAAGGTCACAAATGAGATTGTTGGGAATCAGTCATCGGTATGTCATATGTGTACAGATTACTTTATGTTGCTTTTGTTCAGTGACATGGAAATGATGAATCTTTTGTCAAATTGATTGCAGGTTACTCAGCTTCACAACTGGCTGTCCCATTGGCATGAGCAATTTGGGGGTAGTGGAAGTAAAGGAAAGGGGAAGAAATTAACTGATGCTGGTGCCAAGAAGGCTGTACTTTTGAGCGGAACACCTGGTATTGGAAAAACAACATCAGCAAAGTTGGTTACTCAGATGCTTGGTTTCCAGGCAGTTGAGGTGAGTTCATATTTGTTTTAGTTCATCGGTTAACGATCAATTTCGTGCACATTCCTTGCTTGAAAGATATACTTTGCACTTTCTATTTAGGTTAATGCTAGTGACAGTCGAGGAAAGGCGAACTCGAATATTGCCAAAGGAATTGGTGGTAGCAACGCAAATACTGTAAAAGAACTTGTCAATAACGAAGCCATAGCTTCTAACATTGATAAGTATGTTGTTGTTTGTTTTTATCCTATCACTGCTGGCAACTAGTCCTAGATGCTTGTATTTTTTCCCTGACTTAAACAAGATTTTATCTTCAGGTCAAAGCACCCGAAGACTGTTCTAATCATGGATGAAGTAGATGGAATGTCTGCAGGCGACAGAGGAGGCGTTGCCGATCTCATTGCTAGCATTAAAATATCAAAAATTCCTATCATTTGCATTTGTAATGACCGATACAGTCAGAAATTGAAGAGTTTAGTAAACTACTGTCTGCCCCTCAATTACCGGAAGCCCACGAAGCAGCAGGTTTGATTAAGATTATTGTATTTGTGCTTTCTGCATTTTATTACGATATTGAATGCACAGTCTTCCATGCAGTGGACCAATGGTGGTCTCTTTGGCATGTTTGTTTTGTACCATTATCAGTTCTAGAGCTCTTGTTTATCTTCTTTCTGTTTTTACCATCAGATTGTCGACAATAGTGTCCTGTTTATACTTAGAAGATAGGGCTATTGGGAAAATACCTCAAGTTTTTGCTTATGAACTTCGCTGTATAAAGAAAAACTTGTAAATTTCAGCTGCATTGAGGATCTGAATCGTCGTAATACTCTATTTTATCATAAAAAAATGTCTGTTCTCTTATGAAACCAACTTGTCTTCTCATTACAGATGGCGAAAAGGCTGGCACATGTTGCTAAGGCAGAAGGCCTTGAAGTTAATGATGTAAGATGCAGTACTTAATGTTCTTACTTTAACTTGCTTCTGTCTGTCAATGCTAACCAGATCTACATAGCATACATCTGCTTGGGATTAATATCTTAGCGAAAATCCTCTTCATGTCATTCTCCTTTTACTGTTGTAAATAAATGAGAATAGAAGTATTAGATTTGGTGTAAAGTATATGTGTCAGGCAAGGTAAAGGGCAAACACTCTCATTGCTCTTTTACTTTTAAAGCCTATTTTTGTATTACTTGATCTCTTTGATTCTGTTTTCTGTAATTCAAGTCCCTGGGAAATCGGATGCCAGTTGTAATAGCATAAACGTTTAAGAATAGAATTTGATTCCTGTGTTAGCTGTGTCCGTCCAGTCGTCCTGTATTCTAATGCTTCATGGTTTTCTGCTTAATCTCATAAGCATTTTGGTGGTGGGCGTTTTGTGCTACCAGTTTCTCCCCCTGCAAATCATAAATTTTTCCTTTTTGTCAGATTGCCCTGGAGGAACTCGCTGAGAGAGTGAATGGTGACATACGGTTGGCCCTGAATCAGCTCCAATATATGAGCCTGTCCATGTCAGTCATCAAGTACGATGATATCAGGCAGCGCCTGCTAAGCAGTGCGAAGGATGAAGATATTTCACCTTTCACAGCTGTTGACAAGTAATATCTCATGTCATATTAGTTCATCAATGCACATAGTAGTGTATCTTATAAGTGTATGGCATTGCTTAATTGTCTGAAGTTATAACGGTGATAATGGATGAACGGATTGACCTAAGCATGACTGGTAATGCTTTCCTTTCAGGTTGTTTGGTTATAATGGTGGGAAGCTGAGAATGGATGAACGGATTGACCTAAGCATGAGTGATTTTGATTTGGTTCCCCTTATTGTACAGGTCCGTACTTTTGGATACTTGAGAGGTTCTTTGTGATTTCTTGAACAGTTTCCCACATGAGAGTGTCGAGCTTGGAAATTTGTATCTCATTTAACTTTAAATTTAAAGACAGTTTATTTTCTTTCCCTCTGGCAGGAAAACTATGTCAATTATAGGCCAAGTTCAGCCGGCAAAGATGAGGCAAAACGAATGGACTTACTTGCCCGTGCTGCTGAATCTATTGCGGATGGAGATATTATCAACGTGCAGATTCGGAGACATAGGCAATGGCAACTCTCTCTATCTTCCTGTGTCGCATCTTCTATTCTCCCGTAAGTTGCTTCCAGTTATTGAGAATAAAATTAACCAAAATAGCTATTCTTTTTCTCTTACATGAAGTTTGTGTTGCCGATGAATATCTCCTTTCCTACCCTCTAGTGTATTTAACTATTTATTTTGTTTCTATGCTTTCTTAAACCTATCCTCTTATTTTGCCATGTATGTGTATGTGTATGTGTTGTGTGACTTGTGTCTTTGTTACGGATATCTCTCCGGTGTAGAATTCCAGGGATAGAAAGATGCGTTGTGCTTTCTAATACTTGAGAACTAACGTATACTTGTTTTGTTTGACCAGAGCTTCGTTGATGCATGGATCAAGGGACGTGCTAGAGCAGGTAATGTTTTTCGGTTATCATTCAGTTTACCTCCCTTTTCCGATGATGCATATCCATATTCCACATGATGCATTCTTTTTTTTGCATATAAGTTGTTGACTCTGCAATCCACCACTCATATGTCGAAATTAGAGTTTCGTAAAATGAGATCCTTCCTAGGATTTAAGACTTGAGCATGTTTATGGATATGGTTATGGCATGAGCATGTTTCTCCGTTTTGTAGCTCTGAAGCTGCCTAGAATATGATGATATTAACATTGCATAGTTGTGGACGCAATTATTGAATGCAGGGAGAACGTAATTTCAATAGATTTGGTGGGTGGCTTGGCAAGAATTCTACGGCGGGAAAAAATACGAGGTTGCTGGAAGATCTGCATGTTCATGTCCTTGCTTCCCGTGAATCCAGCTCTGGAAGGTTGTTTCCACATCTCTTTCACTATTTACTACCTTGCTCTCTTCATATTTCATCAGTCTGTGAAAAGACAAACTTTTTTAACCTCCTGCCTTTCTTCTCGTCAATGTTATGTTTCTTATTCCAACTTTCTATTACTGTCAATGTTTGACCACAGGGAGACTCTTCGCGTTGATTATCTACCCCTTCTCTTGAACCGCTTGACGAGTCCGCTCCAGACACTGCCTAAGGTTTGACTTATTAACATCTGTTTTTTATTCATTACCGCAGTATACACTTGTTTGTATAATATCGAGGACAAGGTTAATTAACATGATGAGAATTCTATGTAATATGTGAAAATATATACCCAGGATGAAGCTGTTTCAGAAGTTGTTGAATTCATGAACTCCTACTCTATAAGCCAGGAGGACTATGATACTATTATGGAGTTGGCGAAATTTAAGGTATACACGATTTCCTTTTTTCACTAAATATCACTACTAGAGCTGCGACAATGAATCTCTAATAATGTATTGTAATCTCTACGAATTCAGGGACGTGCAAATCCATTAGAGGGTGTCGCACCTGCAGTGAAAACAGCCTTGACTAAAAAATACAAGGAGACGAGTAAAACCAGAATGGTACGTGCTGCTGACATGGTGCAGCTTCCGGGGTTGAAAAAAGCGCCGAAGAAGCGAATCGCTGCAATGCTTGAACCAAATGTTGAAAGTTTGGGGGGTGAAGATGGCGTGCCGTTAGCAGAGAATGAAGAAGAAAACGAATCAGACGCTGAAGACTCAGGTACTGTGCATCTTTGTGAACTATTATAGTAGAACTGGTTCTGTATAATCAGTGACTGAGTCTCAGAAAGACATAACAAAATCACCTTAGGTAATATCTAGTAGGACTTGCGAACTACTTGACCAGATGTAATCCTGACTGGGTTTCTCTTTTTTTGCTTTTGATATTCCAGAAGAGGCAACTAATGGAGAAAAGCTGGAGTCAAATCTAAAAAGTTTGAATGCTAGAGGTCGGTCTTATTACTTCATATGATCAGTTGTGTTTTCCTTTAGAAAAGTCAGCCTAGAAACATATCTTGGCTCTGGACTTGCCAGAATCATTACTCCACATCACTTAGCATCATATCTAACGAACTATATATATAATTGGGATGTGCAGGGATCCAAGTTGAAGTGGATTTGAAAGGAGCTGGAAGCTCAGGAGGTACAAGGAAGGCAGCTGGTAGAGGCAGGGGCAGAGGCAAAGCAGCAGATGCTTCTGCGGCTGAGAAGAAGGCTACAGGACGAGGCGCCGGTGCCAAGAGAAAGAGATGAGAAAAAGCCAAAATCGTTTCGGTTTTCAGGCAATTTTATCAAGAAACGTCTCTTCTTAGAATGTTCATGTTTGGATATAAAGCGATTTTCGCTTTGTTTTTTTTTTCTTCCTGGATTTGACAAATGAAGTTTATGCTGTCACTGGAGTTTAGGGCGGATTCTAGTTTGTATCGAACGCAGAAGACTTTGCTCTTTTAACTGAATTGCAAAAAAAAAAAACAAGTACAAGAAGACTCAAAACCTACAAAATGAGTGTATAGAATGTAAACTAAAACCTCATTTCGATTGTTAATTCTGCTGTGTTCTCTGATTTTGATTGCAACATCAACCCTATCTCTGAGTAAGGGTAGAGACACTGATGACTGTAATGCATTATTAATCAGAAGCAGCATTAGAATACAATAAACACACTATCATAACAACATACAGACCAACGCACAACAATCTTTAGTTTTTGTTTTGTTGCGACATAACACATGGAGTTCATCTCTGAAGCAATCCTCCTTTTGGTCTTAAATAATCTTTTTATTATTATTTTAGAACCAAAATCTCTTCCTAATGCTCCCACACCTCTGAACTTCAGACTCGGTATATTATATATAGCATAGTTTGACAATAAAAACATCTTCTCGTCTCTGACAAGAAAGAAAAAGAAACAACAATACAAGATCTTAGATGTTGCTGAGGAACAACCGCTTGATAAGCCAAAGCTGAAGCAGTATTATACCTTTGCCAACAATATGCTGGCACTAGTTTTATTAGCTAGAACCAGATGCAGCCGCGCATGTTCCTTTAACACCTCTTTCATTCAAAGAATGTTCATCACTCGCTTCTGATCTTCTACTATGCTCATTGTTAGGTTCAGCAGGAGTGTTGTTATCTAAGCCATTTGATGATACAGGTTCAGTCCCTGGTCTAGTACTGTCTTCTCTCGTTTCTAAACGTTCCATCATGCGGGACACGGTGGCTATTCCGGCACTGACCTCTCTTTTAACCTCAGAGCCAAGTTCTGCAATGGAAGTGCTGCGTGAAAAGAATCTATCTTTCCAGCTCCTCGTGTTCTTTGATATTGATTCTTTGTATCTACATTGTGCATAAGGAACCACTTCGGATTGTTACAAAAACATATACAGACCAAAGGTAGCTTGATAGAGATGGGATACCTCATTGAGACAGCATTTAGTCGAGACTTAAGAGACTCTGAAAATGATTGGAGCTCTGATGGTCCAGCTCTATCTTGATCACTAGAGGTAGGCTGATTAGGAGACCTGTGTATTGTTAAACAAGAGAAGGCTCACATGGGCTGCATGTAACTACACAGTCAATTAAAAGGCGAGAGTTCAGGTAAAGACCTGTTGTTTGAAGGAGAAACCTGTGGCTGCATGTTTGAATGAAGAGAACCCTCTCCTAAAGTATTTTGATGAGAGAGAGGAAGGTTTGTGACAGTGTCACTCTCATCTCTCTGGGATGGAGAGGAAGGCATTGGAGGATGAGGTGGAGAAGCATTGGAATGCGGAGAGAACACCCTGAGCTGTGGATGACCTTGAGTTGATGACCTGCTTCTGTGACCTTCTCTTCTTGCACCATGTCTTGCTCGGCCCATAGCAGCAGCAGCAGCCAAGTGCTGAATGATACGTTCTTCAATCTCTGCATTATCCACCCCTACTGGGAGCTGCATTTAAAGAAAATTTGTAAGAAAGATGCAGCTCTCTATTCAAATAATCCACTAGCAAAAGAGATGTAAGATACTCCCTCCTTTTTTCAAAAAATGACATTTTAGAAAAACAAATTTTCTTTTAAATTACATGACGTTTTCAGTTTTCAATTTTCAATGTATAATTTATTGGATTTTTATGTTATATGACTTTTATATTCTGTCGTTTTTTTTGTTGGTTGAAAGTGGTTAAGCTGATAGTTAATGATATTTTTGTTTAAAAATATGCAACACTAAACATTTTTTTAAATTTTTGTGCCCAAACCTAAAATGTTTATAATAAAAGAGACACATACATGTTGTAATTCAAAGTCACCAAGAGTTGGATGACGAAATATGGTAGCATTTCTAGGTGGATTGATGCGGAAACTCCTCTCCTGTACAACAGCCTCAAGCAACTCCTGACTGGTGAAACAGAGAAACACACACACATGATTCATAACTTGAACATCCAGCAAAAAAAAAAAAACTAAAAAAGTATTACAAGGAGAGAAAAAGAACCTAGTGGGATCTTTGAGACTAATTGATTGCCAACACATTGGGCACTGTGAACTCCTTTGACACCTGAACCACAAATGCCACATGATCTAATAAGTTCACACAAACAATAAACAAGGATACAAAAGCTTGAGGTATGAGAGTTTCTCTTATTCTCTCTTACCACTCAAGGATGCATTGAAGATGATACTCATGCTTGCAACTAGTCAACTGCGATAGATTAAAAAAAAAATGGTAATCAATCAACGTCATACAAAAACAAACCAAATATAATATTGAGACGACATACAGTTGAAGGATCAGAATCGCAGAAGACTTCAAGGCAAATGCTACAGGCATCATCACAAGGGTCTTGGATTCCCCCTTGAACAAAAGCTGCTGCTGATGTCAAATGCCCTTCAGACGACGTCGTCTTGTCTCCCGCTCCCTGTAATGTAATTGTTGACACCAACAAGACGTTTCAGCATATACATTTGAGATTGAGCACAATTCACCACCAAAGAAAATCAAAATCTAATGACATAACAATAAAAAGAAAAACATGTATATATAACAAGCAAGCTCATCATTGTCTCAAGCAAATGAAATTAAACGGGGAAAAAAACAAAGATTAAAGCCTAACCTCCATTGAAGTCGTGATGATGAGCTAAAGGAGATGAAAGAGAGAGATAATAAAGGAGGAACACGATGAAAGGAATGTATCTAGGGGGTTGTGAGAGAAAACAAAACCCTAGATTCACCCCGATGATAATGGATGAGAAAGAAATAAAGGAGAGGGAGATAAATATATGGAAAGATAAAAGACTCTTCTCTCTGCGCGTTGTCTCTTTTGACTCTCGACCCCTTCTTTTTAGTTTCTGTGTAAATTTAATTCAAGCCATTAAACGAAAAGACAACAAGTGGGTCCCAAATTATGACACGTGTTTGTACTTGTTCCTTAGATTTTTCTCTGTCCTCTCTTTTTGAAATGTACTTTCAGTTTACACTTAATCTGGACATTTTGATTTCACTCTTGGTCGAGAAAGGTACGAGCGAAGAATCATTATGTCTATACAAAAAGTAACAAATATCTGAAAAGAAATATTGTTTTCTCTCTGAATATTAACAATAATAAACAAAGAAGGAAAGATATCTAGACAAAAGTGTATTAAAAACTTCTAAAATGCAAGTAGCATTAGTGTTGATTTTGCTTGCTAGTTGATATTTTATTCTTCTTCTCTTATGAGATGCTGTTTCTGGTTCTTGTCTTGTCTTTCTAGGATGATACTTAAATAAGCAGCACTAGTGTTGATTTTGTAAATCTCGAAAGAGTTTACTCTCTTGGTCGAGAAAGGTACGACAAGGAGAATAATAGTATGCTTTATGAAATATAATGAATATATTAAAAAGTTTTTAAAACACTACAGAAGGCGGAAGATTAGAGAAAGATGTTAAAAAGCCTAGAGAAAGAAGGAGATGAAGAAGAAAAAAACGTTGGTGAGTGAGTCGATTTCACAGTTTTACAAAACCACGAACCGAAACCAAAGACTGTTCTCTGACATAAGTCTTAAGAGACCTTTCTCGTTTTCTTTATCTTCCAATATAGCCTAGACGATGAAGGATCATTGCTAAAACGAGCATGCATATTGCAAAGATCAACCCGCCTTTGCCTAGCAACCACTTCTTTGCTTTCTTCGCTTTTTCTATCCCGGTTTGAGCCCGGTCCGCCCATCGCATCTACACACAACAGTTACAAATGAGATAACTAATACAGTCAGTTCTGCATTGTTTTCCTAAAACCGAGTGCGTACCATTTTCTCCAAAGCTTCAGGAGAAAGAGAAGCCATGGCTTCTTGAGCTTTTGCTGCATCTTCTCGAGACAGCTTCATTCTGAATTGTTCGCTCATGCTAGCCATCATCTCCGGGTTCATGTTCTTAATCATAGACGTGAACATCTATCCCAAAAAAAACAAAGAAAATACAATATATTAACATCTACAATCACATTTGTTTTCTCCAGATGGTGCGGTTGAAGCGAAAGGGTTGTCTCCTTTAAACGAAGAGGCTGTTTGGACCATCTTTTGAATCTCTTCAGGTGACATTTTGCCTACCATGCTCGAGGCAGTTTTGAACATGTCTGGTGACATGTCTCCAGCTTTGCCTCCGCTCAGAGCAGCAAGTGTGTCCGGATCAGTTTTGGAGATGAAGTTCTGGAACGTTCTGCAGGCCATAGAAAGGAAGAAAATAATTCAGACATGTAGCAGATACAGCACATCTATACAGTATTTTGGAAAGGTGTTGAACCTGATTGCTTCTGGATCATCTCTGAGAGCCTGCAATCCATCAAGATCGGTCTTAACGCCCTGAGCATGTATACCACTGTTGCTTTCTCGTTGTCTCCCAGTAACCTCTTTAGATGCCTTTTTCTTTTCTCCAGAAATAACAGTATCTTCCTCGGTTATATCTTCAATCACCACACCTAATAACCAAAACAAGATGGCAGTTTTCAGTTATTTTGCCATTCATGGATGAACCAGATCGTTGATGCAGCAAAGAAACGTCGGGTCTAACAAAATACACTATATTCTTCAAACAATTCATAAGAGAAAAAAAAAAGATTATACCGCTTGATGATGTCTCGCCAGGGCCTTCAACCTCCAATCTTTCCTTATTAACATCTCTGAATTTTTAAAGAAAAAAAAAAGAAGATAAAAATGAAATAACTATAAGAAGAACCCAAAAGAATGACATAAACAGTAATTACTACAAAAATCATACCTTAGCACATCAGCAATTGTCTCATCTTCAGGGGAAACTTCATGGCCTTACTTAGATCAGAGACGGCATCCTTATAGTATTATAAAAGTCAATGAGCATTCAGGGAATATTGACAAGGACTCTCATAAAAAAAAAAAAACAGAAGAACTCACTTCAAACAGACCGAGATCTCTGTAAGCTTGACCCCTTCTGTATAGGGCTTTTATATTTGTCGCATCATATGCCAAAACCTTCGTTAATAAAATAAAAGAACGCAAATTTATCAGAAAATCTCCAAGACAGTGTGACATCATGCACCAATGTTTTGTCAAATTCTTTTTATAAAAAAAAATGCATTTTGTTGATGATGGGTTTTCCAATGAAAACCGGTCCAAATAAAAAAAACATAAATTCAGCCCAGACAAACTGGGAGGTTGATTGTTTGTGGTTTTTGAATTGGTTTTTGGTTTTAGTTTTTCTAAAAACCATTTTTTAGACAATCAAGTTTTTAGATAATTAGATTCCCTATAATTTAGGGAAACTAGTTTTTTCAAATAACTGTTTTTTCCAAAGAAAAACTAAAATCCAAGTTTTTGTGGTTTTTTTCAAAAACTCACGACAGTTTTCAATTTTTTTTTTAATTCATGTTTTGCTATATTTATTTATTAATACATGATAAATAAATAGAAAAATAACTAATACAAGCAAATCAGATTTAGTAAAAAAACATTTGTTTAATAATAATATATAATACAAAAATAATATCTACTAAGAACATTTCTAAAACTTTTCCATAAAATAAAATTAATTTATTAATTTTTTTATGTAAAGGTTACCTGTTTTGTTATTAAATATATTGCTATTATTTATTAAAAATTTCTGATATATTCTTTTAGTAATTTAAGTTTGTGTAAAATAATAAATGTTTCAGCTAAAAATTCTTAAAAATAACATAAAAATTAAAAAAAAAATTAAATCAGAATTTAGAAACAAAAAAAAAATCTAAAATCATATATAAAAATCCAGAATAAACATTTTATTTTCAGAATAAATATTTTATTTTTCAGAATAAACATTTTTTTCCAGAATAAATATTTTGTTTTCAGAATAAACATTTTTTCAGAATAAACATTTTAATTTTAATAAAAATTATTTTATTAATTTTAAAAGAAAAAGCAGAAAATAATTAAATTATTTAAAAAAAAATTATGTATGCTTTGATGATAGTATTTTATTTTTTTATTTTTCAATAACAGATATTTTACTATTCATAATATTTAAAATTTATTTTCTTTTAAAAGCAAAAACCAGAAACTAAAAACCAAAATCAAAAATCAAAAATCACCAATCAAGTTTTTCAAAAAACCAAAATCTACTGCAAAATCAAAAACCAAAAACTAAAAACCAAAAACTAAAAACCAAAAACCAAAATCCAAAAACCAAAAACCAAAATCTAGAATCTAACAAAACAATCATCACTTGGGTAATGAGTTAGAAGAGACCGTTGAGCCCAAGTCCAAGGAGGCCTAGCTCGTAGAAGTCAAAGAGGATAAGAGGATCCAGCTTAAGATGATGGCAGTGGCAGATCTTAGCGATTTTCTTTTATCAGAGTTATAATCATACTGGAGGCAATAAGCCAAAGTTTACAAATCATAGTCTGCACTGATTTTTCAATATCTTACATGCAGTTTAATATGTATATATTTAATTTAACAGGGGTTCAAATGACCCGTTATCCTTTTATATATAGGTATGCCACTGGATGATGGTTTAGATGTTTCAAGATTTTCGAGCACGTATTGCTGCAGGAACATCCAATTCACATATGTAGGATAATACAGAACGAGTTTAAAAAAGACATATATATATATTTCAAATTAATTAAAAGATATATCTAAAACTTTTCATTCAGAGAGAGCATTTTTATTTCCAATCTGATGTCTATTTCACTTACGATAATAGATAGCTATGCTATTACTCACGTCATGAACTGGCGAGGAACCAGCTCAAAGAGATCATTACCAAAACTCAAAAGGATCCACCACTCGAGCATCATACGGTTGGATCGTCTGACCTACCATTTCAACAATTCGGTATACAAAATTACAAATTCAAATCCAACATAGTCCCGCAGTTACTATGTTAATCTATAGTAGTTTAAGTCCTTTTTTAAAAGTAAGTGATCACAACTGTAACTAATGCTAATATGTTTTCTGAAATATTTTTAAATCACCAACACCTGCTAGCTTCAGAGCAAGTTGAAAAATTACGATCTTTGTGTACCAAAACTTAGGTATATATGTGGTATTACTTATTAGTGCATATATTTTTAATATTTTGTATACTTGTCGTCAAATTGGTAAATAGTTTTTACTAGTTTGTAAGCTTCTACATTTGCTGAAAACAAGAACAATTTTTTTTTCTTTAGTTTTCATCATTTATACCATAAAATTAAGTCCCCAAAAAAATTGATTTAAACTATTTTTATTAATACTAGGTTCTGGTCCGCGCTACGCGCGGATAATGTTTCAATATTTGTTTTGGAAATATAGCGCGGATAATGTTTCAATATTTGTTTTGGAAATATAGATTATATTTTAAAATTTTGGTGTTTCAATTGATTAGAGGTCGAAACTATTATAATTTAATATTAAAATTATTTTTAAGTTGATAAATGAAAAGAAAAAGTTACGAAAGAGTGATGTTTTAATTAAACATTTTTTTAGTTTTCTACTTTTCTTTGTTATTAGTTTCTATTTACAACAATCTTTAAAAATTGTTACGTTGTTTTCATATATTATGTTTTCTAAAAACATCATATTAGTAATAGTATATTTTAAAAGTATAACAAATGTACTGTTCCATTATTTGATTCAAAGTTGTTCATTTATATATATTGAAATAATATAAAGTTTAAGTGTATATTTGTATGTCATATTTGCCATTTAGTGTAGCCATAGTGATTTTTATCGTTTTATTGTTTTAGTTTATTTTTATTATGCGCTTTAACTTTTTTAAAAATATTAATATTTTCTAATTGAGAGTTGTTAATGATAGACCATATTGATTTGAAATATTTCTATAAATACTGATTATATATATAATGTTTAATATTTTAGTAATGTATAGATAAAATAAAATATCATATGAATTTTAACTAACTTAATTTTTTTGAACAGAATGATTAGTATTCTTAACTATTATATTTCTTTTGGTAGCATATTTGTATTTCTATTAGTGATTTTTTTAAATTGGTTTCCATAACATGTAATCTTTGGTAGAATTCATTGAGTTAGTAGAACTTAGTTTTTTGGTTGGTATTTGTAGATTTTTATGAAACTAATCAGTTATCTTACTGTTTTTTTCGTTTAATAGTTTTTAGCTGTATACTACGGTATATTTTTATATGTAGTAACTATTTTTAAAATAATGAGGATACATAACGATTAAAAGGTTATATCAGCTAATCACATATTCAAAAGAATGATTAAAATTTAAAAACTTGACATTGCTTTATGAAGGTAATGGATATATGTGATTCTGATTTGTTTCTATAATAGTTGTTTTTACTTGGTTGATGTTAACTTTCTAATGAGTTACTATTTGATATCGATTTAATTTTAACAAAGCTTATTTTGAACTAAAATATGTAGCTATATTTTCTTATTCGGTGTATTAGAAGCGTAAGATTTTATAAATAAAAATGAGTATGTTTAATATAATGATTACTCGAGTCATTTACAATGTACATTTTAAATTGTAGTTTTAAAATTACCCTTTTACTTTAAAATTGACATATAATATAAATTTAGAACATATGAATTTTCTTTTAAGATACAAAAAAATTCTAAAATGAATTGTTTCACTTTATTAAATTAAAAGGTAATTTGATATTCTGTGTGTTATTCTTATTTGCCTATTTAAAAAACTATTATAATTTGATGGAAAACAATACAATTTAGAAATACATAAATAGTTATATAAACCGATTATAGATACAAATATAAGAGAATTATAGATATTAACTTTATTTATTTGAGAAGTTAACAACTGAAACATTAGATTTTTTTTTTTTGCATATTTTTTAAAGTATATCTCATATATTTACCACATTCAGAGTGTTGCAAATAAAAGGTCTTGTCAACCTTCCTAGAAATGAAGTAATTCTATGGGTGCCACATAAGACAAAATATTATCAAATCTTTATTATTTAAAATCATTAATTATCATATATATTATAATTCCGTATGTTCTATTTAAGAAAACAATGAAGACTATTTTATATTAATAATTAATTATATGATTAGGGTTAATGAACAGTATAATATATGTTTAGATGAACCAAATTATTTTTCTAAGCTTAATTTTCGTGATGACATGTGTCATGGTTCAAAGGTTGTAATGTTTTCTTTTAATATATAGAGGATGTCTACGTGAAAAAATGATGTTCCCAAAAATGTAAAATAACGCATTTCAAATTCTTTGTTCATTGATAATTATATTATCCCATTTAAAATGTGTTTAGCACAAAAGGAAGGGTTTCAATATATTTTACTTGATATAAAATAATATACTCAATAATATTTTATCAGCTATTCAAAAAAAATCTATGCAATTTCTATTGAATAATTTCTTCTCATTTTACTTTCTCTTAACCGCCAAAACACTACACAAGTTCATCTTTCAAGCAGTTATCTATTTTGTATGGAAGGAGCGTAATGGACGTCTTCATTCAAATGGACATAAGCAACCTATTTTGGTGATCAGGGGGAAGCTGAGTGTTTTCTAGATATTTAGATAATTGGAAACCTTTTTTTTAGTTCAGGGTTGGACTAGTCCGTTGGTATTTTAGTTTTTAAAAATATTCTCCACATGTATAAGATTGGGCCGGAATGGAGCAAGGTTGGACCGGAACTTCAAATTGGTTTGAAACCCAGTCCGTAGTGACATGGCATATTGATTGGTGGGGAATATTTCTACTTATGTGACATCCCTTAGAAACTCCAAAAATAGTACCTTTTATATAGTAGGATATATACGGTTGATAGAAGTAGAAAAAGAGAGGAAAAAAGTTGAGAGATGGTGGAAGGAAACAGAAAGCTTTGATTGTTTGTCGGGACGTGCAAAAGCTCACGTGGCAGTTTCATTCTGATTGGTTCCCGAATCGTCGGCGCACGTGGCATGTCACTTGTCACCGAGAACTCTCTCTCTTATTACAGGATCAAGTGATCAACTAGTACGATCGATTGCCGTTCTGATTTAGGATGCGTCACTTTCAGCTCTTTCCTTCTTTCTTTCTGAGTTAATTTTATTCATGTTTTTCCCACCTAAATACAAACGATACTTTGATTAATATATATATATATATATATATATATATACAAACGATACTATTTGTAAATTGTGAATGAAAGTTTTAGTATGAACGCATTATTCCTTGTTTAAAAGTGAAGATGCAAAACATTTGGAACAAAATTATAGTGGTTTGAGTGGATTTCTTAAGAGGTATAACGAAATTGCTTGAGTATATATTAAGATCATGCATATCCTCAAGGTTTAAGCTAGACTTGAGGATGTATATGGTAGTCTTTCTGAAGCCAATGTCAAGATCAGTTGATCTGGAAGAGGAAACTCTCTGCTTCTGATAGACTGATAGTGCAGTCGATAACGTTGAATATATGAGTTATTTTTTTTTTTTTTTGCTAAATGGTAAATATCATTGATGACAATGAAAGTCTGGTTACAACGTAATTGAAAACCACATTCTGCTAATAGCCAATTTGATCCTAGTGACCGCAAAAAAAAATTAAAAAACCACTAGGATACAGAGTGATTAATTCTAAGCCTCTAACAAAAGAGAACTAAAAATTAATAGGTTCAAAGAACAAGTAGAACAACAGTTTAGACACCCAAATCAAAACGCTTCTTGCAGTACCTGAACAATCAGAATATATGAGTTATTGTTTGCGTAGAATTCGTGTGAACTGGCCTTTATTTCAACAGCTCATGAATTGATCTGTCAAGCAGGCCGTAGCAGATATTTCCTAGCTGCTGCATAGCTCGAAAGTATAAGAAGTTAATAGTGTAGTTCCATAGAAATTATAGATAGTTTGTGATAACAAAAGCCTACACCAAAAATCACGTTCGAAGAATGTGATTTATGGTTCTCTGATAGGAATCACAAAGAAACAAATTGAAGCCCCCAGTTAAACATAATATCACGAGTTAGATCCTTGTATAGAAGATAAGATCGACCAGGGAATGTATATATTTTCTGATGATGCCTACAATTCACCAAGGAAACAAAGGAGCATGTGGTCCAATTCTGTTCCATACTTCTGAGCTTAAAAATATTTCAGGACTCCGGCAACAGAGTAGGTCCATTTGTCCCTAATTATATGTTAAGGTGGAAATGTCTAATTAGTTTATTAATGTGAACGAACCGTATGGAGGAGTTCATAGATTTGGCGGAAACTGTGGTGACATTAAAACGAATGGTCCTATGTATGTATGCACACATACACTATCAGTTTGACGTTCATCAAATGTCATTTTCGAATTAAATTATGAATTCTTGATAAGTTTGATTCATGAAAAAAGAGAACGGTCGATATGACATCATACTTTGATATTACATAGATAATAAAATGTGGTTTCTAGCTAATAGAAAATATTTTAGCAAAAAAAAAAAACTTATAATTGTTTGTTGTTGGATATGTATATAGCAAGTTAACAACTACGTACACATGCTGAATGACTGATGCGTACTGATGTGCTTAGCAAATTTTAAGCATGTTTAAATGCAATAGTTAAAGATTCCGATTTTTGACGACCAAAGTAATTATATCGCTTGGGCATTGGTGTGAACGGAATCTAACTGAAATGGCTCTGATTGGTGTGATTGGTGGCATATAAAAAAAAATTAAAACCAAAATCATCCGCTATCTTTATCCATTTCTTATCCCTCATATTTATCTGCGTTGTATCTTTTTTTTTCTCTTCACTTCAAAACAAGTTTAACATGTTATCAGATTCAGTTTTACTTTTCTCAACTTTGGTTATGATTCGTTCCTGTTGTGATGTGAACTTTTCAGGAAAAGAAAATCTGCTCTTTTAAATTGCTCTATATATATATATATATATATTTTTATATATATATATTATTAAATTGCTCTGTTTTAGTGGAGTATCTTTCCTTTGAAATCTTGAGTCTTGAAATAATTTTTCAAAAAGCCGTAAAAGTCACCATTGTGGACCAAACAACCGAAAAATGACCTTCATGTATTTCAGTTTGTGTTATAAAAACCACCCATACATCTTTTTATGAACCAATTTTGAAACACCCAACATATAAAAAAAAAAAAAAATTTGGTGTAATCCAAGTATATGAGAACCAACTTTTTCTTTTGGAGAACCATGGAGAACCAATTATCATACACAAAACATCACGCAACAAATTTTACTACGAATGAGCACATATATAGAAAGCCAGCTACAAAAAAAAAATGAGCACAAATATATTTAAAATTGCATTAGGGCTCAACCATGACTTTTCCGTCAGTAACTGAGTTGGTCATCATTTTCAGAGACTTAACGTTTGTTTTTTTGGATGGTCTATTGTTTTGTTTGATGAATCCACCCAAATACCTACTCGAGAAAGGGCCTTTAAATTATAAATTCATTGCTTTATTTGACCGGGCTTGGCGAGTAATACGGAACAATAGATTTCCAATAAACACATTATATATAAAGTTTTTTAATATATTTAATCCGTTGATCTAGTGGATATATTGATCAAAATTTCACTACAGTTGAACTTATATAAATTAATAATATTGGAACTTTGAAATTTTATTAATTTATAGAAATATTAATTTACCAAAGTTTTCTTGTTTAGATTTTTTTTTATTTTAAAATATATTTATTTTAAGTTAAGAAAAATATTTGATTTTAGTGTATATATATTAATTATTATTTTGGAATTTGATATTTATATTAATTTTATTATATTATTAGGTATATATAATATATATTGCATATAATTTAAATGTAGTTTTACTATATTATTACTAAATCTCATCAAAAATATATTAAGTGTTAGGAAAATATAAAGATAATTCCATTGTGAATAATAAACAAACAATATAATGATAGGTTCTTACTTATATAAAAAATGTATACATATAAATTATTAATTTATAATTTTAATGAGATCATGTCTTTATATAGATTTTTCTTAAAAAATAATATCTTATTATTTTATCGATTTGTGTCAAATTTTGAACCGGTCCAAACTGAAACTGGATAAATTTATGAATTTATCGAATATTAATTTATAAATGTTCTACCGTATATTATCAAACTGAACTTTGGAATGTTTTTTGATGATTCATGTCAAGGGATAACGAGACCACTTACTATTGGAATATTAGATAAAGTGTATAGACCGAATTCCAAACTAGAACATAGTTGTGGTTTTGTTTCAATAGAAATATAATTACAAAAAAAAATTATTGTATTTAAAAATATTGTCTATAATGAATCCATTTTAAAAAAACTTAGTATTCAAACTATATTTTTTATATAAAAATGATCAGTTAATTATCATGTTGTTGAGAAATAACTGATATACCAGTTTAGAATTATTGACGGACGTTAGAGCTACGCGTATTATCCGTTAAATTTAACCAGATCTGTTATTTGTTTCCATTCGATTCAAAATATCCATACAGTTTTGACTCAAATTAAATAGCAAAATGTCATATTCGTAATAAACAAATAATATCACATATATTATATTTTTTTAAATCCAAGCATCCGATTCGATTCGTATATTTATAGATATATAAAGTAATTGTATATACAAACCAAGATATCTATACATGTTTATAATAAAAATTTGCTAATTTTTATTTATAGTTGTTTTCATAATTATTTGAGTTACTGCATATCCAATTAAATTTTTGTCTTGTGCAAATTTTAACATATTAGTTTTGTTAATCAGGCTTGTTAAAATTGATTTTTTTTGGTTTTATGTTACAATTTTCATTAAAGATGTTAGTATGATATTATTATTTTTGATTTTCTTATGATATTATGAAGGTTTATTATTTAATTTTAATGTTTAATTATTATTTTTATTTTTAATATAATTGACAGACCGCATCGAATAATCCGTGAATATTTGTATATAAAATGATTTCTGATATTCAAAATTATGGATATTCTAAATTCTCTGGATCGAAACGGGTCAAACATAAATAATCATTTGAAACGGAGCGAATCACTGATATTGAATATCCGTTTTGTGCCCACGAGTGAACGTATACCAGTTTTTCTATATTGATATAACTTTCTCTATAAAGTAATTTAGTCTTTCATATTTATATACGGTCACTTATATGTGTGTGTATATATATAGGGTAAATAAAACAGTAGTATGTTAAGTCAGAAAAATCAGATCAAACAAAGTGTCTACTTCTCTTATGTACATAAATAAAATAATAAGAAGTGATATTTTTCCAAAAACGGTTATATATCGATATATGTATATATAAACGTAAAATATATTTGTTTACAACACTATATATTAATTAACTGGAAGTGAATAAATATGAATGAAGTTGGGTGGTCCAAAATTGGCAACTAAATGATATACAGTGAAGCCCATGTGATGTGCATGCATGCGATATTACATGATTAGAGAACCCAGTTTATCTCCAAACTGAAAAGAAAAGCAGCTGAAGATTATGGGACTGAGAGACAAATGTTAAAAAAAGAAAAAAAACGAGACTAGTTTTTTTGTTTTTACATTTTGTATTAGGTAAAATAATGCTTTTAGATCATATTAATACTATAGCCTAATGGGGTGGGGTGGGAAACTACGCAAGATTATTGAAGATGCTATTGAATTTAGCTCCAAATTAAAACGTAACTGAATCTATTAATATTATCAGGAGATCATGACAATGTACTTTTTCATCTTTTAAAACGTAACTGAATCTATTAAAACATAACTGAATCTATATTTGTATACAAAAAAGGTATAAAACGTTAGGGTTTTTGTGTAGGACAGTAGGACTAAGATGGTTCCCTGTTCGTAGGTCCTCTTTTTCCTTTCATGGTACACCGGCAATCTATTAAGGATACATATTAATCATCTTGATTTAATTCATTTTTGTTAGTGGAATTTTGAAAGTTGATGACAAGAACTAGCAAGTTTGATTTTCGAATTCTCGATTTTTATTTTATAATTGGCCACTAAATCAAGATTTGTATTACTCCTTGATTATTTTAACTTACAACTTTTTATGAGTTAGATCCATAACGTACGAGATCCAATACCAATTTGCGTGTCCGTTAACAAAATAATTAAACAACCTTTCTAAAATGATTGAATCCTGATACATATATTGGTGGTCTCAGAGCGGAGCCAACGCCTGTCGGTCGGAGAAGTGGGGGCACATGTCTCGGATGATATAAATATAATCACTGAATTTCTTAGGTTAAGAGGACCGAAACTTTCTTTTTTCAGAGACATAACCAGATTCACGAAGATTTTGCAAACCACATTGGTAGCTTTGCATCTATATGAACGAACAGCAATTATTGTTTATTTGTATTTCTTGCGAGACTGTCTGTCTTTGAGTTCTGCCTCCGTGTATGCGAATGTTCTCTGAGCTGTTAAAACTTCTCTTCAAAATTGTTATGTCTTCTAAATAACTTGTAAAAGCTAGTCACTACTCTGGTTCCAAAACCATCTTCACCAACTGAGAACAATCCGTTGCAATTGTAACCGAGAATTGTTTAAGATTTCTCATGCATTTCAAGCCTTTATCTCTGAGTGTAGTAACAACTAACTCGCTCTTATATTCTTTGCTCCCATTAATCCGTCAAAACCTTGCAGGATACTACTCCACCCTTGTTCTGAATATAAATCCAGATTTTTCCAAGAGGATCAAAACTTGTCTCCTCCAGTCTCGTATTTGAAGATATAGCACTCACGCAGATTTCAGCTTAAGTAATTAGAAAAAAAAATTCAAATTTATAAAAGTTTTTTTTTTAAGTTTGAAGAAACGTATATTCCTTCAAATCAATAGGTTTAGGTATTACCCGTCCCTAAAATAAGCTAAAATTTAAACATATGGAACACACATTTTGCTCAATAGTGAACAAATCAAACAGGTAAATAAGGTGGAAGCATATTTGTATACAAATATGCTTTTATTTAATAAACCACTAACTTAATGTCACTAATTTTAATTCACAATTTATTAGTTTGACTAAGGAGTATAATATAAATTGAGTTTGAAAAATCACATCAAAATAGAGAATAACAACTTTTTGAAACTAAAATCCTAAGTAAAAGGTGAGGGAGTATGTATTAGTTTCGGTTTGGTTTTTAGTTGTTAATTTAAGGTCATCTTCGTTTGTAATGTTGGATGTTGCATTTGGATATAAACATTTAGATGTTTTTTTGTTTCGACACTATTGAACAAAGATCCAGCTGCATCTGAATGCAAAATTTATAATATATATATATATATATATGAGATGGAAAAAACATGTAGAGTTTGAATGCACCATTTGTTTTAAAAATCCAAAAAACTTAAATATTCTTTAATCCAATATAAAAACAACTATTTTATATTAATAACTTTTATTCTTAGATATATAAAATTTAAAACGATAAATTGGTTTTTTGCTAAAATAGTAAATCATGTTTTCACGCTATATCTAACAATAATATTTTTTCACCAAAATTATAAAATCAGATTTTTTCGTCAAAATCAAAGATCATGTCTTCCGCTAAAGTTAAAAAATCAAATCTTTTCACCAAACTAGAAAATCAGGTTTTCTAGCCAAAACAAGAAAATGAGATACATCTGACAAAACCGAAAATTAAGTTGTTCATGCTAAAATAAGATACTAAGTTTTCTCCGAAAAAATCGCAAAAACCCATTTCGTCAAAATAGAAATTAGGGTTTTCCCGACAAAATCGATAAATCAAGTTTTACGCCAGAACCGCAAAAACATGTTTCTCGTTGAAACCATAAAAACATATTTTCTCGCATAAATCGTAAAACAAGTTTTTCATCAAAACCACAAAATTAGAGTTCCCCATCCTCAAAACCAAAGAATTTGGTTTTCCCATCAAAATTGAAAATTTTGGATTTTCTGTTAAAACCAAAAAACTGAATTTTTTCACAAAACTGCAAAATTAAGTTTTTCCGTCAAAATTGTAAAATCATATTTTCCAGGGGTTTCCAAAAATTATCTAAATATAATGATTATTTTTATTGCAAGTATCATTTAAATATATTGATTAAAATAAAATAATTAATTAATTTTAAATTATATAAATCATATATTTTAGTCATTTTAACCAATAGTATTCAAATGCTTTTAAAAATAACTTAGCATATAAACGTTGTATTTAGATACAAATACAAACTACGAAAACGAACTCATTTGAATGCAATATCGAGGTGTCGAGATGTTGTATTTAGATGACATATCTAAATACCAAACCAAATACAAAAAATGAACATGACTTAGAAGTTGAAACTTTGATTGTGGTTAAAAATTCTATAATTATTTCTCTGAACTGTGAAGGGGGGATATTAGATTAGACAAAGGCTAAAGGATAACATTACCGATTCAAAATAAATCAATGGATTAATGATTGGAAATATGAATAGCGAAAACTGTTGTGAACATAAATTACTTTCACTCTCACTGTTGTCTGAAATAAAAACTCTGCCAAAGATGAAATAAAGGAGAAAACAAATTGGGTAACAGTTGCCATACCTCTGTCACTCACTCTCCTCTTCAGGGTAATACACAAACTTTATATACGTATATATCAATATGGTACAAGAACAAATAATAGTTCCACATTTTCAAATCTCTAATTGGGTAACAGTTGCCAATTATTATTTTTATTTGACTTCATTGGTGATCCATACGTAGTTATTTATTTTATAAATTTTTCCAACCATAATATTGAAATATTAAAATGAATGAATTCTTAAAAAGGACCGTGTACTGAATCATACAAGTATTGACAATGAAAGGAAAGAGACAGAGAAGAGAAAGAGTTGAATTTGAAAGAAACCTCGAATTTGGACGTTGTCTGCGTATACACCACCCCCACTATTGCTTGCAGACACATTTTCACCATGCCTCTCCTTCTCTCATAGTCTGGTGATGTCATAAGTAATCCCAATCTCTAAAAGTACAAGTGTACAACAAACTATATTGGTGAATTTTGCATGCATCATGCATTTACACAAAAGGAAAGACAATTGGCTCCTTTTAGTCAAATATATCTCAAACTATATTTTGCGTACATGTGTAGATTTTCTTTAACGGCATCAAATCGAAATCGATTTCAAACACATTAATTAGTTTCCACTCCTTTCATATCTGGTATTCGATTTACTTACGTTTCTCAATTTAACTTATTTTAGTTTACTTAAATATATTCACTTATAAATCTCAAAATCCATTCAAAAATTAGAGTTAGGGTTTATACTAACATATCAAATAAGTAGCTTATAAAAGTATACTGATAACTTTTAGGTGAAAATGTGTATTATTGATTTGATGAACGGATACATTTGCGATAATCTGAGGGGTGTAAAATATTAAACAAATATAAGAATAATATTGAGAGTATATATATAAGTTCGATAAGTAAAATTTTGGATCTCTTTTTCGTTCTTCTTGACTATCATTTTATAAGTGTGGGTATGAATCATAATGGCGATGATCCCCATCAAATCTCATATGTCTTCAAAGTCGCACTTAAAGCTATAATCTTCTTTACGTTTTGGTTTGATTCTCGTGTGCGGACTATGACTATCCTTAGTTTGGGATAAATTTCATCCTTCGTGGACGGTGGACCCAACATCTTCTTATCGAGTCTTTTGGCTCTTGAACCAGATTCTTAGACCGAGTCGAAAGTCGAGTGAAAGTGTGAAACCCGCTTCAAATATATATACCATTAGTCCATTCTAACAAAAAAATATCAATTTTATAAGAGCCTGGGTCCCTGGAGTTAGCCATGAAACCTTAATATTCCGATGTTCGCTAGTTTAAAGTAAATGGACTATATATATATATATATATAATCTACATCACTGGAAAATAATTATTAGGATTGTGTTAAGGGATAATGGTGTTACTTTGTTAGTACGTATGGAACAATAATGCGTACGAACAAAATAGAAGTAATTAATAAACCAATCAACGACGACTTTAAAATAGTATAATTACTAGTACAGTAGTACTGTTAGAACTTAAAACAAAAATCTTGATCAAAACCCACGCATCGACAATATAATTACCATCTAGTGGAAATATTCGATTTCATTTGTTTCTACTTTCGATATTTTACTTTTAAAATTTTAAACTGTTAAATTTAGTGAGTCTCAATCATTTTAAACATACCGGGGTACTCTTTTGTCAGCAAACAGAATAATGAAAGTATATAACTTTCCAAATAAGAAAAAAGAGAACGGTAGACCATTTGCATCATATGAGTAGATAGAAAAGAATATTTAAATGAGCATTTGTTGATCTTCATGTAGATAGGGCCCTACTGTACTTGAAGACAAGGCTTTTAACAGAAGACTAGTATCATATGGATTCTCTTCTATAAATGTCCAAAATACCCTCTCAAGTAAGAGAAATTTCTTAAACCTCCAAACTTTTATATATAACCATATTTTTCTTGTCGATTCCAGAATCAGCCAAAACAAAACCATCTTGGCCAAGGCCCCTTTTGTTTTGCTGGAAATCATCTTGCTAAGATTAGTAGAAAACCAACAACTTACCTCTTCTACCATTTATTTATCCTAAATTTAGTATATATTTACTTTAGCATGTTTTGCAGAGAGAACTTTATAGAAAACAACCATTTATACTTGCACATAAAAAAACTTTTGTTGAATGCAGGACACTTTGGTCAATTACTGCCAAGTGGCAACCATCCAAAAAGAGCAATTTACGGAAAAGTTTAATGAAAATAGTACATATATATGTTTGCCAAAATAGGAAGAAGAAAACACACAACTTAAAGAGAGAAAAAAAGACACTCATATTCTTACTAATATTTTCCATTTTTAACAAAATATTAAAATTGAGATGTCTACAATATTGGGGTAGAGCAGAGTATTTATATCCCCCACGAGCCTTTGCATCTTCCTGCACCTTCATCACCTCTCCTCTCTCTTTCTGTTTTCTTTCCGGAGACATTTGTCTGACTTAATATCATCATCAATCACCATTACTCAAACAAAGCCTTGAGAAAGAAAGAAAAAAAAATGATACAAGAGAAGAAACATGACCTAGTAATATTAGCATAATGGTCAGATCACACAAGCAAGAACCACGCGTCTCTACTACTTACATCCGATCTCTCGCGAAACAACAACTTGCTTCTTCCGCCACTATGACTACAACCACCACAACCGCAGATAGCAGCAAAACCCCAACGCAAACGCAAACGCAGACGCACAAGAAACAAGTGAGAAGAAGGCTCCACACGAGCCGTCCTTACCAAGAGCGTCTCCTTAATATGGCCGAAGCTCGTCGCGAAATCGTCACCGCCTTAAAACAACACCGTGCTTCCATGAGACAAGCCGCCAGAGTTCCACCGCTTCAACCGCCACCTCCACCGCATATTCCTTTTTCTGCACCAACTCCTCCAGATCCATATTCTTGGTCGAATCCACATCTCAACTTCCTCCTCCCACATCAACCGTTAGGGCTAAACCTCAACTTCGACGACTTCATCCAAACCTCATCGTCATCTTCTTCATCATCATCATCGTCTAGTTCATCTTCATCATCCTCATCGATGTTTCCTACGACGAATCGGCACATCTACTCCTCCCCTTCACCACCCCTTCCCACCTTCGCCGCCACATCCGATTATTTTCCTCATCAACCGCCAAATCAGCTGATGGAAGCGGAGAACAACGTGGCGACGTCAGCTTGGTGGTCAGAGCTCATGATGAAGACGGTGGAGCCGGATGTAATAAAGACGGAAGAAGAAGTCGCAGTAGCCGAAGATGACGTCTTCCCAAAGTTCAGTGACGTCATGGAGTTTCCTTCGTGGTTGAATCCAACTGATGAAGAATTGTTTCATCATCCATACAATCTCACTCATTACTCCTCCTCTCACAATCCTCCACTAACCTGGTAATTAATTTCTATTCATCTTATTTTAAGCTCAATTAATTAAATATTAAAAACGTTTCGGTATTTAGATCGGTGTTGTTCTTCCGGAATCACCGGCGGTTCTGCATAAACTTCAGTAATTTGAGTTCAGACAACACAGAACCCTTTTGTCTTTTCTTGTTTTTTTTTTTAAATTTCTTCTTGGTCATTAATTAGACTGTTTGATTAAAAATATGAAGAAGGCGAGTAAAATTTGTGGAATGAGAAGGATACACATCGGTTTATCGCATGATCTGAAGCTGTCCCGTTTTGTTTTTTTGGTCCAATGATAATATTGCCGACATCTATAAAACACTATCCTTACCCCATTTTCCTGAACTGTCCCACAACGGTCTTGACGTCATCCCAATAAAATAATTGTTGTGTTATTTCATTTTTTTAAGATGGTTGTGTTATTTTACTTTGTTAAGATTGTTGTCTTATCATTGCTCTTTTTTTTTGTAACACAATCATTACTTGTATTATTTTTGAACTTTGTGGTAACATTTGAATGTATGATATTATCATACAGTATGGAGATTGGAGAAATTGAAGGCATGGACGGAGACGACTGGCTTGCTTGAACCACAAAAGATTGATTACTGTTTTCTTTTTTTCAGACATGATGGAATCAACTCTTTTTGGTTCTTTTCTTATTTCTTATCTATTTGTTTTCTTTCTGATTTTTTTTTTGTTTGGAGACATAATTAAGAACATTTTGAATCTTTAAGAATAACAAGCCTCCGGAAAGAAATTATCGGTTTGGTAACAGTCACATGAATGAAATTAATATTCCTACTACCTTTTGTTGTCAAAAACTTGTATTAGAACTTAAATGTTTATATTAGTTTGTTACACTTCAGCTAGGTAGAGATCACAGAGAAGACTTTTGTCTAAACTTTGCTATACTCTTCATATGCATCATTCACTTCATCTATGTCCATCTGATATCATATTATCGTCATATTTCTCAAATCCAACCCTCAAATCGTCATATCCCGAACCACCACTATCGAACAATTCTCTCTCTCTCTCTCTCTTTCTCTTCCATTTCCCAAGCATCGCTATAACTCTTAACATCTCTCTTCCTTCCTCTGTAACCTATAAACCTCAGCAATTTCTCTTTCCAAAGTATCAATCAACTTCGCCCCTTCGTAAGTTTCTTCCAAGAGGCAAGAAAAAACTGAATCGCTTCCCAAGATACAGAATAGCAAGTGCAGTAAAAAATCACGATGACTACCTTTTAAAAAGAAACATAAAATGGAGATGCGGGGTATCGAACCCCGTGCCTCTCGCATGCAAAGCGAGCGCTCTACCATTTGAGCTACATCCCCATCTTGTTAACGTTTACTTACATCAAGAAATATTGAGTTTCACATTCCACGCGTGAAAGAAAATGTGCAAACTCATTAATAGAGAGATTAATACCTTAGACTATACGGCGGAGAGGAGAAAGCTGGGCGACTGCGACGACCACAAAAGGCTGAGAGTGCGGTGTTTGCTTGGTCTCTTCTTCGTGTGGTTGTATCCTATATGGTCTCAATAAAGCCCATTTAATTTTATGCGTTTCTTCTATCTCTGTTTTATAATAAACTAGTAGTATTCCGGCGCTACGCGCCGGATTTGTTTATTTTATTTTTACATTAATTTACAATTTATTTTATGGTCTTAATAAATGTTCAAAAATATGAAAATGAAAATATTGTGAAAAAGTGTTATTTTTTCTGATCCATTTGATATTGGTTAACGACTATATGGTATTAATTTATTTTGAAGTTGCTTAGTTCAAAGTGGAATAGCATAAGTAGTAGTGACTAATCGATTCAATAAAAGTAGAATAAAAGCCGATAGTTATAAAAAAGTTAATTTAGTTGAAATTTAAATATAAAGTAAAGTTAATAATGGGCGGGTGAGCAAATGAGCAAATAATATAAATATTATTTAAATTTTGAACAAACTTTTGAAATTTTAATTTAGTAATAAATTTGCTAATTGTTTTTTTCTAAAAGGAATACTATCTATTTTATTATTTCATTTAGAGATTATATACTTGTTCGACCATTAATATTTTTCATGAAAATGTTTTTTTTTTAATTTTTAAAAATGTTTTTCTAATTTGACTATGATAGTAAGAATAATATTTAAAAAATAATAATTGTGGTAGATTGTGTTAGCATATATTGCTTTTCCTTTTATATGTTTGTTTTACCTTTTATTTTATACAAACTTTTTTTTATCAACTTATACATTTTTATTTAAACTGTTGATTTATATGATGTAGCTGATTCTTTGTAATAAAAAAATATTTCTTGACATTGATAAACCGTGTAGTAATAGATTAGCTGGACAAACTTATTAAAAGCAGTGACATGGTTTAAGAAAAATCTCTTAGTTCATAGAAAGTGAATTTTTTTTTTAAAAAAGTCTTCAATGCAATGTTCATGTGGGCGCATTTTCGTAGTCAATCAGTTTTCAAACTTGTTAATAATCTCATTGTTTCTCTTCTTCTTTGTGGAGCACCCTTCCTCCAGAACTTCTACATCCTCTCCTGGAAACTGGAAGGTGAAGGTGCGGCCAAACAAATTTCAATGCATTATAGAAGGGCCGAACTCCGGGGGTCTTGGAGCCAGACGTTCTGGTGAGTTTATAAACCTAAACCCCCTTTATATACAAAACTTTAGTCAAATCACTAAATACTAAATCTAAATGTTATGATATTTTTGATTGAAGATTTTTTTTTTTTTAAGATGGTAGCCAATTTATGGTATTTCAACCAATTTCTCATTATTATTTTTTTTTCCAAAAAAAACATCACCTTAATCCCAAAAAAAAAAATCACATTTTTCATTTTATGTTATGTATTTTAACTAAATTTTAATTTTACGATTTTTTCTATTTTTATTTTTACTTTTCAAAATTATTATTAAAAAAATCTATTATATGTTAGTTTTTGGTTGTGGCTGATGAAATGTGGATATTATTTAAATTTTATTATTCTTTTTCGAAGTTCTTAGATTTTAAATTATATTATGTATTTCAGTAAATTATTATTTGTTGAGAGACTGATGTACTGTTGGATTGACAATGACGTATCGATTTAACTAAATGATAAATTATTAAATGTTTTGTTTATTGATTTGATCTTAAAATGAAAAATGGAAGACAATTCATAAGTTATGCAAAAAAAAAGGAAGACAATTCATAAATTCTTTAAAAAAATTACTGACTTGGTGGTGCAACTAAGAAATAGATAACAATAGTACTTGGGTGTTCGAAATCAGAATTAAAAACATAAACTCGAAGAGGTTAGCTATCGTAGAAATCAGAAACAAAAACTTAAACCTGTCTACCGCATCATTGGTTTGTAAGGTTGGTTGAACCCTTTTAAATGGTATCATCATAATACAGAAGACCAGACCCTGACTATCTTGCGAGTTAACTTGAAATTAAAATCCGTGAGCTTGACTTGAAGTTGCATAGGCGTCCAACAATGTCTTGGAAACACTGTGGTGTTGTTATGGCTGCTTCTTCATTGGGAGCACTCTCAGGAGACTTATAGATATCTAGTGTTACACTTACTGATTATAAGTATCTCTCACATATCGTTCATGACCAATGGCGCTTGTCCACCAACCAGTTTCAGTGCTGCTTAAAGATGAAAAAGGTTGCCTCACCACCACCGTCATCACATACTTTAACCTCAAACCAATATCTATATATATATATATATATATATATAGCATACGATTAGTCGCATGACTTGCGAAAATATATATAAGACATAAAGGGGAGCTGCAGATTCATTGATGATGCTAACAGAACTGTTTGAAAACACTTACGTGGAAGCTATTGATAGCTGCAGAGGAGCTTTTGATAGCTGGTGTGGTATCTCCATTTGCTCCAAACCTAGCTCGAACATGGTTGAATATGAAATGTGTTTATATAGAATTAATTTCGAGAGCGGTGGACGACATGGTTTGGCATTCATATTTTAGTACTTATAACTGGTGTGACGGTGGAGAAATATGCTGACCAAACCTAATGAATAGTGGTAGAGTATGAAGCATATATCGTGGACACTCTGAGGATTTTTTTTTGGTGAGAAGGGAAGATTTATCCACGATTACCTTGATAGATATTTTTCTGTCACACTGACGTCAGAATCAAAGAAGAGTCGTGGGGAATCTGTGAAGCTAAGGGTTACAACACCTGAAAGTATAGATGGAATGGTATTAGTAATGATACACATCCGTAGAGAAGTCTTTAAATGTGTAACTTTTCAAGTCTATGAATAACTACAATTACTATATGAAACATAAAGATGGAAAGAGACGTACCTCCAAGTATTTTTTTGAATTTAGAGTGGTTAGCAAGAGTATTGACGTTTTTGTCTCAGTATCATTCCACCTACCTCGGAAAGTGGCTGCAAAACCAATCTAGACCCACTTTTAATCTTCTCACAGAGTCGGAACTTGTCTAACTGCATTATGATTTGTCACGATGCTTTCTCCTAAAGTATTCACTGTCTAACTAATAGCACTCGAAGCAATGCTTATAGCTTCAACTCTGTCCATGAAAGCAACCTTCGGGAAGAAACAAATATTGTTTGAATCCACAAGAAGAACCCATAAGCTTTTCTCTTTGCGGAAAGGGAAGTAAGCCGAATGAAGAATACCGCCTAATATTCGACTGAGGCGTTTCAGAGTGGTCACTGTCGTAAAGTTGCTTTCTCGAAAACTTCTTCACCTTTTGTTTTGCAAGTGACTTCTACTTTCAGAGAGGTATCATTCTTACACCTTCACGATGTCCACAACATCGCTCTCCGTCAAACCAGCAACCTCCGTGAGTGGTTAAGAATGTTCTTCCAGGTGCACCTCTTGAAACTCTCAAAATAATCCAACCTGCAACCCTATCCTTTTAGGGTTAGATTTATTTAAATAAGGAAGTTGTAAGAAAGGAGCACTGAAAGCAACATCCTACAATCAAAGAACAACATTAATATACCTGAAAAATCCTTAAACGTTTTGGGCAAAACTGCAAAAGTATATTTGCAGAAAAAAACTTAATTCCTGAACAATGCACTGAGAGAGCTCCATTAATCAGAGTTGAGGATTTAACCATCCATGGCTTTGCTTATAGCGGGACTAACCCACCATTTGCAATAACCTCCATGATCAAGCTTCTGTGTACCTGATAAACCAGAGATGATTTCACAATTTTTTTGATTTTCAATCAAACCCATTTTTCATAACAGGAAAAAAATCCACAATGCTTTTGATCAAATAGCAGAGGAAAAAAGCTTACTTTATTGTATAAGATGTTAGGTGATGGAGTTTTTACGGAAACAGACATTGATAGAGTTAACGAGAATTAGGTTTACAGACAGTCAAGTAATGTGAGAGAGAGAGATAGAGAGAGAGAGAGAGAGAGAGAGAGAATTCACCATTAGTAGAGTTGATGTTTAATAGTGATTGACCTTTGGGATTTGGTCGAATTGAGGCTATTCATCGCAGGGACGGAACACATTTACGGAGCTTCGAACGGTTACGTTGGTGGATGATGAGACCGAGTTAATGCGAAAGAGTGGGAGGAGTGGTATGATCGACGGTAATGCTTGAGTAAATGGTATATGTTTGCCGAAAGCTGAATACGTTACAGAGCCATTGTTTGGTGTTTCGAGCTTCAGAGACTCAAGGTGCTGGTGATGAAGATTAACCAAACCTAATAACAACTGGGCCTAAGAAAGTGATAGCCCATCAAAAGTATTAATCGTTTCAACATCGAAATCGAAACAAAATGAAAATAAATGAGGACATGTGTCACAAAATGCCCCAAGAACATTGGTGAGGTGGCTCAAGGAGGAGAGAGACAAGCCGACTTTATTGTATAAGATAATTCTTAAATATTTGTTTGGACTCATGGTTCTGAATTGTTTTTCTTGATGTTTTTAGGCCAAAATTTTAATTTAAAACTTGTTAATCTTTACAAGAGTCTGCAGGAAAATAAGATATATATCATACAAATACCATACAAGATTTTAAACTATTAAGTTTCTAGCTAAATTATCTCTCTTACTAAAAGTGAACCTAATTAAAGTAAACATGTCTCTTAGACAGTCTTACCATTTCCTAATAATGGTGTTATTTTATGTAACTTTGTAACTTTGTAACCGTGGATTCGTTGTTCCTTGGTTCAGAACGGTAATGACTGTCATAACTTAAACATCATCTTAACATTTACACACAAAAAAAAAAACTTAAACATCATTTGTCTTCATTGATGTATTTAATCATAACGTATACACTCGTGGTTTTGAGTTGTTTTGTCTTGATGTCTTTCATTTGAGTTATGTCAGTGTCCGAGAAATGTATTTTTAAGAACCAAGAGAGAGAGAGAATTCTTTCTAGAGTCTCTCTCCAACCTTCAGAAAATCCTAGCGTCGCCGTCAAATTGTTGCAGATCTTGTGGAGGAGCTCGATGGTAAGCTTGTAGTGCGGTACTCTTCGCATCCATCCTTTCTTTATTCGTCGCCTCAACCCCAAGTTGTTGTCTTCTTGTCTCTCTTCTTTGCGTGATATTTTTGGATTCTCTAGCTCTCCAAAACTTTCAAAAATCAGAGGTGTCTTTGGTTTCTATAGAACTCTGTCAAAAAGAAATGAGAATGACGATTCTTGAGAGTCCTTGGAACTCACCTAAACCTCTGACTGCGCTCGTTCTGGTCAGATTTGAGATTCGAGACCTGCTGGAAACTCTGACGTGTCACTACAGTCTCCACTCTCCAGTCTTGCTGCTCTTCCCAGTTGGTCTCCACTATCAGTTTGTTTCAGAGTTTGTTTGTAGAGCTTCTCCTCTCAGTCTCTGAGTCAAAGGTGGTTATTAGGCAAATCACCGAGGACCTCTATTTCCTTAGTTCGAAAGAGAAAAACCATGATGGTCTCTGGTTTTAGCTTGGTAACTCCTTCTTGATGCCGATGTTGTTCACTTGGGTTTTGAGGACAACCCTTAATTACAATGTCACCTGCTTCAAGGCTGAGGCTTCTTCTATCTACTTTGAAGGAGTATATACACTTTTTCTTTCGTCTATTTCATCCTTCTATGCTCTGGTTCTAGCTTGTGTGTGTCTTGAAGTCGTTGTTGTACCCATTGTGTCGTGTAGCGGGATAGGGATCAGATCAACCGTCTGCGCTTGACTGTAGCCAGTATTTCATTTTTAAACGGCGTCGAGGCCGGATATTTATGTTTGCAAACATCGAGCAAGCTAACTTTGTTGGCCAGCGCCCTCTTTCAGCAGAGCTCCGGAATGGAAGCCAGCCGTCATCGTCTATGCCTGCTTGGAGCAACCTTCGTGAGATGTGACTAAACATCGATCTCTTATGGCTTTACTCTTATTGTTTCTGGTTGCTCCATTAATATGAAAAGTGCTTGGGAGGAGGATATTAAATTGTTAGTCTTGGTCCTAGTTTGCTATTATGTTCAAGCTTCCATTGTTTGGTTAGGATTGAACATATCTCTTTGTAATTTAGGGGTTTTTTAAAAACTTTTGTGCAGCTATACAATTTCAAAATGACTGAAAAGTAGACTGGATTGCTTTAACATGTAACCAAACCATCATTCTTTGCAAAGACATTTACAGTTTAGTAAAAAAAAAAAATTAAGAACCTACAAAACGAACATCATCACGGATCTCATAACAGTGAAACGAACTGATCATTTTATTTCATTTTTCTTTATATTGATCTTTTAAATCTGGGACCATGCAGAAATGATTTTTTGACAAAAGACAAATCCTTATTTGTCAAGAAGGCGTAAGTACTCGAGGATGATATAACAATAGTATAAGTTTTAGTCTTCTAGAATGTAGTATATCATTTCAAAATGTCCATCTAAAATAAATATTTAAAAGTCTAAAAATAGAATTAAAAACGAGTACTTGATTTTGGACTTTCGAAACCGTAGTTATTTTTCGTTAACTTCGTTTTTGTAATGAGTATAATCTAACTATCCGATATTTAATATTTTGTCACATTCCATGTTGGTGTATGTGTTAAGATCCACATTAACACTTTCAAAATAATATAACCCATTTCTAGCAAAAAGAAAAAAAACAGCTTAAAATATTATCTGTTTGATAAAAATATATTACTTTATGCGTTTGCAAAAAAATAATATATATATTACTTTATGGTTTATATATTTAAACCGTTCCCATGTGGATGACTGATTTGAAATATTTAGATTCAGCGCAGATAATAGGGAAGAACCCAAACTACTTCACAAGTGTAGCTTTCTTCAAACGTGACACAATACGATGATATGATGTTGACCAAACATATCTATCAATATAAATATAGAGAAGTGAATATAAGTACTTTATAAATGGCAAAAAGGACTTGAAATGTACCGACCCATCCACTTAAAATCTGTATGCCTTGCACTTTCTTCTGGTCTAGCGTATGTAGAAGAGGGTTGGGAAATAAAGTATATACTAACAAAGTAACACGGGAATAAAGTATATATACTAACAAAATAGCACCATTTCGAATCCAATTAAATTACAATTTCTGTGGTTTGGAATTGAAGGTCTCTCTTTGAGGCTCTTCTGAATTATTCATCTTAGCCAAATCCCACTAACACATCAGCTTTGTCAATTTTAAGTACTGCCAATGCTCGTGAATTTTCATGTAAAAATAGTTACATGTCTATTATACCATTATATATGGCTGTCTTAATCACATTTTTCGATGCAAAGTTTCAACCAACTAAAAGGAAAAAATCATACGGTGGCTGCCTCCCTCGAGATCACTTGTTTCGAATATATCACGTGTCGATTGACTTATATATCACAGGTGAGACTTTTAAAAAATTAGTTCAAACTGAAGTAAAGTAAGCAAAGCTGAATAGAAAACAGATGCATATCTGTAACATATACATACAGTAATTGACATCCACAACATAGATTGTGTACTAAAAGGGAAAATTAACTCATTTTTCATGATAAAGAGCTCGAATAATACAACGGCAATGGATTAGTTTTTTTAAAATTAGGAAGGTTATTTTCCATCTTAAGTTTTTATATTGTGATTTCATTTTGACTGTATTTTTGTTTCTCAGATTAAGATTTCTCTTACAACTCTTTTTAAATAGCATTGCAAATGAAAAAAGACACTATAAATTCAATAAAGTTTCACATTCTAATTTCACATGCTCTCTCATATACTACTAAAATTATGGATAGGAATGATTAAAGCCCTAATTTTGTTGGTTAGTGAAAGAAAAAGTTAGTATAAGCTTGTGAAACGAGGAATTACGGCGGCACGTGTGTAAAAGAATAAACATGACTACCTTCTTCATCAGCGCGTACCACGTAATCATCTTCTTATCAACGCGCATACAACCTAGGGATGTCAATTGGGCACATTGTCCATGGACGGTCCATGTCCAAATCGATATAGACTAATATGGTCACGCCTAAATCTGTCCGAAGTATTTTCTGTCCAAATGGATTATGTCCAGATACGTCCAAAGTCCAATGGACAAAAGCAAATGAACATGGACCGCCTAAATACGCCCATAATTTTAAAAATATCTAGGGTTAGTATTTGGAGAAAAAAATCTGAAATCACAAATTCACAAATTCATAAGTTTAAAACTTTAATTATCTTTTGTGAAACATGAAATCTAAGTATCTTTTGTAAAAAATGAAATTTAAGTAAATTTAAGATGTTATATATATATGACATTGTACATTTTTTAAGTTTGAAAATTAGACATTTTACATTAAACGGACATCTGGATTCCATGGACAGTCCACCTGGTTATGGTCCTATTTGGATATGGTCCTATTTGGACATGGTGCTATTTGGGCTCGACCAAAAACGCCCAGAAAAAAATAAGCCCATCTAGACACGCCCAAATCCACCCAATCCGTCCAGTTGACATCCCTAATACAACCTGAGACCTTCTTCTTCTTCTTCTATTCTTACACTCTACTTAACACACACCCACACATATAAATACACTAACAAGCCGCCATTCTTACTATAACTTTCAACTCCAAAGTCCAAACAATAGCTGAATAAAATATACAAAGAAACCCTAATAACCAAATTAGTTATATACACAACACACTTATCCAAACCTTTGCATTTGGTTTATAGATATGGATGCATCACCCAAGTACACAGGTGTAAGGAAGAGGAAGTGGGGCAAATGGGTTGCTGAGATTCGTCTCCCAAACAGCCGCGAGAGGATCTGGCTAGGCTCTTTCGACACCGCTGAGAAGGCGGCGCGTGCTTTCGACGCGGCTCTTTATTGTCTACGTGGCCCCGGTGCGCGTTTCAACTTCCCGGACAGTCCACCGGAGATACCTGGCGGACGTTCTTTGACGCCGCAGCAGATTCAGGTCGTAGCCAGCCGTTTCGCCTGCGAGGAAGTGTTACCACCGCAGCAGCAGCAACAACAACAGCCTCCGGCGTCACCACGTGGAGATAAGACGGAGGATGGGGGAGGAATTTCGGCACGTGGGGATATTAGTGGTGGTAGTGGTGGGCCGACGTCAGGTCAAGTTGGGGAAGATAACAACAACCACGAGGATAATAGTAATGATACGACATCGTATTGGCCGTTTCTGTGGGAGGAGAATCATGTGGTTCCTACTACGTCGGAAGAGTTTGGAACTTTTTTCATGGACGATGATTCGACCAATTTGTATACGCAACAACAACATCAGCTCTCATCTGATATTTACGACGATGGAGCTTATGCTGTTGTAGATGATCTCTCTCATTACAATATTAACCTTTGGAATTTCTGAGATCCTTTTTTTTTTATCAGCGATCTTGGGCCAAAATATTCCATCATTGCTGAAGGTGAAACATTAAGCTACTAGCCTCTTAGTATAGTAAGAGTGTAAGACTAATAGCTAGGTAATTCATCTTATTTATCTTTCTATTTTTTTTTTATTTAAAATTTACACCAATTTATTTCACATATCATCTGTGTGCTATATGTGCTTTGTATTACATTGCAGTATTGCACATTACTTCCATTGTAGTTTTCTTTCTTTTTGTTTTCTACGATTTGCTTTCGTTTTTTGTAACAAGCCAATCTTGACTCCTACTGTTTGGTCATAGATTGTTTTTTCAAAGTGTATACATAAGGTTTCATGTGTGTGTTCTATAAATATTTAAATAGAAATTCTATGTAAAGAGATAACAGTATAGTAGTTCAACTAAATCTAGAACTAATAATTTAAGTTCTACTAGGATATAGGACAAATGTTTTATACTTTGCCAGCCTTCACAAATATAATCAAAAGGGTGCTTACAGAATTAAAAATAATATAAACCAAAAATCGTCTCCATGCGCAGATGTTTCCATTTTCTTATTTGTTCATTTTGTTGTTACAGAGCTGTATACTGTTTTATCATTTTTAAATACAAAATTGTTGTTAATCAAAAAACAAAATTGGCAACAGACGCTGAGTTAGGATCAAAATTTAGTAGTGGCATATTTATTCTTCCAAATTTGCATAAATTGTTCTTTAACATTTTAAAATCTCAGGAGCAAAAGCTGCAAAGCTCTCTATCTGACCACTCATTCCACGCAACTCGGGAAACTTTTCTTTTAAAACCCAATCTTTTAACGAACTTACCCTCGCTTGGTCCTTATAATAAGTTAATAACTGTGCATTCGCCTTTTATTAGAATTGAGTGATGTTTAGTCAGATTTATTTTAGTCCCTACCCCAGCGTAAACCGATCAGCCACTTGAATTTCCAATCACATCACTTTTTCTAAGAAACCACATATCACTGAATTGGGATCTATTGATACTAACCCTTGGGAGTATGTAAATTATGCAGGTATTAAATCTCAAGCCCAAACAATCAAGCAAATCCCAAAGCCAAAGCCATGTAATTAGGGTTCTTGAATTTCATCTAATATGCTTAGCTAATGCAACATTGGCTGCCGTAGAGCAGCTTATCTTCCCCTTATCTTTGTATGAAACTATGAATCATTACATCTCTATTTGTATAGAATTCTAGAACCCTTTTTTTTTGAACAACGGTTATCATATTAAATAGAATTCTAGAACCCTAATTACATGGCTTTGGGCTTTGGTTGATTGTTTGGGCTTGAGCTTTAATAGCAGGCACCACATTCCAAGACTAGATGTTATGACATTCGAGATCAACTAGACAATCTTCACTGGGTTAAACGGTGTTTAATCGGATCAGGAATCAAATTATTGATTGTAAAACTGAAAACTTATTATAGGATATGTTGGACTCGAGATTTAGTTCCAATTCTAGTTTCGGTGAGCCTGCAATATACTAAATTCCAAGAGTTTAAGGGCTCTATATTCTTATTAAATTGTAGTTGGTATTTCTAATTAGGAAAGTGGCTCGTACATATATATACTACTATTGTTTATTGGTTTCCATTAAATGTAAACCTTTACCCATATAAACAAGCACGTACGTAACAGTTAATGTGGTGCTTTAAAACTTATCACGTGAATTCAATATCTTCTCGCATTCGTCCATATAAAACAGACAATATCAATAAATTGACTAGACAAAACAAATGCTAGCTATGTGTTGTATATGCATATTACTTTGCTTAACAATATTACAGTTAAACTCATTGAAAACTAAAAACAAAACTACAAGTCAGGCAGGTAAATAACTCATTTCCCTTAGCTCTGAAGAATTAAAAACAAAACAATCATCCAAAAATAAACAAATGATAATAAAACAGAACAAAAACCAAACAAGGAAACAAGAATGCACCAAAAGTCAGCCTTGCATTTAATATATGCAATTTTGTAATAAGTAACTTCATGTTAATCTCTTTCTCTCTATACCTTTCGCTATCGAATAACCTTTCTTGATTGTTAAAAAAAATTAATGGCTCCGTCGTTTCTAAGCGTGGCCAAGTTCGTCGAAGCAATACTTCGCCGAAGATTCTCCTCCGCTGGTCTCTCTCTACAAACCCTATCCATCGACTCCGAAACCACCATACAATTCTGGGGTCCACCGCCATCTCTATCACATGAAAACAAACAAAAACGGTCCCTTCTCCTCCTCCACGGTTTTGGCCCCTCCGCCGTATGGCAATGGAGCCGGCAGGTAAAACCACTCTCACTCGCCTTTCGTCTCTACATCCCAGACCTTGTCTTCTTTGGCGGCTCCACGACAACGTCATCTTGCTCCGACGAGAACCGGTCAGAGATGTTTCAGGCTTCGTGCATGGGGAAGCTGATGGAGAAGCTCGGTGTGGAGAGATTTAGTGTTGTCGGGACGAGTTACGGTGGGTTTGTGGCGTATAACATGGCGAAAATGTTTCCGGAGAAAGTGGACAAAGTGATTCTTGCTAGCTCCGGAGTTAATATGCGGCGGAGTGACAATGAGTCCTTCATAGCGAGGGCCAAGTGCCACCGTATAACGGAGGTGATGCTTCCTTCCTCGGGGACCGATCTCAGGAGATTCTCTGGGATGATTTCTTCTAGGAGACTCAATTTTGTCCCAGATTTTGTATGGAACGACTTTTGCCAGGTATTTTTATTTCTTAACCTTTTTCTTGGAAAATTCAGTAAATATATTATAAAAATTATAGTACATTTTTAATATATTCTTTTTTTGTAACTTAATAATTAATATATTTGAACTAACGTTACATTTATCAACGGATAACATTAGTGAAAATTCGTGATTCTTCCACATATTTTTAAAAAGTGTTTCTTATCATTTTCATACAAAATTCTATAATTTATCTCTTTTGTAAATGAATTTTATTTGGAGATCAAATTAATATATCTGAACAAGGGGAGTCCATGCCGGAGTCCAAACTAGCCTCTGATATTTGTAAATGCCAAATATTATTGCCATTTGAGCATTCAAAGTTGTCATACAATTTTCTTATTAAAATCCAAATTTTTATGCAATATAAAGAACCACAATCTTAAAAAAAGAAGAAGATATATTGACCACACACTTATTTCAGATTATTAAACGAAAAGAAAAGAAAATAATGGAGCATAAAGATGCACTCCACTAGTTTATCTTTACAAAGAGTGATTGATAAAAGAAGATAAACGGAAGTTGTCACTCTCATATGGTTATAATACTAAAAGCTTGTATAGCATTGAAGCTCCCAAAGCTGGACTAATATGTCTCATTCCTTTAATCTTAAGTAAAAACAATTACATCGCTATTGAAGCAGAGTTTGGCTTGCATGATTGACATATAATAATATTCAAAATTTGGGAAAATACGCAGAAAATGTATTCAGAGAATAGAGAGGAAAAGGCAGAACTTCTAGAGGGGCTCAGTATTGGGAGGGACGATCAAACTAACATTACTCCCATTCAACAGGTTCGCTTCTAGCTATTACCATTAATTTTTTTGTTACGCTTTCACCATTATTATTTGATTTGGTTTCATGCTAACACCAACATTTGAGCATTTCTATTTCACTCTATATTTTACTCCAAAATAAAATAAAAAATGGAATAATAAACAAACAATACGAATATTATGCTATAAATAGAATAATTTTTATTATTTGTTCATTACTTTATTTCCTACTCTATTTTATAGTAAAGTTAGATTCGAATCCCTATGTACGTACGGATATATGTTTGTTTTTAAAATAATATTTTAAATTAAAATAAATTATAAAGATAAATATTTAATATCAATTTTTATGTATATAATTTTATGATAATTTCAAAAAGAATTAGAATATACTGTTTAATTTCAAATTAGTTACTAAAGTATATATAAAATTTGGTCTAGACTAAATATGATAAACAAAATAATTGCATAATGAAAATATATTTGATTTTTCTTAAGAATGTTATTGTTTAGATGCATATAATGTTTCTGTTAGAAAGTATCATATATGCATAAATTTAAGATAATTAGTTTAGTTTTTAATTAATGGTTTAATATAGACTTTTGTATGGTAAATAAAAAATAAGATTCTAAATTAATAGATTAGATATATGGTGGGGATTGAGATGCCTTTAATATAGTAATTTTGTTGTTTAATTGCTGACCTTTTTCTTACTCAATGATAATGAAGTAGTGTTATTTTTATTGAGAAACTATGATTAACTACAATCCTCGGTAAAACAAACAAAAGAGATCCCTATGTAGCAAGATTTTATTGGATAATTTCTGATAATTTTATTTTAAGCACATATGTAAAAATTTGCAATCTATTTTAGATACATTTACTTTCAGATTTGGTGTTTAGTGTTTGTTAATTTTCAACCTGTACCGTAGACCTTAAACTATACAACTTCTAAACAATTTATTTGGGTACTTTTCAACGTTAACGCTAAATGACAACAAATATTTTTTGCGTTTACATTTTGTATTTGTAAAGTTGTGCCTTTTTGGAAAAACAATCCACATGCATAAACGCATGCGCATGAACAATGCTAGCAAGTTGCAATAGCGAGGATACCTAGAAGTTCCCCCGCCCCATAACTAGTAGACCTAGAGTGTTAAAAATAGGATAGTTTTGTCGAAATTTGTTTTTGTTATTTGTTGTGAAAAATGTTTATAATAAGCTTTTTATACTCGATATACGAAGCTATTTTCTCTAACTACATTACAATATAAATAACATATTTATATAGCTTTCTAATTTTGATCCATTATAATAAAATTAAATGACTAATAATAAGCATGAATCATGCAGGACGTAATGCTGATATGGGGAGAGCATGATCAGGTCTTTCCTTTGAAAATGGCCCATGACCTGAGAGAGTAAGAAGACCCTCGGTTATTTCTTTAGCACTTAGTTTATATATTGTTTTTTTTTAAATTCACATATTTTCAATACATCTATAGGATGTTGGGGAAAAAAACGAAGCTGAAAGTGATACAAAAGACATCACACATACCCCAAACGGAAAAGCCCAAAGAATTCAATGGCACTATCATGTCTTTTTTGTTATCTCCCTCTCCTTCAATATAATTGTAACAAACATATCAAACTAAAAACTTGCGTATTTGATTCCTCAATTCCTCAACGTTAGAAGTGTTTTTTTTTTTGTAATCAGAATGTTAGAAGTGTTTGTGACAATGTCAAATACATTTAAGATTTTTTTAACTAATGGAGATTAGATAGGTGAACAATAAAAACAAGATTAATGATGTTCCATTTTAGCAAAACGGATGCTAGAAAAGTTTATTTATGAAAAGTCTCGGGAATACGTTCATAAGGTAAGAACTGCATGCAGGGTACGTGGCGTGGATGACGATAAGTTTAAGCCAATAGTTTCTTCTGTCCCTTCACTCAAAACTGACTTTATGTATTTTTCAAAAAAAAAAAAAAAAAAACTGACTTTATGTTCTAAGACCATCTCCAACCCACCTCTATTTTTATCTCTATATTTTTCTCTAAAATAGAGAAACTCTATTATAGAGGTGGATTTGCTCCAATGTATGCCTCTATAATAGAGTTCCTCTATTTATAGGGGAAAATATAGAGATTTGCTATTTTCATCTCTAAATATAGAGGTAAAAAATAGGATTTCTCTATATTTCCTCTAAAATAGAAGAACTCTATTATAGAGGCATACATTGGAGCAAATCTACCTCTATAATAGAGATCTCTATTTTAGAGGAAAATATAAAGACATACATTGGAGATGCTCTAAGTAAAACCACCAGAGCACACAGATACACAAAGATATCACATTATAAAACATCTCATTTCCTCTTCTCTTTCATATCCTCTGTCTCTATCTTGATTTTGAGAAGAATACAAAAAGTTCAAAATTTCGATTGCTATGGATAACATTCATAATGCAATGTGCGCCACTGCAGCCAACTTCCGACTTACCAAGGTAATATACCCTGCTATATCAACATTCACCCCCTGCTTTATCAGCATCTTCTACTACCTCAATAGCATGGACCACCTGATGACGTCCACAAAACGATGGACCAATAACTGCATGGGCTGGGTGCCTCCTTACTCTCAGATCTACATCGCCATGCTGCTCTATATTCAAACTATGCGAGCCATGGAAGCCTCCGGCTATGTATCCCCCGGGTCCGAACTCTCTCTCCTCCTCGGAGACTTCTGTAACCAATTCCCTTTACAAAACCTCTGGATCCCTGGTCCCTTGGTTTATGCTTTCAAAAGCGTTTCATGCTTCTCTCCCTCTGCCTCAGGAAGATTCGGAAATGTAACTCCAGCGCTCCCCGCGACTCCAGGATGGTCTAGAGCTCGAAGATACAGGATTGCTGACGCTGCTACAACTCACCTTCCTAATATTAACATTTTCATCTCTAGACTGAACTCTGTCTGTGCTGCGGCTACTCGCCCCAACATTGCGTCGCAGCTCTTTTTAAGTGATGTCGACGGTCCAAACTACATGGCTAATTTATTCAACCAACCTTGTGACCAAAGTGAAAATATACAAGCTAACCTCACCTCCCCTGGTGCGTCCCTGACCTACTCTGGAAGCTTAAGATTGTGGCAAGATGCTAACCACCAACTCCCATTTCTCGGCATTCCAAAATCTCTGTACGTGAATGATACTGAAGTTGATGATAATTGGTTAACCTTTCTAAGGCTGTCGGAAGACGCCACCTGGTTTGGATCGCTTGCAGCTATGATGGCTAAGTACTGCCAGTTTTGGAAAGGCTCTGTGCCTTTATACGACTGTTCTGCTTCAGATTCAGCCGCTGGTGCTGTACGTTGCACTGCCACTGACACTGACGTGTTTGATCCCCCACACTGGATTGCACAGGCTGGAAACCGCACTGCAACCCAACACGCCAACCCACACCAAGTTGGACATTACTCTATGCGTTCTAATCTTTCTCTAGTCTTTAAGGCTGCTACTAGCGTAGAAGACATCTCTCGCGCCCACATCTTCGCAGCTAACACGTACAACATATATTTGAGCCCGAATGACGATGGACACGGTGCTCTCCGTCGTGGAGTGTTTTGGAGCATCCACCCCGATGCGTTTACAAAGTCTGGAATAGAGATTTACCCCGGCGTATTCTCCTCTTTAGCCCGAGACTACCATTCTCACTCTCCGATCTATCCCGACTAACTCTCAGACACATCACCAGATGATGCTTCCTCTTTTTCCTAGGTTTTGGTTAACATCATAAGAATGTGCGGGCGAGTTTTCAACTTCTTCATCTTATTATTATTAAAAACTAATACAGCGATCGTGTGACACCTGCCTACGATGGAACTTTAGGTATTTAATGCTTTTGATTAGGAAAACGGATATGGTAGAAGTTGATTTATCACCAGTCACGAGGATATGTTGGTCATTGTCTTTAAACAATTTCTTTTACAACTCCAAGAAAAAACATGAATTCATCACGACTCACGACCCTTGTGTTTTTCTTCCTTCACAAAGACAAAAAAAAAAAGTTCCTTAAAAAGACAATAATAGCATCATAGACCGAGGACATTAGCTAGTAATCAACACTTAAGAATTAAATAACGAATTAGCCAAAACCAGAGTTAAGACATGCCAACAGCTTGCCTTCTCAAGCTGTTGTTGAAGATGAAGTTGGCTGTGTAAATATATCAGCAACCAAAGGATGTGTAATAAGTATGTAATTTGCCTCTACTACTCTAGGTATTTAAATGCAAATGAAAATAGGAAGTAATGGATTGTGGATAACACAATCCGGCAACGTGGATGAAATGAGATTAAGGTGTTAGGCAATATCACATGATCGGACGGACAGCACGGTCGTGACAATAACGTTGAGTGGGGTTAAGTGGTTTGTTTGGCCACGTTAGATTGAAATATTTAATTGGGATGGGAAAAGTGAAATGAGAGTGGGTCTATTGATGTGGGCTACAGGAAGGCCCATGACAACGACCTTGATGAGATGAGATCCTATGTTGATATACGGTGTTGATTGAATTTGAATGCTTTACGTTACGCAAAATACCCTAACTAGCTTCTTTCTTTTGATATAGTATGTATAAAGTGTGAATTCAAAATTTTTAAAATACTGCTGGTAGTTTTTTGTATCTTTAGTAAACCCCAATACTTTTATTTTAGCCGCATGCATAAATACTATGTAATTGTAATAATGAAAAAATTTCGACCAAATTGGACATGGTATAATGAACGAATCTAGAAGAATATGAACATAAAATCATCTAAAAGTGGTAACTGGTAAGAGTACATTAAATAATTAATTTGAAAATATCCTTCTCCAATTCGGCAATTCCTTTTGCACCAAGAAAAGAAAAAAGTAAACAGTTCTTATAAAAAATAAATTAAAATCTGCAGGTCCCACTTCTTCATAGGATAAGCCTCACCGTATTTCAGACAACAATTAAAAATGGCCATCTCGTCATCGCCACGTCACATTCATACCCAGTTCCTATCCAGCCGCAACGGTCAAGGATACGCCACGCGTCGAACATCGATGGCTCTATCTTCCACGAGCCTAAACAAATTATAGAGAAAATAAGATTAACAATGTTAATTTACAAATTACAAGGCCAGTTTTGCAAATTAGTCCTTCAATTTCATATTGTCAATTTTTAGTCCAAATAAAAACAGTTTTCAGCTAAAAAAGGTTATTTGTATGAAAATAAACAAAATAAAATTTTATTTTGTATTAAATAAGTTTTGAAGTCTTGAATTTTATTTTATCAATTCCTCCACCAAATTATTAGAGTTAGCAATATGTAAAATAAACAAAGTAGGACAGCCAAATTGTAAATAAAGAAAATAAGGCAAGACCAACATGCAGAGTGCTTGGATGAGGATAAGATTAAGCCAACAGTTTCTTCTGTCCCCTCCTCTGTCTTTTCCCTCAAAACTTACCTATCCTCTTCTTTTTCCTCACTTTTTCCATTTAAAATTTAATAAAAGGTAATAAATAGATAATAATTTGCTTCTTATTTTGTTATTAAATATTCTTTTTTAGGAAAACCACCAGAGCACACAGACACAAAAAAAAAAAAGGAGATCAACAATATAAAGATATCTCATCTTCTCTCCCCCTTTCATTTCCTCTCTGTCTCTATTGTGTGTTTCAGAAGAATCTTACGATGGATAGAGTTGAATCTTATGTGTTTGATATCTCCGGTGATAGTTTGTATCAGTCGTCTTCTTCTGAGTCTTTCTCCTCACCTTCTTCTTCTTCCGCTGCGTCTTCTTCCATTGGGAAGAACAGCGACGATGAAGAAGACTTTCACGGTGGCGAAGGGGAAGAGAATGAAGCTGAGTCTACGTACAAAGGCCCTCTTGCTCTGATGGAATCACTAGAAGAAGTCTTACCCGTTAGGTAAAAACTTTCTAAATTGGGAAACTTTTTTTTTAAAGAAAAATTGGAACTTTCCTGATCTGTGATAATGTGTTTGTTTTGCGTAGGAAAGGGATATCGAGTTTTTACAACGGAAAGTCAAAGTCATTCACGAACCTAGCGGCTGAGGCTGCGTCGGCGTTGACTTCTTCGTCGTCGATGAAGGACTTGGTGGCTAAGCCGGAGAATCCTTACAGCCGGAGGAGGAGGAACCTCCTCTGCCATCAGATTTGGGAGAACAACAACAAGAAGACGACTCCACGTGGCGGAATCTCCAAGAAACACGTCATGAGCTCGAGCAGGAGCGCGTTGACGCTCGCCATGGCGGTTGCGGCCGGAGAAGGATCTTCTTCCGGGGGAGACTCGTCGCAGGGTTCGAGTCCGTCTCCTCCGAGGCAGAGACATCATCAGACGATGATGATGATGCTTCCTCCGTTGTATCCTAGGAGTCAGGGGTCCGTTGGTAATTTGAAGTCGTCTCAATCGTCGTTGGAGTTTTGTGCCTTGAGATCGTACTCGGTGGCTGATATCTCGAGGTGTTTTCCGTCGACGGCGAGTGGTCTTGGGGCAAGTGACTCATAGGGATCATGACATTTGTTTTGTTGAAGTTATATTAATAACCCTTTTTAGGTTTTTGGATTTAACGTCCGGAGAATGTATAGACGAGTTTGAAAACTTTTAAATGGATCTACAACTTTTTCATCTTAGTTTTTCTTCTTAATCAAGGTTTGAATACTAAAACCATATGAAATATTTTTATATTTAATTATAAACTGGCAATGCGTAGTTGATAAAGAGAAATATCTAGTGATCAGAATCTATGTTTGGTGGGGAGAGGATGGGATTTTCTTTTATTAGCTATTGAATCTCTTTTGATTTATTACCAATAAGGTGTTGATTGTGCTGGTGAGGACTGACCGTATGTTGAGGAGTAATTTGTGTAACAAATGTCACACAAGAAGCTTGGCAAAAATCAAGTCATATTAGTTTTATCTGTTGGTTCAAGTCATAGCCGTTACCATAAATTTTTGTCAAAGATAGATTTGTAAGTTATAATATGGTATAACCTTAATCATGAATAGTTACAAGTTACAAGATTCATAATCTATATACTTCAAACACAAAAACTTCAAAATGTCAAATATAGAAAACCCTTCATTGCTTCCTAGCTGTTTCTACTAGTTTAGATTTATGGAGCTGGAGAAATAATGAATTTGAGACGACTATAAGATCAAGTTCAATACCATTAGTCCACCTCAAAGAAGTTAACCATGAAAATGATCGTTATTGCAATTCAGTTGAGGATCTTACCATAGGAACACGCGCCTATATCCAGAGTACTGAAGATTAGATATAAACTCAAATTTCTTTCCAGGAGAAAAAAAGAATAGTTGGTTGATTCGCTCTGAAAGTCTCACTCCCCACATTCTCAGCCACTGCCCATTCCCTATCCCCTGATAAAAGGACTGGTTTAATTTGATGCCCACTTCTCCTGAAGCCTTTAATAAGACCAACAACATGAAACTGTAGAGACACTCGGTGGTTGTTGTTTCAATTAGGACAAAAGGTTCACTCTAATTGGACATAGAATAACTAGGAGCAACGTACTCATGGACGGTTTTAAAAATGGGTGAAAACTACATGGCTATAGTAAATTCAACTGAATCATTAGATCTTCTGAATGACCTAGATGCTTGGGGTCTCTGGGACACAGTGAGTATATGTAATGTGTTGCCATTGTATCAGCACTCTATGTGATCCATACTTGAACATATTCCGGGGATTCATACCACCTCTTGGAGGATTAGATTTGTCTCCCATTTTGGCGTTCCTTGTTCTCAACGCCTTCACCAGCACTGCTATATATGGCTCTTCCATGCGAGCTCCCACCAGCTGAAGGAGCGGCTTATTCATCATCTTGTGAGACAAAGTGGATGAGAAGGAAAAGGTTGACCAGCCACAAGAACCATAGACCAAGCTCTGCTTCTAGGAACTGAACCTCTCTCCTCTTTTCTACGCTTCAGATGTGATATATAACTTTTGAGTAATTTCATTCTTCTGCATCTTTGGATTCTGAGTATTTTCTGTAAATTTTATTTAGAAATTTTATGAAAAAAGTTGTCTATGATATACAGAAAACTTTATTATTATTTTTTTTATCAAAACAGAAAACTTTATTATATTTGCATATTCAGGGGAAATTATAAGCTTTGTTTTTCTTTTCGTTTGTTGCAGTTTGAACAACTTTCACTAAGGGTCTAAGCAGAGGCTTTGCATTTTCAAGACGAAAATAAGAAGGACGGCGATGACAAGCGGCCCACCAAACGAATTACAAAGCCTGAGAAACCAGTAAGTATCAAATCTGATCAATCTAGTCACAATAAAAGCAGGGGCGGACCCAGGGCAAGAGGGGGTGTGGCATGTGCCCACCTTAATTTTTTTTTTCCATTAATAATTAGTTTTAATTAGGCACAAGGCAAAGGGCATAAGGCAGTGGCCAAAACCAACAAGAGGAGGAGCATGGGACACGAAAACATGAACTGGAGAGTTCTTCTTCCGGTTCTAGATCCTACTATGATAGGTTGTGGAGGTAGAGACCAAGTCATATATATAACTTTGGCTGTTTGTTAGAGCGTTTGTTAAATCCACAGTGCCACTGCCAACAATAGTGCAAGTAGATGGCATTCCAAACTTGCAAATAAAATATACATTTCCTTGACCAAAAAAAAAACATGTAAAATTCTTATTTTCTTTCGCATGTATATAGTTTCACTATAAGTAGTTAATTGGACACAGAACTCTATTTTCAGTGTCTAGCTCTGAATATGGATTAAACTATGATTTGTTTTATTTTGATTAAAGACTCGTAAAATTAAAACCGAGATTTCAGCAAATGGTAAACTAAGACATACAGCATAGAAAGTGGTTTTCTTTACCAAAAAAAAGTCGTTTGTCGTTTTTATTACCGTACAGATTTAACCTCGTGTAATAATATTGCGAATTATTTCTATCTATATTTAGAAATAAAAGAAAAATATAGAACTCTGCAATATAATATGTATAATATATATTATGCGTTTTATTTTTGTCTATGCATATATATTCCCACATCACATCACATCATTGTTATGTCGCTGTAGAGAGATAGAGATATGAAAACCGAAAATGATTTAAACTGAATGTAGAATGGTCCTTGGTCCTTCCTAAAAGAATAGCTGTAATTGGACTCTATATGACTGCGTTTTCAAGTGGGCCACTATATATTTAACATACCGGATTCTAATTTGGTTTGTATATTGGTGGCTTAAACCTGTAGATTGAGGTTTTGTGAGTTCATACTATAAGAAATTTCTGATTTTTAGACCGAGTTCTTATATAGTTTGTTATGATCGCACATAACATAAATAGACATAAATTAGTTTGGTTTCCTATAGGACGTCCTTTCCTATATATACATTGTCCGAGGACAAAAAAAACTAAAGTATCTTTATGTCGATTGTTTTCTCATCGTTGTTTTGATTCTGCTCTATTCTCTCTCTTTTTTTTTTCTTAAAATTTTTTACTTCACTTTTTCTCTTTGAAATTTATTTTCATGTCTTGGACACTAAAACGTTATCTTTTTTTCTTCGTTCTTTTCATTTATCGGAGAATCATTGATATTCTTTTGGTTATTTTAATTTGTTCGCTACAAAGCAAGGTAATTCACATGCAAAGCATCTCCATTCACGTGTCGGCGAAACGTAATTCAATAAAAGCGACAATGAAAATATTAATTTCAATACCCATGACAACTTATAGAGATAAATTTCATTAAACCATTATTTATACGAATCCAAATTCGATTTTTTCAATCTCTCTTTACACATTAGTCCTACTTTTCAAATACTAACGATCCCGGTTTGTGTTGACGTAAATTTATCTTTTTAACCTTTTCTTTAACCGGGGGAATTATGTGAAACTCCAAAAATTATTTGGAAGTTCATAAAGATTCAGGATTATTACCAGTAAAACAGTTATGATTGGCTAAAAAGATTAGAATAGCTCGAACTCTACCTTTAAACATACACAATGACGCAAATTTATCATTTATCAATGTTATGCCAATTGTTTGATAAAACAGTTAAACATACCTTTAGACTAATCATATGACCTACTAAAACCATTTAACGTTAAAAGTAATATAAACTGATATATTTATACAAATCAGAAATACGTACTTACATAGTAACTTTCCTCGATTTAGTGAAAATAAAGCTATAATTTAGTAAGAATATTTGGCTTGTAGTGCTCAACAAGCAGCAAAAATATTAATTAAAATTTCTAGAACACGTCCGTGCATGCATGGCACGTTTGCCGGAGAAGGTACAGGCGGATGGTCTTGCATGGGAAAATCGTAGCCCGTCGTTTTTTTATTCTGATGTTCTGCCTTTTACAATGAAATCATCATCTTATAATTGCATCATCTAAAGCTGTCAACAAATATATAATTTTAGATCTCATCTTTTTGTGAAAGAAAAGCAACGAGAAAAGAAAAGTTGCTACCTAATTAATATACAATGTCAGGGGAGAAATCGTGAAGATTTTGGTTCGAAACCCAAATTTTGAAAATCTCTTTCTTATAGCTTTTTCGTGTGTGAAGATTTATCCATTGATACGCGACAAGCTTTCACATTTTTTCATTTAAAAGGGCACATTCTTTGTTAAAGAGGGATTTCATTTGCCTACAAATTAAAGAAAGTGTGGCATTACGTCACAAACAGACAGGGGCGGTCCTGGGCACAGCGGACTGAAACACCGGCTTAGGGCCCCCAAATTTTTTTAAAAAATTTACATAAGAAGGGGCTCCTAAATTTGTAAAAAAAAAAAATTTATAAAACTCTTACTAAATTGTTTTAGGCCCCCAACATCTCAGGGACGCCCCTGCAAACAGATGATTAAATATTAGCTTTTTCACGAAATTAAATTTTCATTTCATACGTGGCACTTATCAAGATTAAGAAACTTTAGTCTATGTAAATGCTACCATGTCTAGCTATTATAGTGGATGAACTCATCTCTATATATCTACAAAGTTAAAGATAGAATAAACGATAATCTAGCCTTCCTTTAAAATTTACAAGGTCGAAATAGTCTCCAATTTTTACTATCTCCAAATTAAGTAAGAGATCTTTCTATGACTGGTTAGATTCTAGACCAATTTCATTAAATTGATTATTTTCAAACTATATATACAAAGCAAATTAAAGTTCATTTTAGCTGATAGTATACATGCAGATACAAACAAATTACAACTGAAATCATTTCTTTTGATATCCAAACTAGCTTTACGTTATCTTTATGGGCATGTGAGCTTTTTCCAAAAGAAAAAAATAAATAGAAGACAAAAGAATCAGAATCTCTCAACGAGGAACACACGAAAATATATGATTATCAACAAAATAAAAGAAAAACATACACGTAGAAATGTATTATTTTATTAAATTTATATACCTTGAATGGTTGGTGAAGCTCAAAACCTTTTTCCTTGATTCTTTTGTGGTAATTAAGAAGAGAAGAAAGAAAGTCAGTGACAAAAAAAAAAAAAGAAGAGAAGAAAGAATCTGATGCCCCAAATCTGTTAGTCTTGTTACCTTTTCTTTCTCTCGAAAATTGGCAAATGAAAAAGATAACAAGTCAAAGTAAATCTCACGAGACTCAACGCGTTCATACATTTCGAAATGGTAAATGATTATCCATTCATGATAATATAGAGACTAACTAGTACAATTAACTATAATACATGTCATGGTCTCGAGCTTCAATCATTTAAATAAATACTTTCTCTATATTTCCATTTAAAACGACCAGCTATTGTTAATGTTACCTTCATATATACCTCACTATTCCTCTCGCGTGCTATATAACACATGGTATTGATATGGACATCACCTAAATTGCCTCCCGTCGACATCTTAATGTATAGTATTATTTCCGTTTTGAAATTGTTGGATATCGCTATTAACGAATTGTCCAAGTTAAAATAAATATTGTCTCAATTCTGCATTTATAATATGAACGTTGACTGGAAAGTCTATGCATGTCACTATTGTTTCAATAAAATTGGGAAGATTTTTGTTTATTTAATCTCTTTCGTAAATGTAAGTGCATAGATCATTCAAACAGTCCAAACCGAGTTGAATGGTCGATAGGACATCAATATCTAGTAGGAATTGTCCAAAAGAGGGTCATAACACAATAGAACCACGGGCTGGCTCCTCAGGAATGGTGGGTGATTGATTTGATTATAATTTATGTGTTAATTATTGGAACAACATGTGAATTGAAGTACAATCCTTTCAACGTCTACCAACCGTCTGCTTTTTATCCTTTATCAAAAAGACCACAAATTACAGCAATATTTGTGGAAATACTAAAAAGAGAATTCAAGTGACTTCATGCACTATCGCATACATGAAGTTGTATCCCAGTCGAACTAGAAACAACAGGGCCAACCCGATCCTCAAATTCATGGGTTAGAATTATATATTACTAGTCCATATATTAAAGGAGTTTCAGAATCAATCCTCACGGGTTAGACGAGCGATTAACTAACGATTTAAAAAGCTTTTATATAGCTTAGTTACTTAGGGACGACCTAAAGAACAACTTTCGTGACGTAGTTTAAGTCCAACACTGTGACAAAAAAAAAAAAAAATTTAAGTCCAACAATACAATAGGTAGTAAATGGATTCTATTTATTCCACTACTATTTACAAAGCATATGTAATGAAAATCTACTCGATCTTTTTCACGAATAGTCAAATATAAATAAATGTATAGATTTTTATTTTGAACAAAAAGAAGAACGTATTTCTTGTGAATAGAACTTCATAATTGGACAAAGACTCAGAGACCACCTTTTAATTTTAATAAATAAAAAAAAAACAGCTGATTTTATTGGGAAAAAAGTAAAATTACAAAGAAAAGAAATATATAAAAATTACATTAGACCAACGTAACTTACGAATACAAAAGTACAATAGGAGGTCAAGGAGCCCTATTGAAAATCTTTTGACCCGGTGAAAGGATAGCCATGGGATCATACATAGTTTTCCTGTCAACGAACCTCGACCATCGGTTCCCAAAATGACGAATCCATTCCTCTCGAGACTTGTAGTGAGGAAGATATAGCTTGAAATCTATTCCCTTTCTGACACACCATTGAACAATCTCCTGGTTTTGAGCCACCATTTTCTCGAACGACGAAGTTTTAGCACACGTCGGCACGAATCGAAGCAATGCCACAATGTAGAATATCTCTCCTTCAGGTAAAACCACGGATGCACGGTCATCCCACCTGGTAAAAAATCCGACCAAATTGTTAGCTAATCATCCATATATATTCAATACCACAAAATAGAAGAAGAAAATCTAAAATCAAGGGCACATCGGTCAAAAGAGAGTTATCTAGAAGAATAAAAATAAAGTTACGTAGAACTCGGTCCCTTCGCACGCGGTAACCCCTCGAGTGATTTCGTCTAGAGTTTGTGCTTTGTTGTACAAGCAATGAAGCAAATCTCGTTTTGACATAAGGTAAGAAACAGCTAAAGACGAAACTACCCTCGGATCCATACATAACTCAGTAAAGTACAAAGGACTTGGAAAACAAATGAGATCAGATTAGTACAAAAAAAACAAATAAGATTAACTGAAGCTTTAAGTGGGTCCCAGAAGCGTATCTTTGTCCGCACAGATTTTTATCGTTCGTACACTCTTTCCCTCGCTAACCTTAACGACGGTTGCAATACAACTCCGTCACCCACCCAACCGTAATACCTTATAGTGTCCTATCAACACTAAAATATTCCTCGATCTCGCCTATAAAATCTAAACGAGCTCACTAAATTCCAATGCAGAGGGGGTAGAAAAAAGACACGTGTGGCCACATTTTTTTTTTATCACAGTCACACGTCTCGCGACTTGTGTGTGGAACCTTTTAGCAAGACTAATCATCAGAGGTGCTTAACACGTACTAAGGAACAAAAAAACTAACTAGACCAATCTTGTTCTGATAAGTCTTTTAGATAGATAGATTGGCTTGTCGAGGGAACCCTTAAAGCAAAGGTTATAGAAAATAGAGAATTTGCATCCAATAACCAAACAAAAACCCAAAATTAACTAACTAACCAATTTTACACTCTCTCTCTTATTTTTTCTTCCTATCTCTCTCTACCCTCTCTTTACAAAACTAATTTTCTTTTTTTTTTTGGTTATTTCACAAATAATCCCTAGAAAATATGGGTCCATGATAGATTTGGGTAATATTCACCTGCTTCGCAAGAGTGGATAGACCAACATGGGCCCTCCGACTCCGTTCTTGGCAAGTTCCTTGAAAACCGTCCGATCAAATTCCCCGATGTCACGTTTCGACACGAAGAGGTTAAGCCAAGGGTGCGGCGTTTCCCACGTGCCGTTCACCTTCGCGATCTCCTCAGCTCGTTTTACCCTCAGTAAAAAGTCAACGTAAGGCAAATCCACCTCGAACCTCAGTCCCTCAACAAATCTCAGCCGTCCGATCAATCTCTCCACTCTCTTCAGAACACAAAATGAAAAGGTCAGCCAGGGCCCAGGGGTATTTTAGTACATCTGCTTCACTATATACAGATAATTCCACGTAAAAACGATGTCTAGATTTCTTAAACCAAATCATCAACGCTACTTGAGAACGTTTGCAATAATATAATTATAATTACCGCCTGACCAACGGACATGTCACACGTATGTGTCCTAACCTAAATAATGGAGTTTGAAAAGCCTATAGTGATCTAAAAAGATGGGGTTTCAATGAGAGAGAGACAACAAAAGCAAAAAGGAATGAGAGAAAAAAATGAAGATAAATGTCGTTTTCGTAATAACGTGGGTTAATGGAAGAAAATCATAACTTTATTTCTTGTCAGAAAATCCAAAATGGAAGAGATACATTACCCAATGTATGGTCAGTTTCATATTATGCAGTCAGACAAGAGACTGTATAATTCTCTTTCAACACCCTATTATATTTCCCTATATCTTTTTTTTTTTGAATTTTATGTTGTAATCATGGAGGTCGAGAAAGCTCAAAGCGGTCCTGTATTAAATACGTGTCGAATGAATGTTAACGGGTCAACTTTACACTTATTGTAGAGTTTGTGTTGCCGAAGTTACCTTGTCGACGGTTGAGTTGGAGTCGGAATCTCGGTAGTGGAGAGCTAGTTCAAGGCAGTAAAGAACCGACCCGGATGATTGTGGGAGTTGGGTCGGGTCAAAGTCGTGGTCTGGGTGGAGTGGAACTGTAGGCCATCCGTTGACAGGGTCATCACCGTTGACAAACACAAATCCCTCCACGTAATCAAACGATGACTCGTCCTTCTGACTCACTAGCCACTCGGCGTCCCGAGTGAACTCGTCGAACTCGGTGTATACGATTCTTATCCACCTCACCTAATACAATCATTTTATAACTAATTTTCACTACTAAATAATTTTTTTTTTTTTAAATACATCATTCAGATATAATTAAGATTATGAAATATTATTTTAATTTTGGAGTTTAAAGTATTCACCATATCAGGTGCTGGCTGTAGCAAAACCCTAGCTCTAGTGATGATACCGAACTGGCCAAGACCACCTAAGACAGAGAAGAAGAGCTCAGAGTTCTCCACCTCCGAGCAAGTAACGACGTCTCCATTTCCCGTCACAACGTCTAACTCCGTTACATTTGACGTCTGTGGCCCGTAACGGAACGCTTGTCCACCAACGCCGGCATTCGACAACGTCCCGCCTACCGTCAACCCGAGGTAATCAGTCCACGACCTAGGCGCCAAGCCATACTCCGAAACGCACCGTTTCAACACGTTTTCCCATAATGCCCCTCCCGAGACGTCGACAAACGCACCGCTGGGCAAAAAACCAACCTCGAAATGATTCTCCGCCGTGGAACGCATGTCTAAGACAAGCCCTCCTTCCGCCATGGCCTGGCCGTTGATAGAATGGCCGTTTCCTCGCGCCGCCACCGTGAGTTTATCGGACCTCAGAGCTGCTCTCACCGCTCCGGCGATATCCTCCGGTCCCACGGGTCTCACCACCGCAAGAGGCTTCACGCAGTTCATGCCACCGAAGTCTTTCCCGGCGATATCTGCTGCAGCACCGCCGCATAAGATTTCACCCTGGATGTGGAGTGACTCGGAGACGCCATCAAAAGATTGTCCGGTGACGGAGGCGGCGTCGGCGTCGTTATCCAAGAAGTATGGCTCTATGTAAGCTATCATTGTGTGTGTGTATGTGTGATTTGCTATTCGTATATGGAAAGCTTTTAGTTTTTGGAATTGGAACCAAACCTTTTTTTGTTTGTCTGTGGTGAGAGAAGCTTGTGGGTTAGCTATAAATAGCGACTGAGTTTAGCTTTAGGAGTATTCTTTATTTAACTGTATTCAATTTTTAATTTCTCCGGCCGTTGAAATTAATATTTTTTAATAACGTCCTTTTATTTATTAATTAAAACGAAGATATTGGTTTTAAAAACGTCTCCCAAAATTGTCAACACTGAATTATGTGAAGATAACTAAAGGAGGAAAAAACAAAACAAAAGAAAAAGATTCAACGATTCTTAAAAGAATGGTTAAAGGATTCTCAAAATGTGTCCCGTACCAAAAAAGAAAATCTAAAAGCAGAAAAATCTAAGAAATTTATTATGTAAGAAAGTTTGGTCTTTATGTTTAGACCATCTCAAATTGAATTGATTTACTATATATTTCACTGTAAAATAGATTAATTTTATAATAGAGTTAAATTATATTCTAATGGTATCCTGTTTTAAAATAGAAAATAAAATGATGAATAAACAAAAAACAAGTTATTTTATTATAAAGTAAAAAATAAAATACTATTAAAATATTTTTACTTTAAATTCTATTTTAAAATAAAAATAGAGTGAAGCTGAAGATCTATTATGCATACAATGAGCTAGTTAAAATTATTGGCCGGATAAAATAGAACTGGATTTAAATTAATTTTTCTATTAACATCACATACTTAGTTCTGAATTTAAGATTACTTCAGATCCATAGTACAATAGCAGGCCCTAGTCTTTTTCTTCCGACGAAAACGTATGGGCATAGATTATATGTCACATGTATATGAGAATCACTCTAGCGCATAATTTGTCTTCGTACAAATTCCCTATATATTATTTGAGAAGCATTATAACTTTTTTCGTATCCACATGTCATCACTAGAATGATTCTTAGAATCCTTAGAGAAATAGGTTGGTCCATCTAAATATATAATAAGATTTTTATTAAACTAACCATAAATACATTATTAATGTGATGCATTACTTCCTTAAATAAAATTACGGAATTGCCTAATATGGCTAAAGTATATATATGACAGTTAGTTATTTTAAATAATAAAGATTTGATAAAAATAAGCGTATCTTATATTATATTTGTTTAATTTTAAACTATTAAAATAAAATTAAACAATCATAGTAACCATATAATAAAAATTAAATTTTTTCTTTATTTGTTATATTTTGAATTTTTAAAAACGAGTATAAATTACTAAAACTGTTAAAAGTTTCACATTCAAATTTTGTGATCCATGACTTAAAATTTTTGTTATGACATGATACAAATAATTAAAAAATATATAAGTTGAAAGTTTCATTTAACAAGTATTAAAATAAAAGATATAGGAATATATATATATATATATATATTTATATTAATCTCACAGTTAAAATTTTGTTATTAGTAATTTAAATTTTTTTTACTATAACAAATACAAATGATAAAAAAATGAGCAAAAAACATCATTTAGTAAATATTAATATTAAATACTATATATATGTTACTATTATTTAAATTTAATTATATACCATATCAAATAGGAAAAAATATTTTTTGGATTAATAAAATTTATTTATATGTTTGCACCAATTTAATTATACAAGTAATAGTTACTGATTTTTTAATTATTCAATATATATTTATTATTTCATAATATGTTAAAAACATATAATATATAAAATATAAAATAGTTTATATGTATAATGTTCATTCTGCGCAAAACGCGGATCTTAACCTTGTATACTTATATGTACATAAAGATGATTTCGCATTAATTCTGCATATAACGTCCTCTGATAGCCTAATAACATATGTTTATATTAACAGTTTTAAATATTGGAAAGGATGACATCTATATTTGTAAATATTTCAAAAATAATCCTTATTTTATCATAATATTTACCAATTAGTACCACTGAATTGATAAATATTAACTAATTGTTTTGATAGACTATTCTTTATCCAAACTTACAGAATTTAATTAAGTAACCAATAAATTATTTATATTATTAGATTACTCTCTAACCAAACTTACTAAAATTACAAGTTAAAAACTATATGTCTGTCTATCTATCTTATTAAAACATAAATATATTTTATTTTGGAAAGATATATTTATTAACATACATAAATAAAAAAATTGGTGTTTTAGTTATAAATAAATATATCAAAAATGATTACTATAATTAAAAAAATTAGTTGACAACTATGTTATATAACATATCATTTGATTGGTTTTATATCTAACCGCAATATGAGAAATCTACAAATTATAGACAATTAAAAACCGTCAATCTATCAAAATGCTATATATTATAAATCGGACAAACATCTACGGACACATATTTATGCAACCATTACATTAATTTAAAATAATACTTTAACAAGAATAAAATGTTAAAATGAAATCTGAACATGAATTTCTTTTTTTTTTTGGTGTAAATGTTAAAATTTATACCATTTTTTAAGAGTTTACATTGTTGTGTGACACAGCTTATTACATAGAAGGATAAGAGAGAAGAGAGTGAACAAGAGAGAGTAAGAGCAAGCAAGAACAAGGAGGAGCGTTAACTATAAGGTGATATGAACCAAAAGTACAGCTCAAGCAACGACGGGGAAGGAGTTGACGCCGTGGTTCGAGACAAAGACAGTAGCCTATCTCGCATAGCACGATCCACCACTCGGAAGAACGCCTCTTGAGTCGAAGACATGCCTTGGAAGATGCGGCCATTTCGCTCCCGCCAAAGAGAGTAGATTATGACTTGGCTGAGGAGCTTTAGTACAGCAACCGCAAGAGGAGCCTGGGGGCCTTGCATCTGGTGACATAGCTGAACGATCGCTGCCAATGAAGCCGGGGGAGTCGCCATGTACCTGCCACAGAAACGAGTCCAAGTAGCAGCCGCAAAGGAGCAATGAAAGAAGAGATGACTAATTGATTCATCCGCTACAGAGCATAGAACACAACCTGGTTGTACAGATAATCCCCAAGAAATCAAGCGATCTCTAGTTGGTAGCCTTCCAAGGAAAGCAGTCCAAGAGAGAAATGAGCATCGAGGAATTTCCTCTTTGAACCAAACCACCTTGTACCAGTCCACTAATGGACTGTGATCTCTGATCCTCTCCCACGTGACGCGAGAGGAAAAAGATGGCCCGAAGCCACCAGACTGATTCCTCCACAAATAAACATCGCCACTGTTTGCTGCAGAGGGAACCGGCATTGTAGATAGGATTATCTGAAGAGTTTCAGCTATCTCAGAGCACGCCGGAGGAAGGTTCCAATGACCGTTGCTTACTGCTTGAGAAACAGTAGCAGTGAGAGGGATCCTTAGTGATCGGGGACCCGACGTACCAAAGAGGAGGTGCAGTGGTCCGAGCTCAGTCCAGTAATCAAACCAAAACGAGGCCCTGCTACCGTCCCGCACGGTACATCGGAGAAAGAGCTGAACTTCTTGCTTCAGTTGGAGCATGCTCCGGACAGCACTTGAAAATCTAGGAGAGTCATTCATCAGCCAAAAACTTCCTCCCCTAAACCTATTATTTATGAGCCACGGAACCCACAAGGACCCAGAGCCATAGAAGAACAGCCATAATCTCTTCAATCTGAAGACCATCTCAAAATCTTCAAGCTTCCGTAGACCAAGACCACTCTCAGATTTGGGTTTACAAATATTTATCCAGGAAACCCTTGCCCCTGCAGCTGAGGTAGTGCTATTTTTCCAGAGAAAACCAGAGCAAAGAGAGTCCACTTTGGCATAAAACCATTTCGGTAACACAAATACTGAACTCCAAAAATTAACCATGGCATAGATCACAGAGTATATCATAGTGACTTTACCAGCAAATGATAGGAACTTTACAGTCCAAGACTGTAGTTTTGAAGTTATGCGGTCCAGAAACGGTTGAAGTGTAGCCCTAGAGATCTTTTTTGGACTAAGAGGCAGGCCAAGATACCTTGTGGGAAACTCCCCACGCCTAAATCCTGACAGGTCACTTAGGACCGTGAATTTCTTGCTACTACAAGTATACAAGATCACTAACCTACAGAAAGATGTCACTACTTGTGATGCAGTTTTTCCATTTTACTTTACCGGGTTGAATGTGGCATCCGGCAGAGATGCCTTCAAACCTATAGTTAAGTTGTGAATTTCTATATTAAAATGAGTAGAGAAAAACGTTAAAAATCACAAAGTGAACGAAATAGAATAAAACCTGCCTTCAAATTCATACCAAAAGTTCAAAAAAAAAATATAAATCAGTACCATCATCACCTTACTAATGGGCACGCAGAATTTTGTAGTCATCGTGGACTCTAACAAGTTTGACTTATTAATCTTTTTTTTTTTGGCAAATGCATGTTCGATTATATGATTTATAATTGCTTAAGCAGATTTAATAATGCAAATGGACTGTTTGTCTTTCATCTTGATAGATATATTATTGTATTCTCAACTTTAGCCGATTAGGTCAAACGTACATTTTTCTTCTTGTTAAATGTATGTTCTTCACAACAACAACAAAAGTAATCTGGTTACAAATTCCACTATCATATTCTGTTATGAAAGGTTAGATAAAAAAAGGGATATTGATCCCTATGGGCTATGGGGTGATAGGTAAATACTCTGAGTGTTTTCTACCGCTCATATTTTTTTCTACGACTCCTTTAATTTACTAATCATACTTTAGGAAAATAATTTAAAGTTTAAAATAGAAAATAAACTGGTTTTGGAAATCAATTTTTCTAGAACTTTAAGGGAATGATTGGAAAGAGATCTACATGCCGTAGACAAACCATTTTTATTTCTAAAGCTATTTTGTAAAGCAATCATGCTTGAACTTTGAAAAATAAATTTAGAGCAAAAATTATTTAGCGCTTTCAATATCTTTGAAAATATCTACAGCAAAAAAAATTAAAACCACACACAAAATACTCACAACATAATTTATAAAACATAAAACTTAAAGCCACAACACTAGCCAACCTATAAATTTATAACAATAAAAGCTACGGCTACGCAGAAAAATTTATAGCATCCTTTATATACTAAATTACAAGTCACTTGAGCAATCAGATTTTGACAAATGTAATTATTTTACAAAATTTTAAAAAATTAAAGATTAAGAAAAACCCGATTAAAACACGTTCTATTGATTTTTCAAACTGTAAAAGAAAAAACAAGTTCCTATATTTCCTCGGACTATCAAAAGTACACATGAACACGTTTGATTATAAAGATCAGTAACTCCCATTATCAACTGCTCCATCTCCTATATAACATTCAATCAACTATATTTTTTTTTCAAATATTTTCTCTTTGTCTTCTTCTTCTCTCAATGTTTCATTTTTAGTTTTACTTTGTTTTGATTGTGGTACCGAGTTATTCTACTATTACTCTTAGCACTTTTCTATATTTTGCAGATTAATTTTCACAGAGGAATGGAAAACAAGTCTTCTCTTCACAAAATTACCATCAGAAGTTTGAAGTTATTCTCAACATGAAAGAACTTTTTTTGTGGAAAAAGGTAAACACATTTACATTTAAAATAATGGTAACTAAAATCTGTTTAAAAAAATGAAACGTAGCTTTGTTGCCATTTCTTATATTCAAAGAGATAAAGTTCAAGCTTATGTAAAATATAACTCAATTTTTTTTCATGGTAATATAGCTATTTTCCTTTTATATTTATGTTGATATTTATTTTTAAATTAAATTGTAGTTTACAAATTATCATAATTTTATTGTTTCATTTTGGTCAACAGTTCTATTATTTTATGTTTATTATGTTATACATGAAGGGACTTAATTATATTTAAATAAGTATTATTTAAAAAATTAAAAGAAAATATATTAGTTGACAAAAAAAAGCAAATATATTAACTATAATAGTTATACCATATTTTGTGCGTTGGTAACTTGGTATATATCTTAAACTTAAAACTTTTTTTTGTCATCATATCTTAAACTTTTAAGAAAAACAAGATTTCCAACATGTGCGAGGTATTCCTTTTTCAAAACAAAATCATAAAATGCATGAATTTCTAAATTTATGTATCAGTGTGTTGTCCATATTTAGAAAATAGGTGACTAAAACAATAATTTATTTTAATAATAATTATAATTTTATGATCAAATAATTTAGAAGATAGGAATGTACCCGTGTGCACGGGAGGTAATACTAGTATATTCTAAAGCAAAAAACAAAAGCGACAACATTTACCTATCAAAACCCATAATCTATTGATGTAGTAGTGTGTTTACTTGTCGGGAAAAAATTAGAGAGACATAAATCTGTTAAAAATAATATAATCTCGATTTTTTTGTATGGATACTTGGTTTGGTTCTGTAGAATTTTGGATAATCTAAATAAATAATACCGGGTGAAAGAGACATTTTTGTTGGTTTAAATAGTAAAATCGGGAACCACCAATTGTTTCTAATCTTTTTTCCCTCTCTAGTCGTTTGTAGTTTTTTTTTTCTATACAAAGAGAAATAATTAACTTGTTATAAAAGTGAGGTTAATGTTTGCGATGCCACTAAAGCCGTTGCCTTTAATTTTCTATTACAAAAAAAAAAACTGAAAAGCTTGATCACTAGTTTATTCTTAAGTCAACCGGTCGTGTAGGCTGATTAATATTATTTAAGTTCCTGAACTAAAAGCATGATTAATGAGAAATTCTTAATATGAAGTTTTTAATAGAATATAAGAAACTGTTTGTTAACTTTTAACTAAAAAAAACTAAGAACCGGTTCTTAAATTAACGGTTTTTAAATATTTTATTTAAAGCCAAGAGTCGGTTCTTACCATTTTTAATTAAAAATTAAGAGACGATTTTTTATATTCTGTTGAAAACTTCACCCTAAAAACTCTCTTTAATCATGGTCTAAACTGCACTATTATTTATTTGTACATAAATTGATTAACTAGCGTAAGTCAAGAAACTTTACATTTTCTTTATTGTTGATTTATGTATAGATTGAGTTTTGATTGAGGACACCCGACGACGTTGGGTTCTAGAACCAGACCTTATCTCTCCCTCCCGTTATAAGATTTTATATCTGCTTTCGTCAATCCTTTATTTGCTTAATATCCATGAATTGTCTATTTTTCATTCAATTTCCCTATTATAAACAACAAATGCTTTGGATTAAAAAACAGTAAGTGGCCAGCACGCCCATCTGTAATTTTTGTTTGGCATCTTTTTAATCAAAAAATTGTATTTTAAAGGAAATTTTGAAATAATATTACAAAAGATAAACAATATTGAAAACACATTACTGATGAGTTTATGTTGCAAAAAGAGTGTAATGGCTAATAGTGGGGTGATTGGAATTAACTGTAACTTTATGTTTTTTTTTCTGTAAAATTTAAGCTATAGATTTATTTGATGTAGATTATTTTACTTTAGCTTTGTAAAACACTATTTAATTGTTGTGGAAATTAAACTCTCTATAACCATATTTTAATTTTGTAGAATTTTTTTTATTGTGAGATTTTTTTAAAAAGAGGAAAGTTCGATTAATTGATATATATAGCTCTAAACCAAATTTTGGTTGTCTACAACATTTGCAGCCGCAACCAATGACCCCCACTAGTAACAAGTCCGAACCCATATGTCTGGAAATGCAATGGATAAAAATATTATTGTAACTTGTAAGTATTAATTTAACTACTTTGCGGAAAACACAATGACACGCACATTCGTTATTACAATTGCGCAGATTGAACATCATCAGATAACTATGTAGGTAAAAAAACGGCTACAAAATATACATTTCAAAAAATATTTAGTTTGAGGCGATGAAGAAGATGCAAAAGGACAGTACATGGAAACGAACGTGGGTAACAATTGAATGCAGTAATACAGCGATGGAGCGGTGATAGCTAGTGGTGCCGTAGTATTTGTAGTAATAGTATCCGTGGATGATGAATTATCATCACCCATCGTTGTAGTAGTATAGAAGCGAAAATATGTGTTTGTTTAGAAAAATATTAAGTCCAAAATTTTATTGCTCTAATACCATGAAATATATTGTGAAAGTGTGTGTTTATTGACGAGTATATATATACAACATATGAGATCCTTAAGTTAGCTAAAGGTACAATAGAGATAAGGCTAAATCATATTAGGAATAGGAAACTCTTCGTGTTTATCCCTTTAGCCATGCTCCAATGAAGTATCCCAGGATTCTCATTGGCCCGACATCTTCTGGTTCATGTCCATTTCTCCCAGGCCAAACCCCATTTTACTTCATTAGAAGGTGAGGTCATAAACTAAACCAACTCAAATCGAATAGCCTGAAACTCACTACAAAACTTACATTTTTCATTTAATATAATCCCAAAGTCTACTAAAAGTATATGATAACTATTAATTGGTTTATATTAAAACTGAAAATCATTTAGATCCTGGTTCGATATATAAAAACAAAAACTGAAACTAGAACCGGAACCAAAAAGTGTTGTCAACGACATTCAGACCGGTACATACCTGATGAGGAGGCGGTTCTTCCCTGGACGTACGGTTCCATGATGTCAACCTCGAATGGCCAAATGTTGCCCTCTGCTTTTTCGCTTCTAGCTAGACTCCAATCGTGCATTATTCTCTCTTCCACAGGCGACAATATCGTATATGAATCCTAAAACACATCCTAAATTTCTTTATATGACCCATGAATCTTACCATATAAAATAAAAGTCAAGAAGTAATATAGTGACTTTGACAAGCTCCATCTTGTTCTTAAGTTCTTCTTCCTCTACCCCATGTCCCATCAGCTCCTTAACTCAATCTTGATTACCAATTCTAACCTAATAATAAGAAACAGTTTCATTGTGAACTTTTTGCTACCTTTTTGAATAATGAGAGGTTTTGGGCCAAAGTCAGTACTGAAACCACAACATGTAACATTAATTTTGTTTCACGTGGTGTGACTTTTTAGGTTTTAGTAGGATGCTTTTCCAGTGGAGCTAACTGATACTTGGTTATTTTCTACTAATTGATTCAAAGCAAAACTCACTTGATCAAAAGAAGTGTTTCTTGGAAGCCCAAGCCGCCCTTAGTGATACACATCTGTAACCGGTGCATATAAAACCCGTCGTCGGTGCTTCATCAATCATCAACGGAGAGCTCGTTAGACGTCTCACTAGAGTTCCTCGCTGGCGAACAGATCATCCGCTTCGTGATTAACGGCTTCCGGGGGAAAGAATACGTGCTGGTGGACGGGTTCGCCGGGAATGTGCACCAACGACGGTTGAGTTATCGTCATTCGTCGATAAGGATTCCATGGCGTTAAATGGTTATAAATTAGCACAGAAGAGAAGATTTCCAGTTTTGATCCTTCAAAGTTTACTTGATATATACGAAACTGCGTCAGCCAGCCATAGAAAGTCTTCAATATGGATAGTGTCCATTTAATACAATACGAAATAAATAGATTCAGTTGTTAGAGTTATCAACAAAGTCGTTGTAGTATAGTGGTAAGTATTCCCGCCTGTCACGCGGGTGACCCGGGTTCGATCCCTGGCAACGGCGTTATTTTTTTTATGTCCACAACAAAAATAATACCATTTTGACATCTTTGTTTGATAATCATCCGATATAAGCCAGTTACTGCCTGAATTAATACTGTAAAACACAGTTTTAAAAGCAACTACTTGGACAAGATTAATATTTTTGGGATTAAATACAAGAGAATGTTATAAACACCTTGTTGTTACTGCACATAGTTCGATATTTACAGAGTCAATCTCATGATCTTGTTTTTTTCTCTAATATGTTCAAAAGAATCGAGTCCAATAATAAAAAAGATAAATCAGAAAATTCAGAATGATCAATCAGAGACATGAATCAGTCTCAGTCTTTCTCTCATTTGTTGTTATTATCAGAGGTATCACCGGATTTCCAGACCACATCCTTAAGTGTGGTCGAGAGCTTCTTGTAGAACTGCAAAAAAGGAAGAAGAGTAGTAGGTGCACATATATAAGTAACTATCCTCGAGATAACATTTTCACATAGTAGAAAAACTGAATATTATGATTATTACCTTATGGAACTCTAATGTATCCCCTTTAGTTTTCCGGACTTCCACCATATGAAGAGATGGTGATACTTGAAATATCTACAAAAACATTATACTAGATGAGGTGAGGTCACTTCTTTGATTCCAAGGTCAATTCAGATTTAATATATAGTCAGAGTCAAGAGTGTGCATGTTGTACCTCAGTCGCCACTTCTAGGTTTCCCTTCCTTCCAGCATTCACGTTTTCAAGTCTCATCTGTGTACCCAAACAAGGTAGAGGTTCAGTGAAAGTGACACAAAGCTTTGAATAATTCAATATCCATGGAAGGAAAGGAAGTGACCAACACGGGTTAGAATATAGGCTAACTAGTTCTTTCTACTCTAATTAGTAATTTTTTTATAAATGGTATGTTCTTGTGTTTTAATTCGTTACTCTAACAGGAAGCGCTTTAAAAACAAAGAGAGAGACCCTGTCAATAGCTGTAATTAGAGTTTCACACGACTAGTTTACCTTATAGTTATTCTTTTGAATATCGAAACCAAGAGGCTTAGAAGCTGCTTCAATCTTTTGGACTAATTCATTAGCACCGCCTAAGGCTGCAAATCTTGTTTCTCGCTTGAATCCCTGTTAAGTTAAACGGTATATACTTGATTAGTATATATATAACGTGGAAAGACCAAACCCTGAAACGGTCTGCTTATACGACACACACACTGACACACACACACACAAAAAAAAAAAATTTCTAGAGAATTCAAGCACGTAACCATTGTTAGTCTAGAAGACGTACCTCTACTCCTTCAAAAAAGTTTCCGAGATCCAGAGCCCTCGACATTGATATCAACTCAAAGGCGTTTATAGAAGTTGGCTGCTCCTCTTTCTTTTCTGTGACATGATGCTCCTATTTCATAAACCACAGATTGTTATGGACACTTATTCTAGTAACTAAAAAGGAGAAGAAAAAGCTTAATTTATCATACAGGTCTCAGATTAAATAAATAGGACTAACTTCTGAATCTTTAAAAACATCTTCCACATCATCCAACTTTGCTTCTTCTCTCTCCTCGAAAACGGCTGGCTTGTAATCTTTCTTGAACCACGCATCTTCCAGAATCTCTGGAACTTTGATACGCTGTCATGTTTACGCACAGTCAATAAGTTCCACTGTTGACAAATGCCAATCCTCGGATGTTTTGTATTATCAAGGTATACATGGATATAAAATATTCCCTAATTCTTGCCACTCATAAACTATCCTATTATTACCCTACTGATATTCAAAAGCCTAACAAATATGAAAACGCAATAATAAGCCATTAATTATATCATAACTAAGATACTAAATCAAACCATACATATAACTAACAAGAAAAAAACAAGATGAGAGGATATGTTATCTTACAGTCGTCGGGTTTGGGTCCAAGATTCGGACAATCAAGTTCTTGGCACCAGGAGAGAGCCAATAAGGACAATTATATTCAGCAGCTGTTATCTGAAAGTTGATGAAATTACAACGAATAATCACAGATAATGGTATACGGGTGAAGCATTGGAAAAAAAAATGTAACAAAAGTGCTTACCTTGTTATACAGCGTCAGGAGATTAGAATCCTCGAAAGGCAAATGCCCAGAAAGTAGTTCAAAGAGTATCACTCCACAGGACCACAAGTCTGCGGTTGCCCCATCATAGCCTTGATCACCAAGAACCTTGGGACAAAAGCAACAAGAACGTTACTAAAAACATGGTGCAAAAACTGGATGAGAAGCCACGTGGCTAAGCATACCTCAGGAGCAGCATAGTTTGGAGTTCCACATGTAGTGTGGAGAAGCCCATCGCCCTGCCAAATCCAAATAAGTTTTCATAGTTGATAAATCAAATGATCAGAATAATGCATAAACAGAAAAACATGCACGGCTTGACACTACACATGACAAAAAAGATTTTTTGGCTATAGTATCTACTACCTTTGACAAGAATCTAGAGAGAAAAGTGCCACTATATTATCCCAAATCTTATTAGATATTTGTAAATAAAACCAATCAAATACATCATTACCGAACATCAGGCACATGCATTAGAATAGAACAAGGAAAATCAGCATAATAATTACCCCGGCTTGTCTGGACAAGGCACTCAATCCAAAATCAGAGATTTTCAGATTTCCTTGACCATCTAGAAGCAAGTTTTCCGGCTGCAGTAAGAGAAGTAAAGAAAAAAAATCGTAGGCATCAAGTAGCTGCACGTAAAGGAAAACATCACATCCTAAAAAAATTGGCCCAAGATTTACCAAAAAAAGGATGTGAGAGTACCTTTAAGTCTCTGTGGTACACTCCCCTGCTGTGGCAGTAATCAACTGCATTGATAAGCTGCTGAAAATATCTTCGTGCTCCATCTTCTTTCAAGCGCCCATCATGTCTCTGCATAAGTTTAGGAGACGCAAAAGTTAAACATGAAATATATAACTTTTTTTTGTTACAGCGGTAAAATACAATAATATTTATCAAGATTCACGAGATTAGCATGATGCATTTTGTACATGGTTAAAACACCAAAAGATTACAAGTTTTTAAAGCTGTTGGGGAATGAGGTAAGGAAATCTCACAATTTTATCAACAAGCTCTCCACCCATGGCAAATTCTAGGACAATGTATATCTTTGTCTTGCTAGCCAAAACCTGAAACAGTATCAATTATTTTTACAAGTTAGCTTTCCACGGATTTTGATCCGCTTAGCAAAGGGCTCTTAATTAATTCATGGCTAGATTAATTAAGAAAGCCAAAAGGGAAAAGAATGAGACCTCATAGAGCCGCACTACATTTGGATGGTTAATCAGCTTCATAGTAGAGATTTCTCTCTTTATCTGTAAAAGCAAACGTTGCCACATTTTATACTTTTAGATTTAAAAAAAAAATGTTTTAGAAACCATGTAATGTGACAAGGGAGGCGGAGGCATGAGGAAAGTGAGTTTGACCTGTACAGACATCTTGTTGTTTTTGAGAAGCTTCTGTTTATCAAGGATTTTAAGAGCAACGGATTCTCCTGTCTCCGCGTTCTTAGCATACCTCACTTTAGCGAAAGTGCCTTGTCCAATGGTTTTGTCAACCTCATATTTACCAACACGTCGCTGGACCTTTGGCCGATTCATCACTTAGCGTTCACCTCTTGATATCTTCAAAAGCAACAAAATTAAAGATCACCCTCCAGGTAGCTCATGTATATAAAAGATCATACCACAAAATTAAAAGAGTAATCCAAGTGATCGAACTCTCTAATCACTATTCAGATCGTATAACAATATTGATCAAGGAACACACACCTCAAAAGTTAGCAGGACGATTCCTATGGGGGCAACCGAAGGAGAAAATTATGGCAGGGTGAGAATGAAAGGAAGAGATGCGAGAAGAGACGATCTTATTTCATTTTCCTATAGGGGACAAAACCCATACGTTTAATTTCTTTCCTTATGTGAGAAAAATTGATTCTTTTTCCACCCTTGATCTTCTTAAGAAATGCGTTTTACGTTTTTACCTTTTTTGGTCATATTATCACGACTTGATTAATGCAATGACAAAAGATTTGAGTATTTAGATTTTGAAAAGATACCTTTCTTTTTTTCTCTCTTTTCTTTTTTAAAATGTTTTATACGCGGGAATAATAATCGATTTTGGTTAAAAAGGAATAATAATGAGAAAGAGTTCAACATGTGAATATTTTGATTAGATGTGCAGGAAGTTCTTTAGTTTGACCGAGAATTGGTCACTCTCGCGTTATGATTATTCCGAATAATTTATTCGTAAACAAAGGTAGTTGTGTGTTTAATTATTATTTTGCCAAGGTCTACATGTTGTATAAATATAGACTAATTCAATGTTATATGACTTCTATATAAATTTAGAAAATGAATAACATCTTGACTAAAATGGTTGGATTTCTTCGCAGAAGATCATGAACAAAGCTTATGCTTTATACTATAACAGTTTAATATTTATATACATGCTTTAACATCTAAAGAAAAGAATACTATTGAATCTTGAAAGGCCCAATTACAATATCCAAAGGCCCAACAAGTTACATTGGGCTACCTCACTTTATAAGCTCTCCCAGGGACAACCAAGAAAAAGCAAATCAGTAGAAGAAGAAAAAAAAAAGTTCTCAGATTTCCAAAAAAAAAAAGCTTCGAAGGAGGAAAATGGCGGATCAGCTGACCGATGACCAGATCTCAGAGTTCAAGGAAGCTTTCAGCCTCTTCGACAAGGATGGCGATGGTATATCTTCCTCTCTCAGATCTAGATGGTGTTTGTTGTTTTGCTTCCTCGTGTTTCAATCTAGATCTTAAGTTCTGTGACGATCTCTTGTTGGATCGTACCGATGTATCTGTATTTTGCGATTGACTTGTTGATTTGAGATGAAAAGGAGATCCGATTTGATGTTTCCAACGTTCGTTGATTGATACATTTTTTTTAGGGAGAGTTAAAAAAGATTGTTTGTTTCTTTGTGGTTTTTGCAGGTTGCATCACCACCAAGGAGCTCGGAACCGTGATGAGGTCTCTGGGGCAAAACCCGACAGAAGCCGAGCTGCAAGACATGATCAACGAAGTTGACGCTGACGGGAACGGGACCATTGACTTCCCTGAGTTCCTGAACCTGATGGCGAGGAAGATGAAGGACACTGACTCGGAGGAAGAGCTCAAGGAAGCGTTCAGGGTGTTTGATAAGGACCAGAACGGTTTCATCTCCGCGGCTGAGCTTCGACATGTGATGACTAACCTTGGGGAGAAGCTGACCGATGAGGAAGTTGATGAGATGATCCGTGAGGCTGATGTTGATGGCGATGGGCAGATCAACTACGATGAGTTCGTTAAAGTCATGATGGCTAAGTGATCTCATCCTATTCATAAAAAGAGAACGATTTATGATGATGTCTTGACAGTGAATGGTTGCGACATGTTTCGTCTGTTATTTGTCTTTTGTCTTTGCTTTTGGTTAGTGTTATGTGAAGTATGAACTCATGGTTTGCATATCCTTTGACAATTTGATATTCTCTCGTTTTTTTTATTATTGTTTGTTTTCGTCTCTGTTATTTCTCTTCAGTGAATGCGTTTTCTTGCCCTTGAGTTTGGCTCCATCTCTAAAGCAGAACATGTCTAGATGAATTTGCACAACACTAATAAAGTGTCTGGTTGCTAGCATATAATAAGCTTGTTATTAGCAATGAAGTGTAATTACAGTTACAAAAACGTAAAAAAATAGGGTTTTGTTTGTTACATTGAGAAGCTTTATACATATAGCAAAGTTGTGCACTCACTCACTAATCACTATGAACAAAGGACAAGTTCTCACAGAGTTTAGAAATGAAGGAAAAAAAAAACACAATGTGGCATTGGATTTGGATTTTAAGTTTAACGTGTGAGCGGTTTGTAGAGGACAACAGTTATGTACTTAGACTCGAACCTGTGAGTTAAACCCAAAGCTACAATGGATTGAGGGCTCCATCCTTGCTCTATAAACACATGGTTAAGCACCACATGCTGAGGCTTTGTGGCTTTGCCTGTTTCTTCACTAGTGTCCACAAGTGTTAGACGAAGCTGAGGTGGCACCGCGAGTGGATCCTTTGTGTAATCCTCTGCTGTTGGGAGAGTTTGTCCGTAGCTATGATCAGGTGACGGTGGCGCCTCAAACTCAGCTATGCTTTCAGGGTTTTCTGGCACAAAGTTCTGCATAATTGATTGGAGGAGATACTATTTTATTACAAACTGCAGATTGACTAATAGGAGCATGGGGGAAAAGTTACTTACATGAACATCGAGAATGTTACAGACATTGCCCATTTCGTCTGATACAAAGGGTAACTCCGGGATGTGTTTGCTTTCACCATCGACGATCACCTTGTAATGGTATATGCCAGATGGAAGGACAAAGAGAATTGAGTGGTCTTTTCCAGATTTCTCCAGCTTCTTCCTGAGGAATGTAAAGTATCTATACGTTTAGTAAATGTATATGGCTTGGGAGGAAGCTATTAAGAAACAAATTAACGTATACCTTGATCTCCAGTTGTCCCATGATCCTTCCACGGCCACTTCATTACCTCCCTGGTTCCATGTAATGATAATAGGGATTCCTTGCTCTTCGGGATGATCAGAAACTCTTTGAGATTGGTTCCACTGGATTTTATTAGGCGAAGGAGGGGCGTTTATTGTCCTCTGCAATGGAGCCACTGGAACCTGATCATAAAAGTTTAGCCGTGAGAATTTTCAAAGCAAATGCGAGAAGAATTTGCTATACGAAATTCAAATGTTATGCCTAAACAATGAAAAAGGTGACGCTTAATTGAGCCAATAGTGTAAGAAGATTAAATTTTCAAAAGGTTTCTCTCGTCATTGCCGTTATCTATTTATTCTCACACATAAAGAACAACGAGAAGAATGAAGAATTAACCACAATGTCTAATTCGTTCAAGTAAATTCAAGCTCTGCGTGTTTAAATTCAAAAACGGCTCAGAAATTAACAAGCTTGCCTACCCCCTTCAAAAGGAACATTACAGAACAGACCAGCATCTGGTAATGACCAGAGAGAAGCAAGGAAATCAAAGTCAACATAAAACTTTTTCCACACTAGGCATTGCATAAACAAGACAAGACAATAAGAACCTTCTCCAAATAAGATTCTGCATCGTGACCAAAGAAAAGGCATAGCAAATAAGATAAACTAAGCATCTCCCTCATCTAGAAAGAAGGAAAAAAAAAAACTTACTAAACTTTTCATTTACCAGAGATTTTGACAAAAGAAAAAAAAAAGATTTCACTAAAAAATATGCCAAGTCTCAATGGAACCTAGACCTCTTCACAATGGAACCAGAGATACATTACACAAAGACTCAACCATCATGAGAGGAGTTGAAGTCCCCTTTCTCCTATCCAACGAGAGAATAAGAATGTGGAAAATCTAGTTCGCATTCAACCAAAGGTTCAACGATGTTTTATCATCCAAAATCTAACATTAAATACATTGATAAACACGTGAGGAGTGCAGAGAGGGACGAGAAACCTGAGGAGCGAATAAGAAAGGAGAAGGAGATCGAGCTGGGCTGCCGGGAGGAGAACTGCTCATAGAGTCTGAGGAAGGACGGCCAGGTCCATGACGAGTGCGGGAGGAAGGATCACCGCCGTTGGCATCTGCGTCTACGTTAGAGACGGCGTCGTCTTCTTTGCCGTTCGCATTTCCCATCTTCAAACCCAAATCATAGAAGCAAGAGAAACAAAGAGGAGAGAGAGAGAGAGAGAGAGAGAGAGAGAAAGAGAAGCAGACGTGAAGAAAAGTGGAGGGAGGACGAAGAGTGGGAGATAGGTAAATGGACCCCAGTGATCACCTTTAATTACGTGAATTGCCATTGGTGACATTCAAATGGATAAACGAGTGACTTGGCATCTAGAAAGTAGATAATGATCATCCTCTTTTTTTATTTTTTTATAATCTTGTATTATCGCAATCAATCATCAGAAGTCCATAATAGTGGTAAATACGAGTTTATATCCATGTAAATTTTGAAAGTAATGATACTTATAAATAGAAACTTTTGGTAGAATATAGTTAAAATGAGCATTATAAATGTGGTTAGTATGCATTTTGTTTTCACTGTTGACCAACAGGCAACAGTTGTGATGTTTGAAACGTGCGTTCAACTATATGTGGCACATATTTAGAATGGGCTGGTTTTATTTTTTATTTTGGCAAAAATGGGCTGGTTTTATGTTATTATAGTTTTGATTAAGCAGAGGTTAGGATTGGTTTCTGGTGGATACTATCATGGTTTAACTTCAAATATAACTTGGCCTAATGAAACCTGTACTAAATGGCTGCAACTGTTCGCCATTAACAATCATACACTTTCCAAGTATTTCTCTTTACAATACCTATAATTAGGGATGTTAACTTAGGGTAAAATAACCCAGCCCAGCCCAACCCACAAATAACCCAACCCAGTTTATACCCAACCTGTAAAAACCCAGAAACATCAAAGTTGAAATCCAAACCCAAAAAATAACCCAATAGGGTATAGGTTTACCCATGGGTACCCAAAGTATTATCTTATTTATTCTAAAAATATCATATAAAATATTAATATCATTAATGTCAGTTTTAATATATAAACAAGATTTCACAATTTTATAAAAAAACTTGTTTTGGCGCAAAAACTCGTTTACGATTTTGGCGGGAAAACCCGTTTTCGATTTTGACGAGAAAATCGGTTTTGCGGTTTCGGCAGGAAAATTCGATTTTCCGGTTTTGGCGGGAAAACTCATTTTGTGATTTTGGCGGGAAAACTCGATTTTGCGATTTTGTCGGAAAAACTTGCTTTACGTTTTTGGCGGAAAAACTCGTTTTTGCGATTTCGGCGGGAAAACTCGTTTTTCGGTTTCGGCGGGAAAACTTGGTTTTTTGGTTTCGGCAGGAAAACTCGTTTTGCGGTTTTGGCAGGAAATTTGGGTTTTGCGGTTTTGGCGGAAAATTTGGGTTTTGCGGTTTTGGCGGAAAAACTTGTTTTTGCGGTTTTGGCAAGAAAACTCAGTTTTACGGTTTTGGCGGGAAAACTCGGTTTTGCGGTTTTCAGTCGGAAAACTCGATTTTAAGGTTTTGGCGGAAAACTCGGTTTTGAGGTTTTGGCGGGAAAATTCGGGTTTGCGGTTTTGGCGGGAAAACTCGATTTTGCGGTTTTCAGTCGGAAAACTCGGTTTTGCGGTTTTCAGTCGGAAAACTCGATTTTAAGGTTTTGGCGGAAAACTCGGTTTTGAGGTTTTGGCGGGAAAATTCGGTTTTGCGGTTTTCCGAGAACACTCGGTTTTGCGGTTTTGACAGAAAAACTTGGTTTTATGATTTTGGCGGAAAAACTCGGTTTTGCGGTTTTGACAGGAAAACTCGATTTTTCGGTTTCAGCGGGAAAACTCATATTTTGGTTTCTGTGAGATAATTTATTTTTACGGTTTTGGCGGAAAAAACGTTTTTTGCAAATTTTATATAATTTAATTAAAATGGTGAAAATATAATAATATAACTGAAAACCCATGGGTACACCATTACCCTTTTATATTTACCCAATATAAATATGGGTTTCAAAATTAATACCCATAATCGACCCAATAAATCTTAAACGGGTAAAAACCCAACCCATTATTAGTGGGTTTGGGTAAACCCATGGATAATTACCCATGTTAACATCCCTACCTATAATGGTTAGCATTGGTGATTGATCGACGAGGTCATAAATAACAAAAATTAAGAAGATATAAAACTGTATCTCTTTACAAGAGCAAAGAGTAACTTACCAAAGTTTTATCAACATACCTACCAACTGGAGTCAACTTTCAAGTTGTAAGACTTTTCGTTTGATTCAACTTCAAACAAACACATGTGACATCATTGGTGCTTTTCAGTTTTCAGTATCTTGGAAATTTTTGATTTCACACACCCATGCTTATCTATATAGACATTCACTAGAAATCTGTTCAAACTCTTATTAAGCGAGCTATAAATTCCCCATTGACCTGAACTTTGATGCAGTGTGAAACGTCTTCCGGAGAGATAAATTATCGATTTTGTATATTATTTTTTTTAAAAGATATTACTAATATTTTCCTTGGAATTTCTTTATCTTCTAATCAAGACATATTCAAAACCAAATTAACTGCATTTGATTTATTCCGAAACAGTATGAAAGTTTCACTTCAGTTACTAAAAGCATATTATCATAAATAAACAAGAAATATAGAGTTATTTTGTTTCATAAAAAAATAGAGCAAATAAATTAATCATGTATTGAAAAATAAACTTACGTTTGTGCAAAATATTTCTGTTAGGAATACTATATTAATCACATGCCAGATGTTTGGACGTGATCACAATTAATATTTGAATAATATATCCAGTAAAATTTAAGTTTGCTGGTTTTTATTTTCATAATATAAAATCTTAAGTAGACTTATTTGATATGGGTGTTTTTTTTAAAAAAAAATTTGATTATGTCGTTTAGAGTCATTTTAATGCTTTTTTCATGAATGCTAGCTAAAATGTTTTTTTTTTCATTTTAATGCTTTTTAATGACTCTAAACGACATTTTAATGCTTATTTTTTTCATGAATGCTAGCTAAAATGCTGGGGGTTAAAAGTTTTTTTTGTTTCCGTTTCCAGTCAACTAATAAATTTAAAATTGTTGTCATACTAAAGAACAATGAGATTGCATGTCCAAGAAACAAAATAAATATGACATTAAATGTACAATTAAATATCAATTAAATATACCGTCATGAAAAAGAAGAATGCATTTTCTATTAAAATTGCAAAAAGGATAATAATTGAATTAAAAAGAATAGTGTAGTGGAACTAGGGTTTTGCCGTTAAGTGTTTCACGGTATTACTCTTAAAAGCGCCACCCAAAACACACCCACACTCCCTCCTTTGCATACTTTTTTGCTTCCCGGCTCTCTCTTTTTATCACATTGCCTCTGATCCAATTCAATCGAGCTTTCTGATCATGGCGGAGACTGAGAGATCATTAGCCGATGATCGCGAAATGATCGGCCACGTCACTGGCTCCGAGACTAAGTCTCCGTGGAAAACAGCTCCGATAGAGCCCGCCGACGCACCGGTAATGGGTGCTCACTCGTGGCCTGCCCTCGCCGACGCGCAACAACCCCGTCCTAAGAATCCTCCTCCTCCGGCGGCGGCGGCTAAATCCATTCCGACCTCAATCCCAAATCATTCTCAGGTCATTCAATAAACCTATCGTTAATGTAATTGGATCATAGCTTTGCGAAACTTGATCGAACTATAGCTCTTATCGAATTTAAAGTTCACGTCGTCTGTGATTCACGCGCCTTTAGAATTGAGTTTATTGTTTGATCTGTAGGCTGTAGTAACTGGTCATGCTAAATCTAAGGCTGGTGGAAAGGCTAACCCTGCGCACAAGAATCCACCTGGCCGTTATTCAAAGCCAGGCTCGAAGAGCAACCAAACTGGCCCCACTCCTCCTCCTCCTCCTGCTGCTGCTGCTTACCCCATGCACGCTGTACCTTATCATCCACCTCCTTTTCCACCTATGTCGTATCCCACTGGTCCTGATTTTCCATATCCTCTTTATCCTCCTTACCCTATTCCTGGAGCTCCTGCTGCGGAGTCTGGCAACGAGAAGCCAGTGCAAGCCTCCCCTCTTCCACCACCTCCTCCTCAAGGGGAGCCTAGACAGCACCAGAGGGGTTTTGGCCCAAGAAACATGCCGCATGGAGCTGGAGCTGGACCTAGGAACTTTGTGAGGCCTCCGTATATGGGGCAAGGTCCTGGGTTCATGGTTGGTCCTGGTCCTGGCTTTCCCGGTAAGATGTTGATTCTCTGTCAAGGTGTTTTAAAAAGGACCGGTTGAGCATATCTGGTGTTAAGATAGAGGATAACTAAATTGCTGTTTTTTTTTGTTTCTTCGTTTGACATAGGTCCTGTGTACTACTTGCCGGGTCCACCCCCTGGAGCTATAAGAGGATATCCTCCACGCTTTGGTCCATATCCTGGTAACCAGGGTCCTCAAGCTCTGTCTCCAGAACAACTCGACTTAAAGGATAGAGTCATAAAACAAATTGAATATTACTTCAGGCAAGTTATGCGTCTACATCTATGTATTTTGTGCTTTTAATACTTTGTCCATGCCTTGAGTTCAGCTTTGATGGTTAATAGCATGTCACCTTCCGTATATTGATTCCTTTTTTCAGTGACGAAAACCTTCAGAATGATCAGTACCTCATTTCCTTAATGGATGAACAAGGATGGGTTCCCATCAAAATCATTGCTGACTTCAAAAGGGTAAAACTCGTAACATAAGCTTGTCTTGCTGTGCATTACTCTGTTTTGTCATCTGCATTTTACACAAATGTGTTGCTTTTAATTTCTGTATTCTTACTCTTGAATTACAGGTTAAGATGATGACCATGGATGTAGAGTTTATAGTCTATGCGTTGAGATTTTCTACTTCTGTTGAAGTGCAGGTCTGACTACCGTAAGCCATCTTGCTTCTTTTAGTAATAATCAGCGTTGGGGTTTTTAATTCTGTTGAAGTGTTGGTGTTTTATAGGGTGACAAGATACGTAAGCGTGACGAGTGGTCTAAGTGGGTTCCTGCATCTAAAAGGCCGGCCTCTGAGCAGAAAACTGGAGACAATGACAAAGATTCCTCAGAGAGTGTAACAAGCAAAGATAACTTTAAAAACTCTTCAAAGCCTACTGCGTTCTCTTCAGAGGTAGAGACTTGTTTCCTTTGATTAGAGATTTTTGTAAAACTGCCAACTTTTCGTTCAAGTTGATAGCTTTTCCGTTTGTGGTACAGGGAGCTCAGTCATCAGGAACCAATGTATATGAAAGTGATAATCTGAAATCATTATCAGACGATTTTTCAAACACATTCTTGCTTGACGAGGAAATGGATCTGGAGCATAAAATCCCAAGAAAGAGTGGTCTTTCCATGTCCAGAAGGTAGTGTGTGCACAACTTGATTACTCTTGATATTGCTTCATCCGTTTTCCAATATTGCTTCTTTTTGATGTGAACCTGAAGCCACATATAAAGTTCTGGAGTTGATGCTTTGGTTTCTTTGAATTTATGTAGGATTGATGATGAAGACGATGATATTGCTGTTGATGATCATGATATTCAGAAACTTGTAATTGTTACCCAGGTATTACATTGATGGAACTTGTTGTCTTGTCTATATACTTGAACACTGTTGGTGGAATTAAGTCTTCACGTTCCATTTATGCTGGACAGAATAGTGGGAGAAGTGATGGCACTGGAATCAGTGGGACAAAGGCCAAAAACATTCCCAAGGAGCTTGCCTCCACAATAAACGATGGTCTTTACTACTTTGAGCAGGTTAGGATTTTCTTTGACAAAATGATATGATTGCACCTTTTCCGGAGTCTAGTTTCTAAACACCAATCTGATGAAACAGGAGCTCAAAAAGAATCGATCTGGTCGTAGGAAGAACAATTCCCATTTGGATAACAGAGACGGAAAAGTAAAAGCTGGGGGAGGATTGAACACTAAATTAGGCGAAAATTCTGCAGCAAATGATGGAGGTGAAGAGCATAGCATTAGGAGGAAGCAGAGTAAGGGAGCCCACAAACATCATATTGCACATGCACGGAGGTTCTTCTCTGGCAACATGAGAAACCATGGGGCTAGTCTCAGTTCTCATACTTCAGAAAGTCCGCCTAGTAGCTCCATTGGGTTCTTCTTTGGTTCTACACCACCAGACAATCATGGGTCAGTATCCTAGCAATTCCATGATATTCCCAACTTATTCTTAATTTTAATCTGCCTTTTCATTTTAAATAATTTTGTTTGTGTGACGGTTTACAGGCACAGGCTTTCAAAGTTGAGCTCATCACCACAATGCTCTCTTTCTGGCAGCAGTCCACCTGTGGGGTCTTTACCAAAATCATTTCCACCTTTTCAACATCCCAGCCACCAACTGCTGGAAGACAATGGGTTCAAACAAGAAAAGTGAGTATAGTTATTCGGTTATACTACTTGAGTTTATTGTTATGGAGCATTACTTTTGTGAGAGAAGATCTTCTAATCTCATTTCTTTTTCTTTATTCTACTCATAGGTACTTGAAGTATCGCAAGCGGTGCTTAAATGAAAGAAAGAAGCTGGGGAGCGGATGCAGTGAGGTAAACCATGCTCCTTGGTCTCTTATGAGAGATAATTCTTGGAAATGTGTCTCAATTTTGGCTGTTCTGTTTTCAGGAAATGAATCATTTGTACCGGTTTTGGTCCTATTTCCTCAGAGAAACGTTTGTCCCGTCTATGTATGAGGATTTCCAGAAGTTTGCTCTTGAGGATGCAGCTGGCAACTACAACTATGGGTTGGAGTGTCTCTTCAGGTTTTATAGGTAATACCTTCATCCGTTTTCCATCTGATAAGCTCTCTAGTTCAAACCCAATCTCACCAACTTGCTGCTCTATGTCTTTAGTTATGGTCTGGAGAAGAAATTCGAAGAGGACCTTTACAAGGACTTCGAGCAGCTAACGCTTGACTTCTACCATAAGGGAAACCTATACGGCTTGGAAAAATATTGGTAAGGGCTCTCTTTTTTGTTTATAGACAATTGGTTGATCGTTGTGATGTCGCTTAAGAAATTATCTCTTCTGCAGGGCCTTCCACCACTATCGAGGCCAAATAGAACCAACCATAAAGAAGCATCCTGAGCTAGAGAAGCTATTGAAGGAAGAATACCGTAGCATAGCCGACTTCCGAGCAAAGGATCCAATCACCAGCCATAAAGAAAACAAGTCTCACTAATGATTTGAAGAGACGAAGGGCAGAGACATATCATAGGCTTCTTGCCACTGAGCAAACGATCCTCTCAATCTTGACCTTAAAATTTTTGTGCATCTTTTTCTGGGGAAGTGACCAAAGCCAAGTGAAGCTATTCGCTCTGAATTTTTAAAAGGATATTTTTTCCCTTGGGTGTTTTTCTTTTCTGCAAAGACAAAACAGAGCTTTGACTGAAGAGGCGTGCGTTCATCTTAGACCAGAGTTTCGCCCTCTCCCCAAAACTTGTAATCTTTTCCTTTTTGTATATATAGAGATTTCATTTTCTATTTGCTCAGTTTTGGAACAAAAAGAGAGGTTGTTGTCGTGTCTCTGTAGAAACAGCAAGAGATTTGTTTACTTCAAACTTCTATTACATTTTTTTGTTGTAAATTTTGTCATATTTGCGTATCTTGCATCTTTGTCGAGCACAACTCCTAGACTAGTTCCAAATGAAAGAAAACACCTCATATGAGTAGTATATTTTGAATAACTTCGGAAACGTTACCTTTGATATAAACATTTTAAAAACTTTACTTCCTTTGTTGCAAGTTTAAGTTTATTCAGTTGATAAGACTACCAAGCTTGGACCAAAGTGGAGAGTGAGTTAATGAGCTTTGGTTGGGCCATTGAATCTCTGCTAAAATATGAGGTTCAGGAGAGAGATCTTTGAAACTTGTTCTGAGGAAGCAAGTGCAGGCATTACTCAACCCCTCTCTGTTCCCAGACCTCGCACCTTCCACTTATATCGTGCATACTTTGGCCTGTTTTGAATACTGGAGCCTAGAACATGTCTATCCATTACAGAACCAAGTGGCTTCTCTAATTGCAAACAGTGTCGAGTTTGACTACGGAGGAAGCTCTCATAACAGTATAAGGAGACGAGATAACAAAGATGATAATGCTAGTTTTTTTTTTTCCTTTTGATGGCACTAAAAGGCATCGTTCTTATTTTTGCAGTCTCTTTATATTTCTGTTTGTTTTAGCTTCAAATCTTGTACGAAACTTACACTACAAGTTATGCAATAAACAGTAAAAGCGCTAAAAAACAATAACAATGTCTTAAAATTCCACCAATTTGATTAAAGCATAGACAAAATATCCTCACAACCAACACCCATCAAAGTAACGTGGAAAAATCGACCCAGCGAAGAGTCTACAGGGCGTTTAAAGTTTGGTTGGTACGATCTCATAAGCAAAAAACGTAAAAATAAGAGCCGTGGTAGAGTGGAGTGGAGTGGACTGGTACCTTCAGAAGTAGAACGTGGAACTTGCAACTTCCGGGTTCAACCTCCGGGAACTTGCAACATGGAAGTCAGCTTTAATACTCTTCTTTCAACTCCAAAATGGAGTGCTCTATCTATAGCCCCTGGCCATTCACTGAGATTATCTGACATGTTGCTGATCAAAACACAAGCGTATCTTTTGGACTCCATGTTGTGTTTAAACATCTCCATGTAGTAGGGATCATGGAAGAAATGATCAGAGACTAGGATCAAACTTCCTCCATGATTCTTCAGAGGAGCGTCCCTTGACAATAGATGAATGTCATTTAACATTCTGATACGTCTGGAGTCCTTATCCCCTGAAAAAAAAAAGAAAACAAAATCAACGGAAGTGAGATGCATGTAGATTACATATACATACGAAGAGAAAAAAAAAGTTGGAAATCACCTCCGGGAAGAAAGTAGATGCTTGAATCCCACGTCTTGTCACCCAGATACTTGTCTCTCCAAGACCATTTCCTGTACTCATCGACATAAGCCCAGACTGTAATATTATCACTGTAACCTCTTCCCACAAGAGCTGATCTGATTTTCTCGAAGATCTGATCAGGAGAGAGAGAAAGAGGGAATGGGCAATCCATGGCGTCCCAGAAGATGACTGTCCTACTCCCTTTGACGAGTCTGATAGGCTCTGAAGCGATGCAAAACAGAGAGAGAGAGAGAGAGGTTAAATACCATTTATAATTTTTAAAGTGACAGATGAAATCTAAAACAAACAAACAATTTGATATGGCCTTACCGGAGAAATCTACCATCTTACTGTTGGAGACATGGCTAACATCATCCTCTTCATGAACATCATCCTCTTCATCAACATCATCCTCTTCATCAACATCATCCGCTTCATAAAGATCATACTCTTCATCACTACCATCAGGTTGCGGCTGATATTGATAAATGAACCTAGGCACTCCTCCACCTAAGAATCGTGCATCAATAACTAGAGCCGACTCACTAAAGTTAAACTCTTCATCAGGTGGCGGCATTACAAGGAGAACATTGTGACCCCTCGATGCCAAACAGTGCAGAACCCTTCGTAAATCACTATTTGGATCACTATCTGGTTTGACGATCACGGCTACATTTGCATGTTCTGGTGCAGTATCTTCTGCCAAAAGAAGCATATAGAGAGTCATATCCAGAGTAGGCACAGCTTTCACTTTGCGGTAAGCACCTGTGACTAGATAACAAAATCAAACGTTTGTAGTTAAATTAAAATGATTATTTCGGCATATAATTAAATCAAAGAGAGAGTGTTGTGAGAAACTTTTACAGTTGGGTAAGTAAGTAATTCCTCTGCCCTGGAGCACCTGTTCGACGTTCTCGGGTTGCTTACAATCCACACAGATGTCCACACTCCACGCGAAGCCCATCAAACGAAGCGCCGTTATGATATTCTTACGAACAGTTGCAAGATCTGTATCCACAGGGACTGGGTAGTCATCCATGTTCCAGAAGAAGTATGTATTGTTCCCTGGACACGGCATTAACGAATTTACCAAGATCTAAATCTGACAAACAAATTTCGAGTAAGAAGAGATGGAGAGAGAGAGATCTTCTTACTGGAATCAAATGGGATGATCGCTTCATCATCTAGAGTTCCATAATTAGGATCGCCGCCTGGTCTGTGCCAGAGAATGATATTCTTCCCTGGAAAACGTATGAACAAATTAAAGAAAGATCGAAATCCAAGCAAATTTCGATTAAGAGAGAGAGAGAGAGAGAGAGAGAGAGATCTTACTGGACTCGACTGGGGTGAGCCAGTTTCCGTAATGAGGTTTGGAGACTGGGTGGATACCGATGAAGCCTACGATGTTGAACAACACTCGCGTGATGGCTAGGTACTCGGAGTAGGTGGCGTCTGGGCTGATGAAGTTGATTAACAAGTCATTCATGAAGTCTGGATCTGAGAAGGGGTCTGACAAGTCGTATCGGGAGTATGGCTCGTCCATGGTTCCACGATGAGGATCGGATCGGAAACTTTCACTCGCTAAGATCGTTTGAGTGAGAGAGGGGTTTTCTTTCTTCTTCTTGTTAATGCGGCGTCCCGACGCTGAAAGATATATCTGTAAAGCGCTGCCTCGCATGTTTTTTAACCCTTGGATCTCAAGTAAGCGTGTTGGCATACTCTCAACCGTCAGATCTGCGCATTCTCTTAAACCCTTAAAGGTGTTTCCAAATCCCTTGCCCGGGAAAAAGCCTCGTGTGATTGTTATTTGGTGTACAAAGAATCTACGAGCAGGTTTTGAGATAGCCTGCACTGTTTTTTAAAATATCAACTAAATAAATGATCCACCTTTTATATAATAATATATATATACAATTATGTTTTCTTTGTAGCTATTATATAAATGGACCGAGACCACATTTGTAACATAAATCCAATATTTATATGAGATTGTGTGTTTTGTAACAGAAATCTAATAGATAGATTTGTATGTATGAAAAACGATAAAGATATATAATCATTTGTTGAGATATTATCTAATACATTTTTAAAAAAAATATATAATATGAAAGATATTTTTATTATTTCTTTTAATACTGCTTTCAAAGAGCGCAGTTTTTCTTTTTTAGTTATAAGATATGCAAAAAGTTTAACCTCTTATAAAAACTTTTAATTATATATAAGCTTTACAAAACCATTTTTGCTGACTTTAATTATTTAACAAACTAGTCTTTGTGTACCTTGTCTTGCAGAGTAAATACCTTGGCGTACACTTCATCTGACGTGAACACTTGATTGCTCCACATAGCACTCCTGTTACAAAGTTTTTAATCAAATACGATTCAATTTTTAATCAAATGTCCCAATGACTTTTTAATAAAGATATAAATTAAGTTCATTAAAAGAATTAAAGCTCGTCCTCTTGTTTTTAAATCAGATTCTTAGAAGTACAAAACTTATGTAACTCTTATAAACCAAACTAGATATGAGCTGCTGCGTTGCAACAGGTTTTATTTGATGTTAATTTCATAAAAAAAACATAAAACATAAAATCATTTTATAATAGTTTTAAGATTATTTTAAAAATTAGGTATGAGATTTATTTTATAATTAAAAATTCATTTTAACACATAAGTTTTAGCGTATTTGTATTTTATAATCACGTGCATAGGTGAATTGTTATCAAGTTTCTACTTAGGTCTAGATAAAAATATCTATATCTAAAAAATTTAACCTAATCCAATTCGAACTAAGGATTAGAATGAAAAAAATTGAAATTTAAATAAGACCTATCGAGTTAATGACAAATTTATACACTTTATGATGTACTAAATTTATATTTTACCAAGCTTATCCGATATTAAATAATTTTCTTAATTCATTATTTCATAATAATAGATTTCTATAATAACGGCAAATCTTGATAATAGTTTATATATAAGTTTTTATATAATAAATATTAACTGGAAATTCAAGATAATAATATTATATATAAGCTTTACAAAACCCTTTTTGCTGACTTCAATTATTTAACAAACTAATCTTTGTGTACCTTGTCTTGCAGAGTAAATACTTTGGCGTACACTTCATCTGACGTGAACACTTGCTTGCTCCACATAGCACTCCTGTTACAAAGTTTTGTCATGTTAACTCTCTCTCTAATTCTAAAGATATTAAAAGATAAATGAAGCAACGCTCACTTTTTCTACTTAGCTTCATTCTTCTCCAACCAGCTTTTTAATTTCTCTGCTTCCTTTGAGACCTAAATAAAACAACACAATTTAGCAGTAGCTTTAAAAATCATGTAATATCAGTTGCATCCTTTACTTCGATTAGGTATTTTTGAGTGTATTCAACTGCTACGGGTTGTGTTGTAAGCTCATCCGATCTGTACAAAAATATGTATCAAATGTTTTATAAGAAATTACCTTTTTAGCAAGCAAGTTCCTGAAACTCTGTGGCGGCATTAGAGTCCTCAACGTCCATGTAAAGCCAATCTTGAACATAGTAGCACAAAATACACCAGTTAGTGTCAGATGCTATCACTCATCAATGGAACCCAATGGTATATATATATAAATAGTTCAAAAGAAAACTGATACTTGCCTCATTAAGCTTTTCAATGAACTTGGGATCGCTGATGTCGAGACCAACTGCTCGCCGGTGGAATAAACTTCAGAGTTGTAAGAAAATGAAGATCTGAGTTAAGAACAAGAGATATATGAGAGAAAATAGTAAAGACGGAGAAACTTATTTCCTTAGATCTGAAAAATGTCATTACAATAGCTTATTAAGAGAACACGTGAGGTGTAAAGGCGATGGATATGTTGACTCTTCTTCTTCACATCTCAGATTTGGCATACCATAAGTACAGGGATAACAATGGTATCTCTTGTCGCAAGGCTTCTTATCCATTGTATACGAGTGCTCTTGTCGGTGGTTGCGGCGGCGAATCTGCGATTCTTCTCTTCAGACTGAGGCAACTGCGAGGAGAGGACAGAGGACGAGAGTGGGAAGTCGATGGCGGCTGCAGTTTCCGTATGCAGCTTTTTGATAGGTTAAACTGGAGTTGTACGCACATGCATATAGATATATATAGCTCGGTTTATTAAAGGTTTGGTTAAATTAAAAAATTAAATAAAACCAACCCATGAGCTACTAAACCGGGGTCGTTACAATATTATTTCAGGCAATTTATGCGTCTGCATCTAATATATTTTGTGCTTCTGATACTATGTTGTGCTTTGCATCACCCGGTTTTTTTTCATCTGTGTTTTACAAAAATGTCTTGCTTTTAATTTCTGTATTCTTACTCTTGAATTACAGGTTAAGATGATGAGTATAGCTCGTTACACAAGCTTGTATTGCTTTGTGTTGCTTTTAAGATACAAGGAGACAAGGATTATACCTTGAGAAGCATATTATATGCCTCCAATAAACGGTTTGCAGCAGAACGAAACCCATGAAGCTGAGGTACTTCCATCATGTGAGTCCATGGACGAATCTCCTGCACGATCCATATGCATATCGATGAGGATATAACAGTTTAGTGGAAATATTCAGATAGATTGATAGACGAAAATAGTAATGTTGATTGAAACTCCTGTACTTTAACATTAAACCCACCATTGATAGCAAAGATAACACCTTCAGCCCTTGTGTTGGTTGTTCCTCTGTATCGTCTGCCTCTTCAGACTCATCGTCTTCTGATTCATGCTCTTCTTCTACTTCCATATATTTGTATCTCTGGAAAACCTTACAACCCTGACCCGAGAAGAACCTCTGCCCACAATGTCGACAAGGGTTATGAACAGTCTTCTTCTGCTTGGTTCCCTTGAGATCTCTTGTAGTTTCGGAAGGCTTCCTCCCCGGGGTGTTGTCTCATTGTTTGACCTGACTGAGCGGTTGAATTTTGGTGTCTGAACTCAGAGATGGTGTTCTCTGAAATGATCGTGACTGGAACCCATTTCGTTCATTCTCTTGCTCTTCAATCATCTTAGCAAGGTACACAATCTCATCCATCCCGACTGGTCTGTATCGCACCACTCGTTCTCTCATGGATCTCCTCATCCCATGTAAAAACATCTCTTCAAGTACATCATTAGGAATGTGTGGTACCTCCGCTGACAGCTCTTCAAAACGCTCACGGTACTCTGAGATTGTTCCAGTGTGCCTCAACCTTAACATCTGACCTATGATAGTCCCTCCTCGCGTGGGCTTGAACTTCTTGTTAAGTTTCTCCTTGGAATCCTTACCATCCAACGGTGCCTCTCTATCCTGGTTCATTCGCAGCCAAGTTATAGCACAACCCACAAGACACGCGTAAGCAAGATGCTGAGGTGAAAATCCTGAAGATCCGCCTTTGTACATCGAGGTGTTGCCCTCCTATATCGCTGGATCTGGGGCCAGCAAAATCCCCTTGTCAAGTCGAGTACCGGTTCGCCGCAACACAGGGTTCGATCCATCGCCTGACACTCTCTGATCTCCTCCTGAGATCGCTGATGGAAACGACTGTTGAACCGGGTTGATGTGCTCCTTAATGCGCACCACCGGTTTCAATTTTTGTATCATCGCAACCAAGAACTCATGTCGCCCATCGGCCTTTTGCTCCTAGTGGTGACGGCGATCGTTGGCCTTTAGACCATCTCCAAAAAGTAACTAATTAAGTTTCCAAAATTCTATATTTAAATTTAAATATGTTTTTTCCAAAAGCAAAATTTCAAAAATCATCTTCAAAACTATTTATATTTTATAATATAATTTTATATTTGTCATAAATAATTTGAATTCATAAAAATTTTGTAAATAATTAGCACATATATAAACATATTACAATAATATTAATTAATAAAATATTCTATTAAAATATAAAATTTTAAATAAAAATAACTTAATTAATATTAAACTTCAAACAAAATACCATATTATTCCATAAATTGATTTTTGTAATATATGATCTATTAGTGCATTTTGAAGTAAAAATGGTTCTCCCCTTTTTACTTTGTAGATTACGAGCTAAAAGTTGTTGAAATCGGGTGATATTGATACTTGTAAATCATTAGATCGGAACAAGAGAATAAAAGAGAAACATAAAATATTACTAAAAGACTAATTTCTTTTCGATGATATTAATACTCGTGAATATATTCGATATGAACAATAAAGAATTGTACGAATAAAAACATCAAAACAACAACAACAACCCTCTTCAGTTACACAAAAAAAAATTTGGAAAAATATTTGAAATTTTTGAAGATTTCAGATCAAACTTACATGACTATTAGTGTTGTTATAATATTTAAATTTGTGTAATAGTTATGTATTTATGTAATTTTAAAAAATCTTCTTTTGTTAAGTTTCTTTTGTATATCATTGTTGTTTAAATCTAGTTTAAAATATTTTAAATCTTATTTTAAAGTTTTATTTAATTTTATGTGTAAAATTTAAAATCTGTAAACAAAAATTAAAATATTTATGAGGTATAATTTTTTTAAGGATTAAAACAATAAACAAGAAAATATTTATGAATCATAAATATGATCTATGATTGTGTGGACCAAATTGCATAAAAATATGAAACTTCAAATTTGAAGTTTGAGTAGTGAAACTTCAAATATAGAGTTTCACTCTTCGAAACTTCAAATTTGAAGTTTTGAAGTTCCTTTTTAAATAGCAAAAAACTTCATATTTAAAGTTATTGAGTGCTTTTTGGAGATGCTTTTAGCCGCCTCTCTAAGTTTTTCGATGGAGTCGGTAACATTGCGCAGCTGACTCTACACGGCTGAGATCCTCTCTGCATTAGCTGCACCAGAATCTTGCTTAGGAGTCATGATCAAGCTTTGATACTAATGATAAACATGTGCTTTCTCCGTAATAAGAGAGAGAGAAAGATAGAAAAAAGGGAGAAAATAAGAACTCTTATATATTAAAGAAGAAATATTGTAATAAATGTATTCACACTAAATTAGACACATGTCACGTGTAGAAACGTTGTAATAAATGCGTTTACACTAAAATGAACACATGTCACATGTAGAGAGTTTCTCATCCAAACTCTATATAAATATGTTTACACTATGTACTTTACGTTTTTAATATAATACTCACATGCATAGTTCTTCTTAACGTTATTTTTACTGTTTACGAATAGAGTTGGACAAATTATTCATAAATTTTGATTCGATTCGTTATCCGTTTTTATTCGAACCAAAAAATCTGGATATTTGTTACTCTACGAAGTAAATCAAATATTAAAATGCAATATTCTTAAAAAAAAAATAACAAATCACAAATATCAATATTTATAGGAACATATATCCAATTTTGATCCGTTATATATATATATTTAAAGAATTATAGTTTATAGTTTATATAAATTTTAAAATATTTTGTTTTTAAATCATTTCATTTTAAGAATTTTATTTTTCATGTATTATTTTGAAAAAAATATCATTTAATATTAATTAACAATATATTTATATATTTATCAACCATCTTTATATACTTTTACATACACATACATGTGCACATTGACGTGAGCACCTTATAACTAAGTATTTATCACAACTGAAATATCTAAATGTTTTGGAAGTTAAAATATTATTTTTCTTAATGCTTCTTTCAATATCGACCAAATTGTAGTAAAATGATTTGTCTTAATAACTTTTTTTTTTAACTATTATCCGTTTAGAAACTATAATATGAAACCATTGGTTCGACATCACGACCATCTAAGATTCATAACACAAAAACAAACAAATAATAGTAATTTTTGATATCACATGAAAAAAAACCTAAAAACATCAAACATTTTAACCGAACAAACCAAATAAATATTGATTTAAAATGATAGTTATATTTTAGGAGATTAAAAACTATAAAACAACCTAAAACCAAACTAATATCCAGATTAAACAGATTAATGTCTCTTTATTAAAAAATAACGAAACTAATAATCACATTTTGCGCAAGGCGTGTTTTATTACCTAGTTCTTTTTAATTGATCAATTTTGATAACTTTCCAAATGTTTACCACTTGATACTAATAAGAGAAATGCAATTATTAAACAACAACGTTTGACTTTCTTATTCTTTATTTAATCAGACTCCTAAACCTTTATCCTAAAGGGAGTCTCACAACTAGCCACTATATTTAAACTTCTTAGATCTCTGTTTCTTCTGAACAAAAGCCAATGGCACCGCTAGCTTATCACAGTCTTCGCCGGAAAGGATAGGCGGAGTTACTCTCCCTAAAAGATCCAGGATATAAAATAAGTCTACTGTAGTTGAGTCACCATTTCTTATTGAATTTTAGTTCCAACTTTGGAATATAAAATGAAATGAAACTGTAAAAGCCTAAGAAATTGATTTTAAAGGAAAAAATGAGATTTGACGATTATCTCAAATTATCCAAATCCTAAAGGTTGACCAAGTAGTTGAATCATCGATAAAGGTTCTCAAACACTTAAAAAAACAAGCAAAGAAAGATAGAGACAAACTGAATGGGGTCTTAAATCTGAATAAAACTAAAACTTCTGGATGACGACCGAGTTAGCTATACCAGCTTGCTCGATGGTTTGGTCCAAGTCCGTCAACTGTTTATGAGGGAACGCCATGGTCAACAACTGGTACCCTCTGGAGCCACCAGGTGTTGAAGCGTCGACGAACCCATACACCTCTCTCACCGTGTGGTGGTTGTTGAACCTGGATACAAGGCGTGTCCCGTCTGCCAATCTTAGCTGGATCGAAGTTGTTGGTGCTGCTTGGTCCACAACTAGCCCTACTGATGGTACTGGTGCGGTGTTCAGCTGTGCGGGTGGAGCTTGTACTTCTGCTGCAACTAATCCGGCTCCAAGGGTTCTCTCTACACCTTGGGATGAATTTTTGGGCTTTGGTGGTTCCTGCATGTCAAGAGATACAGACTAAGAATCCAGAGGATTATAGTGAGAGAAGGGAATGAGAGTTACTATGTTGTTGTCTTCACGCCTGACGAGTTCAACACGAACACTGTTCTTCCTATCCACTGGTTCAAGTTCACAGGGGCACTCTGACCTCGCAATGCTCTGCAAAGAAAGACATAACATTTATGATAAGGATTCCTATTTCAATAAATAACATGTACTATGACGTTGTATTAAACCTTGAATGAGAGAAAAAAATTGGATATTACGTCCATAAAGGTAACGTTTCCAGGGTCCTCGAACCTCCTTAAAGGACCATCATCAACGGTGAAACCGTTCCTCCAGAAAGTGATGGTGTGCATAACCGACTGAAGCTTGTCTTGCTGCTGTTCCTGCGGCTGCTGAGGAGCAGAGGGAACAGGTTCACCAGACAACATCCCAGAAGCGCTTGTAGAAGCTAATCTCGATGATTCAACAGGTATGTCCACAGTTGACAGCCTAGCTTGCTCAGAGAGTGCATCAACGTCTTTTGGTTTCTTAGGATCTTGAACCATCATCCCACTACACACACAAGGCACAATCCAAAAAAAAGTCCATTAGCTTAAAAGAGAAGCCAACACAAACAATAAATATAAAACATGATTAAGCGATCAATAGCACAATTCTTCAGCTTTTGGATAAGATGAGTCTCATCAAGATTCCACATTGCTAATGAAAGATGATTACAACAGTCTGTCCACCGGTGTAGTACTCTTGCCTTTCATCAGCGGGGGAAAGGTTCAGATCGGCGAGCGTGCGGATGCTCCCAGACGGATTACCAGCTCCTTGATTTTCGGACGGAGAGTGAGGAGACGCGGCGGGGATCAAAGGAGGAGGTAGACTAGGGTTTGGACCAGCTGGGAGATCGTTGGCGGCGGCGGCGGCTGTGGCGTCGTTGTCGAGGAAGGTGGAGACGGCAGCATCGAGATCCCAGTGGTGGCTTTCGAGGAAGAAAGCAGCTTCTTCTCTTGATGAGGATGTGATCTCGAGGAAAGAGGTGATCAGATTCTCGTTCATCTCCGTCGTCATCGTCTTGCTTTCTTCCATGGTTTGATATTTTGTTTAGGTTTCTTCCTGATTATTTTTTTCGTCTATTTCGTCTTCGGAATCGGAATAATATATCTCTCTCTTCAACCGTCATGCTTCCTTCTCTTCGGGAAATGACGTCGTTGTATTGTTTTAGAAACGGTTTCAATCCTAAAATGGCCCAAAGGCTTTTATGCCTATTCACTTTTCAACCAACATTTGCGGATGGAAAAGTCGAACCAAATCAGAATTTTGAACCGAAAAGGTATTTTCTGAATCTTCTTCTCAGTAAAGCAAACACTTGAAGTACAACACTCTGTTGCTGGTAATTGTTTTTTTTTTTTTAAACAAGATTTGTAAAAGAACTCACTGCCTTTTTTGATAATCAGGCTCAGGTTCTTGTGGACTGTCAGTCAAAGAGTCCATTAACCACTACTTTAAGTTCGTCCACTACAAGAACCCTGAGTCATCGTCCATGATGATGACCTAACACACAAAACCAATAACTTGTCAAGTGTTAATGTGTTATGATATCAGGTTGTCATGGTATATACTGAAATAGGATAAAACAGAGTTGTAACATGTTTCATTTACCCGTAATAAAACTTTGGCTAGCATCTCCTTATATTGATTTGCTTATAGATTATATTGATCACAGTTTCTCCAAATCATTTATGTGGTCAATCTTTCCATCTCCAACTAAATGTGTAGCACCCGTCTCCTCCTCACCGCGTGTTACTACAGGTAAAATATCGAATTACACCGAGTTATTCAGAACGGAATAAAATACCAAAATATTTAATAAAATAAGTTCAAGAAAAATACATCTTTAAACTGAATTATAAAAATATTTCAAAAACTGAATGTAAAAGTCGTATAAATCATTAATTTAAAAACGAAATAAATAAATACAATTATTTCAAAGACACCAAACTGTCAAGATATAAAAAAGTTTTATACTAATACGAAATTTATGGAATATACCCTCACCTTAGCTAAGATCAGAAATCATAAGCACGAGATGACTTGATCACCAATAACAACTAGAGATTCACCATTGATTTTGACTTTGGCCACGACACACCATATTGGAAATTAGATTCGAAACAAGAAATATATTTTAAAAAATATATAAAGGTAGGGTTTATGGTTGGAATTACTTGCTTGCCAAGAAACAAGGAAATGAGATGTAACCCCTATGCATGAGCTCACGTTTGACCAAATAACACAATTAAGGTCATTCGTACAACACGACATCACGTATGGGAAACAAATTGCGGAAGCTTACGGTGAACATGGAACGAGATCGCAAAGTAGACGAGTGGTGATAGCGGCTTCGCGGCTGCAACCATACAGGCGAGATCAGCAGATCGGATCTACGGCAGTGGTTTTTGATTGCTTGAATGATGACGGCATAGATCTACAGCGGGCTGACACAACTCCGCACGTTAATTCGTGGTGGTTGGTTACGACGATGGTGCTCCTCCTTTGATCGCCATCAAAGCCAAGAGAATGAGAGATGGTGAGGAGAGGAGATAAGAACAACCACGCAGGTGAAGAGAAAGAGAACAAATTAATGAATGATACGAGATAAGGAGTAGAGAGCTTGGGAGATCAAATGAGAAGAGGTGATCGTAAGAGGAATACGGCTGCTGCTCTCTACACCTTTTTTTTAATTAGGTTATGGGGAAAAGGTGATATATACGACCATATAGTCTGGTTAAAAGAAATGGTTTGGTTCAACGAATAAAGTTACAATAAATTAAAAATCGAACCGGTTTTAAATAAGAAACCCTAGGATGAACTTTAAATTCACCTCAACTTTAATGACCAATCATATTGCCACATAGATTAATGAATAAAAAATATTAAATATTTTTTTTAAAAATCAAAATAACTAGAAAAAAAAATATCGTTAATTTTAATAACGCTAACACCGCCACCTAAACCTTAAATCCAAACCGTAACCCTAAACCAAAAATCATATATCCTAAATTCAAACCCTATACCCTAAAACCAAAACCAAAATCTAGACCCTAAACCCGGACCCTATACCCTAAATCCAAACCCTAAAACCCAAACTATATATCCTAAACCCAAATTCTATACTGTAAACCCTAACCCTAGATCCTAAACTCTAAACTCTAAACTTTAGATTCTATACCCAAACTCTAAACCCTAAACTCAAATCCGAAATCCTAAACTATAAATGTTTGGATTAATGTTGATATTGTTTTTTAGAGTTTAAAGTTTGGATTTGAGGTTTGGATTTATAGTCCACAATTTGGGTTCATCATTTAGGGTTTAAAGTTTGGATTTAGAGTCTAGGATTTGAGTTCAGGATCTAAAGTTTTTGTTTAGGGTCTAGAGTTTGGGTTTAGGGTATAGAGTTTGGGTTTAGAGTATATTGTTTAAATTTAGGGTTCGGGTTTAAGGTGTAGGTTTGGGTTTTATGGTATAAGATTTGAGTTTAGGGTATAAGATTTTGGTTTAGGATTTAATTGGCGGCGTTAGCGTCATTAAAATATGCATTATTTTTCATTTATTTTTATTTTTAAAAAAGATATTTAATATTTTTTTATTCACTAATCTATGTGACAATATGATTGGTTATTAAAAAAATGTGAATTTAAAGGAATCTAAATTTGTTCCTTACAAAATGAGTATATATACTGTTTATGCCAAAAATTCGGGGATGTAGAGACTATGAAGCACGGGGACGGCAATTCACTGCCGTCTCACGTACCAGATGCGCTTCCGGGACGGGGACGTGGTGGGGACGGCTTGGGGACGTTTCCGAAACGTTTCAGATAGAGCGGGGATGGCAAAGGTTTTTGGGGACGTGTAGCTAGGTTGTGGAAACGTTTCAGATGTAAATCCAGTATCGATTTTTACATTTATTATGTCATATATTTGGAAAACAATTGAAAAACAAGGAAACACATCCTTATATAAAGGATTATGGTTACAAAGTTTTAAACTATATTCTTTTAATCTTAAGCAAACCCTTACTATCTTTTATCTTTTTCATCAATTGTCATTTCTCCATGTCTAAGGAAAACACAGCAAGTATTACAAACTCTGTTTTGCGTTTGCCAATTCTTACATAAGCGTGTTGTTTAGTTTATATTCTTTTCACGTTCCATGCTTCTCAAGTTATATACGAATTATGTTACATGTGTCTTTTATTTTGAATTTTATGTTTATACATATTTTGTTTTGTCTATATACAATTTTCTAATGTTTTATTTTATATGAGAATTATGATTTGATTATATATATATATATATATATATTCTTTTTTTCTTTTTTATTAACGTACCCATGCCGTACCCGTATCCATAAATTTTAAGTTTAGCCGTTTCCCGTCCCCGCCCCCGTTCCCGTATCTGTCCCCGTATCCGTCCCGGTGCAACATAGTGTAGAGATTAGTTATTTATTATCTGTGTACTGTTTATGTCTGACTTGTATATATGAATCATTGCACTACAAAAAAAGAGTGGTTTAACATCATTTAATTTCTATTTTTGCATTACTTATAAATGATGCAAACGAATTTTACATCACTTAAATAAATGACTCTGAAAGTGGTGATGCAAATAATTTACATCATTTTAATAATAATTGATGTAAAAATATCAAATATTCATATCAGTTACTATAATTGATGTCAATTTATATCAATTGTAAAAAAGTGATTTTAACATTTACATCATTTTTTAAAATTGAAATTAATACTAACATCAGTTAAAATAATTGATTCAATCATTTATATATTTAATTTAAAATTAAATTAATACTATTTTAATAGAATTATTAATTTTATAGTTTATAATTATCAATTCGGAATATTAAATAAATTTGTTTCAATATATTAATAAATAAATAAAATATTTTATTTAATCAATTTTTAATTTTATTTCCATTAAAAATTACAATCTAACGTATAAGCAGAAAAACAAAATTAAAAAAATTACATTGAAGAAACTTCAACATTGTTTTTTTGCCTTCTTTTCTTCTTCTTCTTCTAGATCTTTATATCTCTATTTCCATTCTTCGTCTCAGTTGATGGTATGAAGCTGAGTTAACGAGATTCATCGTATAACTATCCACCCGTCAATATTCTCTGACGTCTACTCTTTTTCCAGATTTTGAGTCAACTTCTAAAATATTCGAAGACTCCAATTCCTAACAAAGAAAGATATATAATTCATAAACAAAAAGTGTTATAAACTTGTAATTTTCTAAAACATGAGAACTGGCAGAAGAGGAAAAGGGGGAAATAATACCTTTTGAGAGTTTTCCAGCGTATTAGTCTGATTAGCAAACCTTGGTCTCTTTGTCATATCCTCCACAAGAAGAAACAAAATCAAACATCATGACTCATATGAGAAATAAATGTTTGATGCTTGTTAAAATTTGTTAATGTTAGAACAATAAATTTTAAACTCATAAACAAGTTTAAGAACTGAAGAGGAAGACGAAGGCTTAATGAGAGAGGATCTTGACAAAAAAAAGAAAATAAGATGCATTCATTAAAGCCACAAGATATTAACTACTTCTCGTATCGTTAATATTTGTAGAAAACTAATTTTAACGATTGGTTCAAGTGATCAGTTGTTTCAACTGGACGTGTTCGTGGTTCCTATTTTTTTGGGATTGCAATAGATTTGCTTTGCTACACATAATTCCATGTTAATATTACGTTATATATCTGTTAATTAATTATTTTATTAATGCAAATTAATTTTCTACTTTCAAATATTTAGAGGCAACCTAAAGTAAATAATATTATTTTAGTAAATTGATGAAAATATAATTATATAATTTTAACTAGTATCATTTTTAACTGATGTCAATTATGTATCATGTTAATAAGTGATGTTAACCAAACTAATACATACATCAATTATTTAAATGATATAAATTTATAAAATAATATCATTTTTATTAAAGTGATACAAATTAATGAAAAAATATATCATTTTACTGAACTGATGCAACATTAGTTAATAATAACATCAATTCCTATAATTGATTTCAAATTATTAATATTTGTCTCATTTAGGAATAAGTGATTTAAAATGAGATCATTTATTTAACTGATACAATTTAAGTGATACAATCCACACTTTCTTTTGTAGTGTTGGTTTGCGTTTTTACATTTCATACTTTAATGAATGACTTCTTTATTATTCGTTCATTTGTAGGTGAGACTGTCGAATAGTGATATATGGATGGATTAGCGCCACTGAACAGTTTTGCTTCGATTTTTATTTGGGTTACGATTATCTGAAAACAGGTGAAATAAATGTTAGAGAAAGTAACAAGCTGGATCAATCTGCATGTGAAACGTGGTAAATGGTAGGGCATTTCTAATTTATTAATCCAAATGGGTAAATATGTCTGATGATAAAGTGAGATGGAAATCACTGAGTGTGATTAATGATGGTTGTAGAACTGCAGATAAATTAGCAACAACAGAAACATACCCCAACGTAGCCTTGCATTTAGATAAGAAAGCCGGAAGGGAAAACACATACATTTTTTTAAAATATATTTTCTGACCAACGTGGTTGGTAGGGCATTTATTTGCTTATTTCTAAATATTTAATTTTTGATCATATGCACCTTCTCATTTTTGTATACTTGCTTGTTTAGCTTTTAAGGACATGTTCTATGATTATATATATACTAGTGTTATTCTGGCGTTACGCACCGGATTCGTATATTTTATTTTTACATGAATTTACAATTCATTTTATGGTTTTAGTAAAGAAAATATGTTCAAAAATATAAAAATGAAAATATATTAGAAGATAATGATATTTTTCGATCCATTTGATAGTGATTAGCGAATGTAGTGTATTACTTTGTTTTGAAGTTGCTTAGTTCAAAATGGAATAACATAAGTAGTTTTGACTAATCGATTCAATAAAAGTAGAATAAATAGCCGATAGTCGTAACAAAGTTAATTTAGTTGGAATTTAACATGAAGTTTTATTTGGGAAACATACTTATACAGTTAAGTACCAATGATAGATTGTTGAAATCAATGATAGATTGTTGTGTACTTGGCCTATAGATGTAGACTTGGAGTGTGCAGCGTGGATTCGTTCTTGAAGGTCTTGTTTAGTGTGAGAACTCAAAAGAAATAAGTGGTTCGTTATTAATTCTTTGGTTATTTGTGTGAGTTCAAATTTAAAATCAGTATAAGGTGTTATAGCTATGTCTTACAGATGGTGAATTTAAGTTATCGATTTTCTTGACTTTTTGTAACATTTTGTTTAGAGGACCATTTATTCGCAATCAAATCAGTTTATAAGAAGAAAAGAACATACAAATCAGTTTTGGTATAGGATTTGTAAAAACAAAAATTACTTTTACCTATTTTTTCTAAAAATCAGATTTGAATAAAGGAAAATTAACATTAAACACTTTTTACAATTTTTTGGTCAATTTTTTTTTTAAAAAAGGATAATTACTATCAATTCTTTACAGTTATATTTTCTTTATTATTTTAGAAAAGGAAAATTAGTATTAAAAATAGTTATTTTTAAGTTTTTGTCACAAAATAGCTCTCGAGGAAGAAAATGACCAAAATAGCTTCATTTTATTTTAAAAATTTTAATATTTATTTTTAAATATTTTAAAATTTGAAACCATAACTCCAAGAACTTACCCTTTAACTCTATACTATAAGTTTAGATTAATTAACCCTAAGATAAAAATATATTTTTAATCTTTAATTAAAATTATTTTGGTAATTTTATTTATTAATGACTATGTTTGTGAAGATAAAATATAAATGACTCTCCTCGAGAATTTATCAAAATTATTTGTACAAATCTTTTTTTGTTTATGATTTGAGAAAAGGAAAATTAGTATTAAATAAATTATTTGTACAGATCGTTTTTGGTATAAGACATAAACTAATAAATTATTCGTAGTATATATATATAACTTCCACGCGGGCAAAAGTTTAGCGCGTCTTAATAAAACCTAGAACAGTTTTCCTCTCCTTCTGTTCCAGCATCATCCGCCATGGGTAGGGTTTCTCGAGCTTTTTTCTTATTTCAGTTCTCGTCTGTTACTCGATCTAACCTACCTCTCTATTATGGGTGTATGCTTGGAGCCGATGGATTCGTTGTAAAAGTTTCGGGATGAGAATTAGTTATTGGATTTTTAGGGTTTTGAATCACTGGGTTGACTTTAATATTCTGTTTCCAACTGAGATTTGTTATACCAATTTCTCATTCTCAGTAGTTTCGTTTTCTTTTCGTGATCAAGTAGTGGTTTCTACATACACTTTGGGGGTGTTTCTGTACATAAATCGAGTAGTCTTCCTTTTATGTGAAAGCTGAATGGTTCTCCATATTAGTGTTATTAGTCTCGTCGTTCCAGTTAAATCATTAGTATGTGCTTTGGTAATATTTGGGATTTCTGAGTTATTCTATCTTTTTACTTTTGTCAACGATGTAGATATTGAGGCTGAAATCCGCGCATTACAGCTTGATTCCGCAGGTAATTCCTGAAGATGATAAGCTTAAAATTATGTTTCTTAGTTCACAATTCGCATAGTGCTAAAAGTTGGTGTTGAAATATGCAGAAGAAAACAATGGAGTTGGAGTTGTCGTTCCGGCAGGTCAGAACACAGATGGAGTTGAGATATTGGATAATAAAATGGAAGAAGGTTCAGTATGGCATGACACTATTTTGTTTATATTTTCGCTGTCACACTGTTTGAATTGTCTATCTGTGGGTCGGTTTATTCCTATTGTTTCACTGTGTATATTACATATGCATGATATTAGCTTGAGATTGAGGGAGGCGGGTCCAAGGTTTATGCTGTCATGAGATTGAACGCTAATTCTAATAATTCTAATACTAGATATTTATCCTTGCTTCACAGACCTGAAAGATGAGGTTCGAGAATCAACACCAATCCCTGATGCGCAACAAGGTTGATAGATCTTTTATGTTTCCTTTCTTTCTATTTTATTTTCCCTAAAAGGGAGTTAGTTGAGGTATACCTCGTTTTTTTTTTTGTGGTTTCAGCTTCTGAGGATCATGAACAGAAAATGCTCCATCCAGTGCATAACCCAGCGAAAGGTTCTTATATCTCCTATACTACTCGTTTCTCATCTTTCTGTGATCGTGGTGTCCGATTCAAGACTTGTTTATCTTTCTTGTCCATTCAACCAATTTAGCCAGAGAGAAGGCAGCCCAAGGAAAGGCTGCCAAAGAGGAAGCGGAAGAAGTTGCAGAGGCAAACAAAAAGAGACACTTAAATGTGGTGTTCATTGGACATGTTGGTATGGCCATCTACTTGATGATTTTTTTCCATCTATTCGATTTTCTTAATAGAAAACTGGTCGGGAAAGTTTGTTCCTCTTTAGATTGTAAGAAAGTTGCCTTGTGTAGACACATGGTTTCAAAGTTAATTGATAATATTCACATGGCCACTTTTTCCATTGTAGATGCTGGAAAGTCTACTATCGGAGGACAAATTCTCTTCCTTAGCGGTCAGGTGGACGACCGACAAATCCAAAAGTATGAAAAGGAAGCAAAAGAAAAAAGTAGAGAAAGCTGGTGAGTATTTCTGATCAATCCAAACTGCTAAGGAATGTTTATGTTCTACTTTCTGTTTCCATAAACTTGTTATTGTCTTTTATGCCAGGTATATGGCATATATAATGGATACAAATGAAGAAGAGAGGGCCAAGGTACTTCCTGGGGTTGACTAATGTTTCTTTGTTTGCTATATATAAATGTGTCCGAGATGACAGAAATCACGTGTCTGTAGTATTCCCAACAATGTTTATGGTGAATTTTTAACTTTAATATGTGGTATGGCTTACTTGCTACGTTGACAGGGTAAAACAGTTGAAGTTGGAAGGGCTCATTTTGAAACTGAGACCACCAGATTTACAATTCTGGATGCCCCGGTAAGGATCAACCTGAAGTAATAGTTTTTTGTTTTGTTTTGTTTATTTGTCTTTCATTTCAAGTATATTGTTCTAATTCTCTTTGCTTTTTTGAACCTGAAGGGCCACAAGAGTTATGTACCAAATATGATTAGTGGAGCATCTCAAGCGGACATTGGTGTACTGGTTCGTCAGTACTATGTCAATTTGATTTGATTCCTTACTTTAGAATTGGTCTCTCGTAGGGAACGTATTAATTCCCTGCCTTCGCTTCTCGGTTGTAGGTGATATCCGCTCGTAAAGGTGAATTTGAAACAGGATATGAGAGGGGTGGGCAGACACGTGAGCATGTTCAACTTGCAAAAACATTGGGAGTGTCAAAGCTAGTGGTTGTTGTGAACAAGATGGATGATCCAACTGTTAACTGGTCGAAAGAGAGGTACTTACAAAAGCCCTGTCACTGTTGATTTTCATATTCTCTTCCCATTCATCCTCGTATTTATGTCTTCTTATGCAGATACGATGAAATAGAACAAAACATGGTACCGTTTCTTAAAACCTCTGGCTACAACAAAAAGAAAGGTATACATACAGTGAACTATAAACGTTACAGATTAGCTATTTTGTAATTGCATGTTTAATTTGTTTTTTTTTTTTTACTTCTTTTTTGTTTTGAAGATGTTATCTTCCTGCCTATATCTGGTTTAATGGGGGTTAATATAGACAAGAATATGGATCGAGACGTTTGTCCTTGGTTTAGTGGCCCTAGCTTTTTTGAAGTCCTCAATGCTATTGAAGTTCCGCCACGGGATCCTAATGGTCCATTCAGGTGAACGCTAAACGCCGCTTTGTCTTATTCATTCGAGTGTGTGCCTTTAAAAATACTAATTGATGCATTCATGAAATCCCGTTTATCCATGTCGCTTTTTGAGCATAGCGTCCATATCCTTTTTTTTTTTTTTTCCGCACCGCTTTCTGTACCACATATAGTAGGAAATGTCTTTTATAGTTTATTTCTCATACTTTTAGTTCAAATGAGAATTATTGTCTGTAAGTATATATGTTTTTGACTGCGATCTTATGAATTGTATAGGATGCCCATTATTGATAAATTCAAAGACATGGGAACTGTTGTTATGGGAAAGGTAGAATCTGGCAGCATCCGGGAGGGTGATTCCTTGATTGTTATGCCAAATAAGGTACTTTCAAGTTGTCTTCTCTCGCATAATTATACATAATTGCCAGCTCATTCTCTTTTTGATAACTATCATCTACCAATGTAGGAACACGTGAAAGTTGTTGCTATATATTGCGATGAAGATAAAGTTAAGCGCGCTGGACAGGGTGAGAATTTGAGAGTCCGTATAACTGGCATTGAAGACGAGGATATCCTTGCAGGTTTTGTTTTATCCAGCACGGGTGAGTATGATGATTTTAACGTGATTTTCGTTGGTATCTCGAATCATAGTCTTCTCTTTTTTTTTTCTTTTTTTTTTGTAGTGGTACTAATTTGTAGTTTTTCTTTGTTTTCTGTTGCAGTAAAGCCTGTACCTGCCGTTACTGAGTTCGTTGCCCAACTACAAATCATTGAGCTGCCTGACAATGTAAGCATTTATGTTATGCAGTTCTTAATAGTGTTGCGTTCTTACTATATATATTCTGAATTTTAATCCCTCGTGTCATCTTTATTTCTGCTTCTGTAGGCGATTTTTACAGCTGGTTACAAGGCTATTCTTCACATTCATGCAGTTGTTGAGGAATGTGAGATAATTGAATTGATAAGCCAAATTGACATGAAGACGAGGAAACCCATGAAAAAAAAAAAAATTATGTATGTGAAGAAGAATGGTGCTGTTGTCGTCTGCCGTATACAGGTCTGGTTCCTTCTGTTTTCCTTTCTTTCCTTTAATGCTTTATTTATAGACATTTTTTTCCGCCAAGATATGGTTTAAGTTTCTATGCCAATCTAAGAAATAGCATGAAATGATACCGTTGTTGCAAAGATACCAGGAACGTTGAGAGCATTCGCACGAGATTTCTGTTTAACAGCTCTAACAATTTTTTTATCCAGTCTTTCTACTCCTAATCACTGCTATCCATTGCTGCAGGTTAGCAATTCAATCTGTGTTGAAAAATTCTCAGATTTTCTGCAGCTTGGAAGATTCACTCTACGAACTGAAGGTAAAGATTTTCTGAGACTATATTAAATGCATTGCAGAATATGATCACTCATCTTAGCATCTTAATTTATGTGCATGGTTTACAAATCTATTTGGGGTCTCACTACAGGGAAAACAATTGCTGTTGGAAAAGTGACTGCGCTCTCAGGTGCTTCCTCAAGCGCTTGATCCCAATCTTGCGAGGAAAAAGGTGACTTAACTAGTCTTACGATTTCAATTATTAGAAGTACCAAATTGAAGAAACATCCAATCTGAACTGGTTTCTGGGTCTTTGACCTGCAGGAGACAGCTTTCGAGTTGCACCAAGAGGGGGTTAAGAAAAATGCTTCTGACGAAGGAGTCTGAGTTCCCTAAACTTAAATCTTTGTTTCATCTCTATGGTGAGGTTTTAGAGTTACTGCTACAGAGAGGTGTCACCTGAGACCGTTTTCTGAAAATTTAAAAGCTAGAAAGAGTATTATGATGAACATGAGATGAGAGTTTTTACTTTAAATCTAAATTTTACAATTAATACTATTGTTATTACCCTTTTTGCTGCTGAGTGTCTGTCGGCTTTTTGGAGTTTGCTATTTAAATAGTTGAGGAAACACAATTTATTCCTTAATGCTCGGTTCTTTCTTCCTGTATTTGCTCCATGCGACCTGACTGGTGCAGCTTTGGGGTTTGCATTGGTCCATTCGACAAGTTTGTGCTTCTAAGAGCATCTTGCTATTTTCACCTCTATAATAGCATTTACAGGTGAAAGTGAAATTACTCATAATCTATCTCTATTTTTTCTTCTATAATATAGATTATTATTTTTCTATTTTTACTCTATATTTAGAGATTTTTATTTTAGAGGAATACATTGAACCATATCTCACTTCTATTTCAAAGTTTTTCTATTTTAGTGGTGAAAATAATACATTTGAGATGGTTTAAGTTCATTTTTAAAGGTGAAAATAGCAAATGTTATTGGCGATGGTCTAAGTTCAGTGTTATGTAAATCAAATAAGCATTGAATCTTACATTGAAGCAGTGTGTGGTGTTATTTATGCTTACACCAAAGTTAAACGGAATTTAATTTTGAAAACTATTTCAGTATCATCATTCAAAAGTGGAATGCATATTGAACAATGAAGAATTTTTACATTATCAAAACAGAGATCTGTTTAGTCTTCAAAGTCATTTTTTTTACTCTAGTGGTGGTCACCGATCCATTGACATGTAAAAAAAGAGTGTTACAATAAAAGGTTTGGAACACTTCAAACAAAGCCAAAAGAAAAACAGTTACCCCCACAGGCTTTTCTTTTCGTCATCCGCGTTTGAAGACAATCACGATTGTTGTGCAATAGTCTTTGCAACGACGTTCTTTCACAGCTTCCTTAACAAGATGTGACTAACTGTGCTTGCATGCAAGCCTTCCTGCATAATCACAGCTCTTAGTAATCTCTCATTGCCTTTTACTTGTATGCACATAGTTCTAAACATTAGTTCACATGGCTACCCAAAAAACTTTTGTCTATCTAGCTAAAGAGTGTGCATAGACGAACAAAGCGATTTGACTAGCTTGAAAGTGGTTACCTTCAAGAGTTTCTGAACAAATCCAACAGCATAACTGGGTCCAAATACCTGAAAACGGATGCAATACGTAAATTACATTAGCAAACTTTGAATATATAACGAAGGGAAAAGTGCACAAGTCTTCTTCTAGTCCTCTCTCTCCAGATTTATCAACAGAGCCGTTGGAGAGGCGTGTTCCCCATGTCTTCTTCTATTCCTCTCTCTCCAAATCATATAAACAGTAACCTGGAAGATAATACTTGATAATAAACAACTGCATCTTCCCCATCGTTGAATCTATTGAATGTTGCATTATGTTATAATGAGGAATGAACATAAATGCGAGAGTCATGGCCAACGGATACTCTCAACTTCCGGGATCTACAGCCATTGCCCAAACGCAGCAGCTATAGCTTCATTCACTGGTTCAGGAAGTCTTACAGGTTCCCCCTCAACCCCACGGACTGCTACACCCCAACAGCCATTGCCCAAACGCAGCAGCTATAGCTTCATTATCGGTTGTACTGTTTTAACTTTAGTAAAGACAAGAGATCTGTTCACTTCAAACTATTATTTAGTTATTAGATTTTATTTTATTTTTGTCAATCGTCTGCTTGCTTATTTCATATTGGAGTATCTTCTATCTTTCGGTTAAGCAGAACTCCTAAATTTAAATTTAAAGATGCCATCCCTAGATGAGGTATTTAGAATACTTTGGAGTCGTGGCAACTTTGATACAAACATTTTAAATTCCTAGCTTCTGTTGCAAGTTTACATTAATTCAGTTGATAAAACTAAAGGTCAAACAGGAAAACTGCTAAAAACAACAATAACGTCTTAAAATACTACCGATTTGATTAGAGCACAGATCAAATATCCTCTCCAACCAGCGCCTATCAAAAGATTCAAATCACACACAAAAACATTTTAAAAACCCTAACTTCTGTTGCAAGTTTAAATTCAATCAGCTGATTAAACTACCAAAGTTAAAACATTACAATCACTGATTTGATTAAAGCATAGATCAAATATCCACAACCAACGCCCATCAAAAGATCCAAAACACAGAAGAAATCATAAAGAGTATTAAGGGCCGATGAAAAAGACAAGTGGAAGCATCGACCAAGAGAAGAGTCTAAGAGCGTTTAAAGTTTGGTTGGTACGATCATAAGCAAAAAGAAAGATAGAAGCCGTGGTAGACTGGACTGTTCCTTCAGCAGAAGAACATGGAACTTGCAACCTCCGGGTTCAACTTTGGCATGGGTGGCACAGGCACTGCTCCAGGAGTCGTGATCCCGCCATGGCTCGATGATGTCTCAGACAAAGACATGTCCTCAAACTTCATCACAGTTCCCATCTGTGCAGCCGCCAAGTGAGCATAACAAATCGGTGCAACTGCAGAAAAGACACAAAGGAAACTTGAGATACTTGCGCAACCATCATGCATTGAGATTATTGCCGGTAAGAAAGCAGTAAAATTAGCTGTGGTCCATTCTCACTAATACTAACACATCATAAAGTTGAAGACACAACTATAGATGAGCAGACACAGCAATTACATGCCAAAGATCTTAACTATCAGCAGCAATCAATAGAGGCCAAAGACATTACATGCAAACGATCTTAACTATCAGCAGCAATCAATAGAGGCCAAAGACATTACATGCCAAAGATCTAAACTATCAGCAGAAATCAAGAAAAAGATTTGAGAACTTACCGACTGAGATGGCAGTGGTGCTCCTCTGGTAGCTACAAGTATCAAACCACACAAGTTTAGTATACATCGCCAACACACCACAAACAAATGTTTCAGATAAGAGAGCTAGAAAGTGATCTAATGCTTACACATAGGACAGTGAATGCACAAGTTCCTGGAGGTCATCTGTGGTAAAGTTGATCTCATCGTACAGCACATGGTAGTGCGTTGGCCTTGTAGTTCCCTAATACATTCAAAATCAACAGAACAGTGTCAAGCTTTCGTTCAATCATTCAAATACAAAGGAAAAACCAACCGATGAGGCATGTTACTTACAATCATCCCCGCATGAGCGCAGAGGTAGAAGTCGTTGTTCCGAGGGTGACAGATCTTGCTGTCAATGATAGTCCCTGCAAGTCAGTTAGAAACAGGTTTCAGAACTCATTTACAAGATAAGATCAATCATGCCCAGGTCAAATGGATTATACCTGGAGGAACATTGTCTGGTCCTTTATCCTGGAAGAACTTGGTGTGGTGGTTCTTCTGAGCAATGATCACTGTGAACTTGGGGTTCCATTTTTCATCGAGAAACTTGCATGCCTATTAGCGTAACCCACAAGAAAAACAGGTTCATAAATATTCAACTGTATACTAAGGTCAATGAGGCTCAAGAATCATCATCCATACCTGCATCATCTGATCCAACTCGATGTTCAGAACCTGGTTGAACTGAGACTCACTCACACCATCCCTGAAGATGATGATGTGGTCCGGTTTCCTCTTCTGGGAGCTGGAGTAAAAGTCAACCAAGAGCTCCCTGAAAAGAAGCACAAAATCCCTAGTTACACTGCTGCCATGTCACGAGCTACTACTGAGACAGCACAACAATCCAAGAAACTGACCTGAAAATTCCCTCGTCAACCATCTTCTCTTCTTTGCCAGGGACAAGCTTGAAAAGATTGTCGATCATTTCCACTTTACGAGACTGTGTGCGCACACATGCCCTATACTTTGAGATGAGTGGCCATTGCCTGGAGCTCACCACCTATTGTTTCCAAACAAACAAACATCAAGTTACTAGAGAGATAGAAGAGTGAACTCACAATCAACAGAAAACAAAATTTAATCTTACCGCAGCAACAGATGGCACATCAGACTGGCCAGGGGAACCATGGGAAACATCCATCCCGACAATGATTGTAGGAACTTGCGTAACTGACGGCATTGCCTGTGAGCGCTCCATAGTTAGCAGTGAGTTTAGACCACCGAGCTACATATAGGAAACAGTGAAGTCAGTTCAAGCTTTAAGGTCTTTATAATCTTTATCTTAAATTATAACTGATTGAAATTTCAAACTTTAGGAGATCACCTTAGCGTTGATCTTCAGGAGAACGTTGGTGAGGTACTGATCATTGATTCTGGCGGTCGGAGCAATGCACTGAGTCACGATTCCAAGCTCAGCAAGGTTCTTCTTTTTCCAAGGACCTGAAAAAAAACACAGACGATAGTGTGAGAATCACGAATACGAGTTCACTTAGTCTCTTATTTAATGGTAGAATGCTTTACCATAAACGTTAGAATTCTTCCTTTCTGCGAGGATGCAAAGAAGGAACTTAGGCTTCCCCGGGAGCTTAGACTGTATCTGCTCGAACATCTTTTCAACTCTGATGTGAGGTGGTGCACTCCTGAACTGAGCATTTTCTTGAAAGACCACTTCGTAAGGAGGCTCCACGTTCTGAAGGAAGAACAAAAACAAGGGAGGAATTAGTAACTGGTGCATATGACTGAGTTAAATATAGTAATCAATGATCCCTTACAATGCCTTTCATGTTGCCGCAGCGAATCAAGTCCGGAATGAGCCGGTTTGTGTCACAGCGAGCGGAGAAGTTCACCACAGCCCACCTAGTGACAGTAGTTGGCTCAACCAGTTTCTGCAAAGAGATTCAGTGCTAGTATCAGAGGTTGAACCATCAATCTAACTGAAAATTTAAGAAAGTCCATCCACCTTATTGTTGAAGTTCCAACGCCCATTGCGAGGTTGAAAGTCCTCTCCATTACCCACTCTCAGCTGTTTGGAAGCAAGGAAAGATATTTGCATTGAACTTCCAGATTAAGACATGAAAAGATACACAGCAAGTAGAGAAAAAGAGTAAGTCACCTTTGGTGCTTGTAAGATGCGGCCCTCCACGTGGGTGAAGCTAGAGCCGATGCTGACACCACTCTCCTGCAACACCAAGTCAGCATTATAGTTGCTGTTCTTCAGACCCTGCAAGATGAATCAGATCATAAAATCAAATTCGACAGAAAGAAAAACTTCAAACTCTCAAAAGGATAAATGAACAGAAGACCTACAGTGGTTAGAGAAGTCATCCTTTCCAATGGCTTCTGCCTAGACTTTTCAACCAGGGAAGCTCTCTGAAGATTGGTAAGTGACTTTGTGTAGCGCTGGAGACTCACAAGCTCACAGTGCTGAAAAAAAAAACCCAACAAGAACTGTCATGAACCGTACAAGCATAATCCGGTAAAAGAAGGAACAACAATGAACTAGAGTTACCTCAATGGGGATGTAAGTAGGGCGCTTTGGCTTGCCAACGTTGATGCAAGGGAAGTCACCAGAGTACTGCAGTTGGATGTTACGGAACTCGGTGAAATACTCAAACACAGTCGTCTGATGCTCCACAACTTCGCCCATATCGTTCTTGGAATTCCGAGAGAACCTGTATCAACCAAAGACAGACCTGTTAGAAACATCTCAAAGCGACTTCAACATGTAATAAAAAAATATACACTTGACATACATTTGCTCTTTGCAGCGACTTTCACTAAGTCCACTTATCTTGTACTCTCGGTTTGAGGGAGCAACCTTGACTCTGAGATTCTTGAGAACACGTCTAGCCTGATAAGAGAGAAAAAACAGATAAGTAACTTCTCATCTGTAGAAATTCAATAGCACAAATGAAGCCGAAGATGTACCTTGTTCCAGTCAACAGAGTAGGGGTCTTTCACATTCTGATTCGCCAGGAGAAAATCAACCACAGGGCCAGGTTGTACAACCATGGTAGTTGAAGTGTCTACAGAATCAAGAAACCAAAGTGTTACTACCCAAAAGTCTTAACACACATTAAATTCAAGATAAGATTTACCTATGTTCAAGGACAAGCCTCCCTGAGTTGTTCGGAAGCTTGAATGAAACCCTCTGACACCAACAACACCTGCACCGATTGGTACAAAGTTCTGGGCGTCATTATGGAAGAAAGATTGCCGAACTAGGAGACAACCTCTGCCAAAAAAACCAAAAATCAGAAGATGTGTATTAATTTACCAATCAGGAAAACGAAGGTTGTAATAAAAGAAGTTTGAGAAATAAGCTTTACTGTCTAGCTGCACTCTGTCTGAGAATGACGTCAAGCACTCTGATCGCATCTTGAAGGCTGTCCGTTTCCTTCCCTTGGAGAGCGGCTGCAATAGCGTGCATGGGAATCTTAGCCGCGTAACTTATCTCCACCATGAACTTCTTGGACTGATTGGGCCTCTTTGATCGTTTCCTGTCAGCGTCGTTAGACTCATTGGGGCTACCGTTTCCAGTGTTGTTCCTGCCATATAAAAAGTATTATCATCACATCTTTATAAAGCAGTGAAGATATGTTAAAAGGAGTTTGAAGTCTCGAACCTGCTAGAAGGAGCGTCTTCAAGAACAACCGAGAAGTCAAGTTTGTTGCTGGGAAGAGGACCAACGGTGAAGAGAGTCTTCTCGCCATCATAGGCAAAGTACTTGGATCCCAAGTCAGTTTTATAGGTCTGCTGAACCTTGTCAAGAATCTTCCTGCCGATTCCTTTAGCTTCAACTGGACGGCCATCTTCATACGTTATAGCAACCTGCATCCAACGATCACAGAAGAGACAAAACAAGTATGTTAAAAGCATTGAACCATTAGAGCGAGACAAATAATACATTAGAGGAGGAGACAAGAAGCATTACACTGTAATGGAAGAACTGGCCGCTAGCGTTGTTGAAGTTCACTTTGAAGTGATTGGTGAGAAGGGGAATCCTCTGTCCTTTGGACCCAGTGCCGCGCCGGGCCATCGGAAGGAGAGTGTTCTTCTTGATGGGCTCCACCTCGGGAACGAGGTTTGGAGGAAGGGCAGGTGGAGGAGGCGGTAGCGCTTTATCTTCATCAGAACCCATATCTGCAAGGCAAAAACAAGACAAGACCCAAAACATATAAGATAAATGGAAAAAGCAACATTACAAACTTTTATTCCAAGAAAAATAAAACGAACACTTTATAGCGTCATATACACATCAAGCGGCTAGATGACAAGTGAAAAACAAAAGAAACCCATCTCAAGATATGAAAAAAGTTTTAAACTTTTCAACAGATTGTGATAACCAGAACACATCAAAGAAGAGATCTATGTGAAGATACTATGACAAAAATAGAAACCCACAAAAAAACCCAAAGTTCAACTTACAGCAGGTAAGATATAAGAACAGATTATTAAGAGCAGAAACAGCATACAAACCATGAACCGATGGATAGATCTACGTGCAGATTAAGATAACTGTGACAAAAACCCTAAAACCCATGAAAAACCCACTAAAAAAATCACGACTTTAGAGCGATTCACAACATCAGCGGTAGAAGAAAGGCGAAGACTAAGAAGCCGTACACACGAAATCGTTAAGAGCAAAACCCGAAGGGCTAAACAGTGGGTATGCATGGGAGAAAGACATTAGAAAAGATTTTGACTAAGAAAGTCTGTACCTTTAGCTAATAAGAAACGGCGAAGACGAGACGGAGAATAAACCCTAGACGCTAGAGCTACGGCGAGGGAAAGAGAGAGGTTTCTGCGGTTTGATTTGGGGGTGGTTTGCGAGAGCCTGCAGCTTCTTCTCTCCTACGCTTTGTTTTAAAGAAGCAGACTCAAAACAAGTAATAATGTGGGTCCCACTTATCGTTATTATTAATTTGGCCCCTATATTCCTGGATTATTATATTTTTATTCTTTTCGTTTCCTTTGTCCTATCGTTTGATATCCGTTTCTCCTCCCCTCACGTGTTTACTTTTTCTATTGTTAAGGAAGGAAAAAAGTTAATTACTTTTGCATTTATTGTTATAAATAATTTGCTGAGCTTACTAGCGCTTAGCTTAATTAAGGAATCAAATATATGCACGTTCGTTACACATACCATAGAGAAACTATTCTATGTATATAATAACAAATCAGATTTTTCCAGGTCAAATTAAAAGAACTATATTATCCTCGTTAACTGGATGAACGTGTGATACGAGTGTAGTGTTTGGTTTAGCTTCCGTTACTGGATATAACGGTAGGTAACCCATGCATATAACATCATCAAATAACACATATTAGTATATATTTTCTCCACTTTTTTTTTCTCCAACTCGTTTCATATACCTTTGGACTCTTCTTTTATGGTTACTAGGTCCGTGTCCGCGCTACGCGCGGATAGTGTGGTTCTATAATTTTCCTTTTAAGTTTATATAATATATGATATCATTTGATAAATTTATTATAAAGAATCTATAAAATTTTGAATTTGAGAAATAGGTAGAGATCATGTTGTCCCTTTATTAATGTTTTGTTGATGGTCTCCTTTGCCTCAAAGCTATATTTACAACACATCGATCTGAAAAGTTTATGGTTTTATTTAGAAAAGCAAAAAAATGTCATAAGAAAGCATGTAGACAGTTTAACTTTAGAAATACCATTTAATATAAGACTAACTTGAAGAAATCTAAAAATCCTTTAGCTTCATTCTAAACCTAACGATCAAGCATTTTGTTATTTTCTTTATAAAAAAAAATTAAAAGTAATATATGTGAAGGTATGTCCGTTTGTCGAGTGTACCATGAAATATCCTATAGACATAAATAGAAAATTGTGAGATGATGGTTAGAGTTGGGCTTGAGATGCCATCTTTAAGTTGGTTAATTTCACCACTGATGTGATGCGCTGGAGATGGCCCTAAATTTGCAACATAGTGGTTGTATGCTGGTTAGTGATGTTCACTTTTATTTTTAGTAGTGAATATACGATTGTCTGTTTTATAGATTCATGATAACCTTTTTTTTTTTTCTTAACAACATTTACTTTGTTTTGCTTATGGTCTATATAGCTGTGTTTTACCTTTTGTTTGAAACCACTGCATGTACTACTTAATGCATACGGATGTGAGTTTTGGCTTGCCTCACTATAGATCTCCAATGCATTCTCCATTCACTGCTTGTTTGTCCCAAAAAGAAGATAATTCGGTAGTTGTAGATGGTGGAGCTGTTGTAGAATTTTTCTGCCTCAGCATATCTTATGGTTACTGTCTAGGTTTAGGTGTTAATGCATATATGATGGGTTGCATATTTGTTTTTGTTTTTCAGTTCATAGTAATATATGGTGTTTATATTTGGTGAGTGTATATATGTTGGATCGTTCCGGTATTAGAGTTTTCATGTTAAAACATCATATTTGAGTTCATATGACTTTTTCAGTAACTATTTTAATTTGCATATATATAATGTAATGTATGTTTTTGTTGTTTACTTTTCCGTAGAGATTTAGTTTTGGATCATAGGCATATTAATACGGATTTGTAACTGTATTTATTTGTGACCTAACTTCCTTTTTCCATAGACCTTTTTATAAATTATACAAATTATAGGTATGCATATTTTTTTTTCCTTTAAAACTCGTTTTGATCCCCAAAATACTTGAGAGCAAAACTCTCCATCCATGGTTTCTGCTATAACCTTATAAGAAATTTACTCATTACATGCCTCATTAGAAACTGAAGCTTACCACAGATGGCTTTGCCTATTGAGTATATATATTCAAGATTACATTAAACTGAAAATAATGACTGAAAACCGCATAACATATATGTATTTGTGTGCATGGAACTCTTATCTAAAACAGTAACATGCAACTATTCGAATTCTCATTTTAAATTGTTTTTTTTTCTAAAACATTGGTTGTAACCCATGTTCAAAAAGGCAAGTAGCTGTTGCTGTGCCCGAAAAGTTTTGTGTGAGGATGGATTTCAAAATTCATGTCTTGTTGATTTGTCAATTCATCTCAAACTTCAATATATTATATAATAAAGTGAAGTGTGGAGAACTTGCCTCATATGCTTGTGTTTGGTTGTATGATCACAAAATTTGATTTTCTCACATAATAATCTTGATCACTGATGTTGCTTAATCATAGCTCATGCATCTAACAAAGTAGTTCCTTTCTATGTGAATTCGTATGTTGTTATATGATGTTATCGGCCTGAAGTCAATGTGTAAGAATGTATACTCTCTCTGCTTCTGCACTTCTGATTATAATGAGACTGGATACTATAAAATATTTAGTACATAGACACAGGAGAGTCCTGAGAGGCAAATCAGTAAATATACTTGCTTGAAATTACTTTGTTTAAGAAATCTGATCCTAAATTTTACTCTATATAAAGAGAGTCTAGAATCTGAACGCCTATTGTATGAAACAAAATATCTGAATGTATTTTTTCTCCACCACCAAAGAAACAAAAACAGAATTCGGTCCCGGAATCACAACCCCTCCAGCCTCGCCCAGAACAGAACAGCATTTTTCCCTCCTCAGCATTGGAAAATCGACGGTATAGTCAATCCACAGTACAAGAGTGGACCACCTGTAAGGGTGGATCCAACCGGGTTCCCTGACCCGAGCGGTCTCCAAGCTACCACCTACGCTTTTGCCAGCTGGCAAGTCATCTGCAACATAACCAAACCTAAACCAAAAGCTGCTCCTTTCTGTGTCTCTTACTTAGCCTTCTACAACGACTCCGTCATTCCTTGCAACACTTGCGGTTGCGGAGACATCGACACCGACACATGCAACGCCAATGCTAGACAGCTTCTCCTCCCTCCGGACTCGCTCTTGGTACCGTTTGAAAACAGGACGCTCAAGGCAAAAGTATGGGCAAAGAGGAAACACATGGCTTTCATTAAGAAGCTTCCTTGTCCTGACAACTGTGGAATCAGTTTAAACTGACATGTTAACTCGGACTACGCTGATGGATGGTCGGCTAGTGTAACGGTTTTTAACTGGGGAGCTAATGCAGTGGAGGACTGGTTTGCTGCTGTGGATTTGGGGTAAAGCTGGTTTAGGTTATGAGAATGTTTACTCCTTTAATGGGTCAGGAGTTTCACCTAAGAACCAGACTATTTTCTTCCAAAGACTTCGTGGTATGAACTTCTTGATTGGTTTCACAAACGGGACGCATCCTGCGAGAGACCCTAAGGTTCCAGGGAAAATGCAGTCACTTATATAGTTTAAAAAGCATTTGGGGACTTTGAATATCCCAAAAGGAGATGGGTTCCCTAAGAGAGTTTTATTCAATGGAGAAGAGTGTGAGCTTCCTAAGTTCTTTCCTAAAAAGAGTTCCGGGTTGAGGTTATCTGGTATTGGATTCTTGCCCTCGATTCTCCTCGTGATCATGTGTTGGTTTTAAGAGGTGTTTAGGTTTGTATTAGTTATTTATGTAAGTTGCTTTCTGTTTAGCCATGGTGAAGGGACTTGAAGAGAAGTGTTATGTATATTTAAAAATTTTGTTTGGTCCAGGAAACGTGTATCCATTAGTCAAAGTAACTAATGCAGAGTGAGTCGCACTGAACACACTCTTGCCCTTACTACAAATTGTGTCTCTGTCTAAAAATATATTGGTAACGACTCTGGCACATCAAAATACACAAAAGTCCAGTGGCTGCAAGATGCATAGGGTGCAACTGAGGTGAGCCTTAGTTAATTATGTAAGTTGCTTTCTGTTGAGCCATGGTCAAGTAACTTGAAGAGAATGTTTATATATCTCTTTATTCAAAGATTTGAGATTGAATAAATAAACTTGTAATCCATCAATGTGATTTTAAATACACTTTTGTCCATTACTACAAGTTGTGCTTTGGTTTAGAAGATCATATCCTGCCAACTCATTTGCACACATTTTTTATTCATAAAAAATATTTAAAACTTCTACAACAGAAAATGAGCATTATGAACTTAAGAACAGTCTATTTCCTTCTTCATTTCCCCCTTTGGTAAATACAAAAAAGAAAACATCTTGTTGTTCATATATAAATGCAACACCAAATTTTATGAACAGCTTACAAATATGTTTTTTTTCTTGTGTGTATTTGTGTGTATATGTTGGGAGTATTAATTCAAGCCTCCAAGATTTTCCAGATTGCTTTCTACCCAAGGAATCGTTTAAAAAGTTTTATCATGATTCCAAGGGTTTAAGCAGGAGAATAATGAATGTTCGGCAATACTATTCCTTAGCCTGCAATAAGAGAGAACACAACACAAGATAAGACTTTCAGGAAGAGAGACACAAAGACAGCCCAGAGAGATAAAAGAAACTTAGAGATAACCTTTCTCAGATATTTCTTGTGAATCTTTATTGTTCTCAGACACAAACATGGCTAAAACATGGCTAAAACCACAGCAAGAGATATCTACTTGTGTAGTTGCACCGACATGAAACCAACACCACTTAAACCGCTCCCTAGTAGAAACCAAAGGACACCTGAGTTCTTTTCTTGCAGCAGAAGGCTTCAGATTACTCCCAACAGAAAAAGCAGGCTTCACGGTGAATGAGTGATCCTGACCATTCCTGAAAGGTTGGAAGAAAACTTAAGTGGACATCACAAACACATGAGATTAAGTAGAGACAAAGATTAACGTTCAATACTTTCAAAGTTAGATGTTATACTATATGGAATCGAGATCCTTCCTCAGACACATCTGAGAACCTTTCCATACCAAAGCCACACCAGTGTTTGCGTTTGACTCTCCATTACCATCGTCTTCCTCCAACGCGTGTGATGGTTCCAACTCTCTGGCTGTGTCACGTGATGGTTCTCCGGCAGAGCGTGAAGTTTGATGCCGTTGTCCAGCGCATGGAGATGTCTGCCGATTTGGCTCTGGCTTGACAAAATCCACACTAATGGTATGAGGAATGTGATTCACCAGAGTAAAACAAAAGTGAAAAAGAAAGACATATCAATTTTTTAACCTTAACAACGTCATCAAGTCCACGAGCTTCAGTCATGAGCTTAGAACTCTTGTCTTTCAAGACACTGGCCACATAGGACAGATATAGGCAAAGGACCTTCCGCGCTTTTTCAACCATTCCTCATGTTCTGCCTCTCGTACTTTCCGCATTGGCTCATCGACTTTGGTTTACCGGTGGACACTTCGACTTTCTCACTCCCGCATTGATGCGCCTTGTATATGTGAAAGAGATCCGGGTCGTACTCAAGAGCCCACATCATCTATGGGAAGTAGATTTTGGCATTGAGATCAGTCCAAGACTCAATAAGAAGACTATGCTTTATAAGAATCATTACCTCCCAAAGGTACAAAGAGTCACAAAATCGAGAATTATCTTCTGAACTGAACCATTGGCATTCAAATAGCAAAGATATAGTCACCTCCCCCCAGTTTATCTTCATTTCACAAGACCAAGAGCTTGGTTAACAGATGAGTATGTTACATATAGAGAGGCAAAGAAGATGTAGTAGTAGTAGTTATACCTAGATGTTGGTGAAGCTTGGGGTCAATAATCTGAGTAATTGAAGACAAATGAGTAGCTTCAACTCCAACAGATCTCCCCGTGCTCCGGAAGTTTCCTCGCTTTTCATTTTGAAAAACACAAACGTTTAGTACCATACCAAATACATAAGACATATTGAAAGTATGGTTTAAGGTAAACCAGTACCAATCAACGCATTAATCTCTCAAAACAAAAGAATGAATCAGCTTCCTCTTCAAGAAGAACAATCATTGGAGAACAAAGATCACTCATTCCTTGACAGTAACCGACATCTTGGTCTATCCAGGCATAAACAGAGAGAATATCCCAAAGCTTGGACAGATTCTCGTTTTTCTCATAAAATTCCAAAGACCTGTCTGTACGGTTCACATCAAGACCTGACAAATACATAAAACTAAACAACTGAGCGAACTTTTAGAGATAAAAGGAAGCCATGATGATGATAAAGTCACAATAACCAATCTGGTGAAGTGATAGGAGCCATTTGTTTTCACTTACCATTAGGTTTCTTCGAGTTAGATACGCCGGTGGGGACGCCGGTAGAGTCACCCGTCGTGCCGATGGACTTGCTCAGACCGGGATAAGAGACAGACGCATCGCCTTTGGATTTCTTCGAATGGGGATCGTCGACCGAGAGGCCGGAAGAGCCACCGTATTTGCTGATTGACTTGTTCGTTCCGGGAAAGGAATCAGCCCCAACGCCTCTTTGTTTCTTCGAATTCGCATCTCCGGACAACGTGAATTTTCCGATCGAACTCATCGCGATATCCAAGTTTGATCGAAATAAATCTCAGAGTAAGAGTTTTATAAATGAAATCAGAACGCGAAAGGATGAGAGAATCCATAAATCAGATTAAATGGAGAAAGGATGTGGAGAACGTATTGATTGATCGTGGATCAGATCGCGAAACGAAAACGAAGAGAGGAAAACAAAAGGTCTCACGATTCGATCTAGCAAAACCGGATATGGAGAAAAGAGAAAGGGAAACGTCGAGGCTCTCAGCTTCTCAGATCGCGACGGCGTGAAGAAGAAGCCAAAGCAATAGAGATGGGCTTACTGGGCCAACACATTGACATTCTTTCATTTAAAAAAAAATCGTAGCCCAACATCACATATCCGATATGACGTGTCAAAAAAAAACTCCTGATTGGTCGATTTAATTGTCCTACGTGGACATGCTGTATGGAGCTCATATAACCCTTTTAATATAGTATAGATGGTATTAAATTACTGATAGTGTCGTAACTATATCCTTCTCATCTTCCATATTATTGCATCTGTTATGAAGTTTTAGTTACTTTCATTTATGAACAACTTCAAGCCATGTTGGGCATTTATATCCCTACATCTACATTCTACAACATGTTATGTTACTATAGGGAGATCAAATTGGTCAGAACAAACGTGAACCCAAAGTTTACAAATCGTTTTTGTACGTAATTTTCTGAAATATAATATGAAATGCTTACGTAGGCCGTGCAGCCAGGATAAACGAGGGGACGTGGTGTAGAGAGTGTGCAGAGTGGTCTTGTCATCTTGTGTGACCGTTTCATTGCCTTTCCTATGTTCTTCTCTCTCTCCTTTAAATGAAAAAGCAACCCCATCATCATTGTCATGTATTTAACTTTTCCTCTTAATTTCTTTTATTTTAAATTTTTATACAAAACTTACTATTAACTTATTCAAACCCACTTTGTTTCCTCTTTGATGATAACATTATTCAAACTCAAAATTTACCTACACTGTCGTTTCGTATATTATTAGCAAACTCAACTCCCGATTTTGAAATTTCGACGACAGCTCATATTCTTTTGTCAATTAAAAAAAAAGTAATTAAAGCACACCCAAAAAAAGAAGTAATTTGCTTTCATCCTGTTGTTTTTGAAATTCCAATACAGTTAATGGTTAGATGTGCTAATATAACATTAATCTCGTGACCAAACTGCAATTACCGCGGCCCAACTGCCCCTAACCACAGTAAAACAAACCAGCGTAAAGATTTTACTCGCACGCTTTCGCGTTTCCGAAAAAAAAAAAAAAAAACTAAAATTCTGAATGCAAAAAAAAAGCTGTCAACATACGACGTCGTATAGAATTTGATTTTTAATAAAAATTAGTTGTTCTTAAAATAAACGACGACGACATCGTATCGATTCACTTTCCCGCCATCTCTCTCTCATCGTCGTCTCCTTCTCCTAGAAATCCCTAATTCACAGAAACCCTAAACTCTGAAATTGCTCTTTTTCTTTGTCTGTGAGGATGGTATCGCTAAACTGCAAGTACCACACTCTAATTCAGTTTTTGAATTCTCGAGGCTTTCTCAAGGAGAAACAATTTCATTCAATCTTCACCAGCGTCACCGGTAGAAACCCAGGTCTGTCTCTCTGTTATTCGTTTCGGATGAATCTGTAATTAACTTTTGTGGGTTTGCGCCTGATTGGTTAATCGTTGAATAAAAATCTGAACTTTACCCAATTTGACCAGCCAATGTTAGAATCTGTGCAATCTAATTGAACTGATTCAGTTACTGGCTATCTTAATGGTTGAATGTTAATACTTAAAAGGAACTGTTTTTGACATTCTTCATTGGTTTTGTTGTCAGGAGCTGCTGAGAAGATATTTGACAAGTACCTTACTCATGTTCGCTTTGAGTTGATGGATTGTGGAGATCAGCAGGATGGCCATGTTTGTAACGGTGTGGACCGTGTGGTTAACAAAGTCTCCAATGATCAACCTAAAGTCAGAACTAAATTTTCTGTTCCCCAGACTGCCTTCTTTAAAAGCATTGTAAGTCGCACATGTCTTTCTCTCTTCATGCTATGTGTGCACTGAGATGATAGTGGGTTGTATAGAGTGAATAGCTGTGCTACTTGTTTACTTGACATTGATGACTTTTTAACTTGTGGCAGATAGAAGCAATGGTACAGGATGAAGCTGCCCGAGGTTGGTTATCGGGCTCTGAGGCCCTCAATATCCAATTGGAGAACCAGGTCAATCGTTGTCCCTGGCTTCTTTGTATGTATTTGTTTCTTCATCTAGTGAGAAAAGTAACCATCCATATCCACTTCTTAATCATCTGATCATGTTGACTTTACAACTGCTACTATCTTACAGAGTCGTTGGAATCTATCTATATTACCATTTTTATCATCCTTATTCATTTTTTTGGACTATATGGCTGATCTTGTGTTTGATATCTCAGGTACCACCAAGTGAAGCCAGCAGCAGTCAACAGCAAGTCCCTCCTGCATTCAAGAACTTTTCAATGTCTGAAAAGGAAGAAACTCTCGATGAACTTGTGAAGAACGCCTGGCTGTGCCGCACAAAAGGCGGTTACATTGGACTTGGTATGAAATCTCTTCTTGACCTGCGCAGTTGTTTCAGGGACTATGAAGTTCCTTCTTGCGAGGTTTGCAATGAAGCTGATGGAGTAAAGGTCTGCATTCTCACATTGTGATATGATATATTAGCTGTTGATTTTGCTATCTGATGCTTTGTATTCTAACACTTTGTTTCTAGGCGGATTTGTGTCCGAACGAGTACTGCCTCAGAAACTTGTTATCTCAAAGGGTACACACACACAGCTTTTTTAGATTTTCCCTCAATCATAATGGATTTGAGTTTGACATCAATAGTATGGAACTCTCTGATCACATAAACTTTGCAGGATGATAAAGCAGCAGTGAATGATGATGATGAGGACACCGCTACTCAAGCCACAGCTTTCAGTACGAACAAAAGAAAACATAGGAGTTAAAGAGACTCAGCTGAAAACCTTTCTTCTCAAGCGTCCACTAGGAGAAGAGTAACTCTTAGCGCTACACACTTGAGTTAAGGGGGAAAACGTTTCAGAACTCCTGTTTTAGGGGTTAGATGTATATTTTGATGCATGTTTCTATGTCCAAACATCACCTGACATTTGGTCTGATGTAATGTTCTCTTGTGGAACACTGATGGAGTTCAAACTCTTTGGTTTTAAGGCTACCATATATTTAAATTGAAAAATCGAGAATTCGTTTTCTTTTGAATTTTAGTTTAGATAACTGAATTTTCAAAAGTAAAAAGAAAAATCTTTCAAATATGTATTTATTTTTTGACAGCATAAATAATGCACATATAATTATGCAAAACTATTAAATGTATTATATTGAAATTTTGAATTATATGTTTAAAAACTTTTGTTGTAAAAAAATACAAATCATCATAAAATCTTATGTGTATGGAATCTTATTAAATAGATAAGAGTCATTGGATATTTTAATCCAAGTAACAAAGAGTAATTGGTTTTTTATTGGGGATATTAATCTATATTAGTATATGTTTAAAAAAGAGTAATTGATTTTTTCATTGGATAGTCATTGGATATTAAAGTAAATAGATAAGCGTCATTGGATAATATATGTTTTAAAAAATTTCATTATTTTCAAGTCGCGGCGGATATCTACTCAAGTAAAAAAAGAGAGATTGATTTGGTTATGTCGTTTTTAAAATTCCAATATAGTTAATGGTTATATGTGCTATTATCCATTAAAACAGTGACCAAACTGCAATTACCGCATAAAGATGGTTCCAGGGAAAACAATTAAATCCAAATTAAAATTAGCTGGCGGATTACGACGTCGTTTCGATTCACTTTCCCGCCATCTCTATCTCTCTCATCGTCGTCTCCTTCTCCCAGAAAACCCTAGCTCACAGAAACCCTAGACTGGAATTGCTCTTTTTTTCTTCTGTCTGTGAAGATGGCATCGCTAAGCTGGAAGCACCACACGCTAATTCAGGCTTTGATTTCGCGAGGCCCTCTCAAGGAGAAAGAGTTTCATTCAATCTTCACCGGCGTCACCGGCAGAAACCCAGGTCTGTCTCTCTGTTATTCGTTTCGAATGAATCTGTAATTAACTTTTGTGGGTTTTCTCCGAATTGGGTTTTCGTTGAATAAAAATCTGTACTTTACCCGATTTGATCAGTCGCTGTTAACCATCGGGAATTACAATCTAACCTAGTCGTGGCCATTGTTGTACATTGATTGATGGTAACGGTGGTTATCTCAATGTTGAATGTTAAAAGGAAGTGTTTTTGATGTTCTTCATTGGTTTTGGTTGGCAGGAGATGCTAAGAAGATATTTGACAAGTACCTTCTCGAGATAAACAAAGAGCTTTCTTATGTTCATTTTGAGCTGAGGGCTTGTAGAGATCAGTATGATGGCCATGTTTGTTACGGAGTTGTTAACACTGTCTCCGATGATCAATCCAAACTCGGGACTAAGTACTCCGTTCCTCAGATTGCCTTCTTCAAAGGCATTGTAAGTTGCATTTCACATTAAAAATTTGAGTTTCGTATGTGGTTATCTTTTCTTTCTCGATAAGCACTGAGATGATTATGGGTTGTTACTTGACATTGACGACTTTAACTTGTGGCAGATAGAAGCAATTGCACATGATGAAGCTGCTCAAGGTTGCATATCAGGCTTTGATGCCCTCAATATCCGATTGGAGAACCAGGTCAATCATCTACTGTATATATCTATATATATTCATCTATTGATGAAAGGAAACCATTCATTATCACTTTGTCAATCAACGGATCATGGTGACTTCTAAAAACTGATACTATCTTACAGAGTCACTGGAAAGTATTCTCTTTGAGATTTTGAAACGTAATTTACTTTGTTGCTTATAGGCTTGTTGATCAAATACTCATGCACTCCGAGTGTTTCATCCCTGTTTAGGTCTCTTTGTTACGGTTGATAGATCTTGTGTTGAAATTTCTCAGGTACCAAGTGAAGCCAGTAGCAGTCAACAGCAAGTCCCTCCTGCATTCAGAAACTTTTCAATGTCGCAAAAGGACAAAACTCTCGATGAACTTGTGAAGGACAACTGGCTATGCCGGACAAGAGACGGTAACAACATTGGACTTGGTATAAGATCTCTTCTTGACCTGCGTAGTTGGTTCAGGAACAATGATGTTCCTTCTTGCGAGGTTTGCAATGAAGCTGGAGTCAAGGTCTGCATTCTCACCTTGTGATTATGTTATATTAGCTGTTGATTTCGTATCTGATGCTTTGTTATTTCCAGGCGGATTTGTGTCCAAATGAAGGTTGTACGGTCCGGATACACAAGTACTGTCTCAAAAACTTAGTGTCTCAAAGGGTACTCACACACGCATTAACCCCAATGGATTTGAGTTTGACATGAATAGTATGTAACTCTCTGATCATATAAAATTTGCAGGATGATAGAGTTTGTTCTGGTTGCGGGAAGCCATGGCCGTTGGGTAGAGTTGCAAAAGAAGAAGCTGTTGAAGCAGCAGTGAATGATGATGATGAGGAGGAGGAAACCGATACTCAAGCGACATCCTTAAGATCCAAGAAAAGAAAAATAAGGAGGCACAGGGACTCAGCTGAAAACGTTTCTTCACAAGCTTCCTTAGCCTCGAGTAGTGGTATCACTAGGAGAAGAGTAACTCGTAGCGCTGCACACTTGAGTTAAACGTATTAGGTCGGAGGTTTTAGGGCTTAGAATTAGATGTATGTTTTGATGCATGTTTCTATGTCCAAACATCATTGGCAATTTGGTCTTGTCTAATGTATTCTTTTATGGAACACTAATGGAGTTAAAACTTTTTGGTTTGAAGGCTATAACATATTTAAATGGTTTTATTTTTTTATATAAAAATGAACTTCTGGAAACAAATTTTCTTTTGAGTTTTTATTTATATCATTAATTGTAAGATATTTTAATCACTTTAGTTTATTAATGCTAAATTTCATGTAACATTGATGTAAAATAAAGTAACTGACTTCTTAAATATTTTGATTAGTTTCCTCTTTCATATTCATGATCTGAACCAATTAAAACATTTATTTAAAAATTATTAAATTTCAATTTTTGTTCATAGAATGTATTAATAAATCAAACAAACTAAACAATAATAATACGAAAATCCGAATATCTTTCTGACAAATCACAAGAGGATTATGCCTTCGGTAACGCAATTTTCGGTTATGACAGTTGCTGATGACGTCAGTTTATTCACTGTTAGTTTGCAGTCCACCGTAACGGCCATCGTCCACATGGTCACTACGCCAACCTTAAACTTAAACGGCGCTTTAACCCTCAAATCAAACGGCACTTTTCCTTTCTTCTCCGATTCCTTTAAATCTTCCAGCGTGGAGCTCGTTAACTGGATCCTTGATCCCCTTAACGTCGTCACCGTCACCGTTACATTCTCCGGCGGCTGATCAAACGCCGTGAACTCGCCGTCACCTAGTTTGGCTCCGTCGTAGAAAATCTCTGCCGCGCTTCCTCCGCCGTATATTAACCCGAGTTTCTCGTTAACGTTCTCAGACCTCACCTTGACTTCGACTAACGAAGATATCAGAGACGTTGACGACGTCAGATTGATTCCGGCGACGGAGACTCCACTCACGGAGAACATCGGCTTATGCGGTCGGAAAACGAGGAAGAATATCCCGACAAGAACCGCCGCGAGGGTGACAAGAACGAGTAAAACAGTTAAAGAGTAGCAGCAGCACCGGCGACAAGCTGATCGATTAGGCTTCCGGCGAGAGAGATCTTCGTAACGGCGAGCATTCTCCGGCGGAGGAACACGGTAAATCTGTTCTCTGGGGATTTGAACGAGATATGTTCCCGGTGATGGTGGTTTCGGTCTCTGAGAGTCGACGGAGAGGCGGCTAGCGTTTGTGAACCCGCCGGAGCTTCTTGGAGAGCGTGGGACGCTGTCGTTAGTATCAATGGATAGATGTTTTGTTTTAGGAATGTTTTTGTCGGTTATTAATACATCAGTGTTCTTGGGAGATCGTTGGGTGCTACCATCGCCGGCCATTTCTTGACCAAGATCAAAACAACACTAAAACAATTCTGATTATAATGAGAGTAATATCATCTTCGAAACTATGACGTGATGTGCATGAATATTATGCAATATGTTAGGAAAATATGAATCTGTATTTAGAATTGAGGTGATTCCATGTTTGACCACTATAGATAGTCGTCACAAATTAGAGAAACGAAAATGGATGGGAAGTAGAAATAGTCAAACGAGAATCTATTAGCGAGTAAGGCTATAAAACCATTTATAAATTCGTTTAAATCATCCTTTAAGACTGGCACATGAAAAATTGTTTTATTATGTAAAGGTTTTGTAAATTTGTTTTGATATCAGTAAAACTATCTAGCCAGCAAAAAAAGAACAGAAATTTTCTAAAATAACACCAATTTTTTTAATCTTATATATACTATACACCGGTCAAAATGACCAAAATGTTTCATTAATAAAACAAAAAAATATTTATATCAGTATAGTTAACTAATATATTATATATATTAGAGTTTAGATTTTAGAAATACGTTTTTGGGGAGAGGGGGGGATGGGGTTTAAGATTTTATTATAAAGAATAATTTTAAAAATAGATTCAAAAAGAATTTTTGGATTTTAAAATCAAATTTAGAAAAAACAATTGAGAAAAAAATTCAAAAAGTTTGAATTGAAAAAGTATTTTCGAAAATAATAAAAATTATTTTTGTTATTTGTTTAAATATTTATTTATATTTATATATCTATAAAGTAAAGAGGGTATAATGTTCTTTTACCTTATATTGTAACTTTTTGTGATTTTTCTTCTTGTGTGTTCTTGTGGTAAGAAAACCTATTTTTTGGTCTTTTAAGAATTTTGCCAAAAAAATAGAATTGTGATAAAATGAAATTTGTTGGAAGTAAGAAAAAAAGAAAATGAATTGATGTATCTTATTCTATAAGTAATGAGTACTTAATATAGGAGTACAATAACTTGGAGATTAAGTCTATCTTTAAGAATAATTAAAGTTTGGAGAATAATTTTCTATGCTTGACATCAATACAACATCCATAACATTTATGCTTAAAGACTATTATTTGCATAAGATGATGCTTTTACCAGGAAAATTCAATGTAAAAAATCTATGGTTAAAGAAAAAAATGTGAACACTTAATGATTCATTCTCATGTATACATATGTCGAGATCTTTGGATAACTTAATCTGATAAGATGAATTAGCATTTAATAAATAGCAGTGGGTAGCGTTTTTATGAATAAATCAACTAAATTTTTACTTGAACAAATTTGTAAGACACAAACATCGTCATTTTTCTGCAGCGCTTGAGTCTTTCTATAATTTAATCATTTTCTTCGATTCTTGATCTAAAAAACTTTGGAACGTTGATAAACATTTATCATTGGAATTCTTATATTTCTTTTGGGTGTCTATCATTTGTGTGTTCTGGATAATTTGATGTCGCGGAAAGGAAAATCGAATAAGTACAAGAATCGCTTTGATTCAAAAACAACTTGGGTACTGATAAGAGAGGAGAAACCGGTCTGCAACTGGAGCAAGGGCGTTTGGTTTCATTATGTTACACCGAAGTGCGCTTTCATGGTCTGGACACCAATTAAAGATCGCTTGGCCACATTAGAAAGAATGGCGAAATGGAATGGAGACATCAACACAACTTGCAGCTAATGTCAGCACCAAGTAGAGACCAGAAATCATCTCTTTTTTTCATGTCCTTTTGCAGCAACAATCTGGACAAATTTGGCAAAAGAAGTGCTGAAAGACAAGTTCATTGTCGACTGGGACACTCTTATCTTGTTGATCTGTGACTTCACATTTTGACAAGATAATACTGTTCATCAATAGGTACCTGTTTCAACTCAGTGTCCATAGTTTATAGAGGGAACAAAATTGCAGAAGACATTGAGAGTCATACTCTACACAAGGAACATCAGCACCATCAAAAAATGATCCGCAATAGGCTGAGTTCAGTCATGCTAATGGGTGCGTTTTTGGTTTAGTACAAGAACTTGATAGGGATAAATTCATATGATTTATTAAATTATTATTCTTTTGAAAAACTTTAATAAAGATGCACTACAATGTGAAAAAGGTTTTTTTTGTATTGAATAAATTTAACAGTTGTTCAAAAAAATTTTGAAGGCAAATCCGAATATCTTTCTGACAAATCACAAGAGGATTATGTCTTCTGTAACGCAATTTTCCGTCAACACAGTTGCTGATGACGTCAGTTTATCCACTGTTAGTTTGCAGTCCACCGTAACGGCCATCGTCCACATGGTCACGGCGCTAACTTTAAACTTAAACGGCGCTTTAACCCTCAAATCAAACGGCACTTTTCCTTTCTTCTCCGATTCCTTTAAATCTTCCAGCGTGGAGCTCGTTAACTGGATCCTTGATCCTCTCAACGTCGTCACCGTCACCGTTACATTCTCCGGCGGCTGATCAAACGCCGTGAACTCGCCGTCACCTAGTTTGGCTCCGTCGTAGAAAATCTCAGCCGCGCTTCCTCCGCCGTATATTAACCCGAGTTTTTCGTTAACGTTCTCAGACCTCACCTTGATTTTGATCAGTGGAGATATCAGAGACGTTGACGACGTCAGATTGATTCCGGCGACGGAGACCTCACTCACGGAGAACGTCGGCTTATGCGGTCGGAAAACGAGGAAGAAGATCCCGACAAGAGCCGCCGCGAGTGTGGCAAGAACGAGTAAGGCAGCGAGGGAATAGCAGCAACACCGGCGACAAGCTGATCGGTTAGGCTTCCGGCGAGAGAGATACTCGTAACGGCGAGCATTCTCCGGCGGAGGGATACGGTAAATCTGTTCTTTGGGGATTTGTACGAGATATGTTCCCGGTGGTGGTGGTTTCGGTCTCTGAGAGTCGACGGAGTATCGGCTGGCGTTTGTGAACCCGCCGGAGAAGCGGCTAGCGTTTGTGAACCCGCCGGAGCTTGTAGGAGATTGTGGGACGCTGTCGTTAGTGTCAATGGATAGATGTTTTGTTTTACGAATGTTTTTGTCGGTTATGAATACATCAGTGCTCTTAGGGGATCCTTGGCTGCTATCATCTCCGCCCATTTCTTGAAGTTTCAAAAGAAGAAGAGGTAGAGAGAATGAATAATCTGATTTGTGAAATCATTTTCGAAATTATGAGGTGATTTGCATAAATATTATTTAGGCAATATGTTAAGGAAAGTATGAATCGGTATTTATGATTTATGGTAATATCGAGTACCATTCCGTGTTTGACAACTAATAGTCATCAATTGGAGAAACGAAAAGGATGGAATGTTGTATGAACATAAATATTTAGTCAAACAAAATCTCTTAGTGAGTAAGGCTAAAAACATTCACAAAATTAATTTAAATAATCTTTTTAAATTGGAACATGAAAAAATGTTTTAGCTATGTAATGATTTTGTAAACTTGTTTTGATATCAATAGAATTATTTAGCTAGCAAGAAAGAAAATTAGAACTGTGACAAAAAAAAAGTCTTTTTTTGGTCAACAGTCAACAGTCTATTTTTTTTTATTCTTGATTTACTATCGGAACTTAAAGTACAAGACATGGACCTGTACGAACGTCTTCTTCTCATAAAGCCCAAACTTGGGTCAGTGTTACAAAAAAAAAAAAAAAACTTTACTAAAAGGAGGCTCTTCAAATAAAAGAACGAGGTACTTTTGTATTATAAAAAATCTAATCTCCTTCCATGGCTACAACAAACCAATAAAATGGGAGAAATAAAAAAAATGAGAGGAAAAAAAAACAAGAAACAAAGCTATAAGAAACAGAACAAGAAAACTCATAAAAGCTTTCTTCACTCAATCCATGGCATGGGCAAGCCTCCCTCTTGATTATGCTGATTGTTCTCCATCCCCACTGTTTCCTCGTTGCCATTGAAGTTAACAGGTAAGACTAAACCAGGATTATGATTCATGGCCGAAGTAGAAGGACTCGAATTGTCAACCAAACCAAACCGGTGGTCAGAGAGATAGTCGTTGTTACCTCCTCTTTCTACTGCTTTTGGTCTGTAGAGAGTGTTTGATAGATTAAACTGCTCTTGCTGCTGTTGCTGTTGCATTTCCACTTGATAGGGAGTCATGAAACTTAAGGGCATACCTAAAGGTTTAGCGGGTTGGTAATAGGAAAGGGTTTTATAAGGACAAGTCATTTGGTGACTATCTCTTAAGACCCTGTCATTGAATCCCATATGCGGTTGGCTATAAGGACAGTAACTGTTCTCACAAGTTAGGTTTCTTGTTTGGTGAAATGATAACCCTAACTCTCCTTCAAACTTCCTCTTGTTGTTAACATAATTAAAGTTGTTGGCAACTTCAGGAACATGCTGAGGAGATCCATAAGCTGCTTCAACATTATAATCTCCAGATTCTTGAAACAAAACATCGGTCTCGCCACTGGCTCCTAGAGCATTAGCATTGCTTTCTCCGGAGAAGGCTAAAGGGTTGTACTGAGTTTGATCAACATTGCTCTTCTCTTGATTAAGAGCAGCTAGCCATAAGGACCCTTCTCTTGAAGTCATCTTCTCTTGCAAGCTTCTAGACCGTCTCACCAGCTTAGGTATGTTGTCAATCTCTGAAGCCATGTGTCTGATTATAGAAATCAACACACCAACTTTCCACACCTTCTTGAGATCATGAGGCTTCTTGTAAGGAGGAGGAAGTCCTCTACAATCTTCCGGTAAAGACAAATCATTCCACCAGTCTTCTTTTCCCGTTGGCCACCAAGGTGGAGACAAACCTCTCTCCAGAGGATAACGTCTCTGAGGAGGCGTGCAATTAGGCATCAAAGCGGATAAAAGAGCTCCAAGAGTTGTATCTTGCAGCTCAAGCAACTTATGCGCGGTACACTCCCCACCCTCAGACCCCCCTAACTCACTTCCATCAGCTGAAAGATTGATCTGCCTTTGGTGCCTCAAGATAGCACCTGGTCCGTTCCTATCAAATCTCACCCTGTCTTTCCACCATTCACGGAGGTTATCAGAAGACCCCGTTACGGTTTTCCCGTTCTCAAACACGATACCGTAGACGAAACCTTGAGCTTTGCAACGCTCCATTGCCTTAGACATGTACTTCAAGATCCCATCCTGTGCCTGGTACATCATTCTCTTAGTCGAATCCTCAGGATGCTTCAACAATCTTTTACCTGACCCGTTCTTGGACATCTCCTTGAGCTGCTTTAAACGTTGCTTGTCTTTCCAGATCTTCCTCTCAAGCTCCTCTATTTCGATATCTTGATTAGTCAGGTCGTCACACACAGCGGTTAGGGAAGCAGGACCGACATCTCGCTCCGGGTTAGATACTAAACCGGAGAACATTTCTGTATTGTTGTTAAACATTTTCAATAGGAGAGATAATGATATCACCCTGTAAAAGAATGTCATCAAATTAATTGCTTCACTTCAAGAATAATATTGCATCATGTCCATCAAAACTGTTCGTAAACAGAAATAAAACAAATCAGAGACTTCTAGTGAAATATGGAGATCAAACATGTGTGAACTAAGATTGATAAGAATACAAAGCTTTAGAGATCCCAATTTTAATCAATTATTGACCCCGCAATATACAAACTACTAAGAGAATAATCAAAAACACATAAGACGAGAGTCATGGTCTATACAGTAATGAATATCACGTTAAAGCATCGATTTTTGAAGTGGTTAACACATTTTCCCCGGACATAAACTCAGTTCAGTCGTTTTTACTACTGAAATAATTGATCATGCAATAGGAAATATTGATAGATTGGTAAATGACAAGCAGACCAAACAATACACAATGAGGAAAAAAAAAACAGAACCGAAGGAAGAATATAGTTTACCTCGAAAACTCTTGTTGCTTCGGCTTCTAAATTCAAACCAAAGAAGCCACTAGACACAAGGGAGAGAGAGAGACAGACAGAAAGAGATAGATGCATGTATGTATGTATGTGTGTATATTTATATAGTGAGTATTAAATTAAAGCTTCTGAAAGGGTGGCATTAAGAATCATTCTAAACGGCACCAAATTTGTTGGAAGAATATAGAAAAGATTTCACATTTATTTTCTTTGGGTTTCCTTCCATCTATAGTTCATATATTTATTTAACCAAAATTGTTTTTTTTTCTGAAGAAATATTAACATGTCCATAAAATAATTATTTTCACCTTTTTTTTTTTGAAATTATTTTCACCACTTCTTATGCTCAAGATGATAATATATGTCTACTAGAATAATCAAGTAGCAAATCGAATGTAGATATGGTCAAAAAAATCAAATGTAGATATCGTTTTCAAAGGTGCCAATAATTACTTAAATGAATGTGAACAATTTAAAAAGATTTGCATTACGAATTTAGTGGCGTTTAACTAGAAATATTTTTTTAAATTAAATAGCAGTAGTTTTACTGGTATAATATTGAAAATGTTTAAATGATATTTTGTAAAACAAAAACATATATTCTTGGATAAAGGATATAAAATGTTGATATCATTTTAAAAGCAGAAAAAATAATAGTTTTTTTCCTCTGTGAAATATTACCATGTGCAATGTGTTTTATAATAATAATTATAGAATAATTAAAAATAATTTTTTTAGATAAATATATATTGCATTTCTAAAATTGTGTAGTGTTTGAACACATAACAATTAAAAAAAATGCAAATTACGGATGTTCGCATATGTTTTTGGTATAAATGTTAAAATTTATACAATTTTCTATTTATAAGATTGTTATAAGAAACTTATTATAAATAAAACGGATATACCCAGTTTAATTGAACAGTTTTACAATACGGATGTACAATTCTAACAACAAAGGAAAATTGCCGGTTAGAAAAGAATAAAATGAGTTTGTCATTTATAGTACTGTCAACCACACCAAGGAAAACATAGAATGTTGGCAGAATTTAAAAAGTGTGTGTTTTAATGCAAAGAATGCATGGACACTTAATTTAAAAAAATCTCTAAACCATCTAATTATCATCGAAGTTTTGTTTAGGTAAAATCATTAAATTTCATATTAATTTTAATAAAATATACTAATTTAAATAAAATATTATAAAATAACATAGAGAGAATAAAATAAATGGTATCCATTCGTACGAGTTTAAAAAATTTAAGCTGTCTATACTTAAATTTCATATTTTTTTTTGTACAATGACATTCATTACTAACTGGATTTGAAGTAATAATAAAAGATTTCATTTAGATTTTTTATAAACTATTTATTTTAAAATATTAGTAAATATTATTTTTGATTTCTTGTAGACATACAATACAGATTTTTATGTCCAGTATAATTTTTAATATTAATACATACTGTAAATAGTTTTACAAACTCTAAAATTTCATCAATGAATTGTATATGATTTGGATATCTTTTATCAAATTTTTATTACTATATAATACGTTTTCCTCTTTTGCTGGTATAACAAAAAACAAAAACAAAAAGGCTGGCAGAGTAAGAAAAAAGGAAAATAAAATTTGCCAGCAGTGAGTAAATTTATACATTTATTCTCATACATATATTTTACTTTATTAGGATTTCAAAAACAACCAATATTTGAGAAATTTGTTAAATAATTTTAAATACTAGCCAATTTCAATTCTATAAAGACAAGTTCAGATTTCCAGCTTGATTCCTTTTTATACATGTAAAGCATAAAACATAATTTTCTACAAAAAGTAAAAGATATATTTATGCATATAACTATCTATTTATATTTTAATATGTTTCACTGTGTGAGAAAACAAACAAATGTTTGAAAGAATATATGAGGTTTATTATTCTTTAAAGAATAAAAACTAAAATATATGAAACAAAATCATGTTCAGCCATATGTTCAATTTATATATCATAATACTAACTTATACATATATTTTAAGTATTGAAATAGTACCATGTGCAATGTCTTTTAAAACATTAATTAAAAATAGTTAAAAATAAATTTTTTTAAATAAATATATCGTACTTTTTTAAAAAATATTGCATAGCGTACGTATAGATAAAAATTCTACAAATGCGAATTACGAGTATTTTCATATTATTTTTTAGTATATGTTAATATTCATAGAAATTTTCACTTACATAATTGTTATAAGCAACATATTATAATATAGATAAATAAGACAAATATACCAAATTTAACTGAACGGTTTTATAAGGTGGAAATACAACTCTAACAACAAAAGAAAACTACTATACATAGAATAAAAAGAGTTTGTATTTTTGAATCACCGTCAACATACCACTGAAAAACATAGAACGATCGTAAAATTCAAAATAAATATGTTTTTAAAGCAAAGAGTGGATGGAGACTTATTTAAAAAAAAAAATCTATAGACCATCTAATTATTATGGAAGTTTTGCTTGGAAAAATTAACTTGTACAAGCTTAATAAAATAAAGTAATTCAAATAGAATATTATTAAAAATAACATAAAGAGAATAAAACAAACGACATCCTTTTGTAAGAGTTTACAAAACTAAAGTTGTGTATACTTAACTTTCATATAATGTTTTTGTACAATTACCTTCATTACACATTTTTATTTGAAGTATGTAATAATTAAAGAATTCATTTATATTTTCTTTAAAATATTTATTTTATAAAATATAATTAAATATTTATTTTTCATTTCTTGGTAGGCAGACAATGCCAATATTTATGTCCAGAAACTTTTTAATAATAATGCATACTTGGAATAGTTATACAAACTCTAAAATTTGATTAATTAATTGTATATGATTTGTATATTCTTTTATCCAGATTTTTATTACTATATAATACATTTTTTTTCTCTTTGTGCTGGTATAACCAAAACAAAATGAAGAGAAAAAGGCTGGCAAAGTAGGAAAAAGGAAAATAAAAGTTGCCAGCAGTGACTAAATTTGTATATTTATTGTCATACATATATTTTACTTTATTAATATTTCAAACTACTAAATTTGAGAGATTTATTAAATAATTTAAAATATTAGTCAATTTTCAATTCTATAAAGATAGTTTAGCATTTTCAGTTTGATTTCTTTTTATACATGTAAAGAATAAAACATAATTTTCTACAAAAGATAAAGATTAATTTATGTAACTATATATTTATATTTTTAATATGTGTCACTGTGTAAGAAAACAAACAAATGGTTGTATGAATATATGAGGTCTACTATCTTCTAAATAATAAAAACTCAAATATATGATTTGGAAAAGGCAAAATCATGTCCAAAATATCGTTGCATGGTCAATTTATACATTAGGATACTACCGCACAAATACATATTTAAATTTTGAAAAGATTAAATATCATATATTTTTCTTAATTTTTTGCGAAATCATATCCCAATTGGCACATCAGTTATCTTATCATTTAATTTTCTGACGTGAAAAAACATCAATTATTTTTTTGACATAAATACCACGTGTACAACAACATTGATTTAGAAAAAATAGTTATTTTATAAAAAATCACAAAATAGTCATTTTATAAAAATAAAAATTTAAACAAAAAGTAAATTTGTCATGTTTTAATCAATACTACAACAGGTTTAGTAAAGGTTTTCCATCTCACAGAGTTTCTCCTTGTGTGTTAGCCGATTGATAGTATCTAGTATTTTTTTTTTCATGTTTTAATCAATAGTACTGTAGGTATAGTAGTTACAGGCTCTTGTAAATTAAATTTTTCATAAACAGTTAAGTATTTCTGATATTTTACATGTTATATTGTATTTATCATATACATTATATTCAATTTATGTGGTTGTTGCCACTAAATATCGAGAAACGGATATTTGACTAGTTCTTCTGTATTTGTTTTTTTTTTGTGAATTCCATGAATGCATTTTTAATAGAAAAGAAGTTGTTTTAGAACAAAAAGAAGACCTTAATAAATAAGATTTTTAATTCTTTAACTAAAAGCATCATTAGATTCATAAAAAGTTATCTCTTCTTTTTTTTTGTTAACAAAAAATTCTCCCTTCTAATCCGGAAGACTAGAATTTTAACAATTTGTCGTGTTGCACCAATACATTTTAGCGTATACGGTTGAGGTCTATGATTTTCTTACAGAACTGCATAAGTTTATTTTATCAATGGAAAACAGACGTATATATGATTATTTTAACAGCATAAAAATACACCAAGTATCTATTAATCCTTTGAGCTTTGTCAAATTGATAAACATTGTGAAGGTGATATTACTAATGCATGAATAATTTACATTTATATGAGAACGATTAATAAATATATGTTCTATGTTAATTAAGTTTTGTTTGGGTTAGGTTTTGATAAACTGATATATATATATAGGGATTAATCAAGGTACTAAAGTGTTAATATTCAGATTTTAATAGAAATGCATCTGACATTAACATTTCATGTTTTTTTGAGGGTAACATCTCGTGTTTTTTTTTTATCAATCAAACTCAGTTTTGCTTGAGATTTGTAATTTGCATTCAGTATTCCATCCATTTTTCAGAAAATAATTTTCAGATTATAACAACGTTAGTTAAAAGTTCATGTGAGATTTCGCATTATGGTCACAGTTTTATTTGTGTCATAGAAGGAAAAATTGAAATAAAGTTTGACATGGTACATAGAACTTCGACCAACAAAAATAGAATCAAAATTATCTTGTAAAATCAGTAACAAATGATATTTTATAATTGTCGATTTCTCATTGAAAGATGTACTTTCTGTATATATTAGATAATAAATCACGAAAGGTTGACCTGACCACCCTCAATTGATACATGATACTATATCACATAACTGTTTGTATAACGGTCAAAGTGCTAGATTACTGAGAGAATTGTTGATGAAACAGGTCATAATTTCATTTATTTTATGGTTATCCTTTCGAGATGTCAACTACATCTAGATTGATGTAGTTCAAATGATATACAACTATATATTATACAGTATGACCTTGTTTCAAATCAAAGAAAAAACAATACAAGCATGATGTTTTTAGTTGTTTATTTTCAACATAGTAATATACAATTGTTTTCTTGGAGAAGATATGAGAGGTGCAATGAACAGAACCGATAGAAAAGTACACAAGTGCTACGGAAGCACGTTTCGTCGCCAGCAGTGATTCTATAAACTGTCTGAAACGTGTCTCTCGGGATTTTTTGTCGGCTACTCAACAATTATTGGAACCCTCGTCGTTTTCTTCTGATCATACTCTTATACGTAGATGAAGTGAACAATACTTATTCATAATAAACTAGTGTGTGTGGTATATATAATACAAACTATCAATAGTACACCTTAACCAACTAACGACCACTCGTAAATTGTTTTATAACCTCCTTACTTTGTCATATATGCCTTAGTGCCCATGTCTTCGTGCTTCGAATGGTCACTAAAGTTATTCCAGTTTGAATTCTGATGAAAATCCATGGGGTGTGTAAAGATTCTGGACATATTCTGGTTAATTGGCTAAGATTTGTTTAATTACGTGTGTTTGTTTCAGTATTTGCTGGCTGTATCATGTTTACCATATGAGATACAACATATATACGTGGGGCATAATATTGTAATGAACAGTTTGGCAGAAAATTTTGATTAATAAATTTTGTGAGACATGTTGATTTTGAAGAAACAAGTCTTCCTCATGTTTGTTGTGTATTGGAAACAACGTAAAACCTAAAAAGAATGACCTGATCTTGGAATGTTTAAATTTCATTCATAACAAGGCCCAAGCCATGCATGATAATGACATGTAAGCCTTTGTGCAGTGTTGTTCAAGTTTCTTTAGTTTAAAACTCGAGTCTAGAATGAATTCAACTCTTTGATAAAAAAAAGAATAATGAATTCAACTCTTGAAAAATCAAGTCTAATTAAAATTGCAATTATATAACATCAACCTAAACTAATACTATATGACTAACGATAATAAATAAAACGAACACGTAAACTATAGTCAATGCAACTAAATTATGTTATAAAAAACTATAGTCAATGCAAATAACACCACACCGTTTTGATTAAATCTAAGAAAACTTACAAACATAAATAATTAGATTTTAAAACTACCGTACAAAACATAACTCAAAAGTAGTTATATCAGAACAACTATTAGTTTTGATCAATGTTTTTATAAATATCAGATGCAATAGTATATAAACAAACAATATTGTTTTGTATATATCTTCTTCATACATGTATAAAACTTGAAATAACAATTTCATTTGACACTTCTCTGGTCTCTTCTACTCCCTAGTTTTCTTTGATCAAATATATGAAGTAAACTCCTTAATAACCAGATTAGAGTAATCACTATAACCGACTAAAGAACCAACAATACCAATAACAAGTACCAATTTTCGGTTTACCATATGGTAGACAGCCAAAACAAAACCAAAGCCACAATACAAATGAAATAACTGACGGCAACCTACTAAGGGTTGTTCCGGTTCATGAGGAATTGCTTGGTTAAACCACAACCCAACGCCTCATCAGGTACCTTACCGATCCGGTTTAATCCCTCAGCAAAAACCACACCCATACCCATATGCAAATGCGGTTCAATGTGACAATGAAAAAACCAAACCCCAGGATTATCCGTTACAAATCTTAACGCCGTCCATCCATAAGGATACAACGCCACCGTATTCCGTAACGGCGGGTTCTTCAGATTATAAGTCTTCTCGTCAACTCCCGGTTTAAATTTCCCTTCACCGTAACCCAATACCCAAAAATCGTGACCGTGAAGATGCCACGGATGAATCTCGCTAGCGTTTGCGTTTAAGCCGTTAGCGTTTTGGAGAATCACGTCGACAGTTACGTTGAACGGGAAAACGTAGATCCCGTTTCCTTGCTTGGTGTTCCGATTTCGCGGCGGGTTCATGATGTCGTAATCCACCGGGTAATCCTTCGGCGGCGAGCTCCGGTTGAATCCGGTTCTCAGATTGTACTTGACGGATCCGAGATACGGCGTTCCCGGGACGGTGAGGGAGACGTTGTTGATCGCCCATTTCGTGAATCCGTCGATCAGATTCTGAGTGTTGAGGAGGATCAACCGTTCGTTGAATGTCTCCGGTGGCGATGGTGATCCCATCGCTGCGAAGATCTTCTTCGAGAAGTTTTTGCTCCGATCGAAATCGTTCCATCGCGGAGTCTCCGGCGGCGGAGACGTAGGGAGCTGAGAAGAAAGGGCGGTTACGTAGTTTAGAACGGTGAGTGCTGGAGGTGTGTTTGGTTTCCGGCCGCGGACGCCGGCGGAGATGTAGTAGTTCTGGGAAGGGTCTTGATCAGTGGTGAGAAGGACGGAGTAGGTCTCGCCGGAATAGATATCGATGTCGTCGGTTGTGAACGGCGTAATGTAATTGCCGTCGGCTTCTACCACCACGAGCTTATGTCCCTGCACGTGTAAAAATTAACACGTGTGATGATTAGAATTAGGCCTTGTAAATGGGCCCATATACTACAATCTGATACAGAATGGTTAATTTAACCCAAAAACTAACTCAAACTAATAAACGAATTTGATTTATAAACGACATATAAAATTTAGAATGATGAAAAAAATCTTGAATAATAGAAATGATAATTATATCTTCCAATTTCTTTAGTAATTCTGTTACTGTAAAAATTCTTAAATTGGCTAAAAATAAAAAATAGAATATTCAAACCAACTTCGAAGAAACAGATGTACATGTACACGGAAAAAGCCGAATAACAGCTTTTATTAGAGTAGCAATTCAAATGAACTGAAACTGAGACAGTGAGATGGCCAGATGGGTAGGTATATCAAAGTCAATACAATCTACCTACTGATAGAGACCACTCTCTTTTGGAATCCCTTACTCTACGGAACGATTGACATGCACACATCTCAATATATAATATACTCCATATAATATGCGATATTTAGATTTGTGGTGTAAAGTTCGACACCATGCACATAATATTATTGTATAATTGTATTATATTTTACTATGGGCCTACGGAACAGAAGACAGAATCTAAGGACCAATTCCCATCACTTTGCAGCCGAAATGGTTAGGAATTTAGTAGTCTGACACTATCGAAAGAAGTTATGGCCTACCATTCTTTTCTAATTTATTTTTCTATTTTGTTCTTTAAATATAATGTATATTTACTTATCATGAGAAGCAGAGAAATAAAACGTAAATAATATTTTTTTTGGACAATAATGTAAATAATCAAAACCTGAACAGCAAAGTTGAGGGAGGCAAGGGCAGTGCTGCTGGCGAGTCTGATTCGGTAAGTCTTGTTTGGCTCCACATGTAGTCTCTGTGGTGCACACTGATCACCTTCTTTAAACGTGCATGTTGGTAACGATGTGCTGCTAAATTGAGCCGCCAATGAACAATTGAATTGTCCTCTCCCATTTATCAATATGCTCTTTAAAATTTTCCCAAAATAATATATTCAGGATTGAAAATGAAGTAAATTATATACAAAAATTAAAATGAAGTAAATTATATACAGTTTAGTAGAAGAAAATAAATAACCTGAGCTTCACCGATCCAACGCATAGGTCTAGAAGAAAGACCGATTTCTTGAGAGAGAACATCCTCATGCCACCAATCGCTTAGTAAGAGATTAAACTCTCCATCGTATCTCAATGGCTCTTTCTTCCCTTTGGCCACGTCGATAATCAACGATCCGTATAGCCCAGCTGATCTCTGCATGCCGTAGTGCCCGTGGTAGAAGTGTGTTCCAGGCTGCACCGTATCAATTATTTCCCAATAAATTACAATGTTTATTCGTATTTATTTAATTTTATTATAACTACAAAGAATAACCTTATCAACTGTGAAATTGTATGTAAAGGTCTCGCCCGGGCTAATGGCGCATTGAGTAACTCCTGCTGCTCCATCTGCCCATGGACTTCCCAACTGTTCATAAATCCCAATTACTTTTTCACAAATCGACTTTCTTGATTTATCTTAAGACATTTTAGTTGTTTTATATGGCTTTAGGATTTTGCATGCAAAAGAGCACAATATATAGAGTCTTATAGACTAGTGTCGTATGCTAGAAATATAGTTAAACTAATTTCAAAAGGAATCTCTTAGGAAAATGTACTAAGCTTAATTATTGCTAATTGCTATGATAAGACTACTAAGCAATAAACAAAGTCCGAAGAAGAAACCAACGGCCGAAGGAAGAGTCCTAAATGTAGTAATCATATAGAGAAGAGACAGAGTCATCAGCCATGCATGGCATGTGCTGCGAAACAATTATTCATCAGCTTTATCTATTTCCTCTATTCTTTATCATCTAACGACAAATCAATTACTAATATTGAAATCAATCATTAAAGGATAATTATGTGTATGAAAAAACAATCAGAAGAAAAATTAAGATCTAATTGAGTTCTTTTGAGAGTGATGATCACTTAGTGCGTCTCCATTCCTCTCAAAATTAGAAAGTAAAATATACAAATACAATTTTGGGTAGTTTTTATTTTCCCTATAAATTATTATATTTGTAAAGAATGTTAAACCTCAAAGATTTCTAGATTTTGGTCTAAGGTCTCATAATTATTACTATATAAAAAAGAGAGAGTAAAAAAACCTGACGAATTCCATGCCAATGGATAACAAGGCCTTCGGTGGCGAGTTTGTTAGTGAGGTGGACGACGATAGTGTCTCCAGCGAGGGCGTGTATGGTGGGGCCAGGAAACTGGCCGTTGACGGCCATGACCATGCCTTCTTTGCAGTCGGGCCACCCGAACTTGTATTCAACCTCCCAAGCATACTCTCTCACGGCGGCAGACGCCGTGTGAGCCAAGATAGCCACCGCCACTATCCACCACATACCCATTAATAGCTTGTGTATGTGAATGATGATGTATGCTCATCATATACGTATATATAGAGGGAATGAGGAAGAGAGATGGGAGAGATAATGGGCAGCAAAAGCATATATTCGGGTTTTTAGTCGATAAATTTTTCTTTATTGTTGGTTTTTTAGTTTGGTCACAAGATACATGGACATAATTTTGATCGTGTAAACAATCAATATGTCAAGAAGATTCGAATAGTAGGTGATCTCATGATACATGTTATTAGGGGTGATTGGTTGAATTTGCGTTAGAAGATTAGATCACGTTCACAATCTTTATAATGCCAACTTTATCAAACTCACCGTTTGAAAGGTTAATTATCACATAAAAGCATATACATTAGGTAGACGTCAAAGTTAGACGATTTCTTTCTAGTGTATAACTTTAATCTTATAGACGACACAATATTATTTTCTTGTCGACATAATTTATCGTATCAAATTAAAACTTTTTTTAAAATAGTACTTTACATCCGAGCATCACATTTATATATAACTTGTCTACAATGACTATACAAGTTTATTTTCTGTAAAGTTTTGTTTTTTTAATGTGGAAAACATCAACCACAAAATTTCTAGCCTAGAGGTTCATACTAATATTCTTATCATGTCTAGTTTCAAATTCAACTTTTATAAAGTATGTGTGAAAGGATTATAAAAATGTGAAATATGCATGCAAACAAATAGAATAAGATTTAATAGATTTTTGTATTTGGAGTACATTTAGGGCAACTCTAACCATTATACCAAATTTGGTGTTGAAATAACACCAAATTTAGTGTTTTGGTGTCATACTTTATTTTTCACCTCTAACCATGACACCAAAAAGTATTATATTTGTAATTAAAAATAATTATTTTATCACATTTTAGTTTTATGTTTGTTTGTTAAAATTTTGTAATTTGATATTTTATAAAAAGTATTAAAAATAAATTTATGTTTTAGAAATAAATTGTATATTATTAAAATAACATATATAATTATTTAGGATATTTTATTTTATTACAATATGATGAAATTAAAATATTATGATGTTTTAATTAAGTTTTGTGAAAATAAAAAGAAAATAAAAAAAGATATATTTATTTATAATTATAAATTAAAATTAATTAATAATACTAATTCAACTATAATAGTGGATGAAGATAATAAAATCTATTTTTTCATATTTGATGTAATACATAGTATTATACGAAATTTAGTATAACACTATTAAAACCCATAATTTAGTAAAAATGTTATTTTTATTGTACTATTAAAAAGAAATAAAAATATTAAATTTTATATTTTGAAGTCTCATTAATGTTTATTTTATATTATAATCGGTTATCTGGAAATGAATGGTAACCACTAAGTATCTCGAATTCGGATGGTCCATTCCGTTGTTAAAAAAAGGTGGTCCATTCCACATTGGGGAGCGCATCTCAATGATTTATCTTTAAGAATTTAAGACACTGTATTGTTGTATCTCTGACAAAGCTTTTCATTTCGTGTTATTATCTCCGACTAGAATAATCTTAATCGGTTAGAAAGTTTACATGCTCATTACAATCTATATTATACTTGTAAGGATATCACTTATGATGAGTTAAGAGTGGTTTTTTGTTTGCCGCCAGTTCTGATTGTATAAAACAGAAAAAAACGAACCATCAAGGGACACATACATCTCCTTCGAAGGCATATATACAAACCCTGGAAAGTAGAACAATTCCCCCTTGCATCATTATATACAACGATAAGAAATTTTAATGAAGAGATGTCCGAGATGCGTCGCTAACCTCATTACAGTAGTTTATGGAGAAACATACATTTAATAAGAAAAGACAACAACTGAACTAGGCATATTCGTGAGACAGCGTATCAACTGTTTTTCTTTTGACAAATGTAAGATCCAGCCAAATGATTATAATTAATGTTTTCAGAGCTAGTATAAAATGCTATTTGATCAATTAAAAGCAGAGGGATTCTAAGTGGAGAACACTGACAAGAGAATAAAACAGATTGTTTCGATGAAGCACTTGATGAAGCCTTAATCAAAACATTAGTCTATTTGGTTTTTTGTCACCAAAATAATTTAACAATCATACAAGGGTATAACACACACATCAAAAACACACACACAACGCATATTAGAATAACACCGCTCTCTAATGGCGTCCCCGGTTCATGAGCCATTTCCTGGTTAACCCACAACCGAGCACCTCATCCGGTATATCCATCTTCGCGATCCGGTCTACTCCTTCAGCGAAAACCACACCCATACCCATATGCAAATGCGGTTCGATATGACAGTGAAAAAACCAAACCCCAGGATTATCCGTTACAAACCTTAACGCCGTCCATCCAAACGGATACAACGCTACCGTATTCCGTAACGGCGGATTCTTTAAATTATACTTCTTCTCATCAACTCCGGGACGGAACTTCCCGTCGCCGTAACCCAAAACCCAAAAGTCATGACCGTGCAAATGCCACGGATGGATCTCGCTTATCTTACCTTTCAAAACGTTGGCGTTTTGGAGAATCACGTCCACCACGATCCCCATCGGGAACTTGTATATCCCGCTGCTCTTCGTCGTGGTGGGATTCACCGGCGGTTTCGTGATGTCGTAGCTCTTCACCAGCTCCTTTGCCGGAGATTTTAAGTAGCTAAGCGTGTTCAACCCGTATCTGATGGCTCCGATGTACGGCGTCGCCGTAACGGATAATGAGACGTTGTTGATAGCCCATTTCGTGTGGCCGTCGATGAGATTCTGCGTGTTGAGGAGGTAAAGCTGTTCGTCTGATTTCTCCGGCGGCGGCGGGTATCCTTTTGCGGCGAAGAACTTGTTGGAGAAGCTTATGCTGCGGTTGTAGTCGTCCCATCTTGGAGTCACCGGCGGGGGAAGAGATGGACGTGCGGATTCGGGTGCATCGATGTAGCTTAAGACGGTGAGTGCTTGTGTAGTGTTGGGTTTCCGACCACGGACTCCGACGGAGATGAAGTGTTTCTTGGTTGGAAATGAGTGGGTTCGGAGGAGAACGGAGTAGGTCTCGCCGGAGTAGATGTCGATGTCGTCGACGGTGAACGGCTTGACGTAGTTGCCGTCGGCTTCAACGACTTCTAGCTTGTGTCCCTGCACGGGCGTTGAATTACCACACGTGTGAACATCAGAATGAACACGTGTTCTTTTCTTATACAGTACTATAATTGTAAAAAATTAAAAATAGTAAAATACCGTTATTTCTTTTTGAAAAAAAAGAAAAATTCTTATTTTATTTCAAAACAAATTCCATTTGCTGATCCTGAATTATATTTTGCAAGAAAAATTACGTTTTAAAAGAAAAAAGTTAATAAAACAGAACCGAAGTTAGATTTGTCTGAAACTATTATTTAGATTGAATATACCTAAACACAAACATGTTAGTTAAACTAAAGCTGTTACGTTTTGAAATTAATTTAATAATAAAAGAAAAAAACAAACTTACTTCAACGGCCAAGTTGAGTGAAGCAAGGGCGGTGGTGCTAGCAATCCGAAGACGATAAACTTTATTGGGCCTGACTCTCAGCGTTTCAGGTGCGCATTGATCATTTTTTCTAAACGTGCACTGCCTCTTCCCTTCGTTGCTTAAATACGCAGCTTGGGAACAGTTGAACTGTCCTCTCCCATTGATCAATAGACTCTGAGGCTCGCCTATCCAACGCATAGGGCTCGATGAAAGAGCCAGTTCTTGAGAGTGAGTGCTTTGGTGCCACCAATCACTGAGCAGCAGATTAAACTCTCCATCGTAACGTAGTTTCTCTTTAGGCGATCTCACTATCATCATCCCGTACAGTCCCGCTGATCTCTGCATCCCGTAGTGGCCGTGGTAGAAATGTGTTCCCGGCTGCACCATATCAATCATAGTATCGTTATTTTCTTTTTTTGTTGTAACGTTAGTATTAAAATGAAGAAGGGTTTTTTACCTTATCGACTGTGAAATTGTAAGTGAAAGTCTCGCCAGGATTAATGGGACACTGTGTCACACCAGCTGCTCCATCTGACCATGGAGTCCCTCTCTATTCCATAATCACATTCCATTTTTATTAGTTCCATTCTTGTCAATTTATTCATACAAACTAATCTTAGAGTCAGGTTTTTTTGTCACAATATTGCATATTTTTATTTGTATATGAGGGGAAGAAGAACTAGAAAGTTAAACAACCTGACGTATGCCGTGCCAATGGATGACAACACCTTCGGTGGAGAGTTTGTTGGTGAGGTGAATGATGACGATGTCTCCGGCGACAGCATCAATCGTTGGCCCCGGGAACTGGCCGTTGATAGCCATAACGATGCCTTCTTTACAATCTGGCCACCAGAACTTATACTCTACTTCCCAGTCTAATTCTACAACTCTGGCGGAGGCCGAGTGAACCGCCACCAGAACCACCGTTACTAGCCACCACACAATTACCGACATGGATCTCTTTTTTTGGCTTGGATATTATGAATTATAAAATAGATTGTGTTAAGTGTATGAAAGAGGTTTCGAAGCTGTACACATATATATAGAAAGGGAAAGGCTTTATTTCAAAGTATGATCGAAAAATACAAAATATTTCTTTAGTTATTTTGTTATTTGTAAGCAATTTGAATTTTATGTGGATGAAGTTGATAAATTTATGACTTTACAGACGAAAAAGAAAAGACGACAAGATCGATTGGACCATTGCATTGGCAGTATGGCATGGAAGACAATGAAGGGATGCTATTGGTTTCATCATTTTCACATTAGTTAAGATACGTGTTGTCATATCAAGAAGTCACAAAGGATTGTTCAAATCATTCACGTATATTGGATATGTGGCTTTCTATCCTGCACAAAAGACCCCAAAAGAAATGTAATCTCTAATTGTAGTCTACATTCTCTATATGTGATTATTTGTTAATTAACTCAAGCTAGTATTGGCTATCAAATTGATTATATATTTTGTATTTTATTATATATATACAGGCGCGAATGCAAAACTCTTTTTCAATGGGTGCAAATAGTAGAATAAGTGTGCACAGTACACATCATAATAGGTGAATATCTAAATTTGTTAAGAAATGTATTATTATTTTTGAAAATATTAGAGCATGATTATCCCTAGCACCCTTAATGGGGTGCTTAATCATTTTTTTAGTACTAAATATGTGTGAAGCACATTCTTTAAGAAACTTATAATTTTTGTCTTCCAATGCAAGTTGCTTATTTTGAAGTGCTTAAAAAGAAAAACAAGGTGTCTCCAATGGTTATGGATAATCATGTACTATTTCTCTTGAAGAGGACACTTGGTCATAACAGCACTACACAAAATAAATTACAAACTTCCGACACAAGCCATAACAGCAATACACAAAATGAATTAGCCTAAACGAACTGGACCACCTGCATCCAGAACCCACAACAACTAATACTAGCCAAAAACAGAGCAGTACACATTATCAGTACTCAACATCTCGTAAAAGTTCTTATAGTAACCCCTTGTAGAGGGAGGGATTATCTCACTGTCGAAGATGTGCTTGGGCCACGCTGGACACTCAAAAGCTATTTGATCCCCCATTAGTTATACCATCCATATTTGGTACGTTCACGTTAATAAGAAACTACGACCCCGGCCTCCTTGCGTTTGTGCTCTTTTTCTCGCTCAATGCTTCAAGTCTTCAACAAAGGCGCCTATGATCTGCTGCTGCGACTCAAGCATCATCTGTCAATGCTTCAGCTCCATCTCCATTCTCGTCTTCTCCATCTCCCTCACCATCTCCATCTTCGACTTCTCCACCCTCACAAACATCTCCGTCAACATCTTCACCGAAGACACAACTTCATTAATCGGGTCAGACTCATTCATCTGCTCGTGCTTCAACCTAGAAGACGATCCATAACCATTGAAGTCCTCCAATCACATGATCATAAACAATTTATTCAAGTCAGAGAAGAACGACAATCATCTAATTTGAGATCAAACTCGTAAACACTATCAATCAATATCATAAACGACCAAATAAAAAAACATAAAGCTTTTTAAAAAAGCGTTCATGAAAGAAGGCAAGACATTCATGTCTATTGATCCATCGTTGGTAAGCATGCAAGACAGAGGAACTAACCGAAACAACAAACAAATCAAATAACATATAATGATTCAGACAAGGAAAAGGTCATACGTTTACCTTCCGATTTGGTTTCCTCCCAGACGGCCACCGAGAGAGAGGTACAAGTTTGTCACCATCGAGGAGATACACCGAGAGAGACAACAGCACTGTGGAGGAGAGCGACGGAGATGAGGATTCCACCGAGAGAAACGCCGACGGCTTCATCGTCGGGGGAAGATCAGGAGACAGTGGCGGAGTCATCGAGGTTTCGCGAGAACGAGGCGGAGTCGTCGAGGTTTCGCGATAGAAACGGGGATTCGTCGAGGAAGAGAAAGAGAGATCCAGAGTCAATCGAGGTATCACGAGGAATCGCAGAGCCGTCTAGGTTTGAATCGAGAGCCACGGAATTGTCGAAGGAGAGAAGGAAAGAAGACGACTCCTCCTTTCTGAGATAGACGCGTCTTATGACACGTGTGCACCAAGCACCGACGCTTCTTCCGCTTAATTAAGCACCATCGCTTAAGGTAATACATATTTTTCTTTTTTTTTTAATTCCAAAATCACTTAAGCACCTCTCTAAGCATCCGCGTTAATCCTGCTCTTATGGTGCATGTGCACAGTGCACCCACTCTTCCTTGTTAGTTTCGCCACTGTATATATATGACATAAAAGGTGCTTTAACAAAATATATTCTGAACCAAAAGCAAGAGTCAAGTGTCTTCCACTGAGAAAAACTGCTGCAGTCGGGGTCAGTACAAAGGCAACAAATATAAAGTCTATGCACTCATCCAACAATGCAACAATAGTAATTCACATCATTAGTTATGATGTAAAGTTGTTTTTTTAATCCTTTGTATAGTATTTTAATTGTATAATATATTGTGAAGTTTTCATATGCCGTTCCACGTTTTAAATTACTTTCGTCGGTCGATTTGCCTCCAGAAGCAAATTGAACAATTGATCACGCAATACTGACAACATGCTTATAAGTCATTGGCACCCAAAATTTTCAAATTTGACTCGTGAGTAAACTAATTATTGGATATGTTGCGCACGTTTTTCATTTAGATATATTCATATATAAGCCACAGACTCTTCAAGTTGTTATAAACAGCACACCACCACCACCCCCGGCCCCCCTCCCCCCCCCTCCAAAAAAAAAAAATTAGGTTGTGTTTTTTCTTTTTTTTCTACTACGAATGAAAATTTCTTTTTTTTTTCTTTTTTGATAACCGAGTATCCTGACTCCACCGTGGTGGTCCAGACTAGAGACCGAACTCTTTAGCGGCGCGGACGCACACCCAAAGGTGGATCATGGCCAGGCAACGGTCTTCGATCTCGGGCGCCAGAGCAAGTCCACATGTAAATTCCCTGGTAGCTAGTGCGAGTCGAATTCGGGGCCGTACTTGCAGCCGCAAGCCGTTTACCACCAGACTAACTCGTTCTGGTTCGAATGAATTTTTTTTAAAAGCGTAGTCAGCATTGCAACTTGAAAAATGACTGAGTACACAATTATAGTAGTTTAGTTTAATAAATGCAAGTTAAGAACTATCTCTAGTAGCCGTTCAGATCAACCCTTGAATGTAGTGTGGTACAAACTCTTGTTTACAATGTATACATCTCAATTTGTTTCTGGCAACAATCGTAGTTCAGTTCATTTTTTTTACATCCTACTTGTTTCATGGTTGTTTCATGTAGATTAATATAATTTTTAGATAATTAATATGCATCAATAGCCTACACAGAGATGCCAAATCCAATCCGAATATGTATCTCAACTTATTACAGTTGCAAATAATTAGGTTGAACATGAACACGACGACCCTACGAAAAGTAAGTACACTCCAAGGCTAAAACACATTCTTCATTTTTGTCGATCTCACATGTGACTAATAAAGGGTTGTATTATTGCAGTTTATATTATGACCACAATCTGGTACATTGTAGATGATGAATCGTAGACAAATGGAAATGAATGGTTATAATCTATCAAATATAAATCAAACATTACTTGTGGAATCGAACTGAATATGAAGGGATAATAACGCACCCAAATCCATACTTTTTGCTTCATATGACATACCTTACACAAAGTGTTAACGCAGAACTTGCTAACGGTACCAGTGTTACTTCTCAGTGCCAAAGTTGTTTTTAGGTTTTTTAGTAATTAAACCTCTCAACTAAAGATGAATCGTAAAAAAACCCTCAACTAAAAATCTTGTGAAATAAACCCTCAACTTTAGTTCCGTTAACAACTTTAGTTCCGTTAACATATGTTACATATGTTAATGGTTTATAAGTTGAAGGTTTATTTCACTGGATTTTTAGTTGAAGGTTTATTTTACGATTCATCTTTATTTGAGGGGTTTTACCACTAAAAGTCATTAAATATTATTAAATTATTTATTATCATTTATACATTGTTTTAAGATTTATAAGCCTTTAAAACTAATTTATAAATTTTAATAATATATTATAAAATTAATTTATACATCTTGAATTAATAATTTTCAACACTACTTACAATTTATTATAACTTTGAAATATTAAATTATTTGATATTTGGCAATAGTGATATAAAAAATTTTGTGTGTTTATATCGTCATTGTCAAATATGAAATAATTTATAGTTTCTAAGTTATATTAAGTCTTAAGTAGTGTCGTGATAATTCATCCATGAAATCAATCTTTCTATTTAGAGTATGTCGCACTTTTTTCTATTTTCATGATTTATGTCATCCGGCTCATACTTCTCCCCCCTCCAAAATAATGCATAATTATTTTTATTCTCATTGATTTCTGAATAACTACGTTATAATTTTATTTTCTTGATCAATAATATATTTGAAACATAAAGTAATACAATAAATCAAGAACAATATAGAAAAATAGAAAAGTATGAGCCTGATGACGAAAATCATGAAAATAAAAAAAAGTACGTCATACTCCAAATAGAAAGATTGACTTCATGGATGAATTATCCTCGACACTACTTAAGACTTAATATAACTTAGAAACTTTCAATTATTTGATATTTGACAATGACGATATAAACACACAATTTTTTTTATATCACTATTGCCAAATATCAAATAATTTAATATTTTGAAGTTATAATAAGTTATAAATCGTGTTGAAAATTATTAGTTTAAGATGTCTAAATTAATTTTATAATAGATTAATATATTAAAAATATAAATTTGTTTTAAAGGCTTACAAATCAATCTAAAACAACGTATAAATGGATAATAAATAACTTAAAAACTCTTTAATGACTTTTAGTGATAAAACTCCTCAACTATTTTTGAATTGTAAAAAAGACCCTCAACTAAGTTTTTAACATTATAAACCCTCAACTTATAAACCGTTAACATATGTCACCCTCCGTCACGGTTTTTTAAACGGAGGGTAACATATGTTAACGGAATTGAAGGTTTATTTCACAAGATTTTTAGTTGAGGGGTTTTTTTACGATTCATCTTTAGTTGATGGGTTTAATTACTAAAAACCCTTGTTTTTATTCCCTTTATATCTATACTATTAAAGCAGAATACTTCTTATGAATCTGCCCCTAAATTTTCTTATTAATTACAAAACATTCCATTTCTTTTTTCAATTGTTTTTAATGGTTTTCAGAAATTAAAAGCCCAACACATTTGCTTCTGTCCAACTAAACAAAACAGCCCAATAATTTAAAAACTTAAAGTCAAAGAAGCCCAACAATATTTTCTTTTAAAAAAATTATAAGTCAATTTAAATACATAATTATTATTTAATATTTATGTAATTATAATTTAATATTTATGCATTATTTAAAAATATGTAGAATGAAAAACGTAATGTCTATTACATTTTTCATATAATATTTAATTAATAAGTTAAAATCGTAAATAAATAACCTTAGCAAATATATAATCACAATATAATTAAATTTAGAGAAAAAGACCAAAATAGCACTAAATCAAGTTTTTGTTCCCAAACTAGCACTCAAGGCCAAAAGTCACAAAAATAGCACTCAAGGGGTGGTGTTTAGGGTTTAAAATTTAGGGTTTAGGGTTTAGAGTTTAGGTTTTAGGGTTTAGAGTTGAGAAGTGAGGTTTTGGGGATAAGATTTCAAATTTTGAAAAATAAAAAAAATTTAAATTTTTCAAAAGATAAAATGCTATTTTGGTCATTTTAGTTTTTCAGTGCTATTTTTGTGATATAAACTTAGAAATGTGCTATTTTGGAGATTTGCCCTTAAATTTATTGAGTAAAAGTTTGCACAAATTAATTAGTACACAAATTTATTATTATATAATAAAAAATAAAGAAGACAAAATTATAAAAAATTACTATAAACAAATATAAAATCTATTAAAATATAAATTAGACAAATATTTATTAATTTAAATGAAATTTTAATAAGAAATGATTCCGCGCTTTGAAAGCGCGGGTCAAAATCTAGTTTAGTATTAAAATATGAAATGGTGTAAAGTTCTGCACGTTTTAAATTTTTCTTTCCAATCAAGTAATACTGGAAACATCTCCTTATAACTTTGGCACCCACAAATTCAAACATTGCTCGTGAGCAGACCAAATTATTGGAGGTATTGGACATGACTTTTTGAAAATGAACACGACCCTACGAAAACGAAAAGTGGAACACAACAAGTCTACGAACACATGATTCATTTTTTTTCTTCTTTTTCTTTTTTGAAAGTTTTAATGCCACATGTGACTTAAAGAGCTGTATTTATTTAATTTTTATTAAATGTCCTCAAACTAGTGTAGGATAGATGAAGGATGAATCGTAGTCAAATGGAACTGAATGGTTTAAATACAAACCAAACATTACTACCGTGATTTTTTCTAAATGTGCACTGCCTCTTCCCTTCGTTGCTTAAATACGCCGCTTGTGAACACCTGAACTGTCCTATAATAATCATCCGTTCGGTGTTAAAAAAAGTCATAACATGTCGAAATAATTAGGCAGATACGAATTAAAGTCTCCGCCTGGCTTAACTGGATATTAGAGACCCTTAAAACGTTATTAAAATTGGTCGTTCTTTCTAACTAGTTAAGTTGGTCGTTCTTTCTAGCTATACTAAATCGATTCGTTCTTTCTTATCCGACGATATTCAAAACCAAGATAGGCCAAAGCACATAGGCATAAATAGTTGACTAGTTTAGAAAAGAAGGACAGAGTACAAAGCAAAACTTGTAGGGGCATAATGACACCATATTAGAAGTACACAAGCTAGCCCCAAGTCATATATATATAGCAACAGATCAGATAATAGAATTAATGGATCCAGAAAGGAGCATGGTTAAGCATTGTAGCACCTAGAGATTCAAAGGAATGAACCGCACCAGAGGCTAGGTCGTATGAACCAAGACCATGGCCAATGTAATAGATGGAGTTAGGTTTGAGCCCCGGGTACATGCTCGACGAAAGACACAAGGCTTCACCCTTGCTAAGGAAGATGCATAGATCTCCAATATCTTCCGTGTAACTAAAGTATCCTCTGCGCTTTTTGTCTTGCCTAAATACCATGAACCGCTTGGTTTTGCTGTGTATGCCTTGCGCTTCCCCGTTGCCGTCCTCCTCTATGTGTGTGCACTGTGCGTACCACTTGACCAAAAAAAGATCACCAGAGGGAGATTCCACCAAGTGCTTGCTCGCGAAACATCTATCCAACATCTCCCCAGGGATCTTAGGGAAGTTGCATAGACGCACTTCTTGATACTTTATCTTCTTCTTCTCCTTCTTGTTGCTGCTGAGAGGCAGTGAACCCATGTAGAGACCCTTAGCACTGGTGAAATAGAAGGCTTTGTCTCTCTTGGAATACATGAGCTCAGAGGCTGGAACGAGAGGTAAAGAGGTCTCTATGTGAATCCACTCGGAGTTCAAACAAGGAGTGCATACACTTAGATGAGTTCCGCAAAATTTTGCAGCCACAGTGAAGTCTTCTTGGTCTTGGTCAGGACACTGAGACGAAAGAGACAGCTCGGTTGTAAAGGGACGCGGATAAAAACCGAGGGAAGGCAAAGGTATGACTCTTGGGGATGTGACAAGTGGCTTATACACATCCGTCAGATTTATAGGGAGATCTTTACTGTCCATGGAAGCAACCCATCCTTGCGATGATCCAAAGAGTGTTTGACCAATCAGCTCCTTGGGAAGCTTCTTCTCGGAGGTAGTCACTACTTGTTCAGTCCTCGGGTCGAATATTCTGTATCTTACGATCCTTTCACCACTCTCCCGACACTCTTTCACCGTCTTATCACTCAAAAGGAAACAAGGAGACTCCGGCGGCAAAGATGAGAAGAATCGAGCACTGACCACTCTATATGCCTGTCATCAGTATATATCCTAGTCAACACAATTACATAATAAACAGTGGGGAGTTTTCGAGAAAATTAGTGTTAATATCTTACAGATAGATTCCTGACTCGGCTGATAAACAGAGACATTTTCTTCTTTGCTTCAGGGAAAAAGATTATAGATAGCATTCAGGGTCGGCTCTGGAATATTTCTCTTTCCCGAAGCCCTGGTTAGGGTTCCCTGAAGCGCTTTCTTTTCCTTGTTGCAAAAGCAACTTTAACCCCTTTTTCAACCGCCACAGCCCAAACTACAGTCGATGATGTTTGGGCCCTTTCTATTTCTTAAGACCCATGTCCATGTTATATTAACGGTTTTTTTTTATCAAACTTATATCTATCTTATTAAAACTCAAGTACAAAATTGGACTGTTTGGAGACTTGAATATGACTTTTAAAATTTTGGAGTGTTTGGAAACATGGATTGCAGTCTTTTAAAAAATAATATTTTTGTTTGAAAACAAGGATAGTAGTATTAAGAAAAAAAGTAATGGGCTTATGTTTTTTTTAAAAATTGAAAGTTATCTAGGCCACTTTTAAAATATACCAAAATGGGTCAATCTAATTCCCTAAAATTTTTTTTTCTAAACTAACCATAAAACAAAATTTAAACTTTATATACATATTTCAAATCAAAATAATAATTCAAATTTGATTTATATCAAAAATTGATTCAAAAATATACATATATTCAAAAATGGATTTTTACTAAACTATTTTTCAATAACCATTATAAAAAAATATTGTCAATATATATAAGAAAAATATAATACAAAGCCCAATTTGAAATACCAACTCAAATTATGGTTTTCATATTTCATATTAAGTTTTAAAAATATAATATATGTAATTATTTATATGATGGTATGTATAAAATACTATTAATTATATGATTACTTATATGATGGTACATATAAAATACGATTAATTATATGATGATAAAATACGATATATAATAATGACTAGGAATGGGCTTTTGGATACCCATACGGGTTTAGTTCTGATCGGTTTGTATTTTGAGTTTTCGGGGTCAAAGATTTCAGCCTTATTAGAATGTTTCTAAATTTTGGTTTGAGTTCGATTTGGATCTTTGCGGGTTTGGTTTGGGTTTGGATAACTAATTTAAATTATTTTTAAAGTCTTAAATCATTATATATTTTAAATTTCTCAAAATGTATAAATAAAATAATATATTACGTATAAATTTGAATAACATATGTCATAATACTTAAACTTAACATATCAATTGGCTTGATTTAAAATTTTGGATACGAAATCAATAATTATTTTAAGTATTTTTGGTGATTTGAGTATACTTTAACTATTTCAGATATTTACTTTTGACTATCTATATATATTTTCAAGTATTTAAACCAATTTAAAAGTATCATTTTTGATGTTTTATATACGTTAAATCTAAAAATAATTAATATATATAAGTATATAAATCTATTTTTAGATAAATTCGGATACCTAAATACTTCGGTTCGGATCAGATTCGGTTCTCTAAATAACAAAATTTTGAATAATTAGAATATTTAATCAATTTATGTTTGGGTTTGGTACTATATCTTTGGATCGGTATCGGTTATGTTCCTCGGATTCATTTTTCCAAATCCTAATAATTACATGAAAAACAAATATCAACATATTTTTCAAAATATACACCCGTGCGCCTGCGCGGGTCAAAATCTAGTTAACGGTTAACGGTGGAGTTTGCCTCATAGAGTTGCTCAAATAAAAAAAAAAAAGTTTCAGTCTCTCTCTAATCAATTTAAAACTCTCTTCATTACATAACAATGCATGTTTTACATAAATTTTTTTTTTTGTATTTTCAATTCACCTTTTTATTAACTAATAATGACTAATAGTAAATTTCAATAAAATCAATTACATTAACTAAATTTTGATTGGTTTATGGAAAATATATAATTACAAAAAATTATGAATTTAATTATTTTATTAATATATGTGAAAAACTAAAATATTTATCATTTTGAAATAGAGGAAGTATTAGTAAAAGTTTATGGTTTAGCTAAAACTAAATGAAAAAGAAATTGACCACATATAAATTGACACATAAGCAATGGAACGATTTCGACTTAATTATCTCTCTCTTTTCCTTTCAAATTTTATTCTATTTAATGTTGAGATATTTGGAAGAGAAACCCTTTGTTAATGTTGCTAAACTTAGGTTCCGCTCGTCCAACGGCGAGACTGGCCTAGCACATAATTAGAAAATCGAAGATTAAATGGAGAAAAATAAAACTCGTTTTTGGTTTATTTTGATATTTTTAATTTAATTAATTATATATATATATAATAAAATTATAACTTTGATATTTAGATTTTTGACATATTTTAGACCAAAACTAAATTATTTATCGGGTTGGTATATAATATATTTACCCAAAAAATCGATCTGAAAATCAGGGTACCAAACCTGATTGGACCCTGCCTAAATATCTGAAAGGGTCCTTTTTCAAAATCCGAAAAATTCAAACCGTATTGAGAATTATCTGAACATATCCAATCATATATATATATATATATATATATTATTTATAATTATATTATACTTATAATAATATTAATACCTAAAATTAAAATTATAAATTAAATGTATTAGTTATTTTTAGTATTTATAGATAGAAATAGATGTTTTGGATACACAATTTTCAAATCAAATTGAATTCATGGTTACTATCACACCAAAAATAGCCAACTAAGTCTAAAACTATATCTGGTGAGTATTTCGTAAGAAGCTCGTGCTAGGGTGCTAGTCAAGTGTAAGGAAGTAACTGTGAAAATGTTAGTGTAATCTCTAGTGATTAGTGAACACCACTTGTAGTCACACCGATTTATAGTGGAGAGGATGAGAGTATTTCCCTCCTCTGAGATGTAGCTTTCCTCACACCAAGGAGTGAATTTAGGATCAACAAAATCCTTATGTGTTCTTGATTTTATGATTATAGAATAACCATGTGTGGTCTTGATAAATGATGATTAAAACGGATTCAAGGGTGTATCAATCCCGTAACACCAACAAGTCTATTGCATTAGATGAACAGTAAGTAAGTATGTATTGAAATATAAAACCCGTGGACCATGGTTCTAGTCTTCAAGATGCAAATGCCTTCCCTTCCAAAATATTTTACTTTTGGTTTTCGAATCTCATAGGATTTTACTTCATAAGACAAGGGCTAAATAATTGTTAAAAATTAAGTCTCTTTTCATAGAAAGTTAAAGCTAAGAAGCAGATAACTAACGTAATTGAACGTATATAGTTTCATCGTGTATTATCATATACGAGACTATAACAGTTCAACTACAGCACTTGAGCGATGTGGACCTTGTCGGGATGTGGGCCAATTGTCGGGATGTGGTAGCTCGCTTGGTAAGGACCTTGTGGGCCAATTGTCATGCTCACGGGTTCGACGCCAAGCGGAGGCGAACTACCCATTCTGTCATCAAATGCGGTACTGGGTGTTGGGCCTTGTCCCCAGCCCAGGTAAAGCCCTCCCGGGTGAAGTGGACCGCTGCCTAACCGGGCCCAGGGGAATGACCCACGTAAGTGGGGAACCCCTGGATTATCAAAAAAAAAAAACTACAGCACTTGAGGGCTTTGAAATGCAAAATAGCAAAAGGTTGGTACGTAAATTTAAAACAATTAATTGCAATGCATCTATCACAGTAATAATTATTTATGCATGCCTCTGTCGAGATCTGGAGTAATAGTTATAGATGCATGCCTCTGTCGAGATCTGGAGTAATAGTTATAGATGCATGCCTCTATCGTAGTAGTAATTATGCATTCCTCTATCGTAGGTTGGTACGTATATTTAAAGCAATTAATTGCAATACATCTATCATAGTAATAATTATTTATGCATGCCTCTGTCGTAGTAGTAATTATGCATGCCTCTATCGTAACGTAGTAGTAATTATGCATGCTTTTGGCTTTGGAAAACGTAAAAGAAGAAAATATCATTGAAAATATTTAATTTGTGCCTGTTTATGTTTTTCCTTATTAGGAGTTTTGTTATTGCAGGGACTAATTTTGACCCATTTTCTTTTAACAACACTTGTGAGAGAAATAAGAGCCAAAGTGTGTATATTTTCAGAATCTGTATCGATGAGCTCAGAGTGTTCCCGCAGGAGAAAGTGCGAGAGATGGATACCAACCTAAACCCTTCTTACTCTTCACGATAATAACTAATGCGATGGCGATGTTCTTCATCTTAATCCTCTATATAAAGAAGAGTGGAGAAAAGTGGATTTCACACCACATTCAAAATCACAAACGTATTCTGAAAGATGAAAGGCTTCAAAAACATGTGCAGATACACCAAATCTGGATTTAGCAAATCCTCTTCCACTCCTCAAATCGGTACGTTAGAGAGAGTTTTCTCGGCCACGCCTAAATCTGAAAACCAACAACCTCCACCAGCTGAAGAAGACATAGTTGATGATGATTTGGTTTCTCCATTCATCTACCCTAGTAACCTCGGCTACAGTAGAAACTCCTTCGAGAAGAAGACCGAAGAGGAAGATGCTGACGGCTCTGACTCCGAGAAGGATCAAGACGAGGAAGATTCTGACGGCTCTGACTCGGAGAAGGGTCAAGAAGAGGAAGCCGACACCAATGACATTCCTATGGACCATGGCAACTATAACTACAGACAAGGCTGGAACCCACAATCAGGCCCTTTCAGACGCAGCCCTACCTATCTCCCAATTCACCCTAGCTTGAGCTATGGCAATGACGGTTGCCCCGTTTGTAGCCACAGCGATTGTCCCGGATGTAAGAGTTGCACTGGTGGCTCTGGTATATGTCCGGGATGTGGCCACTATCCCGGTTAAGAAGTGGAGATGGGGATGTGGTGTGGTCGGTTAAGAAGTGGAGATGTGGATGTGGTGTGTGGTCGCTATTATGTTTAATTAGTTTGATTATTATTTTTCTTTATTAATCAAGTGGTTTTTTACCACATTGTTGTCATTTTGTGTTTTTTTTTTCTTCTTTTCCCGGGTCAAGACTCAAGCCACTTTTTAGGATTTAAATATTTTGTATTGGAATATTTCTATGTTATCATTTTTCTTTTAAGGAATTTGTTAGATGCAAATATATATACATATATATATATATATCGTTTCACTTAGATATCATCAAGAAAAAAAAATCCAATGAGAAGTGATTAATATATAGTTATACTCGACAAATAAATAAGCTTTTGACTTTGGGGTAGATAGTCTATTCAAACGACGTGCATGGCCCAACATGAGAAGTATATATGACGCTTCAAGCATCTCTAGAAATTATTTCGAGGATAAGCAATAACCCTACCAAAACTCAAAGAAAACGAATCATGAGATGTACCAAATTGTGTTCAAGACAATGAGACTAATGATAAAATTTCAAGCGAACAAGTTTTGTCATCTGAGGTTTGTTTATTAGATTATCCTGAATTGGAAGCATCAGCTTTTAGTTCTAGAGAGTGAAAAGGTTCTTATTTTCTATACAACCACTCTTTGAACTGAGGAGTGAGATGAAATCTGTTGCACCATATTCGTTGTCCCATAGAAAATTTAATAAGTATTAATTGATATCAAATGGTGATGACTGAGTAATTGATCATATATAATGTGAAATTTTTCTTTTTTTTCCAGTCGCGCAATACTGAAAACATGATCATAACTTTGGCACCCACAAAATTCAAACATGACTCGTGAGTAAACCAAATAATTGGAAATATTGAACATGAACACGACCCTACGAAACCGAAAAGTAGAACACAACAAGTATACAAACACATGATTCACATTTTTATTCCTCTTTTTCTTTTCTTTTTTGAAGTTTTGATCCCAGATATGACTTAAAGGACTGCATTTTTGTAGTTTTTGTTTAAATGTCCACAAAGGGTAGAATCGTAGTCAAATGGAAATGAATGGTTAAAAATATAAACCAAACATTACTTGTGGAATCGAACTGAGAATAACGCACCTATATCCAAACCATTTTTGCTTTATATGACAGACCTTACACAAGTGTTAATGCAGAACTTGCTACCAATACCAATATTACTTCTCAATGCAAAACACACGAAAGTCGCATGTATATGTTTTTACTTAAACAGACACCAGTCTTTGGGCTCTTTTTTTGCTTCTTTGTTTTTCAACTACTGACATATATATACTTATTACAATAATAATAGATGTGAGATTTGATAAAAGTGGTGAAGTGTTGTCTCAGTTGTCTCAGTTGCAGTTGGTGTCGTAGCTTGCAAGACCGAGTAACTCCGGTCCCTCCAATCTCGAGTTGTTCTCAAAGCTACACAATTGTTCTTAAGTTAATTAGCAACTTTATCAGTTTATATGCAATATCCAATTCAATTCTATCTGAAAGAAAGACTACTTAGACGCTTTGGTTTCACATTCATTCCTCATGAGGTAAAGCATTTTGTAAGATGAGTGAGAATGTTCAAAATGCAGAAGAAACGCTATCAAGAAACTTTGTTGGCCAAGTGAAACATTAAAAGGAAAAAAAAAAGAAACTTACTTCTCCAAAGGAATGTGTTCAAAAGGTCCTTCTATTGGGATAGTTCCACACAAATCATTGTTCGACACATCACTGAGAGAAAAAAAAGATATGTTAATTAGTAAGACCATGGAGTCAATTGTTTGGATAAAAAGGGCTTCAAAGACTGAACTTACAAGACTTTAAGGCTTGGAATTTTGGTGAGCTCTCTAGGGATTGAACCAGTCAACCGGTTGTCATTGAGGCGGCTGCAAACATTAAACAGCTCAAGAGTATGAAGAGATCAAGCATTAAGAAGAATAAGCAATAGACTTTTCAGAATTTTGAGAAACAACTTACAGAAAGACCAGAGACTTCAACTTCCCCAAAGAAGTAGGAATCTGCCCGGTAAGATTGTTGTTGTAAAGATCCAAGCTGATGAGACTTTTAAGGTTTCCAAGTTCAGAAGGTATAGTTCCTTGGATGTTGTTTTTGTACAGCTCCCTGTGTATCAATCAATTATAAGACAAGTAAAAACGTTAATCTACTTTCTCTATTACATAATCAATCTCTTAGTGGATGCTTTAACTGCACTTTATGGTATGTAACTTTTATTTCCACTATCTATAACAGCTGGTACTGGAAACAAAGTTTAAAGATGCAAGCCAAAAGAGTGATGATGACATACAGATACTGTAGATGTTCGAGCTTGCCAAGCTCAGGGGTAAGATGTCCAGAAAGGTTTGAATTACCCAAATCCCTGCCAAAAGAGAAAGGGAAGTAGAATCAGTAATACATTTTGAAGAACAGAATAAAAATCTTTATATGTAAGAAGAAAGAGACGATAAGATTACAAGACATATCAATCAATCTTTTTAGACACCCCCTCCCAACAAGTTCTGAGGGACGACAACTAGATGCAACAATTACAACGAATCCAAGATTCTTCTAAAAGCGCATGAACTCACAAAAGCAGTAACAAAGCATTATGAGGTACAAAGTAGGGAAAGTTAAACTGATTACTAGATGGAATAACTATTAGGGGATTCTTTCGAGACTTCTAAGGAATCCAATGTGACTATAGAGAGATCTACACTGTGCAAAAAAAAAGATGGGTGATTTAGATTTCCCCTTTTTTCATACTAGAAAGTTAAACAAGAAAGTGTTTTTATTTTTCCTTCTAACGCCGTACTCTGCATATGAATCTGTGAAAAGGACCATATGATAAGATATTTTCATGAAACTTAAAAGAAACCAAACTAAAGTAAACCCCCAGAGTATGATAGATAAACGTTTCCAAGGACAAATGAAAGCTAAATCATCATCACAAGATAAACTAAATCCCTTATTTTGAGTTGACAACAATTTAAAGAGAAAAAAACAAACCTCTGGGCAAAAACTAGGATTAATCAAAGAAACCTCCAAATCATATTATTATTTGATCATGAATTATTACTATTACTAAGCATATATGTTCCAGATAAGAAATCTCTAACAAGCAGTAATAATTAATGAAACAAGTTCAATCTATCTTCCCCAAACAAAACATAACAAGCTTCGGTTAAACGGTACATGTAAATAAGTCTTAACACCATCATGTTAAATCTCAGAGTCCTATTAATCGACTGGAAAATTAAAAAAAAAAGGCTTTTAATACAAAATTAGAAACAAAACACAGAAGCTATGTCCTGAAAAAATAGAGCGAAGGGAAAGGTTCAACTCCATCAAACACGGAGAGAGAGTATCAAACAGAATAATCTCCGACCAACGATAGAATTCGAAAAGAGGATCCCTTACACACGAGTGACGCGGCTGTCTTGGTTACAGGAGACATGGAACCAGGTGCAAGGATTGACAAGATTCTGATCCCAGCTCTGGAGCACATGGTCTGGATCCGACAAGCTCTGTCGAAGAGCGTATAGAGCATCTCCATCTGAGTTCGCCTCCACTAGCTGAATCAGAGCGAAGGTTAGAGTTAAAGAAGCTACCAAGAGCTCCAACCCACAGTTTCTTCGAAACGCCATGGGAGCTTTTCGAGCAGAGGGAACTTTTCAGTTCAGAGGAGAAGGAGATAGAAATTAGGGTTTGGTTACTCTCCCTTTACTCTCTCTCTCTCTCTCTCTCTCTCGTTGAAGTTGATGAAATGGATTGATTACCGTGGGAAATGGCGGATATATAAATACTGACTACTACTTTTCAATGTTTAAAAAAAATATATTTTTCTGTCTTTAATCTAATTTTTATTGGTGTGGGATTTGATTTAGCTTTGAAATTAAATTAAATACTACTGTAGTAATTGATAAAGAATAAACGTTGATTTTTAAAGAGATGAAAAGTCTTTTCTAACTTAATTTTTGGTTTTAAAAGTCAAGTCTAGTCTTCTCTAGTGTTTGGTCAAAGAAGAGTAAAGAGGTTGTTTGCGTAGCGTTTGGTCAAATTTGGAAACTAGAGTTCACGCGGAAACCTACAGTGTTTTCTTTGTTCACACCATTATTCCTACTTCTCCTAATCAAAAATCTGTTAACTGTAACTGATTGCGTTGCAGTTTTGATGGAATATGAGTTTAGTGCACACACCCAAAAAAAAAGAGAGGATTAACTGCAACTTAATCTGCGAATGAGACAGCAAGTATAAACTATCTAAACTACTTATTTACTTTGGTCCAATGTTATACATGAATCAACAATCTGTATAATGTGACTGATTGCGTTACAGTTTTGTACATCTTGATGTTTAGTGCACTAACCAAAAAAAGAGATTAAGTGCAACTTAGGAATTAAATATTTAAGTAAAAAAGTCAATGATATTCGATACACTTAAGATGGAATCTGATCCGACAAACACATAGTAGGCACTTAAATGTCTGGAATAAAAGCAACTCCAGTTCTTCCTCTATAAAATAATCAGAGTAGATGACAAAATAAAGGGTACAGATTGTTCCTTTTTCACCTTATATTTAAATTTTAAGTGGCGCTGATCGAATTATGAACATATCTTAAACGAAAAATAGTCGTATGTAGTATGTAAAATCGAGAACCGAAAGTCGAAGATCTGTAATGTTGATTGTGATGGGCTTTAGGCAGGCCAGGCCGAAAAAAATCCTATGAACATCCCTAACGGCCTAAGAAAAGGCCAGCAGCTATGTAGTTAAGTTTCATACTAGAAAGCCATGTTGCCTTTATAATTGGAAGGAACACCACCTTCTGGATGTGACCTAGGAATTGAAGTAGGAACTCAACACAATGCCTGATTTGTTGATACTGTAATCGTTTCGTTGGTAGTTTTAGTTCTTTATGTATCCATATATTAAAGATATTGTTTTAAGTACGAATGTGATATTCTTTACATATAATAAAACACACAACAAGCAAGTATTCTTCTTCCTCTTCTGTAATGATTGTAATTAAGTTGTGGTTGAAATAAATATCAATATATGTTACTGTTCATAGTCTTTAAGCATATGACATTGAATCTGGAATAAGCCTTATTGTATAGGTCGGTTTCTTGGAAAGGAAGAAAACTTTAAAATTCGGTCTAGAGGTTTGAAAATGAGAGAATGCGATTAAAACTCTCTCTCTCTCCCCCCCCCCCCCAATTATTATTCCTAACATACATTGTTTCAACATCAATCAGTAGATATGTTTAGAAACAAACATGACAAGTGCAAGCGTCTCACTAACAAAAACGTCCAATTATTATTATTATTTTTTTAAACGTCCAATTAAACTTTGATTATTTAATTGATTTTTGGTGGTATCTTTGTTTAACAGTATCAACAATGATTATTTGTCAAAAAATACAAAAATAGTAAATCGATTCAAAATTTTTGGTTTTGAAAAAAAAAAAGTACCGCAATAAGCTCCTCGATTCTCTTCTTTCCTTATTCTTCATCCATTTCACCTTGGCATCTATCTATCCGTATGAATCTCTGTTTTGATCTCACTCCTTCACATCTTGTTTGATCCATTACATTTCACGATCTGCGCTTCCTACATGTGCCTGTAAAATCTCGTTTCGTTGTTCTTTCGAGTCTTCATTGAGGAGGGAGAACGATGGGGGCCGTTGCTAGGACCGTGTTCCCCGTATGTGAAAGCTTATGTTGCTTTTGTCCCGCGTTGCGAGCCAGATCCAGACATCCCGTCAAGAGATACAAACAACTTCTCGCCGACATCTTCCCTCGTTCCCCGGTTTGTCCTTCTTACCATTTTACATCTGAATCTACCATGTCGCATTTCCTAAAATATGACGTCATGATTCTCATTTGTTTAAACTATAGCATTTTTTTGCATGAGCTTTTTATCCTTAGCTGTTGACAGCAAACACAGTTTCGTTAGATTAGGACAAACGAATAGCTGCTGAATTTTTCTAGTAGGGGTGAGATAACTGTAATGGTTGCACGATGGATCTTGATTTGTGCTGAGAACAAACACGAATCAAACTTGAAAAAAAACAAGAAAACCTTGAGAGAAATTACATTAAGGCAAAGTAATATTGATTATGCTGTTCTCAAAAAAAAAATTGATTATGTGAATTAATAATTTGCAATCCAACAAATACTAGTGCACCGAGATTTAAGAATTTTACGGTTTGATCTCAGGAATTTAATGTGTGTGTTTTTTTTTGAAAAAGGAATTTAATGTGTTCTTGGTTTAGCTTGTTCATTATCCACTTTTGCACGTCAAGTGTTTCTACTTATTAACTGTAAGATTTCCTCCTACATTATGCTTACTAATTTGCAGGATGAGCAACCTAACGACAGAAAAATAAGCAAACTATGTGAATATGCTGCCAAAAACCCTCTTCGTATTCCTAAGGTGAGTTTCCACAAGCTATAATCCTTTATTACACATTCCATGATATTATGGATTTAGTTATCTTCAGCTTTTTTTATAAAGCAAGGGTTCTATATATATACTATTTTTTTTCCTTCTTCAGATTACAACCTATCTTGAACAAAGGTGTTACAAGGAACTGAGACTGGAGCAATTTCACTCTGTAAAGACTGTCATGTGTATCTACAAGAAGCTCTTGGTTGCCTGTAATGAACAAATGTATGCTCTCTTTTATCTAATTCAACATAAATAATACTCTGCTTTAAGATAAAATTATGGCTTTTACTAATGAATTTATGTCTTTCAGGTCTTTGTTTGCTAGTAGCTACCTTGGCCTCATTCATATCCTTCTGGATCAGTCCAGGCATGATGAGATGCGCGTTTTAGGTTGTGAAGCTATCTATGACTTTGTTACCAGTCAGGTGCACCTCTCTTGATAATTCTCCCGTCTTATGATAAACAACATCAGACTCTGGAGACTGATGATGTATTTCACTGATTTTTTTTTTCCAGACAGAAGGCACATACATGTTTAACTTAGATGGGTTGATCCCAAAAATATGTCCTCTAGCTCACGAACTTGGAGAAGAAGAAAGAACAATACATTTGTGTTCTGCTGGCCTCCAAGCTCTCTCATCCTTGGTACTCTCATCATATATCAATTTGTTTATCCCATCTGCAAGAAAAAGTATTGATACAATCACTGTATTGTTCACAGGTTTGGTTCATGGGAGAGTTTTCACATATCTCAGTGGAATTTGACAATGTAAGTTTGCTTAGAAGCGAGTATAAGAACCCTAAACTGTTCAATCATTTGTCCTAACGTTTTCTTCTTTTCAGGTTGTCTCTGTTGTCTTAGAAAATTATGGAGGAGTTGTTCAATCTTCCACTGGTGCTGTACAACAACAAGACAACAACACTGCTTCTGAACTTTCTCCCGCAGAAGCTGAGACAAGGATTGCTTCTTGGACAAGAATTGTGGATGACAGAGGCAAGGCCATTGTATCTGTGTAAGCCTTAGTTCTTTATAGAATATGTATATGTGTCTCGTTCTCTTTTACTGATTAGTGAAAATGCAGGGAAGATTCTAAGAATCCTAAGTTTTGGTCGAGGGTTTGTCTTCATAATCTTGCCAAGTTAGCAAAAGAAGCTACAACAGTGAGGCGTGTACTCGAGTCACTCTTCCGCTACTTTGATTTCAATGAAGTTTGGTCCACGGACAACGGTCTTGCTTTATATGTTTTGCAGGACGTTCAGCTACTGATAGAAAGATCTGGTTGGTAACATCTCCATTTGATTTATTACTCATCTTGTTACTGACTACAAGAATGTTGTTAACTGAGGACAGGGCAAAACACGCACTTCTTGTTATCAATCCTGATCAAGCATCTTGATCACAAGAATGTTCTGAAAAAACCTAAGATGCAACTAGACATAGTCTATGTTGCAACTGCACTTGCTCAACAGACTAAAGTTCAGCCATCAGTTGCAATAATTGGTGCATTGAGTGATATGATTAGGCATCTGAGGAAGAGCATTCATTGTTCATTAGATGATTCAAATCTTGGGAATGAGATGATTCAGTACAATCTCAAGTTTGAAACTGCAGTTGAGCAATGCCTAGTGCAGTTATCACAGAAGGTAACTCATATTGAATCTGAAATCTATACAACACTTGCTAGATACTAGCTCGGTTCCTAGGTTTTCTAGTGTTTTCATACGTATTAAAAAATATATCATTCCATAATTTTTGACCAAAAAGATAATTTAATAAAATCAATTAATTTTCTTGAAATTTATAATTTCTGCATAGGAAACATAAAACGTATATTTTTGTTTTCTAAAACACCTATAAAACATCTATCTTACTGGAACAGATGGAGTATATTTCAATTTCTACATAACTGATAGTTTCTCTGACAATGTAGGTAGGAGATGCAGGTCCTATCCTTGACATAATGGCTGTCATGTTAGAAAGCATGTCAAACATTACAGTCATGGCAAGAACCCTAATTTCCGCTGTCTTCCGGACAGCACAGATTATAGCAGCCATACCAAATCTATCATATGAAAACAAGGCAAGATGCTTAAACCTTGAACTTTCTTCCATACATCTGTTTACATTCAATGTGTAACTATGCAATATTTACACAGGCTTTTCCAGATGCATTATTCCATCAGCTGCTTCAAGCTATGGTTTGTGCTGACCATGAATCTAGGATGGGTGCCCACCGTATATTCTCTGTTGTTCTGGTCCCATCTTCTGTTTGTCCAAACTCAGTTCCAAAGTCTAGAAGACCTGCTGACATGCAGAGGACACTGTCAAGAACTGTGTCTGTGTTCTCTTCTTCAGCTGCATTGTTTAGAAAACTGAAGATGGAGTCAGATAAATCTGCAGATGGTGCTGCAAAGATTGAGAGAGTCTCAACGCTTAGCAGGTCACAGTCAAGGTTTGCTAGTAGAGGTGAAAGTTTTGACGAGGAGGAGCCAAAGAACAATACAAGTTCAGTCTTGAGCCGGTTGAAGTCAAGTTACAGCAGGAGTCAGAGTGTGAAAAGGAACCCATCATCAATGGTATCTGATCAGGATCCTTTGGGAGGTTCAGAAGAGAAACCAGTAAGTTTCATAAATGTGCTTTGTTATATTAACTCTGAGATGGTTTTATCATTGTCGTATAATTGGTTTTGTGTGTTCCTTTCAGGTGATACCTTTAAGATTAAGCAGCCACCAGATTTGTCTTTTGCTTTCTTCCATATGGGTGCAGTCTTTGTCTCCTCACAACATGCCACAAAACTATGAAGCCATTGCTAATACATATAGCTTAGTACTTCTATTTGGAAGGACTAAGGTACACTAGTTATACTGTCATTAGTTCATGTTAGTGTTAGCAAGCTACCAAATCTCACGCGTTTGATACAAATTTATGTAGAACTCAAGCAATGAAGTCCTGGTCTGGAGCTTTCAGCTGGCATTTTCTTTGAGAAATCTTTCTCTTGGAGGTACTAGTCCATTATACTTGTCTAAGTGTAGATGTTACTTTGTTTATTTCACTCACTGTTATGCATCTAATGTCATGAGAAGTGTTGCATTAACTCTTTGTGTTGCCAATATTAGGACCATTGCAGCCATCAAGGCGTAGATCACTCTTCACTCTTGCTACATCAATGATCATTTTCGCAGCAAGAGCCTTCAACATCCCTCCTCTTGTTAATAACGCGAAAACCGCACTACAGGAGAAAACGGTAGACAAACGTCTTCATCCGTGCTAGTAATAATACAGTTTGATGAATAAAACATGTTCTTGCTTATATATATCAGGTAGACCCGTTTCTTCAACTAGTGGAAGATTCCAAGCTAGATGCTGTGTTCTATGGACAAGAAGAGCAACCAGCTAAAGGTTATGGATCAAAAGAAGACGATGATGATGCTTTGATTTCACTTGTGGCCATAGAAGAAACTACACAAAATCAACCTAGAGAACATTATGCTGCCATGATAATGAAGTTTCTTGGGAAACTATCAGATGTACATTTTAAAAATGTTCCATCATTTATCTTATTATAATCTTGTAATGTACATGAGTTTACTTAACTGTGTTGATGGTTTTAACTTGCAGCAAGACTCGTCGTCTATAAGGGAGCAGCTAGTTTCAGATTTTATACCTATCGACGGTTGTCCTGTTGGAACACAGTTGACAGAATCTCCAGTTCATGTTCACCGTTCTGAAGATAAAAACAACAAACCACGAGAAATGGTATGTATAATGCATCCACCTTTTGTTTACTCTGACGTCAGTCTGTTTCATTTTACTTTTTGTCTCTCCCACAGGATGAAACTCAGTCTCTTATACCGGAGATTGATGCAGCGCCGACTCCACCAGAGGACCAGCTTGCTCTTGATACACAACCTAATGCCAAAACCGCGTTCCTCCTAAGCATCGATGAACTTCTTAGTGCAGTGAGACCTTTATCTTGTTTATAAGGCTCCGAGTTTTCGCTTGCACTATGAATATTCCTCAAGCTTAAATGAAAATTGTGTTTCAGGTGTCTCAGACAACAGCACAGTTGGGGAGATACTCAGTGTCTGATCCACCAGACATGACATACACAGAAATGGCAGGACATTGCGAGGCTCTTCTCATGGGGAAGCAAGAGAAGATGTCTTTCATGTCAGCAAAAAGCAACAAGTTCAGCAACCAAACTAAAGAGAGTAGTAGTCCTGCTTTGCCTTCTGGTGGTGGTGGGAATCCTTTTGTGGATCAGACAAACTCTTGGGAGACTATGGGACTGGGTGCACCTGCAGCGGCTTCGAATATGTGTGTCACTGAGTACCAAAACCATCCTCCTTTCTTCAATCCTCCGAGCTCCACTCCTTTTGACAACTTCCTTAAGCCCGTTGGTTCCTCCTGATTAGTTCTTTACCTTTTGTTTCTCTTCTATATTTATTACTCTTTATAGAACGTGAATAACTATAACTTATTCCATAAAAAAGATGCAAAAATGTAAGTTATTTGCCTAAATAAATACTCTTCTGGAGTGAGTGAATATCATTATATTAGATTATATATGATTAATCAATCCACCCTTTTGACTAACAACAAGGAACCATAGTAGTAATAATAATAAATCAACTTTTATTCATTTTTTATATAATGCTTTCATCGTTTGTACCATATGTGGCATTGTTTCAAGAATATTAATCTTCTCCTTCAAGCTGTCTTTTATAGAAGGTGATTATGCCGACTCTTTTTTTTTTTAAACCCAAAATTCATTCATAAAGAAACCATAGAAGATACATAATAAAATACATTGGTGGAAGATTCTAAATCTTCATAATCAGAACCTCCACATATGGAGAGACAAAGCCCAATACACGGGAACCTAAAGATCAACCAGAACACAAGTATTGAGTCTGGGAAAAGGTCAACATTATTTTGGACCATAAGCACCACAACAAGACCAAATCTGAGACTAGAAGAAACACACGACCGAAATAATAATGAGCAAAGACCTCCATACCACAACATGACCGGAAACAACTGACCTCTTTATAATGCTCTGCAAAACAGAGCCCCAGAAATGGCATAACCGAAAACCATCCAAGGAGACCTCTTTGTAATGCACTAAACGACTGGGCCAACGAGGCTGCAAGGACGAGCACAAACCAGAGGTAGAGTAGGAGAAGCAACAGCGGTGAAGACTTCCACATCCGAGGTGGAGTAGGAACTGGATAGAGACCACCTCTACCGAAACTGAAGCGGATAAGACAAGGGAAATCGCCATTTTTTAGTGAGAAGTTATGGCTTTTTGAAGTCTGATTTTGTCAACTTCCCGATTGACATCTCAACAAATAGACTTATCAATCTGGTTCCCATTGCAATTCTTATAAATCCTCCATCTCCCCGTCCATCACCATACGAATCTTGGCACTCCCAGAATCCATTTCCCTTCTCATCGTATCCTGCCCCAGTTAAAAGCATTACATGGTAATGTCCACTTGTGTCATTGTGCAAGTCAGTCTCTGTCGGGTAATATATTTCCTACAGAAAACAAACATATACCTAGTAAGTACAAATATACATATATATATAATCTGAGTAAAATGGCATATACTACTTACACTTCCAACGACCCTCCAAAATGAGTCATAGCTTCGAACCGCTATAGAGACCGGTGAATCCATGAGAAAACTTAACAACTTTCCCTCAAAGGTATCATCATCTTTCGCTAGGTAGTGATGAATTATTTCGGTAGCCTTGAATCTTCTAACCTCCTCATCAAATGCGGGATTTGTCGACTCAAGGCTATATGTCAGAGGCACAAGGTCATTCAACACTATTCCATTTAAAGTGTAGAAAGGGGTGAGCATTTCGAGTTGAGGGATCGAACCGTCCCACCCACATCCAATAGGCATTTTTTTGTCGAGCAAAAGTCGCCGTGTTTCATTGATGACGTACTGGATAGACGGGCTTTCGTGCGGTTCAAGAAGCCCTTCCAGTCGAAGCAAAGCGCCCAGTTGGCGTGTCATGGAAATGGCATAGCAGACTTGGGCTTTCTGTTGGTCAAGCACACGATCCAAGGCCTGAGTACCATTCCAGTTCACGTAATAAGTCATCTGCGCAAAAAGTAATCAGAATTAAGACCTTATGAAACCTAAGATATTTTATGAACACAAAAACACAACATATGCAGAATATATCTGTAACACAGAGATCATAGAGAGGGATATAACTTATAATAGAAACAAACCTCGCTGGTAAACTCAGAAAGCCCTTTCATCTCCGGCATCACCATCTCCGTATTCTCTCCCGTCGCACCCCCAAGCTGCCGGCCAACATACTCAACCTTTGTCCGAGTCGACTCAGCGTTGGACAAGGTCTTGACTCGCCACCCGCTTGTAGCCGTCTGTACACGCTCGTTGAACTCAGGGCTGATCTTAAACCGTGGGGCGTATGACTCAAGATAATCAATGAGCTGACGCTTCGTCGGGAACTCCGGGAAGGGAAATTTCGGTAACTGACAGAACTGCTTTGGGAGGTGAAGCTTGAGACGATCGTAAGTTCTCTTTCGCCACAAAGAAGCAAAACAGTCTGCTCTCTCGAGAACAACGAAAGGAAGACAAGCGGCTGTCGCTAGACCGGACTGTCCTGCTCCGGCGATCACCGGTCCGTTCACCCAAATGCACCGGTTAGTAGCTACGTCTTGATCACGATCCATCAAACAATTCTCCATTTTTCTTTAACAAGTTTAGTTGCAGGTCTGAAGAATGAGAGAGGAAAAGAGGATATATATAGTAATGGTTTTTGAAGTCTGTGCACGTTTCAACTTTTCAAGCAAAGATTTCCGATAATGCCCTCTTTTGTTTTTTTTAATTGCGAAAGTATATTCAGGCAGAGTTGGCCATTTTCTTCGGTAGCAAAGATTTCCGATAATGCCCTCTTTTGTTTTTTTTTGTTTTTTTTAATTGCGAAAGCATATACAGACAGAGTCGGGCATTTTCTTCGGTCTTCCAAATTATATAAGGAAAACAAGGGATTCAAGTTAAGAGCTAGACAGACAGCAACAGGGGTTCACACAAATTTCTAAAAAGAAAAAAATATTAAAATAATGTACAGTGATGAACCTGCCTCTCCCTAGTTTTTTCCAGTGAACCTGCGTCCAGCGAGTTCATCACTGCTTCGCTGGCAGCTCACGATTAATTCGATTATTATTATTTTTTTTAAATCAAATAAAAAAATTAATAATAAAAAATTATAAACTTGAACTCTAAGAGAGGTTCGTTAATGGGGTGCTCTGACTGTCTCTTAGCGTTAATCTTTAGGTTAGTTTTAATATAACTAGGATTCAACCGCGGGGGAAAGCAATATTACATTATTAATATAATTTTGAAACAATATTTGAGAAACTTGGAGAAAGTTTCAGCGGGGGGGAGGGGTTATTGGGAAATGGAATTTGATGATTTCAATAGTTGAGAAGATTTTACAAGTTGACTAGATTTAACAAATTTTATCCAATATTCTTACATAGATTTTCATTACTTGTGTAACTATTGATTGTTATTAATTTTTAAGGTAAGAAATTAAAGGTATAATAGGAGAAAAGAAAAAAGAATCATTTCAATTATTAAAAAGACAAAATGTCATTGTACCTTTTAATATATAGATATATAAACAAAATTTATTTTTATGATTTTAAAATATATGGTTTTAAATTTGAACTTTTTATATAAAAGCTTTCGATTTTTTTTCAAATTGTTTTTTTTAATTCTTTTTGAATTTCAAAAATACTTTTTAAAACTATTTTAATTTTTTTTACCTTTTATTAAATTTTTAATATTTGTTTTCTACTTTTAAGTTAAAGTTGTGATTTTATTATTTCATTGTTCAATTTTGTGTGTTTTTGTATGCGAGTGTATTTTATTGCATAGATTTCAAAAATCTTATGGATATAGATAATATTCTTAAATTTTAGTCTTATGAGTAAAAACAAAGAGAATTTACATCCCAATAACAATAGATTTTAATAGAATCTTAAAATCAATGAAAACTAAACTTTTCCAATAACAAAAGATTTTGAGTGGAATTTAAAAGTCATCATCCCAATAACAATGGATTCTAATTAAATTTTAAAAATTCATAAAACAATAACAATGGAATCTCAAAATTTAATAACTTCTCTTGAATTCTTCTACCGATAAGCTCCCTCAATTTAAAAGATGTGTCGATTGATAAGTTTGTTTACAGAATTGCTTCAGTTCATTTAATAACCATTACCCATATTTACACAAAAGAATAGAAGAGCAAGTATTTTGTTGTACAACGATATTCTTACAATCATGAAATGCTGGTTATCCCAGTTTTAGTTCCGTCATTTCATTTAGTGCTTTTTTGTCAACTTGATTTCATTAACTTGAATTATCTAGTGCTGTTTTATTATCATGGGTATTTTATATGTATGTTTCTTTTGACAATCTAATGAATAAATTTAAGTTGATAAAAACCATGTTTACACATTCTATTTCTAATGAGTAACTATGTTTTTTTTTTGTGAAACACGACTATGTTTAATACTACATTTACTATATAAATATCATTTACTCATACAAACTTAATAAAAATATGTGTCGTTAATTTTTAAGGGGAAGGCGACACAAATATAGAGATTTATAATTAGAGTTCAACTTCTCCCAAAAAATACTTATGTGATAGAGATACTATTCACTTTGCTCATTATAAATCTTTGGTAATGAAATTATCTCATGTTCATCACTACCAACATAGATGTTATCAGACCTATGCATACATACATATATATGTTGCAATGGTACCTCATCAAAGTTTACAATCACCAACCATATTATTTTTGATATTGTAGTAGATAACGTAGGAAGAGTGCGGCAATACGGTCATATTTGTATATCCAACAAAGCGTAACAATTCTCCAACCATATTTTTCCACATAGGAGGCACCATGTATTTATGTGTAGGCCACTCCTGCTTTTCAAAATCTCCTATAGCCAACAACTCAAAACACAGCCGTTAACTGTTTATTAACATTTTTTTTGTATCATTATTTTTTGTCTAATTTTTGTATCATTATTCTTGCTTTTCTACTGATTTTAGCGGAACTTAACTGATTTCTTACATGAAAAAACTTTTAAAAAAAGGTTTTTGGCAAAGATCCGATTTCTCAACCGAATAACACCAAATCAGTGCGTTTTAACCCCTTTTTACACTATTCCTTTCTTCCAAACGTTTGACTTTAGTGATTTAAAGAGCTTTTGGAATAACTCTGCCCATTCATTATTAGTTACACATACAATTATACAAATTCGAAAAGAGTGAAGGAACATCAATAGAGTTTGGAAACTTATATGAACACATAATCGAGAAACAGTGAGCAAATTGATTTAATGGAAAGGAGAGAGGGCAAGGGAAACAACGATCGATCAGCAGCCACGAGTGTTCACCAAATTTTTTTTTTGACCGGGTTAGGATGTGGAGGGAACTGAGAAAAGAAAAATCCAGCAAGAGAGCGAGAGAGAATCTGATGAATTACAAGAAAAATTTCAAACTTGTACGATCTATTCTATTAATAAGTTTGTGAAAAAAGACAACTCTTAAAACATGACCCATCGCAGTTTGTGTAAAGAGGCGTCATTGAGGAGCTATGAATTGGTGACCATTGCTAACGTGACTTGATGACGTCATACCTTTTATCTTAAACGAAATTATATCCATTGGATCATATTTTCAGGATAAACTCTACCATTGGATGCTAATTTTTTTTTCCTATAAAAAAAAGATGATATCAGCTGCTAAAGAAATCAGGTTTGCTATTATATATAGATAATACTCCCTGTGTTCCTAAATAATCTATGTTCTAGAATTTTCACACTTATTAAGAAAACATTTAAAATTTTGATAATAAATGTATGATTTTCTGTGTTTAGCTATTTCCTATGATTTTTAACCAATCAAAATTCAGTAAACACAATTAATGTTTTTGAAATTTACAATTTTCCATTATTACATACATTGAAAATGTAAAATATGGATCTTTTAGAAACAAAATATTTTTCTAAAACATGAATCATTTAGGAACGGAGGGAGTAGTTATTATGTTAATTTAGCTAAGGATTGGTCCGTGGGAAAAGAGTTCAAGGAGCTGATCCTTATGTACGTGGCAACGTTTGAGTGGAACGGGTTTGGTTTGGGCTTGGGTTGAATTTAGAAAAATTAGGTCATTCTCGACCGAGACCGAAAAAAAGAGCTCTCGACGATTAGGCGATAGCGCGGCGATTTCTCTCCATCGGCTTCACGATGGTAAATCGAAGCCTGAACTTATATATTTGTTCGATTTAGATCAGTTTTCATCTTGTTTCCTCTCAATTAAGGGTTTGGGAATGGAGTTTCAATCGATTTGCGGTTACGATTGAAATTAGGATTTCGAAAATGAACGAGATGGATATATTTAGTACGATATATATGAATTTGAAGAAGACGGCACGAGAAGTTCACGGGTACATACCGACAGGCCTACAAATATCGCTAATATGCTTGGCATTCGGGATGATGTTCACGATAAACGTTTACATCAACGATTGAAAAATGATTTGATTGAAAATATTTAGAACAAATTTGGTGATGGAAGATTATTAATAAATATTGTATCTTTCTATTAAATCATGTTATAAATAAAAATTTTAATTTCACTTTTTTTTTTAAATATAATTTTTTATTAGTAAGGATTCCAAAAGTGAGACTCACCATTGGACTTACATATTTGATTAGGGTCCTTAACTATTAAAACAAAATAATAAAATAAGCCTAAAAACTTCATGGTGAGCCTCACCATTGCGGATGCTCTTATTAAAAGATATTGTTATATATAAATCAATTGAAAATTTTGTTAGTCTAAAATTAAATTGTTAGAGAATTTTTATTATATAGTATGTTCATTATGGACCATTCATTTATTAAATTGAAATTTATTATATATTATTTTCTTAATTAAAACCTACTGAATTACGGTGATTATGATATATATAGTAATTAATTATTTTAAATAATGATGCTAATAATATGTATATTTACTATCATTTTTATTTAATTCTTTATTATTAAAATAAATAAAAAAATTAAATTAATCATATATTAAAAATTTAGATTTTTTGTTTATATTGTATTTTGAACTTTTTTAAACGAGTATAAATTACTAAAACTGTTAAGAGTCTCACATAAACTTTTATGATATATTTAAATTTTATGATATATTTAAATTTTTTTCTATAATAAGGTACAATGATAATAAAATCATATAAACAAATAATTTTATTTTAATAGGTGTTTATGTTAATATATATATACTTCATACCGTTTAAATTTAATTATATATAATATACGATATATAAGATTGATTGTTTTGATTTATTTATCCTAAAATGATTGCGAATAAACAAGAGTAGTCATTTGATTTATATGTGCAAGCCAATTTATTACATTATAGTAACTGATTTATTAGTTATTTAATATATAATTATTATTTTATATTATGCAGAAAAATATAAAATAAGTAATAAATATAAAATATTTATTCAAGGCGCAGATCTTAACCTAAATATGTATCTCTTTAATAATTTTGAATCTTAAACATTTTCTAAATCTCATGTCAAAATAAAAGAAAGAAATGAGAATAAACTCAAAAATCAATATTTATATCGAGAAATAACCAAAATGACACAAAAATGAGAAAAATATCGAAGATAGATAGGATTTACACGTGAAAGTCAACTTCTCTTAACCACAATTAAATTTTAAATTGATAAATCATGATATAAAACCGACCTGACATAGTTTCATTGTAACCAAATAGTAGACATAAATAACTTTTTGATCTAAATATTATTAAAAATGAGATTAGTTCATTTGTAAACAAATTATGTAATTAACAAAAATATGTTTAAGAAATTGTTCAAGGACTAAAATATTAATTCGATCAATAATATAAATTTTATTTTTTTTACGATATTTCTTAATTAATTTATATATAATTCTGTGCAGGTTTTATCCTATTAAAAATTAAAAGGAGATAGTTTCTACGGACTCCGATTCTATCACGTGTACACACTAAATCAGCTAATTAATGACACTAGATCATGCCATGTCATTTATAAAAACAATTTAAGTTACTTAAAAATTTACAATGTTAACCAAACCTTTCGAACAAAACACAAACCCTCATTCAGTTTTTCACGGTCGTTAACTCTCTCTCTCTCGAACAAAACACAAACCCTCGTTCAGTTTTCATCTTCCGGCGCGTGCGGTAGTTCTAGACGTCGCGGAGGGTCTCCTTCTTCTCATTCTTCTCGTTTTCCTTTGCTCCTTCTCCTCTCTCCTTATCTCCTTCCGATATGTAGGTTATTCTGGAGGAAAAGACTCGCCGGCCACGGACTGCATGCTAGATCCGGCGTTTACCTTGGCTCTCTGGTTTTAACTTGCAGCAAGACTCGTCGTCTATAAAAGAGCAGCTAGTTTCAGATTTTATACCTATCGACGGTTGTCCTGTTGGAACACAGTTGACAGAATCTCCAGTTCATGTTCACCGTTCTGAAGATAAAAACAACAAACCACGAGAAATGGTATGTAATGTATCCACCTTTTGTTTACTCTTGACATCAGTCTGTTTCATTTTACTTACGTCTCTCTCTCCCACAGGATGAAACTCAGTAACTCAACCAAATGCCAAAACTGCGTTCCTCCTAAGCATCGATGAACTTCTTAGTGCACTAAGAGCATCTTTAACCCTAAGAGTCCACAATGAGTTTTTTTTTGTCTGATTTTTTCAAAAAACACTAAAAACTAATCAATCGCGGACCACTGCCATACGTCAGTGGTATCCGCTAACAGTACAAGAATTTCACCAAACTGGCCTCTTGCAGAAGAGGAGAAAGGGGTGGGTTTTAATTTTTTGTGGAGTCCACACCCCTTAAGAACCCCTTAAAAACTAGGGTTAAAAGTGCTGTATGATCTTTATCTTTATTGGTTTATAAGGCTTCGAGTTTTCGTTTGCATTGTGAATATTCCGCAAGCTTTAAATGAAAATTGTGTTTCAGGTGTCTCAGACAAAAGCACAGTTAGGGAGATACTCAGTGTCTGATCCACCAGACATGACATACACAGAAATGGCTGGACATTGCGAGGCTCTTCTCATGGGGAAGCAAGAGAAGATGTCTTTCATGTCTGCAAAAAGCAACAAGTTCAGCAACCAAACTAAGGAAAGTAGTAGTCCTGCTTTGCCTTCTGGTGGTGGTGGGAATCCTTTTGTGGATCAGCCAAACTCTTGGGAGACTATGGGACTGGGTGCACCTGCAGCAGCTTCGAATATGTGTGTCACTGAGTATCAAAACCATCCTCCTTTCTTCAATCCTCCGAGCTCCACTCCTTTTGACAACTTCCTTAAGCCCGTTGACTCCTCCTGATTAGTTCTTTACCTTTGTTTCTCTTCTATACTTATTACTCTTTATAGAACGTGAATAACTATAACTTATTACATCCAAAAAGATGCAAAAAAATGTAAGTTATTTGCCTAAATAAATACCTTTTTTGGAGTGCAATATCTTCTGATTCTGTAACTTTGATTGGTCATACCAACCGTTGGAAAACTATGATGTTTATATAACGCATCATTATTAAACTATATGGATTTGATATACTGCTTAAGAGAATCACATTCACAACTAATGTTGTTCTACTAAAGGAAATTGACACTTACATATGTTTCTTCACGTGCAACAGAGAGCATTGGAACTAGTTATAGACGTACAACGGGAAAGCCCTTAAGGCGCTCTATAACAAACAGACATAACAGACAAAACAGAGATTCGAAAGCCGGACTCTAAAGAGTAATGATTTTCCTGGGGAGCTGATGAGCTTCATGACCATGGTGGTCATGATCATGGAAGAGAAGGGTTAAGATACCTACCAGACACAGGACCGAACCAACCAGTAGCTTGTCGTATCGCTCCACCCAGTGAAACTTCAGCTGACTTGCACCGTAGAACGATAGAGCCACCAGCGATGTCATCACCAATATGGTGCTGCCCAAATCAAACCATTTCAGACATATGTTCTTCCCTAGTAATAGCATACTTCATTGCCCTAAGACTGACTATATAGAGAGATGTTTATTCGTATCACCTGATCAGCAGAACTATGATGGCGAGAACCATCATGGGCTTTGAATTTCCAACAGCGAGAAAAACAGGAAGAGTTGTTGCACATGGAGATAATGCAGGAACAAGGACAAGCCCAGCAACAGCCATTTTCTCCATGGGTTTGTTATGAGAGTGAGTGTGGCCTCCTTTACCAGCCAGAAACAGTAATACATAGCTTCCACCGAGAATCACAAGCAAAAGGGAAGCAAGCTTGTGAACAGTCTCTTCACCGGCGATGGTATTCGCCATTGTGATCGCTGTTATACCAAGAAGGGAAGTGGATATGACATGCAGAACTGCTCCAAATGCAGCTGAAAAGATTAGTGACAATATCAGAAAATAATGTGTGAATGAACAAATGCAACAACACACAAATCAAAACAGAAAAAGATACATTGAATCATGTAACTGAGCTTGGGAAGGAAAATAGTTAAACCTCAATGGTACATTAAACTAGTAATATGGGTTTCTTTAGGCACTTTTTCACAAGATAAAAACAAAAACCAGTTACCCTGACTTTGATTAATGGATTAAACCCCAGAACAGTTCGTCAACCCCATGTAACCACAATGAAAAGCTATAAAACATCAACACCTTCCCCAAAACAAGTCACATTCTCACTCACTATTCACTAACACAATTGAAGTTGCTTAGGCGATATATATATATATACTTTCTTGACTATCTCTTCATACATTGTGAATAAAGAATTTGATCTAAGCTCAGTAACTCTATGAAAGACTATTCCAAAGCTACACTCATTACAATGTGAGACCCATCAAGATCTCACATCATCATTCATATCCATAACTAGACCACAAAACGCAACACCACAACGTTGAAGACGAACATCATCATCATCATCACAAATTCATTAAACCATTGAATCAGCAGTTTGAATCATTCATAACTATCTATTTCTACATTAATCATAACAATGCCTTAGGATTCATCATCAAACGCATCTAAGAGATGGAAACATACTGACGAAGAGTGTTCTGGAAAGCGTCCATTTCTGCGCGCGTCCGACGATTGAGAAAGGTAGCCAGTGCGTCGGAATAAACGAATGGAGGAGCGACACGGTGGCGATTCCGCCGATCGTCGACAGATCCTCCGCCGTAAAAGTGTCCATGCTTCTTCCTTCTCCCTTAAAATTGAAACAAATTGGATCCCCCGCCAAGAACTTCGATTGCAGATCAGAAGAGGTGTTTAATATGAATCTTCTCGGGATTCATGGGAGAGCTAAAAGATCTGAGGAAGACGACGCTTGTAGAAGCAAATCAGTGAACTGTACGCCATCATCGCCCATGAACCGGATCAGACCGGGTTATCGGATCACTTGATTTTAATTGGGCCTAAGGAAACAATAATTCGATTGGGCCATTGTCATGTTTGAAATTGATACAATGCTTTCCAAAACCATACAAAGCTTTTTTTTTTTTTTTAACAAACATACAAAGCTTTTTTTTATCTCTTTAAAAGAGAAATCCACCTCTCATAATTTTATTTTTCTGTGTGATTTAATCAGATATACAATTAAAAGATATGATATATTTGGTTACTGGATCTTGTGATTGGTTTGAATATTTAACTAAAGCTATACTTTTTAAAGATTAAAACAATTAAAAGATATGATATATTTGGTTTTGTGGATGATTGGTTTGAATAATTGATCAAAGCTATACTTGTTAAAATAATTAAAAGATAAGATATATTTGCTTTCAGGATCTTTTGATTTGTTTGAATATTTGATTAAAGCTATACTTCTTAAGATTGAAACAATTAAAAGATATGATATATTTGGTTTTTGGATGATTGGTTTGAATAATTGATTAAAGCCATACTTGTTTTAAGATTAAAACAATTACAGATATGATATATTTGGTTTCTGAATCTTGTGAATGGTTTAATATTTGATTAAAGTTATGCTTTTAAAACAATTAAAAGATTTGATATATTTGGTTTCTGGATCTTATGATTAGTTTGAATATTTGATTGAATATATACTTGTGTGTTTTTTGTGCATAGATTAAAGGGGATACTTGTATATACACTCATTGCAAAGTAAAAAAGATTTCCTTGTTTAGATATAATTTGAGTAATTGCAAAGTAAGAAAACTTTCCTTTGTGTGTAGATGCTATTTGAGTAAGATCTATTCTTTGTATTGTGATTAATACAATGTATTTTTTTATTTTCTCAAACACAATTATGAATGTGGCATGTCTTGATAGTTTCAACTTCTTGAATATTGATATATATTTAGATGGTAACATCTTGATGGGTGGGTTGCTCTCGAGGTTTCATCTTAATAATGAGAATTAGTACTATGTACTTTCAAATTGATAAATTGGTTAAAGTCAATGATGATTTTTAGAATGAATGGATTGTTTTATTTTTTATGATTTCTAAACTTAATTGTGCAGTTATTGTCTTCTGTTTGCTATATGATTGGTAAAGCACAAGAGAAATTCAATCAGTCAGGAAAAAAATGACAATTAAACAAATTCACTATATTATGATAAATCAATTCACTTCACATGCCCTTTGGCCGTAACTATGGATCTCATCCATACATATGGAGCAGTTATAAAACAGTTTCAGATCTTGGAAGATCATATCAAATCATTTGCAACAAAGGATGAACTTTCTGCTTTTCTCGCCCGAGAGCAGAAACGCTGGCCCACACGGAAAAACACATTGTCATTACGTATATGAAAAGTAACGATTTCGTTAAGGAGATGCGAATTCATTATAAGCTGAATGGTCATGCTAAAGAAGAAGTTTACGAGAAATTCATTCTACATCTCCGTACCCTTGGACCCGTTGCGGTTGGTTTCAATAACTTCCCAAATTACAGTCTTGACGACTTTGGATTTCATATACTCAGTCCAACACCTATTGAACTTGTTCGACCGGGTTTTGAATATAACTACACAAAACATGTGGCATTGTTGATGAGACTGAGAATTGATGTTGAAGGGAATGAGTACGTGGAATTATTTGAAATTTCTGGCCAGAACTGGAGAGATTCTGGTTTTGTTCAACTTGCCATGCACGAGGGGCTCACTAATTTTGCTATTGAAATGGAAATCTGATTGTTATTGTGTATTGAACACTATTTTTAGTGTTTAATTTACTTTCAATCTTCGAAAAAACAAATAATATGAATTAAATTAATAACTTATCTTAAAATCATGAAAAATATGACAAGTAAACAAATTCATTTATCAAGTAATACAAATAATACATATTTGTTACCCTTATTAATCAACTCTCACGCATACTTGCTCTTTGATTGCAACCTTTCTTAATATTTCTTTTGAATTGGAATATCAGTTCAAACTTATCAATATCTTTGACGTTTATCAATATCGGTTTGTGTACCTTTAAAACGACAATATAAAAAGAACATAAAACATGAGATCTTCAAGATGATGCAAATAAATCTGGTCAGGAGTGGATCTTCATAGGACGGCTCAGATGATGCAGTCAGTCGTAAATTTTTATAAAGCATACAATATTGTCGGTTGTCGAATCGTCTATATAATAATTTCATAAATGTAATGTCATAATAAATCAGCGTTATAAAAAAAAGAACATAAAACCAAACCAAAATGCACTGTAATTAAATTTGTTTAATAATTCGATTGGATTAGCGGAAGCACTATAGCCTATTAGTTAAAGTTTAAAGGCTTTTACATCAAAGTTTAAAAGCTTTTACATCCAACTCAATAGTATTGTCGGTTGTCATAATAAATGTAATGTCATAATAAATAATATAATAAATCAGTGTTAAAGAAAAAAATTCGATTGGATTATAGAAATACAATCGTTATTGCACACATCAGTGTATATATATTATTATCAATGTTTTTGAGTTCCAAAAAAAAAAAACAAAGCTCTGGACTGTTTGGGATTTTGAAACTATTATAGCATGTAAAAATTATGAGACACACGAACTCAAGGTAGTTAGGATTCGTATTACTGAATTGAAAAGGTTAACTGCATATCAAAGAGTTAGGATTCGTATTTCAAAGTAGTCCGTCCACAAGGAACCTTGAAAAATTTGGACGAAATCACCAAAATACAGAAAAGCAAACTACAGTATATACCCCTCCCTCCCTCTATGGTTATTAACCTGAGAAAAAATGTATATTAAAGCTCTAAATGGTTCGTTGTCTAACATGTCGGCTGCTGATATCCCCACCGCCGTCTGATAGTTGGGCCCACACGCTCTGAGATTTGTCTTCTCCGCTGCTATGGCTGCCTTCCTCCTCGTAACCAGCCACCGCCTTCAGGAGCTCGGATTGGAGGGTCAGACATTCATCCTTCATCTCTTTGTAAGCGTCTGTCTCCAGAACAGCTGTAATATTGAAGGCCACCCAACCAAAGTCAACCACATCAGAAGATCGATTATAAAACTTTAATATGCAGTAATACTATGGGTGGATCATATAAAACTATGACCAAATCAAAATATGTAAACTGAGATGAAATGTGTTTATAATCCGATTGGTTATAATGTATCGAAACCAAATTGCATGAAACCAAACTGAACCAAACCGAATAACAAATGATTTTACTCGACTTTGATTCCCATGAGAACAAGAAAACCAAAACACAAGATTGTGTCCACCCGTGATTCCAATATAAGAAGCATACCTGCTAGGTTCTCGGCAGTGAATAATAGGCAGGCGCTCTTTAGTTCTGTAGCTTTATATCTGTCAGCCAACGCTAAGATCTTGGCGACGGATTTTACTGATACGCCTTTGCAGATGCGAGCTTCACACAACAACCTGAGCCTATTCATGCCATACTTCTCCGCAGCTTCTAAGAGCTTTACAACCAATGTCTCGTATATTTCAGGCAGTGTTAAGAATTCAAATGTAAGAGTCGTCACAGGCTCCACATCTTCCGGAAGAGAATCTCTATACATGAACTGTAGCAGAGCCTGGAAGGAACAGAGCATAAACATAAGCATGATTTGAAGAAACGGAAACAAGTAAAGAGAAAACACCAATGATGTACCTTGAAAACCTTAGGTTCCAGATCGTTGATAGTAACCTCTGTATTGTTTGCTCCAAGCTCATTGAGAATTTTAGACTTGAAAAACGGAGATCTAGCAGCGAGGACTAGTTTGTGAGCTTGAAACTTCTCGCCAGCAATGTCGAAAGTGACATCAGAACCTTCCATGCTATCCAGCAAAACTCCAAAATGTGATCCAATTTCTGAATCAGGGACGCGAACAGAGTGTAACTGTGGGCGCTGTACCTCCGAAACCACAACTCCAACCGTACAGTTGATTATCAAGCAATCGTCTTTGAGAAAGTCAGACGTCTCAAGCTGGGTACGTCTGATGAAACGCTTGTATCCCCTAATCAAACCACAAAGAAGAAAAGAGAATTATAGGAGCTTGAGTTGGCAGATCTTAAGCAAAAAATACAGGTAAAGAGAAGATCAAATATATCTCTTTTCAAAAAGGATGAAAGTAAACAGGAAGAATAGAACACAGAGCTTCTCCAACAAGGTTTAAAAACATTTTCAATGAAAACTAAGCTAAGGCTATGTTTGGATACACTCAAGACAATTTTAGTCAGTATAAACGCTTTAGAAACAATAGATTTCCCATTCAATTTCCTTTCCATTAAGAAGTCATGAACACCACCCATATTGTCTTGGAACACTGTTCAGCAAGAACCCACATCACTCATGAGTTGCGGGAATGTTACTACACTGACTATGACTAGCTGAATTCTTCCATGATTATTGCTTTACACCATTATACAGCACTGACAGAGTTCAAATTCGGATTCCTACTTAGCAATTTACAAACTTGAAGTACACCCAGCAGCTATGGGAGCCAAAGCAAGCCCATGATTCCTATATAGAGTAACTGAACTAATCACATGATCTATATTCTAAACGCACGTGATCATTCTTTTTCCATCTCACATTAAATAAGCTACCAACCATACGATTCAATCAACCTAAAGTATAAATCTTTAATCGTACCACATGCTTCCTTTGTATTTGAGAGTATAAGGCCCAGTGTCAAGCGTCCGCTCGAAATGGCTATGAACCTTGTGATTCCCCTTGCCGCTTTGATCAACAAGAGAGAGCTCGAAAAGCGCCCTGACTTCACTACCCTCGCTGGCCAACGCGATGAAGACGGAGACGTAAGCGGAGTTATCCTCCGGATTCTTGCCGTCCGGGAAGAAGAAGATCTCCCACTGGTATCCCCCGACGGAGAAGTTATCGCTCGCTATGTGCTTCCCGACGCCCATCCCTTTCGCTAACCTGTACCCTCGTATCACGAATTGGTGCGACCCGTTCACCGTCTTCGTCACCGATCTCGAGCTCGTCGGGGATGAAGCCCGATCCGGATTGGATCCGGACATTGATTCGAATTTACGCGGACTTTAATTTAATGGTGGAGATCGCAGGAAGAAGACAAGCCTGGTTTTTTAGGGTTTTCGATCTCAATTTTGGTTCCAAGACCGTTTTAAAGAAGATCGCGAGAGGGAAGTGAAACAGAGAAGAATGAGGAAGAGGTAAAAAGAGGTGTTTGGTTGTGAGTTAAAGCCTAATCTTTTAATTGTGGAAAAGTCAGATATAATCCTGTTGCCAAACAATGTTCGAATAAAAAAAAAATTTATCAATATCTGACCCAAAAAATAACAATATTAGTGTAAGTCAGACAAATTTGTCTGATATTATTTTTTGTATACCTTATTTTTCTAATTTATCAAGATAATTTTATAATTAAACTTAAACAACTAAAATATAAATACATCCTACTATATAAAAGGAGCTAATTTGAAAGCTCCTAAGCTATGCCACATAAGCATAAATATTCTCATCCAACCAAACTTACAAGTCAGCTACTCTTTTACCCTTTAGTGTATTATAATTCTCAACCAAATATTAAGAGCAAAGCCACCTCCTGCCATTCTGAATCTCCGTCATAACGTTCCTCCACCATTAAACCCCTAAATTGCTATAAATTTTCTATGGAAACCTACCTCTTCAAATATTCTCCCTCTCTTTGTCTCCTCCACATTAAGCTAATTAATGGGAAACATCTCAACAACGTCAGAATATTAAGAACATGGACGGATCAACTCTTCAGCGAGATTTGATTCACCTATAACTTAGAGATCAGACACTTACGGTTACATGGTACAATCCATTACGCGTTCTCTTATGCTATTAGTTGATTGATCTATATTTGTTAATGGTATGGTTTTATTTTGGTATAGTTGCGTGTAGTTTTGATTGCATGATTGTTTGATTAGAAAATGATTGTATAAGAGCGACAATAGTGTGACATCTGCAAGACACATTGTTAATGAAAATTTTGTTGTATATATTAATTTTCAGTTCTCGCAGTTGGGATGCTTGAAATTCTTCTCAACAAGTTGGCCTCAGGTATTACTGTTAAAGGCAGCAGTAACAATCAGGTTCCCTCTGGTATTACAAACTTTCCCAGCTGTCTACCTTTCTTAATATTTTAATACTTCTAAAATAATATTTTCTTTTGTCCAAATAAAGAAAGTAATATTTTCTCTACTTCAGTCTTCAGACTTGATTAACGAATCCATGATTCTGAATTTGTTGTTCTTAATTCACATAAGTAATTTCAGGATGGAAAACATGTGGCTTCTACAAATGGCATATTACCGTTTTCCAGATAACAAAATAACGAACTAGAGCATTTTTTTTGTGGCAAAAAAGATATATGATCTCTCTATTTTGCTTCTATATGGTGTTTTTTAGCTAGACGCTTTTTAGGATATGCTCAGTTATTTATGAAATTCAGCTTAATTTTTCTTTTTTTCTCAGTTTGGTACGGTTCAGTACACCCGAACGTGAAATGGTATAAACTTAATGCCGGCAAACCGACGTGAGAAGCTTCCAAAAGAGGAATAAATTGCTATCCTAAGCCTCATAGCAAACGACACCAGTCAACTTTTTTAAAATTTACGTTACAGCTTTCTACGTCAATTAAATAGGCACACTCAAATACTATTTTCTCTTACGAATATTAAATTCATCAACATAATTTATTATTCAAACTTACTTTGGTTTATAAAAAAAAGTGATCACCGCTTCCAACGTCTTCGCATTATAAAAGAAACAAAACTTAACTTACACTTTCAGAAACTTTAAAACTCCCAATTTTAATTAAACTGTTCTTTAACTAACATGTAATCCGCGCGAAGCGCGGACAGGGGCTCTAGTAATTTATAATAAATAATAAATAAAAAATAATCTGTTAACGTCTAGTCTCTATTTAAGATTTAAATAATCCGATTAGTTATTTATACAAAACGCCTAGTTGCTGTCTATTGATTTTTTTTTTTGAACATTGATATTTTCTTATAACCGTTGGTAATTGTTTTATAGTTTTGATTGCTTTATTCAACTCTAGTAAAACAACATGCCACTGGAATTCATTATATTAAGGCTAATTAGAAATTTTTCATTTTCTCATTACACAAATGTGTACATAGATATAGAAGGTAAATATCAAATATTTATTTATTTTCTGCATAAGCAAATCTTATACATTGTAAGGGTTACTCATTCCTCTGAGTTCCACACGAGAGATGAACGTACTGCATTTCTAGCATACAGTAGGATTAGCAGAACCAATGAAATCGAAGCAGCCAAATTGCAAAGTAACTGTCTTTTGTTCTTAGCTTCCTTTACCATATTTCCAGTTGCCTCTTTGTACTTCTCGAACCATTTGGCTCCAACTTTGTCTTTCTCCTCATGATCCTTGGAACTCAAATCCTCCCTAGGCTCACCAACCGATTCCTTTTTGCGCGCATCATGTTTTCGTTGTCCGGTTTTACCACCGCTCTGTGATGCTTTTGAACCCTGATGGCCTTTGTTTTTCTCATGTTGATCATGTGGTTTCTTGATCACTGGTGGCTTAGTTTGAGGGACTTGTGTCTTCTTGACTTTGGGATGTCTGACGTAGAGTTTGTTGTCCTTGAAGGTAGCTGAAACCGAGTCGATATCAAGGGTCAAAGGAACGGGAACTTCCTTGTGGAAACGAATCCATTTGTTTCCACCAGTTGGGCGTTCTCCTATTAGTCTTAGCTTCCTTGTTGAGCTTACCGCCAACTTAAGTTGTTCTTTCTTGAATCCTAACCACATAACACAATGCTTTTAGGAGCTTGCTTGCTTCTCTACCAAACTACCAAACAAGATTGAGATGAAGAAGAAAACAAACCTGGAAGGTCAACGACAAGGATCTCAGCGTCTGGTTCAGAGGTCCATCTAGTTACAGGGTCAAATTCTTGGTAAACCTTTTCCATTCCAATGTTAGCCATTCTCACTCACTCCTCTTTTTTTTCTTTGTGGTTGCTCTTTTTTTTTTTTGGTATTATAGGTAAACGTTTTTGTGTTGTGAGAAGACAGAAAGAGAGATCTCAAATGATTTTATAGGCAATGAAGATGATGATAAGACAGAGTTTTGTTGATTTGATTTTAGTTTGAAGGAACGAAGGCTTAGTTCTTTGGTTTTTCCACTTCCTCTTTTGTCTTCTTTGTGTTTTCTTTGTCTTGAAGATTTTGATTATTCTTTGCATTGAGTTTAATATTCATTATATACTTTATTATTGTGCTCATGTCATGTCTGTATATGAGAATAACATTTGTCTTATACCCATGCAAACGTTGCATGGTGATGAATCCAAACACCTAAACCACAATTGTGAATAATGCTACATGCAGCTTATTACATAAACCTGTTTAACACGCAATCCCAAACATTATTCTTATGCAATCAAAATAAGTTGCAACCACTTGTAACCAAAAAAAAAAAAAGAAACATAAAACACAGAACGATATCAAAAGTTCTTCTTCTGGTGGATGTTCCATTCCAAGTATTTCTCAACAACATCAAGTCCACAAAACTCCTTCACAACAGGCATTGTTGCTGGAACAGGCAAGTCAAAGCTCAGATCAATCCCTTCTCGGTTATCATTACTCCAGGTCTGAATCTGCTTCTTGGCTTCTTTAACAGCTGCTCGGACCGCACAGTGAACAGAAGCCGCTAAAAGCAACGGTGGTTCACCCGAAGCTGTATCAAAATTCAAAACCCAAAACAAAAAAAGTTTCAGACATACTTTTTTTTAAGTAAGAACATAACGAGAAACCAGTAAGTCACCTTTGGATGAAAGAACACGGTTCTTGTGGTGTCCACTGTTGAGAATCTCGACATTAAACTGTCTTGGGATTGTGTCGACCGTTGGGATCTTGTAAGTCCATGTGCTGTCTGTTACTATGAGACCGTCTGAGTTCATTAGGTACTCTTCAAGCATGAAGAACCCAAGTCCTTGCACAAATGCTCCTTCAATCTGCAAATTTACCATGAAACAACAAATCAAAGACCAAGAACCAGAACAGAACACATACACACATAAGAGTAAGTAGTCTCCAGTGTTTTCACCTGTCCTAAATCCACAGCAGGGTTGAGACTTTTCCCGCAATCATAGATAATATCCGTGCGCAGAATCGTTGTTTCACCAGTCAATATGTTTACTTCAACCTTATTGAAAGAAGTGAGATTGTTTCACAAAATGTAAGAAGTAAGGCTGTTCTTCAATCTTTGGAGCTTACCTCGCTCGCTGCAACTCCATAGTTAAGGTAGTAGCCAGTGGAGATATCCGGCGTGTATACGTTACTAACCGACATGTTTATAGATTGTTGATAAGCCTACACCAGACAAATCAAGAACAAGACCGCTCATAAGTCAGCTATCGCGAATGCAATTAAAGTTTCAGATTAAAAGTTTATACAAATAATGTCTAGTATATAAAAGTATATCCATTCTCCAAAATTTTTGGGAAGGAACCTAAATTCAAATTCATGCAGACTTATCTTTTAGTCCCAAACTCGACAATATCATACTAATCGGCTACAAAATAGTTGGACATGGGCTTGATAAAACCGAACATCAACTCACAATAACAAGAGAACACCAAAAGCAAGAATGTTTCAAGAGTATGTACCTGACTGATGAGGCTCTCCCAAGTCACAGGTCCACCTGTTTTCTCCACCAAAGCAGCATGTACAGGTAAAAGTCTTTCCACTAAGCCATCACAGCAAATCCTCGCCGCTTCACTGCTAGCCTCAGAGGTTGTGCTACCACCAGTTACCGAGCCTTGTACTAAACTCAACGTGTCTGCTTGGATGACACGGATCTTGTCCAAAAGCTCATCGCTTGTAGTACCGCACTGGATCAGTCCAAGTGAATATGCAACCATCTGTTTCACCTTTGTCCATAGCCCTTGTCCTATCTCAATCCCTGGAACCTCAACAACTATTGACCCATCACTCAACACGCTTACTCTTCCTGGTGTGAACCTCATTGGCACTCCATAAACCGCGGGCACACGCGAGATCCCTCTCTTTCTCCATTTGTTCAACGCATTGAACTCCTCAACCACTCTTATCCTCTGGTTAAAACCTGAGAACTCAGCTAGTTTGTCCCAAAGAAGTGGTAGAGTATACTCAGTGGGTTCACCAGCTTTGTTACTATGAAACAGCCTTAAGCTCTCATATGTATGGAGATTAACCTTCCTGATCACATCGACATCAATGGAAAGATATGAAGCAACCTTTTCAATGATCGCTTCAGCTATATAAGATCCTTGTACATCTCCAGGAGCTCTAACTGAAGTTCTGCTCACAGTGTTTGTTTTGCAAACTTTTACATCATAAGAGAGAGCACCCCAATCATACTTCATCATTGCTCCTTGTATCCCTGATGGCATAAGTGGGCTTACATCTTCGCTTAGCCCTGCATCAAGTAGCAGCTCTAAGTCCAAAGCAGTAATCTTCCCATTGGACTTGAATCCAACACTGTATGTAATCTTCATTGGATGTCTTCCTCCAGTAGTTATCATATCTGTTTTCCGGTTCACGTATGTCCTCACTGGACGTTGCATTATGGATGCTGCAAGTGCACAAGCTGCAGCAACCTAAAACATATGTTTAAGTAAGATGAGTTTCCGACCAAAAACCAATTGGTGATAATTATTGGATTGGTCCAACTATCTTATATATTACTTAGATCCCTTCTAGAATACTTTGTCTCTAATAAACTCAAAAATAGGAACTAACCGGCATTGCTTTCATGACTTTCCCACCAAAGCCACCTCCAACACGTCGAGTGATCACACGGACATTATGCTCAGGAACTCCAAGACATCCAGCTATGGTTCTATGTACATACTCAGGAGCTTGAGTTGAGCTATAAACCAACATACAGTTGTCTTCATCAGGCACCGCAAGAGCCGTTTGTGTCTCCATGTAAAAGAAGTACTGTGACCCGAAACTTATCTACATAATTAACATGAGGAATTAGACAAGAGTAGGCCTTGAGAGATGAAAGAAACCAGAACCAACCTTTGATCCAAGAATCTTATGTTCAGCTTCAGACATTCCCTTGTTGATATTACCAACCGGTTTACCACGCAGATATGGAGGGATCTCGAAAAGACTAGACTTCTTGACAGCTTCTTCTACAGATAGTATAGGCTCTTCTAACCCCTCGGTGTCGTAATCAATCACAACAAGCTTTGTTGCAATATCTGCAATCTTTTGACTCTCTGCAACCTACACATACAACAACTTGAATCTAATTTTTACTCTACATAACTGCATGGTTTATATAAAAACGTAATTCTACAACAGACTTACCAAAAAGGCGATGATCTCACCGGCACAATGGGTGACTTCTTCAGCAAACAAAAGATCAGAGGCAAAGAAACCTTTAGTACCAACGTTTTGCCCACCTTTGGGGATATCTTTATAAGTTATAATGCCAAGAACTCCCTCTGGAACTCTGTTCTCCTTGAACCCTATACTCTTGATCCTTGCCAGAGGCATTGTACTGTATATAAATGCACCGTACAGACAGTTCTCCGGTGAAGGAATGTCGTCTACATACACAGCCTCACCTGTAAAAGCAGAGAATCAACGTTAGCTTGTTTCACAAGGCAAATGATTAAAGAGTATTATATATATAGAACTCACCAGATGCTTGAAGCTTAGCTCCAGTCTTTTCTATGCCTTTACCGACCGGACTGTATTCTTGATTCTCAACTATCTGTTGTGCTGATGACAACATAGCTACAGGTCTCAAAGGCTCTTTGCATCCTCCGTTGAGCCAACTGTTTGTAGTTAAAGATCCAAAGAACTCAAAGAGGAAAGTAACAGCCAGGCTTGATCTATAACCAGGGTTTGAAGTACCCTTATCAGGTACTATCTCATCTTTAAGTAAGCTAATAGCTTCCAGCAATACTTCATCAGAGATAACTTTACCCGCAAGGAAGTCTTCGACTTTCTTCGCCCTATGTGCATGTTTGGTCCCATAAGCACCAAAAGCTAACAAGCAATCATTCACTACAACACCATCACCTGCTTTATTCAAAGACACTTCAGCTGAGAAAGCTGCATTAAGAAACGCCAATGCGTTTCCTAGAGGACGCGGTGCTGCTCTGTATGTTTCAAATAGCAAATGAGTATCCAAAAGCGAATGTTTCATCTGGCTATGCTCAGGACCGGCTCTGTGAGTGGAACCGTTCTTCACGGGGCGCCAAGAAGGTATCGTAAGGCTTAAGAGAACAGATTTGGCTTCAAGAGGAGGACGTTGAAGAAACTCTTCAAGTGTGTACTGTTCTTGAACACCTGAGCCGGTACTCATGATCTTCACGGTGGCTCGAGCGGCGACCAGTATGGTTGTGAGATCTGAAGGGAAGTGTTTCCTCTGCGCCATGATGATGTTTCCGCCTATAGTCCCCGTGTTCCTCACGAATCTGCTTGCAATCTTCTCCATGTGAGACGCGATTTTCGCCAAGATGAGAACACTTTCTTTCTCTCTTAGAACCTCAATAGCTTTTGAGATAGTAATAGCAGCTCCTAGCTTAACTCCTTTCTCGTCTCTTCTTACAACAGTGAGCTCAGGGATCCGTCTTATATCGACAAACCTGTCGTACTTCTTGTCTTTCTCTTCTTTGTAATAACCGGTGCTAGTGTTACCAGCAACTAACTTAACCGACACTCCATTTTCAAGCCCTAATAAACTCTGAAGCTCAGAGATACTAACAGGGCTTGACCATCTGTACTTTCTTGGATCATCATCAAGACTCTTGAGTTCCTTCTTCAAGAACTCAGGAAACGTACAGACCTGAGAGGAAAGTGTATGGTCATAACAAGGCAACCCCTTCTTGCAAAAAGTATTGAACCCGAGATCTTCGATATCCACATCAGCTGAGAAACTCTTGCAAGCGTCCACTAGCGGTCTGTATCCAGTGCACCTGCATAGGTTCCCGGAGACAGCCTTCTCTGCTTCTGCAGCTGTTAGGTTTGAGACGCCAGCGCGAGGAGGATGTGTCTTGTCGGCGTTTAAGAGAGCAGAGAACATGGAGACGCTCATACCGGGCGTGCAGAAACCGCATTGCGTGGCGTGAAAACCGGCGATGCGCTCGTGGACTGCGTGGAACCCGGCTCTGCTGTTGCCGAGGCCTTCTGAGGTTGTGATGGAACAGCCGTCGATGCTGCAGAGGAGCGTGAGGCACGAGCTGACTGTGAAGTCATCGACCTTTTCGAGGAGGGGATCGTACTTTGAAAGAAGAACAACGCAAGCACCACAACCACCTGTGTCCAGAGAATATACATTTCTTAGGTCTCGGGTTGTTGCTTGCGACACAAGTTATAAGGTAGTCTTTTCTAAATAGAAACAAAAACTTTACGGACTTACTGTTAACTTCAACTCATGGAATTAAAGAGAGCGTGATTCGAAACATATATCATCGTTAACTTTATATTATCAACCAATATTCATTTGTTATGGGATTTTGATATATGTAGACCATGACCACACAAGTTTTAAGCTTATCAATATTATTCAGTGTTAACTTTTTATCTATCATTATAAACCAGGTAATACAGGTATACATTCCAAAGATTTTGTATACATGCATATAAATTCACACAAACTAATTTGCTTACGGATTATTAAGTTCGACATGTAAAACAAAATCCCCTTGTTTAATAAACAGAAAAATTGACGTTTGCAATTTCCACATTGCAAAAAAAATACTTTTTTTTTTTGTAACTGAAAAAAAAAAAAAAACTTTACGATTTACTTATAAAGAAATATAGACCTAAAAATGTTAACTATATGTGTGGATTTACAAGAATCGTTCATCTGTCTGATTAAGCCAGAGACAGTCCTCTGAAATCCGAATACCTTTTGTGACACAAAAAGACAAAAGGAAATCATAGTCCTAATCTAATCACGAGATTCACGACTTAGAGAAAATAATCAGTCAAATCCGAGACAAAAGCACATAAAACATTATCATTGATGAAATCTTGCAATAAATCTTTTATCAGTAAAATATCTTATATACTAACATAAAAGTCACAATTTTGATTCATATGTGATTTTTAAAAAAATAAACTTAATAGATATATTCCTAAAAAGTCATTTTACATTTAATATATAATTTTATCATTTAAATTTTGAGTCTACCCGAAATTTTTATTGGGCTATCAATAATTGGATTTAAAGAATATATGATCTATTGGATTTATAGATAGTATAAATTAAATAGATATAATTTAATATTGTAATACTATACCTCCATATGTTAAATATTTAAATATTTGTCGATGTTAACTTTTAAAACTATAAAGATTTTTTTTTAAATAACAAAAATCATATTATCTAACAATGATTAATATTTACTACTTTAAATCAATGAAAACAAATTTTAAACTATATAGCTTATTTTAAAAATTCAATAAAAACTAAATGTTTAATTATTTATTAAATAATATAAATTTATGAAGCGAAAAGTTTAATTTTTTAAAAACTTTCTAAATTTTTGAAATGTTATTGAATATGACGATAAAATAATATTTTACTAATCTTTTTATATATAGTTAAGTTTTTAATAATGAAATAATAATCCAAAATAATATATATATATATATATATAGAAGAAGATACAAATACATGTGAAAGTTTAAAATAATCTATTCAATGAAAAAATATACAGTAAACTTATTATGTTTTAAAAATTGATAGACACATATATTATAATATATATCAATTTAGAATTAAAAACAAAATATTTATCTAAAAATAAATAAAAACAAAAAGAGCGCGCGGTTGCACCGAGATGTAGTTATTTTTTAAAAAGAGAAAAGATGTGAGAGTCTATGCTAATTTATAGAATTTCTAGACATATATTAAATTATCTTTAATTAATATTTTTAACAATTTATTTAGAACATAACACTGATGAGAATTCCAGTGAATCGAATTATGACAAAATAACAAAGGGAACACGGCTTCGGTTGCTTCAAGATCTGAGGTTTTTAGAGAGATGGGTGAGAAAAAAAACTATTCTGTCGGCGGTGTTTTTAGTTTGGAGAGAAAACTATTCTCACATATATTAAATTATGCAGTTACAAAAAAATATATATATATATATTAAATTATGCTCGTATATAACACTGATGACATATAAAGTCCGAAACAAGGGCACAAAAACATTCATAAGAGCTAAAGCTTCCTACATAGACTGCAGATTTAATCAGATTTTCTAAGAGTTTTGTTGGTTCTTTTTTCTTGTTGGAGAGTTCGTTGTTATTATACAAAACAAGAGTTGACAGAAAACAAAGATAGAGAGATAACTCTTATACCTTCGCCACAACCGAGCTTGACGCTCTTGAAAGGAGTCTTATTACGCAAGAAATCGATGAGTGTGGTTGAAGGATCAATGGAAGAGAGGTCGATCTCAAATCTTTCTCCATTAACGGCGAAAACAAGAGAGGTCTTGCTCTTCATCGTTTCTTCTTTCTCCTCTGTCACTTTCTTCTCACCCATTGGATTTATATCTCTGTTTTATACTCGGTGCAAAGCAAGATCTAGTTCCACGACATCGATTCTCTTAAACCTGAATTTGCTTTTTGATATGTGTGACTGACACAGTGTTTTTAGTATTCCTCTGTGACGTCTACAAGGAGAACACACAATAAGATTCGTGGCATATATTTTATATTTATATAGTAAGTATTAGTCTATTAGATATGTTTAGATGTGAGATGTTTTTACATGGCGTATGACTAACGTAGTGCGGTTACTTAGGGTAATGACGAAAGATAACGATAGCAACTACATTAAATTACATGGAAAATGGTTCACCATCATTTGTGTACTAGTGTTTTTTTTATTAAAAGAACCTTTAAGACTAATCAAACTTTTACTATTCTTTTCTCAAAAACAAAAAGCTTTTACTATTCTTTTTGTTTACAAAAATTGCTTATGCTCTGTTTACTATTCTTTCGTACTTTCCTCTTTTTAGCACGCGATAGGTCAGCGAAGCGTGAGCGGGCGCGGAAAAGGAAAGGCCAAACACTTCGGCCCTGAATCTGAACTATACATCATAGTAAGTTAGTAACAACTTAAGTATGTAAATTGTTAAGACTTGCATGGTGAACAAGAGAAAAAAAATGTATGTGTGGATTAGCTATAAACATGAATAGCTAAGATTCTAAGAATAGTTGTTCATTTTTTTCCATGAACTTCGAATACGTACAACTTCTTCTCACGGCGTTATAAGGAAACTTCAACTGCATGAGATATTCAAAGACTTTCTATTCCATTGGAATCAACGTCCTTATCCCACACACACTTTTTAATAGTATTAAATAATCAAATTTTCAACTTTGTTGAAAAATATATGGTGCATTTTAAATATGTGAAAAAGATCAAGCTCACGAGTCACGACTATTAATGATTCACAAGAACCTTTGTCTAGTTGTTTATTTTTATATCCTACTATATAAAAGGGACTAAATTCAAGACTTTTAAAACTATCCACCTCAGCCAAAATATTCTCATCCAAAAAAAATTAAAAATAAATGTCATTTAAAAGATAATTAACTAATATAAAACTTTTGATATTTCTAAAAATTTCAAATTTGTAACTGCTAATTTATTAATAGAATCATATATCTATATTGAATTATGTTCTATTTTTAATCGTTACTTTAAGAGTAAATAAATTATTAATTTATAATATATATATAGTTTATAACTTTATATTGTAGTTATAAATAAAGAGAAAATAACCGGGAAAGGTGAAGAAGCTCATAAAAAATTATGTAATTAAAATGGTAAAATGGTGAATATGATGAAGTGAATCTAAGAAAATTTGTTGTACAAATTATGGTGCTTTCTTCGTCCACTATCCTACTATATAAAAGGGACTAAATTCAAGGCTTTTGAGACTATCCACCTCAGCCAAAATATTCTCATCCAAAAAGAATTAAAAATAAATGTCATTTAGAAGATAATTAACTAATATAAAACTTTTGATATTTCTAAAAATTTCAAATTTGTAACTGTTAATTTATTAATAGAATCATATATCTATATTGAATTATGTTCTATTTTTAATCGTTACTTTAAGAGTAAATAAATTATTAATTTATAATATATATATAGTTTATAACTTTATATTGTAGTTATAAATAAAGAGAAAATAACCGGGAAAGGTGAAGAAGCTCATATAAAATTATGTAATTAAAATGGTATAATGGTGAATATGAAGAAGTGAATCTAAGAAAATTTGTTGTACAAATTATGGTGCTTTCTTCGTCCACTATAATGATTTAAAATAATATATATTCATATAAATAAGTCAATATTTGTTGTTTTTTTTTGTAAGATGTTAAGATTATCATTTTCTGAAAGGTTACACTGATCCAAAGAGATTAGTTTGTGGAGCTAACCAAACGAGGATTATAGTGTTTACTTTGGAAAAAGTAATAGGTTGAACGATAGATGGCGTGCGTGTTTTTTCACATGGAAATCTGCACATATATTAAAATTGTAAGGTTTGAATCATAGAGAAAATATAGTGTATATGACTGAAGTTGATTCATTCCGAAACTAAAGATGGCTAAAATTCTTCTTTGTCAAAATGCATAGATGTGAATCTTATATGAATAGAGTTTTCAATTGCTTATAGCAGTGTAATAAATTTCGTGTATAAAGGAAAAAAAATGTTATATAAGTGAAAACAAAAATTATGATTTTTTTCTTGTGCCTATAGGCTCTTCGCAATTTGAAGAAGAAAGAACATATTGTGTGAAAATCTTTGGCTCGGTCAAATTTTATCGAGTTGTTTATAAAACTGTTGTTATATAATTCATGTAAATTTTCAGTGTTGATTTAAAAGCCCAAGAAAACTCATCTATACTGACTTTTTGATTTTTTTCTGTGATTTAAATTTAAAAAAGATAAAACTTTCGATAAGTTATGTAAACTCAGAACAAGTATTTAACTTTAGAAAGCATTTACATGTTTCAAACTTATAATATATACATATATAATGTTTAAAATTATGTATATAAAACCTGTATAAAATGTGCTTAAATATGTTTCTCTTCTTTAATGTGTTAATTGTACTATATATAACATTATTTTAAAATTTCAAAAAGTTTATGTCACATACAAAAACCATCAATAAAAAATATAATTCTCCATCTACAACCAGAAAAAAGAAAAACTATAAACATATAAATTTAAATTAAGAAAAACTAACATTGGAAAAACAAAAAAATAATGTAAAAGAAACAAACCGACAAATAATATTATAAATAAAATAAATTATAAGACACAATCCGCGCGAAGCGCGGAAAAAAATCTCTAGTTTAATTAAAGATTGGTATTTTGTTCGCATACTTGAACGTTGAATATTAAATCATTAGTTTTTCAACTTCTTTGGAGTAGTTGTTTTTTTTCAGTTTCTTACCAAAAATTTTCTTTTAGTTTTTCAACTTTGTTGAAAATGTCTGGTTATTGTCTATATTGATTTGATTACTGATTTATTGTCTATATTGATTTGATTACTGATGCGCGAAAGTCTTTTGTACAATTGTCCAAGTCTTTACAGATATCATGAGATTTACTACATTGATACGTAAACAATACCACAAAACGATCAAAGAGAATTAAAACACATACTGTGATTCTTCCATGTGCATCCATGATGACATTATTGGTCCGTTTTTATACAATTAAACAACTTTGAACTTTACTGCAAAACCTTATCAACCGAAGATTCTTATTCTAACCTAACTGAATGTTTCCCGAATAAATGCTCGATTTGTTGAAGCGGGTGCTTGACCTCGGGCTTGCCTGGCTTCGTTGGATGCTAGTGTCGTCTTGTACAAGTTGTTTTTGGTCGGACCAGATCTTTAAGAGCATATCATCATAGAAGTCAAAACTACCGGGTTTTGTATCTCGGTTTAACTGTGGTCCTTATTTTGTGGCAAACAGCTATAGGGTTTAGTTGAGGCCTCAATTTTCTGACTATTGCTTATTGCGTCTGTCCTGCTTAGACTTGGTCGAGTCGTTGTAGTTTTTTTTTTTCTGATTTTTATTATCTTTGTATTTCTGTCAAAAATCTTAAAAATTAGTAATAATATTTTTATATTTTTATTAGAAAAAACTGATGTTTTACAATTTGATAAATCGAACCGAATAACAAAAAGACCACCAGAAGACATATATATAACCTTCTGTTTTTTTTTATCTATTTTGATGTGACTCTTGATGGAATATAGTCAAGAGGCTCAGAGCAGCCGAAATAGAATTGAATGCATGTGAAGCACTTTTTGTGTCAAAATGTGAATTTCATTACTAGGTAATGTGCTTTGAGATACAAGATGATTGGTTTTAAATCTGCCCAAGGCAATTTGGTTCCAGAGAGTCCCCAAATTTTTTTTTTAAATGACCCTATGAAACAATCCAAGGCATGTGAAGCACTTATTTGGCAGTATGCATGGTATATATTGGTGATAACTCAATCGGTTATACATCTAGATAGGAAGATAGTCTTTAAGGTTACGAATTCGATCATCGATGACTCTGGAAGGTTACGAAGTTTTTTGGTTGAATAAACTTTAGACATTGTCACAAGTCGTGACTATTCCATTTTTATAAGTAAAATCATCAGTGATTCAAGTCTTTTCTGTATTTTTAAAAAAAAATTTAACTGATAATTTCTTTTTTTTTTTAATTTGTTTTAGATAAGTTTTATGACAACGACTTGTATAGATTAAGGTTTTGTAACTAATATAAAAACAAAGATTAAGGTAAGGATCGATGTAAGAATAAGAGACATAAAGGAAGGGACACCTTTTGGAGAGAGAAAGAGAGAGAGAAAGCAATTTCCAGAGGGCTCGGCGGTCGGCCGGCGCGTGAGCGTCCGTGCCGCCGCCGGAGCTCGTGTTTCTTTCAGATAAAATCACCAGGATCCGGCCTTCTCCTCGTTTCTGCCGGTTCCCGCCTGTCCGATCTCTGGTCTGCCACCAACCGCTTTGGTTCTGGTCCTGGAGTAACGACGCGGTGGCTGTGTAGATGACGCGGAGAAGACCTTAGTTGTTGTCGGAATAATATCTCCGGGAGGCGGAGGCTATCGCAGATCCGTCGCCGCCGGTCTTTTGTCTCCGTGGCGGGGAAACTCCTTCAGGTCCGCCGTCATCGGATCTAGTCTCCGGGGGGTGAAGGCTTCTTCAGCCTTGCGTCGCCGGCTCGTGGCCCTTATTCTTTAGGGTTTTGTTTCTTTCTTTTCTTCGGTCGGGTTTTTTTGTTTGTTTCTGTGGGTTGGTGTGTTCGTCGGAGGAGATGGAAGAGCTCCGGCGGAAAGAATGAGGATGCATGCGATTCCTCTGGCGGGTCCCGGTGGTTAATGTTGATGGAGGAGCTCTCGCTACGGCGATTGAGCCTCTCCGGCTTGAGTGGCCCAAAGTTGGGTGAAAGTAAAGAGGAACGGAGCGATGGAGCTCCGGTTTGGCCGGGTGGTCCGGTGGTTGGATCTCCGGCGCCGACGAGTTGAGATGGTATGGCGCTATCCTTGTGACACGTGTTTCTTCGCGGAGGAGGATCGCGACACGTGTACAAGCGGCCAAAAGTGGGTTTAGTGAGGCGGCAGTATGCCTTTCCGCCTGCTCCCTAGGGTTTTCTCGTGATGGGTCCGTAGGGCTTAGCCCATTAGAAATTTGGGTGTCCTATTTGTTGTTGGGCTTATGTTATAATATTGTACTGGGTTTGGCCCGTTTCTTTTATAATATTAAATCCCTTTGATGGAAAAAAAAAAAGGTAAGGATCGATGTTAGTCTAATGTATGATGATAGCTTGCGTAAATGAAATAACGTGGTTCTAGGATGATGAAGACATGAGATATGGATCTTGTACGACTACAACTATTAGTCTCTTAATTCAATCTATTTAGGGCATCACCAATCATGACATCAAATTTGATATTGAAATTACGTAAAATTTAGTTTTTTAGTGTCATGTATTTTTGGTTATCTCCAACCATGATACCAAATATTACACCACAGTCTTAATAATTTTTTTTATTATTATTATAATTAATAAATAATTATGTTTGTTAAACTTTTGTAATTTTACGTTTATATAATTTATTTATATTTTATTTTTAACAATATTATACTTCTATGTATTTATTGTATATAAATATTCAAAATTACAAACTATTAATTATGAAAACCACATAACAAAATAATAATTTAATTAATGTTTTGAGTGTTTATTTCAAATTTAATATGCAATTTAATCTTATCCAACATATGTTATTAATTTCTATATTTTATAAATACTAATTCAAATTTTACATTATTAAAATAAAATATAAATTTCTACGATATTTTATTTTTCATAATATAAAGTAAATGATAATAATCATTTAGTGATTTCTTACTTGAAAATAAAATAAAATATTTAATTATGTAAAAATAAATAAAGAATACAAATCATACATTATATTTTTTTCCCAAAATGAATGTAATCATACATAATTTAATTATGTAAAAATAAATAAAGAATGTAATCATACATTATATTTATGTTTAGCTACAAATTTGAATTAATTAATTAATAATAATCGACCTATGTTATTAAATGAAACACTATAAAATATGTATATTAAATATTTAGTGTGATGAATAGTATTATACCAAATTTAGTGTAACAGTATTCACTTTACACTAAATTTGGTGAGATGATATAAATTTTAGTGTTACATTGAAAATGAACTTACACCAAATTTGGTGTTTTGTTGTTTCATTGGAGTTGGATTTAAGGCTATTACAACTTAGTTTTTTTTTTTTAAATTAACTTAGTGTTTTTTTGCTGTCTCTATTAATAAAAAACGAGAAGGACAAACTCCCATAACGAAAACAAAACAAAGCTGTACATTACGATAGAATTAAAAGCTTTTAAAACTTTTGAAAAACCCAAAAGAACAAGAATGCTTTGAACGTGAAGATGATTCATACAAAAATTAAAGATCCCAATAAGTTTGTGCATTCAAGAACACCATTAAACCTTATCAGCCCACTAACGATTGTGTATAGGTTAGACCCATATGGAATTATTATGTCCACCAAAGGATGGGACATGTACACACTAGCTAATGCTGGACACTATCACATTACCCGCTATCTTATCTGTTACTTCATCTCATATGTTCTAAGAAGAAAACTCACATTGAAAAGTCAAACATCTTTCATCATCTTATTATTATCTGTTATTATAAAGAGAATAAAAAAAGGAAGAGATGACAATGAAATAGTAGACGTTAGAACTTCGAATAAGAGATCTGTAAAGCAAAATGTGACCGTTTGGAGTATATGTAAACGTGCTTTTGCCGTTTGGACCTCCAAAAAAGCATCTTTGCACGATTTGCCATATGATTCGTGTCTGCTCTTAGCCTTAATAGTCCTTTTCCCTTTTTCATTTTCTTATTACATTGGCTCCCTTCTTCTAATTTAAATAGTAGCAATGTAAACTCTTACATAATATGTGAAGGACCAACCTATATGGATATTACCTTTTTTATTCTATATGGATATTACTTATTTACCGATATAAACTAGTTTGACTATTTTGGGAGTATGCAACGCTCGTTGGACATGCATAAAAAAGAACACCACATTAAACATCTTGACCAAAATTCAGAGGCAACTATCTCAGCAACACTAAGATTGTTTCTGATATAAAAAATCAGAAAAAAAACGAGTTTCCGTCTTGCTCGTAGCCTATTACCGAACGAATACACATAAAAGACAAATAACCTGAATAAATGGAAGAATAATTCATTTTAATATAATGTTTAATTTCCCATGTTATACTTTGTAGTATAGCGCATCAACGTCAACGCTCTCGTAATGGAAAGATATGTTGTAAATTATTCAGATAAACCAAAAATAAGTAATAGAAAACATAATATCTCTTTTTCAAATCAATTATTTTCCCAGTAAATATCATTAATTCAGTCTTGTTGTGTTTTTTTTTAATATTCATTCTATTTCATTTTAGTTGTCGTTTTTAGTGTATGCACACAAATTAAGAACATATTTAATTTTGTATATTTTCAAAATAAAAACATCATTACATATACACCTAACCATATTCTAACTAACAGAAAAATAAGCTGCAAAATATTAATATTAATAAATTTTATATTGAAAACATAAAACGACACTTAAAATGAAACAAAATTTAACTTCATAATGACAAGTAATATGAAATGAAATGAGTAATAGTTTTTTAGGGCATCTCCAACCCTAATCTAAAATCCACTTCAAACTCCATTTTACGGTAAAATCATCTCCAACCCCACTCCAAAACTTACTCCAAAATAGAGTAATAGATATGATTACTCCAAATATGAAATAAACCAACTCATTATTCAAAAATAGAGTTGAATTTTTTTATTTATAAAATAGTCTTTTATATCTAAATATTTTCGTTTTTAATAAAATATTATTATAAATACATATATAAAGTAAATAAGTTATGGCAACATAATTGGCTATCTGTACGTAAATAATGATACGTACTTTTCTTTGAATTCAGTGTGCCCACTATTCGTGCCGAACTTTAAGGCTCGTGAGAGTGGATAATTGAGTCCATAGATTTATTTTCACTCTTTCTATTATCTTAAGAAACCTTAATTTGTAATATGATACTAGCAAATTTGCAAAAAAAAAAAAAAAAAAAAAAATATATATATATATATATATATATATATATATATATACATTTGATACGTGATTGACCTAGTTGTCGATTAAAAGTTAGTAGAATTATTAATATTCCATCATAAACATAAAATATTGTAGCCAATAGTTAAAGCAAAAACTAGCAATGTCCGATTTTCATTTTGGAGCAGCCAATGCCAATAATTTATAACAAAAAACTAAATTACTAAAAACTCCATCATTCGTTTTTCTTTTTAAATGTGAAAGCATTTTAGGCTATTATCTAATTCTTTTTCTATTGTTAAACAATTTGTTTAGTTGAAAGCTTTTTTTTTGTCAACTTATTAGAAAGCTTATTCTTAATGACAAAAGACAAACTAAAAAAAAACTGAAAAATACTCTGTTATACATTTTCTTTTTCCTACTTAAAAATGTTGGAAGAAAAAACAAGAATTGGAGAAGTTACGTGGGAAAAGGAGGTCGACTTTTCAGCATTATTAAAACACGAAGAAGAAGCAGCATCACACTTCTCAAGATATCACTCACTCTCTCTCTCAGACACACACTATCGTTTCCTAGAGAGGAGAGAGAGAGAGAGATCATTCAACAGTTCCATTATAAAATACCCTCTTCAAGTGAAGCAAAAGTATCATATTCTTCTTCAGCTATCTCTCTCCTTGCCCCCAGTCCCAAGATTGTAAGTTTCTTCTTCTTCTTCTTCTAGTATTGATTTCAAATACCTTCCTCTGTTTCTCTACGTACACCAAAGAAAGATACTTACTTGACTCTGTTTCTTCTTCTTCTTCTTGTTTTTTTTTATTTTCTCAAACTTAAAGATCTAATTTTTCCACAAAAACAACCCAAAGATTTGATTTTTTCCAGCTCTTTCCGGTACCCACTTTCTTAAAATGCATCAAAGTTTTCGAATTTACGAAGTTTTTCATCAAAGTTTTGTCTTTGATCTGATTCTCTGCAGCTGCGTTGAAGAAAGATGGGGACTTTGAGTAAGGCTCTATGTCTTCTCCTGCTCTACTGTGTCTCGGCCTCTGCTGCTGCTACTGGGAGTTATCTTAAGTACAAGGACCCAAAGCAGCCATTAGGTGCAAGAATCAGGGACCTCATGAAGCGCATGACTCTCCAAGAAAAGATTGGTCAGATGGTTCAGATCGAACGCACCGTCGCCACACCTGAAGTCATGAAGAAGTACTTCATCGGTAAGTAGAAATATACGGAGTTGGGCTCTATTAACGTTTAAGTGTTCGATGTATTGTCTAAGTGAGATGAGACTGTGTGTAGGGAGTGTGTTGAGCGGTGGAGGAAGTGTGCCTTCTCCAAAGGCCACGCCTGCAACTTGGGTCAACATGGTCAACGAGATTCAAAAGGCTTCTCTTTCCACACGTCTTGGGATCCCCATGATCTATGGGATTGATGCTGTTCACGGTCACAACAACGTCTATGGCGCCACCATCTTCCCTCACAATGTAGGCCTTGGAGTCACCAGGCAAGGCCCCCCTAAACTGTTTTGTTACTTGTAAGGCTTTATGAAGAGCCTAATCTTATGTTTGTGTGTGCGTTTTGATTAATCTTGTTAGGGATCCTAACCTTCTTAAGAGGATTGGAGCAGCAACTGCTCTTGAAGTTAGAGCTACTGGAATCCCATATGCCTTTGCACCTTGCATTGCAGTAAGTATAAACAGTTTTTTGAAGTAGTCTGATTAAGAGGCATGTGTGTGCTTAGTGTTTTGTTTTTGGTTTGACAGGTTTGTAGGGATCCGAGATGGGGAAGATGCTACGAGAGCTATAGTGAGGATTACAGAATCGTTCAGCAGATGACCGAGATTATACCCGGTCTGCAAGGTGACCTTCCTACCAAGCGAAGAGGTGTTCCCTTTGTCGGTGGCAAGTAAGCATCCTTTGCCTGTAATTTAAGGCCTTAAGACGTCCTTTATTCTATGTTAATTATCTTTCATTTTCCACTAGATTTGGTTATGATATGAGTTGCGCTTCTGTATGATTTGATTTGATTTGAGTTGCTCACGCGTGGTGTTATTTAGAACTTGGTGGTGGTCCATTAGTATTAAAAGCTTTTGGATAAGAGATGGAATCAATGTGGTTATTATTCATTTTGCAAGTGCGAAGCCTGCTTGGCAATAAATGATTGGCCAAGCCATGTGCTATGTTTCAACTCTTCTTATCTATAGTATGGTCTTAAAGAGTCACAGTTTGAATTTGCTGCCACTGTAGGACCAGTGTGAAGCATCTAAATAGTCCCTGTCCCACTTTCTTTATATCCCATGAAAGCTATTAGTATATTGGTTTGGCTTAGATTCATTTTAGTTTTACCATTAATTAATGCATTAGTGTATGACATGAACACAAATTAATGCTTTGTGGCTGTTACAGATCAAAGGTCGCTGCATGTGCTAAGCATTTTGTGGGAGATGGAGGTACAGTGAGAGGAATAGATGAGAACAACACGGTGACCGACAAGAATGGACTATTCGGAATCCACATGCCTGGATATTACAACGCTGTAAACAAGGGTGTTGCAACGGTTATGGTGTCTTACTCCGCCTTGAACGGTTTGAGAATGCATGCTAACAAGGAACTCGTCACTGGTTTCCTCAAGAACAAGTTGAAGTTCAGAGTAAGACATGATTCATCATCATGTGGATGCACTTGGCTGTTCTTTTGGGTCCTTAAAAGCTCTTCTTTATGTTTCCTTTGCAGGGTTTTGTCATCTCGGACTGGCAGGGGATTGATAGGATCACGAACCCTCCGCATCTTAACTATTCAGCCTCTCTTTACGCGGGAATCAGCGCTGGAATTGACATGGTTGGTTCTAGGAAGTGATTTTAACCTTACATGTTGTTTTGGTATTGCGCTCCATAGTTACTTGATTTGGCTTGTTGTGTTCTCTGATGCAGATTATGGTGCCATACAACTACACAGAGTTCATAGATGAAATCAACAGTCAGATAAAGAAAAAGCTGATCCCAATGAGCAGGATTGATGATGCCGTGAAGAGAATCTTAAGGGTTAAGTTCACAATGGGACTCTTTGAGGAGCCACTGGCTGATCTTAGCTTTGCCAACCAGCTTGGTAGCAAGGTACGTTGTTTTAGTTTATCATCTGTTACACATCATAGTAATCTTTAGGCCTGCGGGTTCTGGTAGTTCAGTTCAACCAAAGTCTTGCCAAATTGAACCGTAAAAAGTTCAGTTTGGTTTTACCAAAAATCAGTTTGGTTTTACCAAAAATAACCGAAGTTTTTGGTTTCGATAATATTTTTGTTAAAATAAGTTTAAATTTGGTTAATTTGGGTTAGTTCGGTTTAAATTCTTTAGTTAATTCGGTTCAAAAGGTTAACAATATTGTTTTTTGGAAAAATCAAACTAACCGGTTATGGAACTGAAAACTGATTTTTTTATAAACCTGCCGAATTGAACCAAACTCGTAATCGAACTAACCAAAATTTTTGGTTCGGTTCAAAACCGCATGCCTAGTAATAATCTTTATATAAAAAAATCATCAGTGTAGAACTGAACAAAACATTTCTACAATTTTTTTGACAGGAACATAGGGAGCTAGCTCGTGAAGCCGTGAGGAAGTCTCTAGTGCTACTCAAGAACGGTAAGAACAAGGGAGATAAACCGTTGCTTCCTCTGCCTAAGAAGACGGGAAAGATTCTTGTGGCGGGAGGACACGCTGATAACTTGGGATACCAATGTGGTGGCTGGACCATCACCTGGCAAGGCCTTAACGGCAACGACCTCACCGTCGGTATGTTAAACTCATAAACTTTCTCTTTTCCCTCTTAGTGTTACAAAACTTGATCCTGAGTTTGGTTTTAACAATGCAACAGGTACAACGATCCTCACCGCTGTGAAGAACACAGTGGCTCCGACCACACAAGTCGTCTACAACGCAAACCCTGACGCAAACTTCGTGAAGTCCGGTAAATTTGACTACGCCATTGTGGTCGTGGGAGAGCCGCCGTATGCTGAGATGTTTGGGGACAGTACGAACTTAACCATAAGTGAGCCTGGTCCTAGCACGATAGCGAACGTGTGTGGATCAGTTAAGTGTGTGGTGGTTGTGGTTTCTGGCCGTCCCGTGGTGATGCAGCCTTACGTCTCGAAGATAGATGCTCTTGTGGCAGCTTGGCTTCCGGGAACTGAAGGTCAAGGAGTGGCTGATGCGCTGTTTGGTGATTATGGGTTCACTGGGAAGTTGGCCAGGACTTGGTTTAAGTCGGTTAAGCAGCTGCCGATGAACGTTGGCGATAAGTATTACGACCCGTTGTACCCGTTTGGTTACGGGTTGACCACAAAACCAAACAAGTTGTAGAAGACTTGTCTGGTTCGGAGGCAATAAGTTTTAGTTGTTGAGCAAAGCAAAAGAAAGATACTAAAAGGACGCAACGAAATAAACAGTTTTTTTTTTGTGTGTTGTAAGCGTCTATGATTTGAACCAGCCTGTTTTGCTATATGTGCTTATGAATCTGAAATTTACATGACATTGTCTCTCAGTTCACAAGCTTAGCTTAGTCTTCAAGCTCTAAAGCTTTGAAGTATTTACCATCTAAAAGATACGTCCCAACGGAGAGTCGAACTGCCCACAAGTCTTTAGGTTTTCTTGACACGATTCTCCAATAATAAACAATGTGATTAAATCCATAAAACTGATTATCACATAAAAACGTACACAAGAATGTTAACTCAACGAGAATGTCTTTATTATTACCAAGAAGGCATGGTTTAATATGAATTCTATGATTAAAAATGGATTGTGGAAAAAGAAGAAGAAGAATGACCTTCCAACATCGCCAGGCTTGACCAAGCCTGTGTTAGCCCTAAGACAAGGCATTGAAGCAGCTGTTTTTATAACTTTGGGGGCTTCCACGATGATTATTGGTGATCCCACTTGGAGCTTTGATTTTGGTGGAGGCTCTTTTGCGGTTTCACAGCATCTAACAGTGACTCGTGGCGTGATGGATCCACTGTACCATACCCCTGACTGCATCTTGGAGAAGTTAGTTAAAGAAGCAAAGGATAAAGCCATGGAAGAAGCAAGTGTGGGTTTCTGGTTGTAGTATGAGTGGATAAGTAGACTTTTGGAGTCATTGCTTGTAAGCCAATGGTCTCAGTGTTGGTACCAATCTTCGGTTTTGTCTTGGTTAACACTTCGGTTTATCTAATTTCCAATACTCTCCCCGGATTATTTTTGGTCCTTCTATATGGTTTAATTAATCACATTTCATCCTGTCTGTGAGAAGCAGTCACAGCAGAACGAACTGGAACTCTACTTTTTATGTTCTATTCAAAAACATAAAGAATATACATAACATATCACATAATTAATGGTAGACGGGTAAAATTCACCGAAATTAAATGGTTTCAAGGAGCAGGGAGATAAAAATATTTAAATAAACAAACAAAAACATTATAATCTATACAAATAAGAAAAAAAAAGATTCTAGGACCTGGTCCTTTAGTATCTCTGCTTTGTTTGTGAAGCTCTACACCCTTTCATTTCTTAGTGTAGGAAAGATATGGATCCTGTGCCAGTGTTAGAACATCTGGCCTATCTCCTTGGTTATATGTTAGACACCTTCGAATCAAATCCTGCAGAAAAAAAATGCAATTGTGAGTGACCATGGAGATACACTTTAATGACAATTTGGTTCTACTTTACTTAAGCCTGGTTTAAGATTAGTACCTTTGCTTCATTCGAGATGGAAGGTTTTGCTGGGAACTCAACCTTTTTGGCTTTAATGATCGTGTCTTCTCGTAGAATCCGTTCTTGGCTTTGATCATGTCCAAATGGTCGCTTTCTAAATAGCATTTGGTAAAACAGAACACCAACCGACCATACATCAACCTGAATTTTGAACACAGTTTAGTACCCACAACATTTTAACACATTTTGATTAAAACATCATTGATCAATCGCTAACCTTTGATGAGATCATAGGAGTTCTGCTAAGCTCAAAACACTCTGGAGGCAAGTACCTGAAACGCAGGATATTCAACCATGTTAGCTTACTCGGGAACTAGAAGAGATGTACTCAAAACTAGATTGCTCACCAGTATGTTCCAGCACCCTGTGATGTAAGCTCCATTCCTTGAGTACCAGCATTGTCTTCCACTATCTTGCTAAGACCAAAATCAGTCACTTTCGCTACTCCAAACTCATCAAACAGAACATTTCCAGGCTTCAGATCATAATGGATTATCTTCTGTGATCTTTTGTTCAGATATACAAGGCCTTGAACTATTTGTACAATGATAATCCTTGCTTCTTTCTCAGGAAGATTAGGCGTTGCCTTTAAAACCGCATCAAGGTCTTTTCCTGCAATTAAACATAAGAATGAGAACTGCTCGCCACAGACAAAACCATTCGTATATTTACAAAGAGATCAGAGAGTTCTGGTTTACCACTACAATATTCCAGAACAGTGCAGAATGTATCCATGTCAATTCTAAATTTATCCCAAAGCCGGACAATGTGGTGATGCACAAGATCTTTATGGATATCATATTCCCTCATGGCATGTCGGATGTAACTTTGCTTCTTTTCTTCGCTCCACTGAGCATTTAAACCATGAAGCTTGCACGCTACATATCTATGATTCACCAAATCATATGCCTGCTCAAAATCCGTAACATCAGACTACTGCAAATATTGTTCACATGTACAAAGAATGTGGTAGCTATTAGTGTTCTGACCTTATAGACTTCACTAAATCCGCCTTTACCAAGAAGATTAAGAAGAGCATATCTGCTATTCAAAACTGGGAAGTTATTGAAACGAGAACCATCTTCATCTCGTATGCGCTTCATCTCCTTCATAAGCTGACCCTTCTCCAGCTCATACCTCTCTCTCTCACGCAAAACTACTTCCTCCTCCTGAAACGTAAAGTTCATAGATGTATGATTAGAAATTTATAGAAACCAATCAACGTAGAGAAAAATAAGAAACTGAGGTGATGCATAAGGAGGAACATACCCGCTTGATACTAGCAAGGCGAGACTTGTAAATCTCATCGGGGATTACGTCTTCCTCCTGTGCTCCTGATTCTGAATCAGTTCCGTCACTCTTATCTACAGGCAAATGGAAACTCCCTGGGTCCTTAACATAATTGCAGACTGACTGACAAAGTAAGAACGATCTGGGAAACAAACATACCACCATTCTGTCTTTTCTTAAGGAACTTTCTCTGTCTCTCGATAACCTCCTTGGTTTCCAGCAATTGTTTCTGCTCGTTGTAAATTTTATAGAAATTAAAACAAGCACTGCAGGGAATACTCTGATTGTTTGATAAAATATCTCTACACAGTTTAACTTACAAGTTGTGCATTCAGATCTTTCAACATTTGTCCGTCCTCCCATGTCTCAGCTATGATGGTTCCCGTCCTGAAATAACCAGAACAGTCACACAGCTGATAGATTGAACTCACAAATTCAAAAAATAACCTCGTAACCTAGCAAAGAAGACTTTGAGCTACAGATTATAGAGAAATGTGAGATTAACTACTCCAATCGAGATAATTTAATAAGTTTACTAAAAAGCAAAATTGTATTTACTATACATATTTTATCATGCTTCCCGGTCATGATTAATCTCAATACTTGTATATGATTACAGAATTGACGAAATATATACTACGACTATAAGAATTTATATGAATACATTATGCAGACCTGAGTACGCCAACGCTGCCTAATCGCAAAGAATCATGTTTGACTTTTGTTCTTGCTTCTTGTCTCTCAGATTTGGAAACAGATATGAGAAGGTCAGATATTACTTTAGTTGTCTGCATCAAAAAAGAAAAGAACAGATGTCCGCATGTTTTGCATTAGAATGTAAAATTTATCATGAAAATTACAGAGAATAAGGGAGAGGAAAATAACAGTTTTCTACACCAAGAATATTCCTAGAGGATGTGCAAAAACTCATTAACTATGAGTTGACATGAAGATACCCAGTTCATTTCAAAAACTCATTTAACTATGAGTCAGTAGAAGGCCAAATTGTTGGTCATTAGGCATTATATATCGATTCCAAATTCAAGTACCTAAATTTCGACCTTACTCCCAATAGATTGCCTGGCTCTTGTGTCTACTTAGAGAAATACAAATACATGCTTTACGAAAAGAGCTCACTGCACACGGAGTATAGATGTGACACAGACAATTGCAAAATCCTATTGTCCAAACAGATATTTCAGTTCTCTAGTAGAAGCAGCATCATTAAATTAAGCGAGCATTCTAAACAAATAAGGAGACTGTCAAAGATTTACCTTTTCTCAGGATAGAACTACCATACTTCTAATGGAGAATGTTTAATTAATCTAAGATTCTCCCAGACTCATTGATAAAACTAGAAGTAACTTTGCCATACTAGGTGGGACATTTAACAAAAGATAATATGACCTATTAATAACCCTTAATGGCTCACAGAAACAAGTAATTTTTGCCTACCTTTTGCTTCCCATGTTGTTCCTGATCTTTTAACTCTTTTGCCTCCTGCATGGATCATGGTTAAGATTATCAGGGAATAGATATATGTAAAAATTAGCATAACCAGAACTAGCTAAATCGGAAAGGCATTCACACATTACATTCTCAAGCTTGCGTAAAAGATTCTGATACTCAGAAGAATCTTGTCGAGATTTACACAGTTCCTCCTCCAGCAAGGTGATTTTTGCTCGTAAAGATAACACATCCTCCTGATTTGTAGACAAGGAAAAGAACTGTCAATAAAGAAAGATATACGAGTATGTTTCTATTGTTGAGGATAATCATATATAACAATCACGTTCAATTATTCTATCAAACTTATATGATGCAGATATGTCATAGATAATGAAACGATAAGAAATTCTCTTAGGCAGAAGATATTACAGAGTAAAAGAGATAACGAGAGAAACTTACATCCTGAACAGAGCATTCACCATTCCTGAGTTGCCCATCAGCCTTAAAATCCTGAAGAGTTTAAAATGCAGAACTGTCATCAATAAAATGCATCTCCCAAGATCGATTCATATCTAGGTAATGACTTTCTTCCACAAAGTGGGAAATGGTCTTTAATCATTTCTTGCCCTGCTTAACTTTTCCTCATAGCGGGATAGAACCTAAAACTAATGTCCTGGATGATGAGAAGAGCGAATGGATGTAAAGATCATATGAAGTAAACAACATTAACCTTTTGATCAGAGACATCCAGTTGACACTTCGCAGCTGATAACTGAGATTTTGTCACATCACTGTTAGTTTTAGAACCACGCCCTCTGCCTGTCGATGAACCTCGACCTCGACCTTGCTTCTTCTTACTCACATCAACTCCTGTCTTGGTCTCAGCATCATTTTTCCTTCCATCATATGCTGCTGCTTCTTGCGGCTTCAATTCAACATTATAATTCATTAAAAGGGAAACAAAACTTGCATCATATAAGATTGTTTCACTATTGTTCGAAACCTATATCAATATAACTATGAACCAGACAAAGGGACCGAAAAAACTCAATCTTTAAACTGAAAATTCACTACCTCAGCATGATCAACAAGAGTGGAGTTGTTGTTGTTAAAGTCTTGAACTTTCTGGCGCTTCTTGGTATTGGCTCGGATTAGGAAATCTCCTGTGTTCTGAGACAGTAGTAACAACGAGAATACTATTAGACATCAAATCTAAAAAAAAAAAAAAAAAAGCAATCCAAAGTTACCTCGTCGTCGGAATCACTGATAGAGACATCCGACGATCCCGCCGCTGCAGACGCCGCGACTTTGGCAGGGGCGGAAGCAGATGACCAGACGGAGAGCTGCTGCTGCGGCTGTTGCTGTGGCTTGGCGGAGGAGGAGGTTTTGCCGGTCAAGCGAGCCTCGAGCTTCGCGATTTTATCGGGCAGAGAGTGATCGGACTGATTAGAGGAATTGGAGGAGAAATGCATCACCATGTCCTCCGACATTGCCAACACACTTCACGGCAAAAAATCGAGAAAATTAGGGTTTAGAAAGCAGATTCAGCGAATTGAAGGTTAGAATCTGGGTGTGAATAGGAAACCCATTAATTGGTTTTTGAGCTTTCTGCGGAGGTGATTTCAGTTTGAAGGGGTAAGACGTAGAGAGGAAGATAGGAGTAAGAGAGGGTGAAGATGAAAATTGAGAGGAACCCTAAAAGAGGAATTAGGAGGGAAAGAGAGGAGGATTGTGGTCAACACAACAAAGACCCAAAGCTCTTTTTGCTCAACATTTTAGTTGTATCAGATTTAGCCTAGATCGGGTTATTAATTTCAGATATGCTATTGAGACAGTAAAGGAAAGTTTTTTTGTATAAACTGCAAGCAATGCATGATATATAAATTAACAAAATATTTTTACTTTTATATTTATCTACTATGATAATAATATTTATTTATTTTAGCCATATATATATAATTAAATTGAAAAATATTTAAAATTATTAATGCTATATTAACCAACATATTTATCAAATTTATTAATATGAAATTATACGAATTTGCTAATATAAACAAAAAAATCAAGTTGTTTTGGTCTAATGGTATAGGAGCTCCAGCTGGAGTGCCCGCCTCTGGATTCGAGCTTTGGCCACTACGAAATTTACATGTGGAATGCAGCATTCAAGACCGAAGACCGTTATACGGTGAGCTACATGGTGACGCCTTGGCAGCGTCCATGCTCACTTCGGTTTTTAGTCTCGACCACCTCGGTGGGACTGAGATACTCGGTTAGCGAAAAAAAAAAAAAAAAACAAAAAACTCGAAAGCCTCTGAATAAGACGGAGTCTCTTTCTCTTAAACTAGGAAACCCTTAACAATTATCCGACTGTCTTCATTCATCTGCGCCGCTCTCGCTCTCTCTCAAATTGATTCCTCTCCAAATCAACCTTTCTCCCCCAAAGTTAATTTCAGGTGAGTACTCGTTGATTCGTCTTCGAATTCATCTCAAATCAAATCCTGTTCGAAGCAGTTAAGTATAGAGATTGAAATAATCTAGATTTTGCATCTTGAAGCTTGACCTAGATTTGTTTGGGAGTATATGATCAATCGTATTGAATCCTAATTGGGATTCGAAATTTGTTATCTCGTCTCTTTGATGATGGAATCTTAGCTACGTTATCGTTTACGTCGCGATTATCGCTTTGTTGTAGAAGCCCTAGTTTCGGTGGTGTCTGTGTGCTTATTATTATTATCTTTGATTATTCCTTCTCAGTAGCAATCATGGCTGACGAAAACAATGAGATGAAGGAGGTCAAGGACGAGCAAGAAGTAAGTTACTTCCTTCCTTTCATATCTTAAAGTTTGGCTTTTTTTTTCTTCTTTGGTTTGATAATTATGATTTTGTGTGGTTTTAATTGTTTGGGTTATCCTTAGCTCGCACCCTTTGATCCAACCAAGAAGAAGAAGAAGAAGAAAGTTGTCATTCAAGATCCCATCGAGGAACCAACTGAGGCACAAGCGGAGACATCTGATTCATTGTCTGGTATGCTCTACAGTCAACAAATTTGTTTCTCTTTATCCGTTGCCTACTCTGATTTTTTTTTATTTTCCTGCAGCTAATGATGGCCTTGATGGCCCTTCTTTTGGAACCAAGAAGAAAAAGAAGAAGAAGCCTGTGAGTATTCTGTGTCTTCTGAGTTTTTTTTTTCTTCTTATTCTTTGAACTTGTGGTTTGATGGTTTATCATGTGCCTTCTTTTTGTTTTGATGGCCAGGTTGAATCAAGCTTATTGAATGAAGAAAGTGTTGATGCTCCGGAAGATTTGGAGGGTACTTTTAAATTCCTTTTCTTTTGGTAATTAACTGTTTCTAGCTACACAAAGTTGAAACTCGCTGGGGATATATTGCAGAGAATGCTAATGACGAGGAAGAAGCAGAAGGAATTGATTTGCAGCAGCAGCAGCAACGTTACCCCTGGGAGGGAAGTGACAGGGATTACATGTATGACGAGGTTAGTATATATTTAGTTGGTTACTGCGTTAAACCGTAGTTGTTTGACCGATGTTCTTTGGTTATGAAAGCTTAAACTGCTTTTGGAGGATTCTTAAAGTATCATTCTCTAAAATCTCCATCTACTTGGTTTTTGATGATGGGGTTTATGTTTGCAGCTTCTTGGAAGAGTCTTTAACATTCTCCGTGAGAACAATCCGGAGCTTGCTGGAGATAGGCGTCGTACGGTTATGAGGCCTCCTCAAGTTCTTCGTGAAGGGACAAAGAAGACAGTGTTCGTCAACTTTATGGACCTTTGCAAGACGTATGAACAGACCTCTATTATCTTCCTCTTCAAACTTGTTCGAGTAACCATAAGTAGTGATTTTTGATGTCTGTGTGGCGTTTCTTAAATAACTATTTCAGGATGCATCGTCAACCGGATCATGTGATGAATTTCTTGCTTGCTGAGCTCGGAACCAGTGGTTCTCTTGATGGGCAGCAAAGATTGGTTGTCAAGGGAAGATTTGCACCTAAGAATTTTGAAGGGATATTGCGTCGTTATGTCAGTAAGTAACTTTCTCTTTAGTCTGGTAATTTGAATACTAATTTGGAGTTCTTAATGTGATTCCTTGGTTATGTTATTGGCAGCTGAGTACGTCATTTGCCTTGGTTGCAAGAGCCCGGACACAATTCTCTCAAAGGAGAATCGTCTCTTCTTTCTCAGATGCGAAAAGGTACAATTGATTTATTTAGTCCTTGTCTTGACACATGCATTCCTTTGTTTTTGCTTTCTACGCAACTGAGTAATAAAACCTCTGCTATGTATTAGTTTAAGAGAAGCTTACATATGTCATTGTCTTCCCCTTATGCTTATCACATTCATAAAACCTCTTTCGTGTATTAATTCTCTTAATAATACTGCTAGGATTGCCCTCACAGTGTTTTATGCTTGTAGTCTTTGTTATAACTGATATACCTAACGAACCCTCTCTTGTATAAACTCACCAGGAGGCATGCTTTTAGTAAGGAAACACATTTTTCTCGCGTAATTGATGAATTATGTAACGCGTAATTGCCTACACTGCAGTCTGCAGTTACTATTTCTAGCTATGATCAACTTTCTGTGTTTCTGTTTGGAATAATATTGATGAACGGTACTTGTTTTTGCAGTGTGGATCTGGAAGATCAGTGGCGCAGATCAAAGCTGGTTTTGTTGCTCGTGTTGGTCGCAGGAAGACTTGAGAAATTGGTCGGTGAAGTGAGTGGTGTTTTTGTTTTGGGAAACTAAAAGAGCTTTTGTTATGGAGTTGAAATACTCGTGTTGTTTTGTTTTGTTTTGTTTTGTTTCTGAATATGATTCATAATCTCCAGAATTAACTTCACATCAAATATGGAATATGAATAAAACATTCTACTTTGTTAGATTCATGTGGTTCACTTAAATCTTCTACTTCCTCCTCTCCTCTCAGCAAACAGGTTGCTTCTATTGCTAGCTCCCCTGGAAGTTGTAGGTTTTATTGAACTCGGCCGTACATCTTACATTTGTTGTTATTCACAATATTAATCGTATTTTATAAAGACTCGGTTTGAAATGGTTATTATAGCAATAACACAGACTTCGTTTATATTACAAACACATTGTATCTGGAAAAGATAGCTAGTTGAATAACATAACATCAATCAAAGAGTTAATGGTTAAGAGATAAGACTCTAGGGACACTGTTTTTAAGACCACAATACTCTTTGTCTTCATCCTTGGAGAGAATGTAAAATGATAAACATGTCGGGCCACTCCAGACAATGCAAACAAATCTTCGGTTTGTCTAACAAACCTGTACACAGACACTATCATACAACACACATCATAACGATTCACTTATTGTTCGTTAAGCTTATTGTAGCCTTGAAGGTTGATCTTCGGCTAAGCAATAGGAGACTCCTCCTTAATAGAGGCAATGTCTGTTGGGACGTCTGTCTTCTTCATGTCTGAAGCAGGGTAAGGGTTTTTGTTGACCAACCTTGCATATAAAGAATGTGAAATGTTCCTGTTAGATGCAATCTCAAGGTAAAAACTATACATCTAAGTTTCAAGGGAAATGGAGAAAGGATGCATACCTGTCCCTTCTCTTCTCAAGGAATCGTTGAAGCGAATGCCTCCTTGCAATTGGCAGATCTGAATCGTAAATACATAACTAGTGAGCATATCCATATTCAATGTTTAAACATTACTGTAACCATGTGAAACTGAATACTTACCAGCAGCAGATCTGCAAAACGGAATTGGGTTAACGGGCAATGACGGCGCAGCTGGTGAAGCTCCAGTAGAGGTGCTAGAGAAAGAAGGAGCTCTGTTCAGTGCTGGAGAAAGTACAGGTTTCACGCTTGTAGAGTTCTTTGTCTCGATGGATTTAGCAGTGGCAGCAGCAGCAATGCGGATGATTTCTTGAATCTGTGTAAGAAAAAAGTCAAATCTGAGTTTTGCAGACAAAACATAAAACATAAAAGCAGAATGTGGTCTAATGGAGTAATGGATCAAACCTTTTCTGCTGGGATTCCATCGAAGACACAAACTTTCCCACCAAAGAAGATAGTAAGTTGATTTGGAAGGATGGTTGAAGGATCTGGCACATCAGAGGAAGGAGCGTCCGTGGACCTTCAATAGAAGACAAGCCATTAAAACTTGTTACTTCACTATAAAGATGGACACTTTATGCAACACTGAGAACAATATTATAAATATTATAGGAGGAATAGATGATTATAATGAATCCAGTGGCTCATGTTTAAAGAAAAATCCTAATCACATTTACTCAAAATTCATGTATAAATGTAGAAACTTTAGGCACAGTTTGTTCCAGACAAGAACAAATTGGTTGATTATGACTTTCCCTAAATAGCAACTATCCTTCTATACATATATATCCAAATGTAAAAATATAGATAGACTAATCCATACACTTTCACACCATTTCCATAACTAGAATCAATTTAAATCAACATCAAACGGGAGAGTAGATGAAAAAATCCGAAATAACAGCAATTTCAAACATAACTCATACCTAGCTTCGTGAACCGGTTCCTCAGCTGAGAATCCACCTTCTCCAGCAACAGATCCGTCGATGGTACCATTCACGGTTCCGTTACCGGCGATTTCAACCACGTGATTCTCCTCGTCGCCGTCACCGTCGACAACACCACATCCCAGGATATCTCCGCAACCACCTTCGACGGGGGCGCGTGGCTCAACTTCCACCTTAACCATTGTCAGTTTCTCAGATTCTCGCCTTCTTTATTCGCGTCGTTCCCTCAAAGATTATCCTACAGAACCTTCAATTATTCTCGCCTGCTTTGTTTGTTTCTTGTCTGACTTCGACGTTACTCAGACAAATAAAGTACATCGTCATTTTACAACGTGCGCGAATTCAATACGCCGTCGTTTTACAACCTTCAATTATTGGGCTCCAAAACTATTAATGGGCTTTTTAGTCTTAATATAGTTGACCCAATTTCTCAAAAAAGAGAGAGGGTAGTTTTGTCATTTGGCTTTTCTTTTAGGGTTCGAAGATCCTCCCCATTTCTTACTCTACCGAGCACACTAGCTTCCTTTCAACACGACTCATCACTATTGATCCCGGATTTGAATCGGAAGATCTCCCAACACTGAGCATCCCTCCGTCGTCTTCCGATCTTATCAATGCCGGTATGACTCTCCGTCGTCTCTTTTGCTTTCTCGCTCCCCTTCACGTAGCTAATTAACTAACTCGTATGTATATAGATCGATAAGATCTTCAAAGATGATGCTAGTGAAGAGAAAGGCGAACGCGCGAGGATGGTGAGCTTCTCTTTAAACCTTTCGTCGATTATTTAGGGTTTTTCAGATTCACTAATTTGATTTTATGAATCTTGTAGGCATCGTTTATCGGTGCGATGGCTATTGCTGATCTCGTCAAGTCTACCTTAGGGCCAAAGGGAATGGTACACTTCTGATCCAAGAACTCTCCGTAAACTCAATTTATTGAACCGGTTTCCTTTCGCTGGTTAACTATATTTATTGAGAATTGGTTTAGTTTGGTTTAGTAAGAATATACTTGTATATATACATACACTTATGTAGTTGACCGTTGAGATTAATGAAAGATATCTTCATTTCTAACAAACTCTTACTTTCATATCCTCTCAATCCTATTGTTGTGTAGGATAAGATCTTGCAATCTACTGGTAGAGGTCATTCCGTCACTGTGACTAACGATGGTGCTACTATTCTCAAGTCACTTCACATTGACAACCCTGCTGCTAAAGTTCTTGTTGGTATACATTCTCTCCTGCAACTTCCTTCCTTTTAAGCTTTTTTTTTTTTTTAACTTGTTGCTGTCTTTCTTACTGATTGTTGTTTTTCAGACATCTCGAAAGTTCAAGATGACGAGGTTGGTGATGGGACTACTTCTGTTGTTGTCTTGGCCGGGGAGCTTCTCAGGGAAGCTGAGAAGCTCGTTACTTCTAAGATCCACCCCATGACGATTATAGCAGGTGAAGATGAGATAACTTGTATTAGCTTCTTTCCATTATGAGAATATTGTCTGATTTTTTGTTTTTTTTGTTTCTTGGTTTCTTAGGTTACAGAATGGCTGCAGAATGTGCTCGTGAAGCTCTACTGAAAAGAGTAATGGATAACAAGGAGAATGCAGGTAAGTCATTGTAGAAGTTGGCGTTCTCATGATTGTGTGATGTCTTCAGTGTTTAGTTAATTTCACGCACTGTTATTTATTTACAGTATTGTGTGTGTAATTGTGACAATGCAGAGAAGTTTAGGTCGGATTTGATGAAGATTGCGATGACTACTTTATGCTCCAAAATTCTCTCGCAAGATAAGGAACACTTTGCGGAAATGGCCGTTGATGCTATATTCAGGCTAAAGGTTCCATCTCTACCTCCTTTTGAAACTCAATTAGTCATTCCCGCTCTTTCTTTGGAATTGTCATGTGTTTACTTAATGCAAGAACAGGCTTCTTTGGCCGATGTCATGAAAATAGGCTGCTCTCATTTCACTATAACTATCTTTCATGGAGACGCATGGTTTCGTTCTTTAGTGTTATTTATTTGTCTCTGACATTCTGGTGTTGTCGTTCAAATAGGGAAGCACAAACTTGGAATCTATTCAGATCATCAAAAAACCTGGAGGGTCTCTGAGGGATTCATTTTTGGATGAAGGGTGAGAAACCACTTATGCCTTTTTAGCATCTGTTAAAAATCTGTTTCTCTGTACTGTTGATCTCTATTTAGTATTCATTTGTTCATGAGAACAACGTTGTGTTTTTGTGCTTTTCTTTTACATAGCTTGTACACCTTAATTTTAATTTTATCATTGCTTGAGGATAATGATCGACATTATGTCATCTTGTTATGTACGTGCACCCTTTTGTGCTTCCAGTAATTACTTCTGACATTTCAACTTAATTCTTACGCCTTCAGATTTATTCTTGACAAGAAGATCGGAATTGGGCAGCCAAAGCGCATAGAGAACGCAAAGATCTTGGTAGCAAACACTGCAATGGACACTGATAAAGTCAAAATTTACGGTGCACGTGTCCGTGTGGATTCTATGACCAAGGTTGCTGAGATCGAAGGGGCTGAAAAGGAAAAGATGAAAGACAAGGTTAACAAGATCCTTGCCCACGGTATCAACTGCTTTGTCAACAGGCAGTTGATCTACAATTTTCCCGAGGAACTCTTCGCAGATGCTGGTGTACTTGCTATTGAGCATGCGGACTTTGAAGGAATAGAGCGTCTTGGTTTGGTTACAGGCGGTGAGATCGCTTCAACCTTTGACAACCCAGAGTCTGTTAAGCTTGGGCATTGCAAGCTCATCGAAGAAATCATGATTGGTGAAGACAAGTTGATCCATTTCTCTGGCGTTGCGATGGGCCAGGCTTGTTCAATCGTCCTACGTGGTGCTAGGTATCCATTTTTTCGCTCCCATTAAGACTTTGTACTGAGTAATGTTATCTTTTGGTGACATTTTTTTCTGTGGTAACTTTGTTCTTGCAGTCACCATGTTCTAGATGAAGCTGAAAGATCACTTCATGATGCCTTGTGTGTGCTCTCCCAGACAGTGAATGACAGTAGGGTGTTGCTCGGAGGTGGATGGCCGGAGATGGTGATGGCAAAGGAAGTAGATGAGCTTGCAAGGAAAACCGCTGGCAAAAAATCACATGCCATTGAAGCTTTCTCACGGGCTCTTGTAGCTATACCGACAACAATCGCTGACAATGCTGGTCTAGACAGCGCCGAATTGGTCGCTCAGCTTCGTGCGAAGCACCACAACGAAGGGTGTAACGCCGGGATCGATGTCATCTCTGGAGCTGTAAGTAAACTTTAATATACAAAATCTAGGATTGGGCATCTTGAAATGTTGATGATGAGCGTTGAATCTTTTACAGGTAGGAGACATGGAGGAGAGAGGAATCTATGAAGCATTCAAAGTGAAGCAAGCGGTTCTGCTTTCTGCAACAGAAGCAGCTGAGATGATACTGCGAGTGGATGAGATCATTACTTGTGCTCCCAGGAGGAGAGAAGACAGGATGTGATGACATTACATGATCACAAACCTCTCCAGTGGTGATGTTAAATGCATTAGATTGTGATTTTGATTTGGATCAGAAAACAGCTTCATATGTTTGATGTTTGCTCCTTAAACTTGTCTCTTTGGTTTGGTTTGGTTTGGTTCTTTTTCGAATATGGTTTTGACTTGGGTTTCAGAGGTTTTGACGAAATGTATGGAATCACCTGCATCCGATACAATATCAACTATTTGTATCTCTTTCGGTCAGAGGATGATCCATGTATGTTAGATAATTTTGTTTCTTTTTTCACAAGTATGATCAATATTTTACCATGTTGATATTTGAACGTGTTTCATAATCTATAGTCTAGTTGTAAAACTAAAAATAAGGTTTGTAGAAAAGGGCAGAAGAATACGAAATCAGTTCAAGTAATATGGATACAACAACAAACCTCGAAATGATTTTTATCATACATTTGTAAAATTGTTTAGGTATCAGTCGTCACCTAAAACTACAAACGTTGGCGTTGTAAAGTTGGGCCAACCGACCAAAACACGTTATAAAGGAGAGCAGATCATCACATGGGACCTTATAATCGCGATCTTTATTTATAGCGTCACCTTTTTGTAAAATGTCTTACCAGAAAATTATGTAGCTTTATTTAGATGAGTTGAATCGCAAGAATATCCATGATTCGAATAGATTTCGATTTAAAAGACACTAAAAGTGCAACAATTCAATAGAAATGCATGATACTATTGATCCAACTTGAACTCATATGCTTTTATTTATTTGCAAGCTTAAATTTAGGATTTCTCAAAGGTGTTTGATTTAAATCAGATTTTTACAAAATCTTATCACAATTTTTATTCAAGACTTTTTTTTGTTCTCGTCCCTTTTCATTTGTGTTGAGGTCACTGCATATTCCCCTAACGAGAAAGCATTATAAGATCTTGTTGAGACCTCTTTTTATTGATAAAATTATTGACAAAACAAAATTGATTCTTGATTGATAATAATAATAATAACATAAAGACATAATTATGAAGCACTGTGACCATTGGATGATTGATTTGCATATGAGCCGATTAGATAATTGATCGGCTGATCTCAAGTTGACATTATTTCATTTGTGCCATAAAATAGTAAGGTTTACTCAAAGTATTTATAAAAAAGTGTATGATATTTTTGATACTCTAGTCAGAAATACTTTTTTTTTTTGTAAAAAAAAAACGTCTGATTAGGTCGAGAAAAAGACTGAAATTAATTAGTCCAATGGGATTAATATACTTATTTTTATTGACGATACTTTAACCAATCGATAAAACTAAAAGTTATTAGGAAAAGGTATTGCATAAGCGTAAGTAAGGCTGTTCAATATGGTAAAACCGAACCGTACCGAACCGAACCGAACCGAAATAGACAATATGGTTTGGTTTTGGTATATACCATATAAACCGAATGGATATAATTTTATAAAAACCGTAGGATTTGGATATGGTTTGATATATAACCGATTAAACCGAATAAACCGAACAAAACCGATTAAAAGTAGAAAATGTATCTATTTTATAACAATACATGAAAATATATTTGTTACATAAGTTAAATTTGTGTTAATAACTATTACCATAATTTTATAGTAATAAAAACCCTTAATTTGTAAAACACTTGAACTATAACTAAATAACAATACATCGCAATTCAGACATCTTATTTTTTAAGTCTTTTTTTGATTTTTTTGCTTTATTTTAGTCTTCACTAAATTAATATGAAGATTATAAATTTGATGGACAATAATTAATGGAAATTTTCAATTGAAAAATCATGACTTTAATGTACACTAAATATGTAAGAGTGGAAAAACTTTTTTTTCATGTTTCTGTTTTGTTTCGTATTTTTATTTTCAAAATTTCAAGCTTTGACTTTAGTCATATATTTGATTATTTTATTTCATGGTAGAAGCATTTTTATTTTTTTGTTCATTTATTTGAACATATAATATATTTTAATAAATGACTGTGTTGACATATGACTCTAAAATTCATATAATATGATCTCAAACAAAATAATTATGTTTTTTGGTATAAAATCGGATAAACCGAAAACCGACGGTATATAAACCGAACCGAAGTAAATATGGATTTAGAACGGTAGTTATATTTTACTAACCGAAATACCGAAAACCGAAAAAAATCGAACTGAAACCGAACCGATATCCGGATTGAACACCCCTAAGCGTAAGTATTAAATATAAGTTAAGATCTTGGCCGGTCAATAATCACGTAAGGTTTTATACAAGAAGATTGTCCCTGCCTATGGGTCAAAAGCCAGAAATGACGCCATTTACTATCAAGTAATCATATTATAATTAGCTTTTAAGCATAGATTATGAAATTACTACTGTAGATATCGCTTTCTTGGTCATCACATGGTCATCTTCCATCAAAATCAAGAAAGGAACTGGCACCCACCACTAACGTAATAAAAGCAAAGCATGAGTAAGCAAACTACTTTATTCGTCACTATTAAAAACGCAGCTCATCCTTCACTCTTCCTTCCCCTTCTCTTCTCTTCTCTCTTTCTCACTAAGCAACAAAGAAAGAAACAATGAGCTTCTTCATCCAAGACTCTGGTCTCATTGTCACTCAACTTCTCTACCAAATGGCTGTTTTCATCACCCTCTTGAGATGGATCTTTGCTTGGATCTTACGTTACCGATCCAAATCAAGAACCTCTGCTCCTCCCGTTTCTTCACAGGCCATCAAACAGAGCCTCTCCGTGACTACGTTCCATGACGCGTTGGAGCGATCTCCGGAACTGATCAGCGACACGTGTGCGGTGTGTCTCGGTGACCTGGAAGACGGGGATGAGGTTAGAGAGCTAAGAAACTGTAGCCACGTGTTCCACCGCGAGTGTATTGACAGGTGGCTGGACTACGAGTGCTGCGGCGGAGATGGTAACGAGGGAGAGGAAGATAACCACCGCACTTGTCCTCTCTGTAGGACTCCGCTTCTTGCTGCTGATACATCGTCGTGTGGGGATTGGCCGGCCAAGACAGAACCTAGCTGGGCCGTTGAGCGGCTTCTCTACCTCTTTGGAGACGATCTTCTCGTTTGACTTCTATTTTTATTTTTCAAATTTTATTTGATTTTTAGGCGATCAACTGAAATTACGTTGGTCAATTTTGTAAATTGTGAAATTAATGGATATAATAGGAAATATGATTATAATATCAAAATTTTAACTGACAAAAAAATATCAAAATTTTAAACTTCTTTGTGTATCAGCAAATCTCTTACTTAGGTGACGTTTAAGTAATTTTGTTAGTATGTGTTCATAAAATGTTCGTACAAAACTTAATGGTAACACTTTCCCTTTCTTATGTCATTCTACCTACGTCATTAAGTAACTTGCCAACATATTACTGTATTAACCTAACCCATAACTGAACGGGACAAGAAAAATCCCAGAATGATCAATCCAACATTTCCACAGTAACCTCACATTCTAGCCTTCTAGCATATGTGAATGATAACCACCTGAAACATGGACCAAGATCTTAACCTCTTATGGTTTTAACTGGTCGGAGTGTGGAGTCCATTCAAAATTGAAAATGTTTACATATAGTCTATAGAATTTGATTTTGTTGTTCAAAAAAAAGTCTATAGAATTTGAGAAATACAAAGGTTTGGTAGGAAAGTTGGACTTGCAATCATATAATTTGAGTATTTGGTTCTGTGGTTGATTTTTTTTTTTTTTGAGTATTTGGGTCATGCGGTTGACGTTGTAACGTGTTGAAGAAAGCCTGTTAATTTTCTTCTAATATTCTCCAACACATGGTCTCCATCCACTCCATTCCTTTCTTCTTTCCCCCTCTCTTTTTATGCATCTCTCTCGTATAATTTATCTACACATCTACATTTTAATCACTATGCCATGTGCAATTATTTTTATACGTTTGTTTTTGTTACAAAATACATAAGAAATGTTGAAGTAGAAGCCCTTACTTGGATGGTTTACATTGAGGTTTATCTCCAGTGGAATCAGGTTCCTTATTAAACCACCATATCAAATACCTTTCCTTTCCCCTCTTTCTTCCATATACTCATCTTCTCTAAAACCCCTACATCATTGTCTCTTTTTGTATATATAACACACTTACAAACACACACCAATTCTTATTAGACCCTACATTCTAAACACAATCTTCCAACCCAAATCTCAAAATTACAAAGAAATGGGTCGTCATGATACATACTTCTTCTGCCTATCCATATTGTTACTTCACAACACATTGACGAATGTCGACGCCTTGGCATGTAACTGGGGGACACAAGCGAGCCATCCTATTCCGCCAAACATAGTAGTAAAGCTCCTCAGGGACAACGGGTTCAACAAGGTCAAGCTATTTGAAGCTGACCCTGGTGCACTTAGAGCCCTTGGTAAATCCGGTATTCAAGTCATGGTTGGTATCCCCAACGATCTCTTAGCAACTATGGCATCTACCGTTACCGCCGCCGAGCTTTGGGTTCAACAAAACGTCTCTCAATACATCTCTAAATATGGAACCGACATAAGGTAAATTGCAACGCAGTTCAAGAAACCAATCTCATATCTTAAACAAAACACATGCTTAAGTTTCTAAGATTAGTTTAATAAAGCTCCAAAGACATGTTTAAATTTTTTTAATTGTTAATATAATTTGATCAGACATGTAGCCGTGGGGAACGAGCCATTCTTGAAGACATACAAGGACAGGTTCGTCCACTCAACGTACCCGGCGCTACAGAACGTTCAAGCAGCTCTAGTGAAAGCTGGTCTTGGTCGGCAAGTCAAAGTCACGGTGCCTCTTAACGCCGACGTCTACGAGTCCGGCGACGGTCTCCCTTCCTCCGGCGACTTCCGTTCCGACATCAAAACACTAATGGTCTCCATCGTCCGGTTCCTTGCTGACTCCGTCTCGCCCATTACTTTCAACATCTACCCTTTCCTCTCTCTCAACGCCGATCCCAACTTCCCCCGCGAGTACGCCTTCTTCCCCGGCGGCGGTTCCGCAGCCGGAGGAGCTAAGCCTGTCGTCGACGGATCTATCTCTTACACGAACGTCTTCGACGCGAACTTCGACACTCTTGTCTCGGCGCTGGAGAAAAACGGCTTCGACGCGAACAAGGTGGAGATCATCGTCGGAGAAGTCGGGTGGCCCACCGACGGCGATGTAAACGCGACTCCGGCGATGGCTCAGAGGTTCAACCAGGGGCTGCTCAACCGCATCGTGAAAGGACAAGGTACGCCTCGCCGGAAAACGGCGCCGGAAGTTTACATATTCTCTCTAGTCGACGAAGACGTCAAGAGCGTCGACCCGGGGAAGTTCGAGCGTCACTGGGGAATATTCTCTTACGACGGCACCGTTAAGTACCCTCTCAGCCTCGGTAACGGACGTCAGTTAGTTCCCGCGAAGGGCGTTCGTTACCAGGCACGTGAGTGGTGCGTGCTCTCTCCTCAGGCGGCTGCGGGGAACAACGGTGGGGCGTCTGCTGATTACGCTTGCCAGCTGGCGGATTGCACTTCTCTTGGGCCGGGCTCATCTTGCGCGGCCTTGGATCCAGCCGCGAACGCGTCTTACGCGTTTAATATGTATTTTCAGAAGATGGATCATCGACGTGGCTCTTGCGTGTTCGACAATCTAGGGTTTGTTACTAAGATTGACCCGTCGCGTGGTTCGTGTAGGTTTCCTATTGAGATTGATACGAGTAGACATGAGACTTTGCGTCCTCCGCCGAGGAGTTCTGGTGCGACGGAGATGAAGTGGAGGACGGTGGCGGCGGCAGCGATGGCGGTGGGATGGGCGGTGTTTAATTGATTCTTTGGGGCTTCTTGTCGTAATTATTTTTATTCTTTTTATTACATATCTTTGTAACTACAACAGTCGATAAATGGACATACATTATAACCATAATCTACGATGTCTTTATTTTTATTTTTATTTTCATTTTTACGATGTCTTAACATACAATGGCCACAGCACTATTATTAACGACACTGGTTGGTGTGACGTGTGAGAGAAGTATGAGTTCGTATGTTAGTTAGAAATTGCTGGAGAGAAAACCTTAGACATAAAGATAAACTAACAAATGTATTTATGATTATCACTCTCCTTATAATTAATTAACTGAAGGTAACTTAATTCAACAGAGTTGTTGCAGCTAACAACAATATAAAATCGAATGATACCAAAATGGATTACATGGGATGCAACAACATTTTTTGGGTTAAAGGATGCCACGCCATTTTCTTACCAAATAGAATTGATTTTGTGTATGTGTGATCGATCCACCCTGAAACCTAATTTGTGTAAATGTGAGTTGTAATTCTGTCTTGCTAATCTGTAAATCAAAATGGGTCCATAGCTCAGTGGTAGAGCAATTGACTGCAGATCAATAGGTCACCGGTTCGAACCCGGTTGGGCCCTCATTTTTTTGCATTTTAAAGAGTATCAATAAATAAGATTCTATAAGAGTTTCAACTAAATAGTCAATTAGCAGTTAGCAATAGTTGTCAACTTACCTTAGCTTCCATTTTTCATCGTTTCAGCTTATAAATGTTTTCAATAATTGTTTGAGATAATATATAACTAACTAAACACGAATAATTTGGGTTACCTGTATCAGAAAATTGATGTTGAGTCAAGTTGTCCAACAAAGAAAAAGATGATTTATCCTTTAAAAAAAACAAACTACAAGAGTGAGAGTTCATTATCCCATCAAAGCCACTCAAGTCTCGATCTACTCTATGAAAAAAATGGTAGACCGCTAAACTAACTCACCAGACACTCACCTCATCAGCTAAAACCCCCTCTATAAATTAATGCTAATCTCCTAGTCATTTGGATATCATAAACATTCCCTCATACACTAACCAAGAAAATAAAATAAAGAGTCAACTTTTATAATAAAAATGGGTATTACTGATATGGTTTTATTTGGGTTATTATTGGTCAATGCTCTTCTACCTGTTGATGCCTCAGGACGTATGCCATTTACTTACCGAAATCAATTGCAAAGGCTTTGTAGCTCCACTGAATACACCTCTCTTTGTGTCCAAACCTTACGAGAGTTTCGACATGGATCTCCTACAAGTCTCGACTTTGTGTCTTTTCTTGTCAACAAGACGATGTCTGGTTCCAGTAACCTTATTCCTCCTCTCTCCTCTTCTATGGCTTCCTATGAAGTCATTTCTCTAGACGATTCCACAAATACGTTGCCTTCACCTTCGGTTGCAGGTACACAACAAAACTAACACCGTTTCTTCACAATGATGATTATATCCTCTTCTATTCGTTATACACAATCAAATGACACAAGAAAGTAAATTATCAACACATGATTAATTCTCTAATTGATGCTTTACGGCCATTTAAAGTTGTGTCTTTCACTTTTGATTTACTACTTTCAATCTATCATAGATATGATTTTGTATATTACATGCGAATATTGTAGTGCAAATAAATTATCTACTCGGTCACTACAATAATTTTCTGAAAAGCATTTCTCTTATCTCCACCAAAGCTACCTAATAATTTTGACAAATCATGCTAGTATAAATTTTATAAAATAAAAGAAAAATACCATGAATCTAAGGTGAAAATAATAATTATATTGTCATCAATAACTTTACAGATTCATGTGAACGGCTCATGAAAATGTCAACAAGACGACTTCAGCAAGCAATGGAAGCTCTCAACGGCTCATCGAGAAAGCGTACCACCAAACACGACGTTCAAACATGGCTCTCCGCCGCCATGACTTTCCAACAATCATGCAAAGACTCCGTCCTAGACTCTGGTGGCCACTCCTCCTCCGCCGTCAGCCACATAACACAGAAAATGGATCACCTCTCTCGACTAGTCAGCAACTCCTTGGCTCTTGTTGGCACCTTCATGGAAAATCCAAAGCCAACCGTTCTTCCACGGTGGGTCTCTGCCGGAGAACGGAAGCTTCTAGCAAGCCGCACGTCTAGAAGTAGACCACACGTCTTAGTCGCCAAAGACGGATCCGGAGATTACCGGACCGTGATGGAGGCTGTCAACGCTGCTAGTGGAAATGGCAGATTCATTATATATGTGAAAAGAGGTATTTACAAAGAGAAAGTAAGAATCGAGAAAGATGAGATCACGTTGATCGGAGAAGGAAAAGACCTGACGGTGATTGTCGGCGATGATAGCGCCGCCGGAGGAACTTCCGTGCCGGACACCGCTACGATGAGTCAGTACACATACATGCATTCATTCATTTGCATACATTAAATTTATATATTTTAAAAAAGAAAAAAATCATTAATAATTAAGTAAACTCAATTAATTTTTTACAACATACAATTTACTATTATTAAATTATATAAATTTTATAGAAAATATTAAAAAAGAATTATGAGCAATATTTTTTCCCCAAATATTTATTTTTATGTAACGGGTGTAGTTTTTTTTTTTTTGGCAACAGTAACGGGTGTAGTATATGTTACGCATATATCACAAGAGTTGACAATGTGATGCAACATTTTTGCAGCCGTTACGGGTGACGGATTCATCGCGAGGGATATAGGAATCAAGAACACGGCAGGGCCTAGAGGAAAACAAGCCATAGCATTAAGCATCACATCAGACCAGTCAGTGTTATATAGATGTAGCATCTCTGGTTATCAAGACACGCTCTACGCAGCCGCTCTACGTCAGTTCTATAGAGAATGCGATATTTATGGAACCATAGATTTCATATTTGGAAACGCTGCTGCGGTTTTCCAAAGCTGTAACCTTATCTTGCGTCGCCCTAGTGATGTCAAGGCCTACAACGTTATTCTTGCTAACGGGAGGACAGACCAGCGACAAAACACCGGATTTGCCCTCCATAGTTGTAGGATCCTTACGGACTTAGATTTTTCGGGCATGAAACATAGGTATAGTTCGTACTTGGGACGGCCGTGGAAAAAGTATTCGAGGTCTATAGTGATGGAAACTTATATTGATGATGCCATAGCGGAGGAAGGATGGGCCGGGTGGTTAAACTCTGGAGATGAAGTGCTAAAGACATTGTACTTTGGAGAGTTTAAGAACTATGGTCCTAAAGCTAGAGTTTCCAAGAGGGTTACATGGCAAGGGTTTCATGTAATTGGGTTTGAAGAGGCAAGTTATTTTAGCGTTGGTAAATTTCTTGATGGAGTTTCTTGGTTGCCCTCTACTGGAATTAGTTTCGCTTCAGGGATTTAATTAGTGAAAGAGAAAAAATGAGAGAAGACATATGATGGATGGTTTTAAGTATACGGTTAAGGATTTATACACTTTATAGATTAACATCGAATGTAAATTCAGTTTTATATGGTCATGATATTTAAAATTAAGTGAAATGTTCATGATATTTACAATTAAGTTCCAGACTATATGAAGATTTTATATCAGGGATTCAACAAGGGTGCACGGCTCACTGGTACTGGTAAAGCAACTGACTTCGAATTTACCAAATTTTTAAAAAACCTTTGTTTCAAAAAATATTTCTTTTAAAAACCTTTATTGTATTATACAGGAAAACGAAGGTGCATTTTAAAATATAATACCAGAGCATCTTTATCCTTAGTTTTTATGAAAACGAAAATAAAAATTAATATTTAATTAATATGTACGTTAGGATAGTTATACTTATACATATGCATTTTAATGTGTTTGTTTTGGGGGGGGGGGGGGGGGGGGGGGGGGGGGGGGGGGGTGGGGGGTGGGGGGGGGGGGTTTGAAGGATAATAACTTATTCTGCTCTCTCTCGTTTTTCTTATGTTTTTAGATGACGATACAATTTTTGATGATAAAAGTTGCGTTCCAAAAAAAATTCAACTTTTGATGCTACTTAACATGTAAAAACCAAAATATTCTTATTATCTCATTAAATTCATAAATAATATAGATATTCGACCAACATTCATTATGATGAATTTTTAGGCGCACAACAACAAAGATGTACGGCAGAGTGAGCAAAAGGATCTCGCACACATAAACCAATAGTTCCCAGTGGGAAACGAGGCGGTCCGCATGGAATTTTACACTCTTCGCTAGTATTGCACCCACCTCTAAATTTACATTCGTCAGGAGGGTTGCCTTTTCCTTCTATCTTCAATACTATAAATTAACCCAAAAAAACGACAATGATTATAAGTTTATTACAAGTTTCTAAGAAATTATGTATTGTTCTACAGAACATTGTCTACTAATTAATTTTGTTATAATTAGTTACAAACGTAAATTTCGTCAAACATGTGTTGCAAAAATTCCAAATGAAAACAAGTTTTATAAATAACTTAACAAGAGAGAGAAATAAAGAAGTATTTACTTTTTGATTGGGAAACAAATAGCAAAGAACATAAGATGAGAAGTGTTGCAAGTTGGGACTTTGACAAAGCCATCGCTTGAATAATATTTTGATAATTAAAGTTTGTTTTGCTTGGTCTAAAAATAATTAAAAGGGGAACATGCGTATATATAACAAATGGAATAGTCAAATCTCTAATACATGATTATTTTTGTCAAATACCAAAATAGGAAATTATTTAATGGGTTGAGATTTGGTAACAGAGACATTCAATGAATAAGTTTGGTAAAATGTGTAAAGATAAAATTATACTTATTTGTAACTGTAAAATTATAAACTTACCTTGAAAATTATATATATGGTAAAGTCCACCAGGGTTTTGAATTTGAAGTTAAGGCAATAACAAATGAAGTTAAGGCAAAAACAAATAAGAGGAAATTTTTTTTAAAAAACTTCAATGTGGATAACAAGAGAAGTTGAACCAAAAGGTAAATCATCAACATGTACAAATTAAAAACTTAATATGCAAATAACTATGATTAGATCTCAACATCTTCTATAGGTAATATATTTATGTATATGGTTTTAAGAAGTATACTAATACTAATTTAATAACTGAAGATTACTTGCAATATTATTCTAAACATTGATTAAAATAAGAAGCCTTTAAAAAAGCAAGCAAAATCAAGTGGGAATATTAGAATAATAATCCTTATCTATAGTAAAATTTTAGAAGTAAATTTGTTGATTTGTCATCTTCTCCATAATTTTAGGATAAGTCATTAGTTTAATTAATATTATTTAATATTTTATTTATATATGTATATATTTATCATGAAATTTAAGATAATTAATAAACAAATATTAACTAATTCTACCAATATGCATATACTATTATTTTCTAAACAGTATTTTAATATATATACTATCATGATATTTAGTATATTTTATTAATAAATAGATATTATCATATTAACAATAGATATTAAACAAATTCTACTGATAATAGTATCATAATTATGTTTATCTTATATTTAGTTATGATTTTAATGATTAATATTATAGCAGTTTCTCCGATTCTTATTAAAAATATTGATCCAAATACATATTATTGCAAAATTAAATTTAAGATTAAAGGTAAAGCATCATTAGAAATATCGTAAAATATAAAATGTATTCTTATGTTAAATATTTTATATATTTTGAATATTAAAAAATTATATTCCTAACCTAAAATAAATTAATATTTGAACATGACGAACATAAAATTATATTTTGATTCCTAAAATCACAAATGTTATCAAAACAATATACTTAAAACTAAAATAATAAATATTATATAAACGATAAAATAAAAATTAACCCAAAAATATTAAAAATATGGAAGAATGAAAAACTAGGATAAAAACATTAAATAACATTACAATTGACAAATAATAAACATAATATAAATATAATCTAAGAGAATATAGAGATAATGTTTTATAATTTATTTATTTTGTGTTTTTGTCTAACTGTTTTTAAAATATAAATTATAAAAAAATATATAATATTTACTGGCTATTGTTATTCTGTTGATGTTTATGTATTGTGATTGTTTATAATCTTTTCAATGCCAGTGAACTTTTTTAAGTCTGCAAATATAATAAGTGTTTAGTTTCAATTCTAAGAATGATTTTATTATTACTATTTTCTGATTCAATATCTACATCCCATAAATAAATATAAAACATTAAAATAAATATCTAATTTAATAATTTGAAATTTGTATAAAATAAACATTAAAATTAAAATTCATTAGGTATATATATTAATCCAAATAAGATACGAGCCATCAATTAGTTCAGCGTTTCAGTTATTGTATTTTTTTCCCACATTCTAAATTTTTTGAATGACATTTATACTAATCTGTTTATTAATGAATTGTCTTCTCACTCGTCATATATATATATATATATATATGTATTCAACCTTCAATATTTTTTGTTTTATTCAACATTGGAAAAATGAGAAGTGATTTTGCTGAAAAATGAGTACTAGATAATTGACTAAACATGTGAGGTTTTAGAAAAACTGAGGACAACTAATATGAAACTTAAGTATTTAAAAACATGATGGGTCCATAGCTCAGTGGTAGAGCAATTGACTGCAGATCAATAGGTCACCGGTTCGAACCCGGTTGGGCCCTGCTCTTTTAAATATTAAAATAAAATATTATTATTTGTTGTTTTTTTAGAGTATAACTCATGGGTCAAGTTAGTTAGGGGATAAAAGAACGGTGGGCTAGTAAGGCCCAAGAAGGATAAGCTGATTCTAACGTAATCAAGATCTGTAGAAGAAGCCTTTAACCCCCATCGTCTTATTAAATGTTAGTGGCGCTTCTTTCAAGTCTTGTTAAAAACTGCTTTGTACGTAGTAGGTTTATGAAAGTTGCTAGCTTTTTTTTTTGCGTACACAAAGCCTCGTGTGTAAAAGCAATATTAATATTGTAGTCACTATTCACACTAAAAAAATGAGTAATTACTATAGCAATAATTTAGATCATCTAAGCTGTCAATGTTGCGTATAAATGTGCATATTATAGGGCACCAATCAAGCATTTGTTCAATATACAGTATTTATTTTATTCCTAACCAAAACGTCTTGTGGTGCTAGCGGCACCGTTCTTAGTTAATTCATATTAAACCGAACACGCTAAGCCCAACAAAAAGAAAAGATAACAATCCTTTACATCATATAGTCAAATGTTTTAATCCGGTCAGAACGTGGGTTTACATGTCCTTTTTTTTCTAAATTATACAGAGGTATCCTGACCTACAGAAGTGATCCATACTAGTCACGTGTTTCTACGTGTCGGTCATCTGTCTTTGACGATGCTGAAATGTTAATTATTCAGTGCAGTGCCGTCCCGTAGTCGAGAGTGGCCTAAAGCAAAAAAAAAATTGTGCGGCTTTTTACGTAAGATACGAACGTAGTACCACAAACAATACAAAAAAGCTTAAAATAATAATAAATATAGTTAGCATAAGAAGTAGGTTGAATAAGATAAAATTGAATCAGGATGTGATAAAAGTCAAACGAGGTACCAATTTGTCCAAAAAAATATATGAAATATGGGGCCTTATTTTTACTATATAAAATGTGGCCTCAAGCAAGTGCTTCACCTGCCTTATGGCAGGGACGGGCCTGATTCAGTGGCGGGAACTCGAATTCAGGTGGCAGTACTCACAGCTGTAAGCTCTTTACCACTAAAGCTAGAAACCCCAGTTGTTTGCATGTCCTTTTACCATCACTATTGTTTTTCATTTCTTTCAAAAATGTGTTGGCGTCAGCATCTCTCTGATAATCTAATCTAATCTAATCTAAACATGTTTAACTTTGCCAAAATGAGTCACTAATGATTTGGTTAAGAAAATCAGGATGTCAATAAATATTAAAAAAAGAAGAAGGAAAGAGTGATAACTTGAGGAAAGTGTAGCCATTCCATATTAAGAGCCGAGACAGCTGTAGGTTATAGCATCGTCACGGGCTATTATTTAATTATCTTATTAGAAAATTGTGGCTTTCTCTCTTCTCGATCCAAATCTTCTCCTCCCTTCTCTCTCTCTGTCTGACACAGAAACAAAAGAAAAACAGCTGAAACATATCATCACATCATCTCTCGCTGCTTCAAATGAATCCCAATTCGTCATCTTTATTCCGTTTCCACCTTCTAATTTTCGGAACATGAGCTTTCCTTCTCCCCTTTTGCTCGAGCTTTCTAGTATATTGATCTCCTTCTTCGTCTCTGTTCCCTAAAGTCGCATCCTTTCGGTTCGAGAGCAGCACCACCAGAAAAAGAATCAATCTTTCTTTAGATTGTTTGCAAAGAGTGAGTGAAAAGTAACGAGCTTTGGCTCTCTTCTTTGTCAATGGAGAATGGAGGCTCTCCCCTTCTTGGCTCTATGCAAGAGTTCAAACTCTTTGAGACTCAATCGGTAAACTACACACACAGCTTCCACCTTGAGTCTCCCCTTCTTGCAAAATGATATCTTTTTCTTTTTTTGTGGCTTTCAGAACTTTTACATGATTGGTTGGAATGGTAGTGGAGTGTATAGAGTACTCAAGATAGACCGCCTTGATGCGTCTGAGCTTAACGTCAGTGAGGATTCTACTGCTTATACGAAAAAAGAATGCTACGAGTTGCTTAAACGGATACACGAAGGAAACAAAGCCACTGGGGGGCTTAAACTTGTCACTCTCTGTTATGGCATCATTGGTTTGTGTTTTTTTTTATGTTGATGATTTTACTATTACAGCTTCTTCTCATTTTTTTTTTTTAACATTTTGTGTGGTCTCAGGGTTTATTAAGTTTTTGGGACCCTACTACATGCTGGTTATAACTGAGAGAAGAGAGATAGGTGAAATTTGTGGTCACAACTCACAGGGTTTATGAAGTGTCCAAGAGTGAGATCATCTCATTGCAAAATTCTAGTGTCCTTTGCAACATTGTAAATTCAAGAGACGAGAACAGGTATCTTTTGTTTCATTATGCCTTTCTTTGTTGTTTCAAGTCCATTGTTGAACAAAAGTTGTGTGTGTGTGTTTTGGTGAAAATAGAGAATGCACGTCTAAACACTTGCGTTTATTTATCTGTTGTTGGTTAACAGGTACAAGAGGCTCCTTTCTGTAGTGGACCTCACAAAGGACTTCTTTTTCAGCTATTCTTACAACATAATGCGAAGTTTCCAGAAGAATATGTGCGACCATGAGAGTGGTGGTACCACCCTCTATAAGAAAATGTTTGTGTGGAACGAGTTCCTGACTCGTGGAATTCGACATAATCTTCGGAATACCGTCTGGACTGTTGCATTGGTGTATGGTTTTTTTAAGCAGGTGAAATACATGAGCATCTTTATTTTCAGATACCTTCATAGTTTCACAGTGCTGTTTAGATTCATCGGTACTGAAACTGGATTATGTTATGCATGTAGACAACTCTTTCTGAGGCTGGAAGGAATTTCAAACTCACTCTTGTTGCTAGGCGTTCCCGTCATAATGCTGGAACAAGGTATCCGCTTTCATCACTTCCTAGTTTCGTGCTCTTTGGTAAACATGACTGTTACAACTTCAAATAATGGCCACATTGTTAATCACAGAAGAATACATGCGCAAGCATTGTTCAATATTTCTCCATATCTTGGGTTCTTTCCAACATTATGAGATTTATAGTATACATATGTACTTATTACGACTTGTGGTAGTTATTATGCTTCTTTTCTTATAAACCCCCTTATGATTTTAGGTACTTGAAACGAGGAATAAACGAAAGTGGCAATGTTGCTAATGATGTCGAAACAGAGCAGATACTGTCTGAGGACGTTCCTGAAGACCATCCCATGCAAATAAGTTCTGTTGTGCAGAATCGTGGCTCAATCCCTCTATTTTGGTCACAGGAGACTTCACGGATGAATCTTAAGCCGGATATAGTATGTAAGTGTTATCATACTGCCTGGTCCCTTCTCTCTCTCTCTCCCCTCTTTTTGAATACCTCAGTGTCATATCCAGTGTCAAAAAGGGACCTGATCTATGAGGCAACTAGACTTCATTTTGAGAACCTTGCAGAGCGATATGGAATCCCCATCATTATTCTGAACTTGATCAAGGTGAGTTTCCTATTCAAGCTTGCTTTCACTTTCTTATCATCTTTCATGTCTTAATCATTTCAGCCTATTCAAGTGGTGCTTCTTCTTGCACCTTAATCTACTTAAAATATCAACGAATAGAACTAGTGTGTGTGCATTGTCATTTTGATACTCTCACACCTCAAAGCTTTCACTGATTTTTTTCTGTTGCTTTGGACAATCAATAGACAAAAGAGAGGAGACCCAGGGAGTCAATTCTCCGGGCAGAGTTTGCCAATGCAATTGATTTTATAAACAAAGATCTACCTGAAGAAAATCGTCTAAGATTCCTCCACTGGGACTTGCACAAACATTTTCAAAGGTGTCCTTTTAAATTTGAGTTCAAGCTGCTTCAAATAATGTATTTGATAAACATATCTTTCGATAAAACCTGTATTCTCTTTTCTTTGTCTTTATTTCAGCAAAACAGCAAATGTCTTGACACTTCTTGGCAAAGTGGCTGTATGTGCTTTGATGCTAACAGGTTTCTTTTGTCATCAAGTTACCCCAGCAATGATGCTCGAGGGTTGTAGGAGCTCGTCTTCTTCAGAGTAAGCCTTTTTGCTTGAGCTTCTGTAACTTAATTGTTCATCTTATAAATTTTCCCCCAATATATATTTCACAATTGGTTTTTATTACGATCCTTGTAAAAGTAGTTCATGGAATCATTCTTCTAGTTTAGTAGTCTTTTCCTACTTATTTTCCTGCAAATATGAGAACTCATTGTCATAAACTTTCCGTATTTTTGTTACCGTTTGAAAATGGGTATAGCATTCAACTATAACTTTGTGGAAAATCCTTTAAACAAAAAGTTCTAGAAAAGTTATTTTCCAGGCAACTGTATCTGAAAGTCTTACAGTACTGATATCTTAAAATTGCAGTGCCGAAATGTCTCCACATAATAGCTCTGATGATGATAGTGGAGAATGCGACTCTGTAGAGAAGAATTTTCGCCCTAGTAAGAATGTTGCTAGTGGCGATTATGATAACAAGCCTGGCAGGCTCCAGAGGGGGGTGCTGAGGACCAATTGCATAGATTGTCTTGACCGTACAAATGTTGCACAGTATGCATATGGTTGGGCTGCTCTAGGTCAACAGCTTCATGCATTGGGAATTAGAGATGCTACAACAATAGAACTTGATGATCCCTTGTCAAGTTCATTAATGGCTTTATATGAGAGAATGGGAGACACACTAGCTTATCAATATGGTGGATCTGCAGCCCACAATAAGGTAAACATTTTTTTCTCCTTGTCCAAGTCCTGACAGAGCCTCAGATTCATTTGTTCATTTATACTGACTAAGTTACCATTATGCTCGCTATTGTTTGGATACACTTTCTCGATGCTTATAATTTCTGGTGTGCTATAGGTTTTCAGTGAGAGGAGAGGCCAGTGGAGAGCAGCAACCCAGTCACAAGAGTTCTTGAGGACTCTGCAACGCTACTATAATAACACATATATGGATGCGGATAAACAAGATGCCATTAATATGTAAACTACTCTCTGTCACCCTCTCTCTCTCTCTCATATAAACATGTTACGCCATGATATCTCAAAGTCTTACAGAAATTCTTGGGCCTTTGTGACTTCCTATATTCAGATTTCTAGGTACTTTCCAGCCTGAACAAGGTAAGCAGGCGGTTTGGGAGTTGCGGTCAGATTCCCACTCAAATGGACAAAATGTAGAAATAAGCATGGGGGAAGATGAAAGGTAGGTTTCTGTGACTACAGCCATGTAGGTATATGTATATAGAACCTGAATCTGCTCTGTTATTTAGTAGATGAATATTCCATCGAACAAAATATTTTTGACTGTGTTACACTACATCTCTGATCACAGCTCTTTATACTATGTTTCCAGGTTTCTTGTGAAGAGGTGCTTATCAGACGGGAATATTCTCCATGAAAGTCGCACACCGATGTCTGCGATGAGTAGCAAGCATGAAAGCATATCACGTAAAGGCTTCGAATCGTCGTCACACCAGGTGACTCATATAATTTCAGAGTCATCACCAGACATGCCAGCTGCTGGTTATGTAGCATTATCGAGGTCTGTTTAATTCTTTTACATTTTCTTCTTAATTCTGATTATAGCTAAATAAAATATGTACTGCTGTTTCCTTTAGCTTGACTTGAGTGACTATGTATGCATTATAATTTTGATGGGTGCAGCATTATTGTACATGTCTTTCTGCATGTAGTCAAAGAATTTGTGTGCGCTAGTACATAGTGACACTTGTCTCTCGTTGGTCTGAATCTTCAGCTGTAACATCTTTGCAGGTGTACTCCGTCAATGCCTAGCACATATTTTTTTGGAGATGCGCGAAAGGTTCAACATAATGGTAGTAACTCCAATTACTTGTCCGAACAGGAAGACATGTCTACTGTCTCAAATTTTGTTGATGTCGAATGGCTTTCTTCATCAGAAAATTTATGCGAGAACGATCAGTTGAACAGGTATGTGTACTGTGCATTAAAGAGATCAATGTATGATTATAAGCAATCGATGGAGAAATCAGATCTCGTTATATAGAAGCTTAAATTTTTCTATATCTATAGCATCGTATTGGCCATATTCGTAAAAATCCATGTCAGTAATTTTACATATCCAAGGGGTTTTTTTATCATTGATGACTATATTATATTGCCTATTACTTATGAATGATCAACAGTTTTTTGAAATCACATTGCTGTTTTGGTAGGCCGTCATTGCTTTCAAGCTATTCAACAGCAGAAATGTCGTCATCAGAGAATATCATCAGTGAAGCAAAACAGCCAGCGCCAGCTATGAGCGAGAGTGGATCAAGCAGCAGAAAGGTCAGTATCTTCCCATTTCTACTCTACATATCTTCTAGCGAGTTTTGTACATTGAGAGTTGGTGTTTCTTGATTCTGAGTTCTAGCTCTAATATGATATCTTCTCTGAAACTTGGATGAACCATTGGCTAAAATTGGAATAGAAGTTAAAAGTCTTGAACGAGCTCGAAGTGGAAGTAGCTGCTAATAGGATTTTAACAAGCAGATGATATCAAAAAAAAAAAAAAAAACTGAACCTGTCACAAGTAGATAGTTATGCCGACTATCTTATGTTTTACAAAGTTTATATTCCTCTGTTTTAAACTTAAAATAGCATGAAATGGTTAGAGTCGTAGCCAATCTGTTAGTTAATGATAATAAATTGTCTAGTGAAGTTCTCCCAGCAGGGTGATTCATACGGTAGTGTATTGTATCATACATCCCACATACTCACTTGAAACTTCACATTTCCTTTGGCAGGGAAAGGAACCTATGGAAGCGGAACCGTCTGCACACACAAAGACTTGCGATGATTTTACAGATAGCTTTAAACAATGGGTAGCATACGGAGAAGCACTCTGCCATTGAAGCTCTCTCAACTTTCCATTTCCAACAAGAACTTACTTTACCTTTACCTTTTACTTCACCAACTTATGGTCTTGTCACTTGTGGACATTTGGGTATTACGGTGCAAGCATGGAGAATGGACTATTAGAGAGGGATTCACAGTGCCACGTTTTGAAACTTCAGTGATGACCAACAGTCAAAAAAGGTAACACTACAAAGAGGAGGGCAAATAATAAAATAGCTGAGAAGTTTGAGTTTGCAGTCTAGCAGAAGAATAGGGTAACATTTATCTTTGTGGCGAGAAATTTATGATAGTCTGAGACTTTTGTTAGAGAGTCCTTCATTGTTTTGGACTTTTTGGTTTGAAGTTTGCTGTAAATATATGTTTGGTATTAAATCCTTCTTGTAACTTCTTATCTTTTCCATTTGTAAAAAAAAGTGCATTATCCCAAGCATCATTTCAACTACTAGTCTACAAATGTTTAATTAAGCTCGTGTCAATTGCAACAGAATCAGTGACAATACGTCAAATATCGAATAAAAGAGCAGTTATTAATCTTTGCAAGTGGATAGGGAAGCATAGGTCAACAGAGACCAACTTGATTCTGCACGTCCTTCCTGTTTGGTATATTTGACGATGGTCGATGTCTCACATGTGTAGGACATTAATTTTGAAACTATTATTCATGATTTTGCATAAATACAGCTCGAAAAAAACAGTTTCTTATGATTTTTTTTAGACTACTGCTGTTTATCCAATGTCAAAGTATAAAAACTTTGCTAGAAAAGTTAAGAAAAAGGAGAAGCACAACATAAGTATTTTTATGATTCTGGTGGTTACATTTACAAGAAATCAGTTGCTAAATCTATTTTTTTTTTTGTTTAGTATTTTAGTTGTAGTAATAATTTTGTAATTTGCATGTATTTATATGTTGGAGGGCTTATTTTAAATTATGTCCCAGGGTCTATCAAATGTTTGTAATCAGAAGAAGGATTTACATGCCGATGTTACATAATATATGTTTGAAAACAACATTATCCAATCATCTAAGTTGGTAGAGACTGGAGGATATTATTTCTTACGATGATTACCAATTCGAAGCTTCTCTCTTTTTTATAACCCTGGTGTCAGAATTATTTCTTAATTAGTCCATAATTCATATCATATACATAATTACATGTATCTCCGCCGTGTGATTGAAACATATATTGGATTTGCAAAAAATGGTATTAAGAGATCCTTATTTAGGAATAATAATTCGGAAGAAATAGGGTTAATAATACAGGGTGAACTTTTGGGTTTCAGACTATATTCTTAATGATATATTATTTTGAATACAGGGTCCTCGCTCACCAACATAAACTTAAGGGGGGATAGAATCGGTTTATCAAGCATTTACTGTACTCTAGGTTTTGTTTTAGACGGTTCCTCAAACACATGTGTGTGCATCCCCCTTTGATTAAGGCAATCAAGAACCAAAGCTAAGTAAAAAACAATTTATAAAATATGTACTTTTAAAAGTTCAATATGTAACTACATAGTTTTGATAGTGAATATAGAAAGGTTCGCAATCTTAGTTCTTTTTTTATCAAATCAATCTTAGTTTTATATAAGTTTGATATGACAATTATATCTTTAATGAAGTTTGGGATCAAATTTGATATATTTAACTAAAAAGAGTAGATTGAAGACATTCGAAAAATAAAACAGTCAAAATTATTAAATTTATCAGAGTAAAAATTATTAAGACTAAACTTTTGATATGACTTCAGGTTATAAAAACAAGAAGAAAATTCAGGCTGAATATCGCGAACTAAATGTGCGGTCAAACAATTCTAATTCTCTCTCTCGTGTGGCGATTTCCGGCCATTTAAGTCCGGTCTGGGACTTTCCTTTTTTGGTTTATTCCTTTTTCTTTCCGGTTGGGAGAATCTAATTACCGGCCAGTTGCTACGGTGTTTATTTAGGGTACTTATTGCCCCTTTCCTATTTTTAAAATTCTCATAGCTCCAATTAATTCCTAGTTTCCTTTCTCCTTTGGAAGTTTCCATACTCTTTTCAGCGTGATTGCCAATCTTTCCTTTTCATCATGATTTCACAAAAAATCGTATCAGAATTTTGCCTTATTACTGGTAATTTCACGATTATCACGCTTGATTTGCTTCCCAAAGTCCTAACCTTGCTTCCAAGCTCCGCCGCAGTCCTTGATTGCTCTGCCGCCGTAATGGCTGATTTCTTACAAAAAGCTATTGGTGCTATGTCGATTGAAGACAGCAAAATGTAAGATATCAGCCAATAGCTTTTTGTAAGAAATCAGCCATTACGGCGGCAGAGCAATCAAGGACTGCGGCGGAGCTTGGAAGCAAGGTTAGGACTTTGGGAAGCAAATCAAGCGTGATAATCGTGAAATTACCAGTAATAAGGCAAAATTCTGATACGATTTTTTGTGAAATCATGATGAAAAGGAAAGATTGGCAATCACGCTGAAAAGAGTATGGAAACTTCCAAAGGAGAAAGGAAACTAGGAATTAATTGGAGCTATGAGAATTTTAAAAATAGGAAAGGGGCAATAAGTACCCTAAATAAACACCGTAGCAACTGGCCGGTAATTAGATTCTCCCAACCGGAAAGAAAAAGGAATAAACCAAAAAAGGAAAGTCCCAGACCGGACTTAAATGGCCGGAAATCGCCACACGAGAGAGAGAATTAGAATTGTTTGACCGCACATTTAGTTCGCGATATTCAGCCTGAATTTTCTTCTTGTTTTTATAACCTGAAGTCATATCAAAAGTTTAGTCTTAATAATTTTTACTCTGATAAATTTAATAATTTTGACTGTTTTATTTTTCGAATGTCTTCAATCTACTCTTTTTAGTTAAATATATCAAATTTGATCCCAAACTTCATTAAAGATATAATTGTCATATCAAACTTATATAAAACTAAGATTGATTTGATAAAAAAAGAACTAAGATTGCGAACCTTTCTATATTCACTATCAAAACTATGTAGTTACATATTGAACTTTTAAAAGTACATATTTTATAAATTGTTTTTTACTTAGCTTTGGTTCTTGATTGCCTTAATCAAAGGGGGATGCACACACATGTGTTTGAGGAACCGTCTAAAACAAAACCTAGAGTACAGTAAATGCTTGATAAACCGATTCTATCCCCCCTTAAGTTTATGTTGGTGAGCGAGGACCCTGTATTCAAAATAATATATCATTAAGAATATAGTCTGAAACCCAAAAGTTCACCCTGTATTATTAACCCTATTTCTTCCGAATTATTATTCCTAAATAAGGATCTCTTAATACCATTTTTTGCAAATCCAATATATGTTTCAATCACACGGCGGAGATACATGTAATTATGTATATGATATGAATTATGGACTAATTAAGAAATAATTCTGACACCAGGGTTATAAAAAAGAGAGAAGCTTCGAATTGGTAATCATCGTAAGAAATAATATCCTCCAGTCTCTACCAACTTAGATGATTGGATAATGTTGTTTTCAAACATATATTATGTAACATCGGCATGTAAATCCTTCTTCTGATTACAAACATTTGATAGACCCTGGGACATAATTTAAAATAAGCCCTCCAACATATAAATACATGCAAATTACAAAATTATTACTACAACTAAAATACTAAACAAAAAAAAAAATAGATTTAGCAACTGATTTCTTGTAAATGTAACCACCAGAATCATAAAAATACTTATGTTGTGCTTCTCCTTTTTCTTAACTTTTCTAGCAAAGTTTTTATACTTTGACATTGGATAAACAGCAGTAGTCTAAAAAAAATCATAAGAAACTGTTTTTTTCGAGCTGTATTTATGCAAAATCATGAATAATAGTTTCAAAATTAATGTCCTACACATGTGAGACATCGACCATCGTCAAATATACCAAACAGGAAGGACGTGCAGAATCAAGTTGGTCTCTGTTGACCTATGCTTCCCTATCCACTTGCAAAGATTAATAACTGCTCTTTTATTCGATATTTGACGTATTGTCACTGATTCTGTTGCAATTGACACGAGCTTAATTAAACATTTGTAGACTAGTAGTTGAAATGATGCTTGGGATAATGCACTTTTTTTTACAAATGGAAAAGATAAGAAGTTACAAGAAGGATTTAATACCAAACATATATTTACAGCAAACTTCAAACCAAAAAGTCCAAAACAATGAAGGACTCTCTAACAAAAGTCTCAGACTATCATAAATTTCTCGCCACAAAGATAAATGTTACCCTATTCTTCTGCTAGACTGCAAACTCAAACTTCTCAGCTATTTTATTATTTGCCCTCCTCTTTGTAGTGTTACCTTTTTTGACTGTTGGTCATCACTGAAGTTTCAAAACGTGGCACTGTGAATCCCTCTCTAATAGTCCATTCTCCATGCTTGCACCGTAATACCCAAATGTCCACAAGTGACAAGACCATAAGTTGGTGAAGTAAAAGGTAAAGGTAAAGTAAGTTCTTGTTGGAAATGGAAAGTTGAGAGAGCTTCAATGGCAGAGTGCTTCTCCGTATGCTACCCATTGTTTAAAGCTATCTGTAAAATCATCGCAAGTCTTTGTGTGTGCAGACGGTTCCGCTTCCATAGGTTCCTTTCCCTGCCAAAGGAAATGTGAAGTTTCAAGTGAGTATGTGGGATGTATGATACAATACACTACCGTATGAATCACCCTGCTGGGAGAACTTCACTAGACAATTTATTATCATTAACTAACAGATTGGCTACGACTCTAACCATTTCATGCTATTTTAAGTTTAAAACAGAGGAATATAAACTTTGTAAAACATAAGATAGTCGGCATAACTATCTACTTGTGACAGGTTCAGTTTTTTTTTTTTTTTTTGATATCATCTGCTTGTTAAAATCCTATTAGCAGCTACTTCCACTTCGAGCTCGTTCAAGACTTTTAACTTCTATTCCAATTTTAGCCAATGGTTCATCCAAGTTTCAGAGAAGATATCATATTAGAGCTAGAACTCAGAATCAAGAAACACCAACTCTCAATGTACAAAACTCGCTAGAAGATATGTAGAGTAGAAATGGGAAGATACTGACCTTTCTGCTGCTTGATCCACTCTCGCTCATAGCTGGCGCTGGCTGTTTTGCTTCACTGATGATATTCTCTGATGACGACATTTCTGCTGTTGAATAGCTTGAAAGCAATGACGGCCTACCAAAACAGCAATGTGATTTCAAAAAACTGTTGATCATTCATAAGTAATAGGCAATATAATATAGTCATCAATGATAAAAAAACCCCTTGGATATGTAAAATTACTGACATGGATTTTTACGAATATGGCCAATACGATGCTATAGATATAGAAAAATTTAAGCTTCTATATAACGAGATCTGATTTCTCCATCGATTGCTTATAATCATACATTGATCTCTTTAATGCACAGTACACATACCTGTTCAACTGATCGTTCTCGCATAAATTTTCTGATGAAGAAAGCCATTCGACATCAACAAAATTTGAGACAGTAGACATGTCTTCCTGTTCGGACAAGTAATTGGAGTTACTACCATTATGTTGAACCTTTCGCGCATCTCCAAAAAAATATGTGCTAGGCATTGACGGAGTACACCTGCAAAGATGTTACAGCTGAAGATTCAGACCAACGAGAGACAAGTGTCACTATGTACTAGCGCACACAAATTCTTTGACTACATGCAGAAAGACATGTACAATAATGCTGCACCCATCAAAATTATAATGCATACATAGTCACTCAAGTCAAGCTAAAGGAAACAGCAGTACATATTTTATTTAGCTATAATCAGAATTAAGAAGAAAATGTAAAAGAATTAAACAGACCTCGATAATGCTACATAACCAGCAGCTGGCATGTCTGGTGATGACTCTGAAATTATATGAGTCACCTGGTGTGACGACGATTCGAAGCCTTTACGTGATATGCTTTCATGCTTGCTACTCATCGCAGACATCGGTGTGCGACTTTCATGGAGAATATTCCCGTCTGATAAGCACCTCTTCACAAGAAACCTGGAAACATAGTATAAAGAGCTGTGATCAGAGATGTAGTGTAACACAGTCAAAAATATTTTGTTCGATGGAATATTCATCTACTAAATAACAGAGCAGATTCAGGTTCTATATACATATACCTACATGGCTGTAGTCACAGAAACCTACCTTTCATCTTCCCCCATGCTTATTTCTACATTTTGTCCATTTGAGTGGGAATCTGACCGCAACTCCCAAACCGCCTGCTTACCTTGTTCAGGCTGGAAAGTACCTAGAAATCTGAATATAGGAAGTCACAAAGGCCCAAGAATTTCTGTAAGACTTTGAGATATCATGGCGTAACATGTTTATATGAGAGAGAGAGAGAGGGTGACAGAGAGTAGTTTACATATTAATGGCATCTTGTTTATCCGCATCCATATATGTGTTATTATAGTAGCGTTGCAGAGTCCTCAAGAACTCTTGTGACTGGGTTGCTGCTCTCCACTGGCCTCTCCTCTCACTGAAAACCTATAGCACACCAGAAATTATAAGCATCGAGAAAGTGTATCCAAACAATAGCGAGCATAATGGTAACTTAGTCAGTATAAATGAACAAATGAATCTGAGGCTCTGTCAGGACTTGGACAAGGAGAAAAAAATGTTTACCTTATTGTGGGCTGCAGATCCACCATATTGATAAGCTAGTGTGTCTCCCATTCTCTCATATAAAGCCATTAATGAACTTGACAAGGGATCATCAAGTTCTATTGTTGTAGCATCTCTAATTCCCAATGCATGAAGCTGTTGACCTAGAGCAGCCCAACCATATGCATACTGTGCAACATTTGTACGGTCAAGACAATCTATGCAATTGGTCCTCAGCACCCCCCTCTGGAGCCTGCCAGGCTTGTTATCATAATCGCCCCCCTCTGGAAGACATATATTCACCATGACTATTGCCGAAAAGAAAAAAAATTAATTCGCTCAAACGGTTGAAACCAGAGGCTAGAGCAAAAGTTAGTTTTGCAAATCTGGCCTGTAAACGCACGGTTGCAGGAGTTTACGGATGCATGTGATTGCGATCGTAAGTTATCAAGCTACTTGTATAATTGGTACAACAGTTAGAAATTGATGTGTTTGTGAGATATTTATAACCGGTTAACTATCAAATACAACAACATTTAAATAAATTAACAATATTAACATTTTATATAATTATAAAAATAATAAAAATCATATTATTATAAATAACATAGTATATATTTATAAAATCATATTATTATAAATAATAAAGTATATATTTATAAAATAATATTCTTTTAATTTTAAAAACAAATATTTGTGGATTTATTTATACATGTGTATATATATTAATTTCTAAAATTATAGCATTTTTTATTTTAAGGTTTTATAGTATAAATTAAAATATAATATATATTAGCATTTCTATTATTTAAATTTTCAAAATAATTAATATTATAGTTTTGTATTATATAGTTTCTTAAAAAAAAATTATTTATTCCCCCGTAATTATCCACAACTCACTACAAAAAAAATGATGAATTGTATCACTTAATTTGTGTCACAAAATTAAATGATACTATTTTGAATCATTTATTTATAAATGAAACAGAAATAAATAATTTAGCATTACTTATAATAAATTGATGTTAATATTAACTAATTTAGCATCAGTTCAATAAATCGATATAATTTGTTCTAATTTGTATCACTTTAACGAAACTGATATTACTATATAAAGTTATATCAATTAAACAAATGATGTATTTATTTGTTTGACTAATATCATTTATTTAAATAATACAAAATTTTCATTAATAGAAAATGATGCAAATCAAAAATGTTAATACCACTAAAATAATTAGATGGATTAATCTTAATTATAAAACGAAGGTAACTGTTTTTTTTTCTGCAACTTTTACTGCTTTTCTTTACTTGTCGAAATGTCTCTAACGTTAGGTCTTTTGAATACTAGAGCTACCTTTTTCTTAGTATCTGTTTTGTGCTCAATATGCTGTTTTGTGTTTCTAGTTTTATCCTATTTTTTTTTCAAAGAACCGATGTCCGCTGATTAATCTATCCCGGATCATAATTTGAACATGTAAACTGATGAGCGTGAAGGAACTTGAAACGCACTTGAACCACTGATCATTTGTATTGCACTTTGATTTATTTCCAGTTACATAATATATAGATATAATCACGATTAACAACTTCCTAGTTAATATAGTTTCAGGAAATAAAAAAAACTACTTCCTAGTTCGTTATCTAAAAATATATAAATTTAAACCATAATATTTTCCCCCACTAACTATTAACTAGCAGTTAAGATTGTGATCACGAAATGATTTGTTTCCTGCTGAAAATCCAAAATATCTCCAAGAAATTATATATTTTGCACTATCCCACTAACCTCATTTCTTCCTTGCAACAATTTAATATCTTCTTTTAATTTGCTCTTTCTTCTTTCTTTCGATTAGTTCTGGTACTCTCTTCTTCTCTCTTGGGATTTCAATAGGATTAATGATGACAATCTTCGCTACAGTCACCTTCCACCGTAACAACCGCCACCATAATCCTTCATCCCCGTCCCCTTCCACTGCCGTCGTAGCCGTTTCTTTTAATTTGCGAATCTGTTTTTTGTGCGTATATGTTGGTGGATAATTAATGTGTTTATATATTTTTGCTATATTCTAGTAACAATGTGCATATAGGCCTCTTGGAAATAATTAAGAAACTTCCTTTTAGCTGAATGAAAAACCTTCAATTCAAAACTTATGTTGTCGATTTTAGATATTTTTCTGGTTGCTTTAGTTAATCATTATGTTGTGAAACTGTAGGAAATGGATGCTAAACCCTTGAGAGTTAATGCTGGTCCTCCTCCAACAAGGAAGAAAGATCTTTGGAGAGTAGAAGCATTCCCACATCCCCTCCTAGAATGTTTTTTATCTACTAACTAATGAAGCTAATGTAAAACGTTATGTTCATATAGTTCTCTCTGCTTAAATTCTTTGTTTGGTTCTCTTTTTGATGTTCAGAGAAGGATACAATTTAAGTTTAAATAATAAATAAGTAATTTTTTTATTTATTTTTTTTTATATTTTTCTTATTTAAAAAAATCAAATAAATATTAAATTATGAGAATTGTTTTTTACGTCAACTTTATTTATGTAAATATAAAAATTTATCATCATTTTTTTTTAAAATGACACAAATATTAGAATCATTTGTGAAATTGATATCAATTTAACGTCACTTATATAGAAGTGATAATAATATAATAAATCAGTTATCGTAAATGATACTAATAATAACATCATTTAGCAAAATTGATGCAAAAGTTAACGTCACTTTTTCATAAATGATATATACTCACATCACTTATTTAATTAATGCAAATATTCAGTATTTTTACATCAATTATTACTAAAGTGATGTCAATTATTTGCATCACCACTTTCAGAGTCATTTATTTAAATGATGCAAAACTTTTTTACATCATTTATAAATGATACAAATATATAAAATAAATGATGTAAACTAACCTTTTTTTTGTAGTGACTGCTAACTGGAATCAACTTTTGATTTTTAGAGGTTAGGAGCGGTGTTAAGCGATTTATGTTTTTTTGTGACTTTTGTAATTTGTCAAAAAACAGTTAATTCGTAGAAAATCAACAATTTTTTTTTGAATAAAAGAAAATCAACTTTACATAAGAAAAGATGGGAACTCCCTACATCAAGAAAACAAATATCAATTTGTGATCATCAAATAGAAATAGTGTAATTTCATGGAAATTAAAAAGAAATAAGGAAATCAAATAATAATACGATGAAAGCAAGTGGAAAAAAAAAGAATATAATGAAAATTAAACACATATACAGAAAGTCATGCAAAATTATACTAGTCTACAACACTCGAACGTCCTTACCACAATGTAGTTTAAAACGTTAGCAAATTTGTAAATCATTATGGAGCAATGATGTATATGGTTGACTGTGATAACAAAAACTTTTGGAGTGATGTGAGTATATAAAATGCGTGTTTCTTTTATATAAAGACCAAATAACTTTTAGCGTATGTGACATAACATTGGAGTGATGTGAGTATATAATATGCATGTTTTTGATATAAAGACCAAAAAAACTTTTAGCATATGTGACACTCGCTTTATCTTTCTAATTGATAATCATATTTTCTCGAATAAATTGCCTCCGACTCTATGAAACATAAATATCATAATTAACGTTTGCTTTTCAATTCGGTTGTAAAAATTACGAATCTACCCCTGTCGGCTTAATATAAGAACCCTAGTTCTCCCTTCTATTTTTGACATAAACATCTCTCTCCTTCTCTCCCCCACTCACCGGAAACTGACTCCGACGTACATCTCCGGCTTCACATTACAAAACCAAGTTGAAAATGATGAAAGGAGGCAACAAACTGATGAAGCTGAAATCAGTTTTGAAGAAGCTCAACTCGTTCAACACCAAGCCGAACCAACCACCGAGTACTCCAGCCTATCACGGTCGCTCCTCCTCCGTGAGTGCATTTCCCTTAGAAGACCTTCACACCGTCTACGTCGGCAGAACACGGCGTCCGTACCAGGTGAGCTCTGATGTCGTGAGCCATCCGCTCTTCCAGCAGCTAGCGGCTATGGATGGTGGATGCGGCAGCGAGGACGGTTCGATCGCCGTGTCGTGCGAGGTTGTCTTGTTTGAGCATCTCCTTTGGATGCTTGATAACGCCGACGCCGACGAGTCACGCCCAGAGTCGGTCCACGAACTCGTCGAGTTCTATGCCTGTTAACTTCTCGTATGATTAATTTAGGTGAAAATTATACTACTAATGATTTATATATGTTTGTATATTCTATACTTAATTAGTATACTTTACACACAGCCTTTTGTTAAGATCTTTCTTCTTCTTTTAAATGATACAAAAATAAATAAATAAATAAATAAATATATATATTTCAATGTGTAAAAATTGTCGTGCAATTTGTAATATAAAAATGTTGTTTTATTAAAAAAAGTTGCAATGTCAATGTAGATCAATTAATAGTCGTTCAAATCAGTTGCCGGACTCTGCAGGCGCGAAGAAGATCTAGATATAATGGTCTGATCAACGGAAATTACATTTGATTGACGCGATTTGCTCGATTTAGCTATTAAACGCTCATAATTAGTCAAGATGGATCCATATATATCCCTTTGCATGGATTACTAAGGTTTTAGCCATCTTTAAGGGATTTCAAATACAAGGAAGATTGAGAAGAACTTAATGTTTGGCCGAAGGGAATTAAGCCTAAAAGGGCAGACCATCCGAATAGGCTATTGGTACATTCAATACATCTTAAGAAAAGATATAGATATTTTCAGGCTGAATATGTGCATTAGAATGAGACTGAAAAATCATTTTAAAAGAAATAGTAAAAATTAGTTGTTAGAATGTCAGTTGGGGCGAGCAAAATTTTTAGTTGAAAATCTTTCAAATGATACAATAATCAATAAATATTTCATGTAATATGAAAAGATTGTCTTAGATTTTTTAATATATAAGAATGTACAATGTCAATACAAATCAATTAATAGATTGGATACATATGCTGGTCTGTCAAATGAGCTGACCAGACTTTGAGAGATTAGCCAGTAAGATTTTATACGTTTAACAAAATTGTTATTAATCTTTATCACAATATTTACAAAAGAACAAATATTATACAATTATATAATGAATTGTAGTATATAAATAAGTAGTTTTGGTGTAAATATTAAAACTGCGTTATCTATCTTAAAATCTCCGAAATATAAATAAGTAGTTTTTGAATATTTTAAACTCAATATAGGCTGATCAGCGCCTCCCCTCCCCCAAAATATAATTTAGATGAATGAAAAAATATATACGCAAGATCACTTCCAGTTAAATGAATGATAAAATGAATATTTTTAACTAATTAACTATTAAAAATAGATGAAAGAGGGAATTAGAACTACTCACAAAAACAAAACTCAGAAACTCACAACAGCTGCACCGTATCTGGGTTCAAATGTTTTCATAGGTTTTGTAAGAAAATATTAATTTTGTTTGGTAAAATCGTCTTTCATGAGGAATGAAAAGCTGTATATATTCTTTGTTTCTCTTAGATATCTTACATGTTGTAACACTAATTAAACATTTTCATCCCCACTAATCATTTTTATGACATTCCCCAATTTTAAAAAGTATAAAACCCAAAAGTATCATACGCCTGATTTGTCTCTAGTCTTTAATATTTGCACCAAAAAAATGATTTGTCTCTAGTCCTTACACGCCCAAGCTCATAAAAACATCATCGCGTGGCAACACTATTTTAGCCCTGAGCATCACAACAGGGTGTATGGGTGATCCAACTGATCGTGCAGTATTCATTACTCATTAGCCAACTTGGTCGACACACACAAAACGATACTGATGCAGCGCATCTTAGCATGGAGCCGTTTATGTTTTGTCCATTATTTTGGGATGTTGGTTTTTTTACTTTTTTGCTACACGAGATAATAACAACAGAGAACATAAACGTCTTAGCAAAGAAAAACAGAGAACATAAATGTACACATTTTTCGTACAATAGAGGTTATATTTTTGTTTTATCTCGCATCACTCTGACCACCGAATCCCTTCATATCTAACATAACTTAAATCCCCCTTGAAAAAAAAAATGGAGAAGAAAATGAAAACCAGGACAATAAAAAAACCTGATTTTACAATTACACCCCCAAAGTAATCACCCTAACAATTTCCATCAACATGTGATAAACAATAACAAAGGATAACAATAATCGTAATTTTAAAAAAGTTTTAAAGAGTTTTATCACTTGATTTGTATTTACTCCTCCTTCGCTTCTACTACATCCCCAGCTGCAAAAGTTAAGACAACCATTAGTGTTGGCAACAGATCTCCTGATTGATATCTCATCAGACATATCTGGAAAGATTATGGAGAGTATTAATGGGTATATAAGATTATGAGAGAAGTTGAAATAGCCCACGACCCAGCCCATTTAATACCTAGTAAGTGCAAACCCTGATTCTTTATGGTTTAACTCAGCCCTACTTCAGCATGACATGCATGTGTTATATGTCTACTTACAGGAGCTGTCGTCAGGGTGATGATCTTTAAGATTGTTCTCCATGCATTTAAGTAAGTACTTGAAAGTCTCGACCTCGCAAGGGATGGTGAGCGCACCGCTCTGATCAAACCCAAACTCTTCCTCTGCTTTCTGGAGCAACACCTTGAACAAAGAGTGGCTGAGATAGCTTGTTGGTATGATAAACCTCCTTAGCTCCGGTCCAATGTAAACCGCTAAATACCCTCTCGGAACATCAGCCGGAGTCTTAGGGCTTTGACTGTTCTCATCATCCGAGTCACAATTCTTGACAGCTAATAGCCTCTTGTTGATCGCTGGTGAAATTAGTGCTGCCGCTTGCTTTCCATCTTCCAGTGGAGGAACATCTGACTTGGAACCTATCGTTACGGTTTGCCATTTCTGCAAAATCTCCTTTAGTCTAACGATCTGCCGGATTCCGGTTAACTTTGCTGCATTGTTTTCATCCATCTGCCCTGCCTAATAATATGATAGTACAAGACCGGCAAGTTTTCTTCAATGAGAAATCAAATGTCTCATAAGATCTTCTTCACTTGTAGCTGCATAACAATATCACAAACAATTGATTATAAATAAAAAATTATTACTAACATTTTATTATTTTAAATTTGTATAGAATTAAAGTAAAAACATGTTTCACAATCTAATCAACACTCACAAAACTAGAGAACGAAACTTGTAAAGGGGAAACAATACTCAGTTAACCTTGTCTAGCTATGACCCCCAAAATCAAATTTGAATCATTCTAGATTAGATCAGGATCTAATAAATCCAAAATTCTCAGAAAAATATAAATAATTCAGATGATAAATCAAAACCCATCTCATAATATTTTACATATGTATAAAAGTAGATTATATAAATGAATTACCTGGAGAGGAAAACGAATTGAATCACTCTTAGCTATAGAACCGATGAGGCACACCATGCACAAAAGAAAAGGCGGAAGGAGCTCCCAAAGATTTGTTTCTTCTTTTCTTTTCTTTTTTGTCGCCTCGTTCTTCTTTTAGGTTTTTTTCTTTTCCAAGACTAGGAAGCTCAAACGACGATAAGGAAAGGATGTTTTTTTTTGAAAAAATATAAGGAAAGGATGTTTTGAAGAACTAAAAGTAAAAACAAAAACAAAAATCTAAAATCTAAAATCTAAAAGAAAATTTTAATAGAATCTAAAATGTTTGGTGGGGCAGAACGAATAGAGAAGCGAATTTTGGGAGATCAGAAAATGGAGAATGGCCTATTTTGGATTTTATAGGTTTTTTTCATTTCATTGATTCTCTCACACACAAGATTTTTTGTTGGCTTTCCCGTCACTTTCGGCCTTTACAGGTTCTTCTGTTTTCTCACGTTCTCTCTATAGAGTTCTCCACGCCGAAAGATAGTTTATGTAAAACGTAACCCGTTACTCTTATTAATTCATTACCAGCTTATCTCGTCCATTCCGTGCGCTATTAGAAGTATGAACTATGTGATACATTTGAAACTTCTTTTTTAGACAATCATGTGATACACTTGCCTAAGGTGATCATATATATATATATATATATACACATATATTTCTCATATTATAGATCTAGTTGTAGCAATATGATTAGCTTAACCCCAAAATAAAACGAGTAACATACATGAGCTAAATATTTTGTAACGTAATACTAGACAAGAACATGGTTTCTAGTTATTAACTAATTTATTGAATTAGACATTTTAAATCTATCAGAATTTACCTTAAACTTTTATATATAAGCCTCTGGATTATAGTGTTGGTTTGTGTGATAGGCCGAATATAGTCTAATGGCAAGCTAAAGATGATGTCGTTTCATAAGAATACTAGAATGAGACCCACGCTTTGCGTGGGGTGAGACATACATAAAAATCATATATTCAAAATAGGATTGTTCAGTCTTGATTTTGGTTGGTTTCGGCTCAGTTTTTCAATATTTTGGTTTATAAAAATTAGATACTATATTAAAATCATATATGTTTTGGTTTGGTTGAGTTTATATACTGTCGATTTTTGGTTTATTCAATTTTTGTCTGGTCTCGGTTCGGTTTTTTGATGTTTTGATTTAAAAAAAATTAGATACAATATTAAAATCATATTTATTTGGTTTGGTTCAGTTTATATATTGTCAGTTTTTGGGTTATTCAATTTTGTACCAAAAAACTTAAACTATATTATCTTTTATTACATTTTGTCAATTTAATTTTGTATGATTAAAAATTAAATTTATTAAATATTCCTCTAATTTTTAAATAGAATGTTTTCTATTATATTTAACTATTAAAAAATTGTTAAATAAATTATTGTTATTATAGATCT